>NC_134356.1:278869304-279564304 GCF_048569485.1 Anomaloglossus baeobatrachus | reverse complement strand
TGCCCGCCTAAATGTGCAGGTTTCCTGAAGCATGAGCTGTGCCAATGTATGAGTACTACAATGTACTGGGCATAACAAGGACTTATTCACAATTTTTGTTCAAAGTTTATTTAAGTTATTAAAGACAAGATATCAAGGGACAATTATCCAAGAATTAATCATTGCAACCATACCATAAGAGAAAAAAATCTCACATATATTTGTAAATGGATAATCTTGCTCACTGTCAAGTAGAGGGGTGCTCAGAGAAAAAGAGACGATACTGAAAGGCGTAGCTCTGACACACCCAAACGAGAAAGAAACAGATATGGTGGTCCAAAAATGATTTTTATTATTATAATTCTTCACTCATTTGCAAAATATCGAGTTGTAACCTTCATTAATTTCATGAACGTTTTCGGCATTAAACCACGCTGGAGCAGGGCCCTGCTTGTATTTCTTGTATCACATAAGGTGTTTTGCCTCTATTTATATGCCGATTCCCAGTTTTACCAGCCTTACCGGTTATGCAGACCTCTATGGGTGCCCACACTCTGTGACCCAGTAAACTTAGACCTAATTTTTTGATAAAGGCTATTTAATGCTGAAAACGTTCATGAAATGAATGAAGGTTACAACTCGATATTTTGCAAATGAGTGAAGAATTATAATAAAAATATTTTTTGGATCACCTATATTTGTAGTTGGTACAAGAGTTCTTGTGTCTGATGCACATAATATTAAAACACACTTGTTTTAATAAAAAAATAGAGACAAATGAGAGAGCGAGGAATAAGGTAGAAAGCTTAGAAGGTAAGAATGCATGAAAAAAAAAAAAAGTAAGAGAAGCAAAGGGAGATAGAATAAAGCGGGCTTTACACGCTACGACATCGCTAATGCGGAGTCGTTGGGGTCACGGAATTCGTGACGCACATCCGGCCGCATTAGCGATGCCGTTGCGTGTGACATCGATTAGCGATTTTGCATCGTTGCAAAACAGTGAAAAATCGCTAATCGGCGACACGGGGGTCCATTCCCAATTATCGTTACTTCAGCAGTAACGAGGTTGTTCCTCGTTCCTGCGGCATCACACATCGCTGCGTGTGACGCCGCAGGAGCGAGGAACGTCTCCCTACCTGCCTCCCGGCCGCTATGCGGAAGGAAGGAGGTGGGCGGGATGTTACGTCCCGCTCATCTCCGCCCCTCCGCTGCGATTGGGCGGCGGTTCAGTGACGTCGCTGTGACGCCGCACGGACCGCCCCCTTAGAAGGGAGGCGGTTCGCCGGTCACAGCGACGTCGCCGGACAGGTAAGTATGTGTGACGGCTCTGGGCGATGTTGTGCGCCACGGGCAGCGATATGCCCGTGTCGCGCAACATATGGGGGCGGGTACGCACACTAGCGATATCGGGACCGATATCGCAGTGTGTAAAGTAGCCTTTAGTCCTGCATAGGGTGCCCGAGCCCCATCCCACCCCCACACCAATCCAGCCAAGTTATCCCGTGATCCAGAGTCCCAGTTCCGAGGAGTCCCTAAATAGAACCCAGGGAGTCCACATGTCTAGAACTTTCTCCAAAGTCTCTGTTGCCTGACCTATTAGTTCTTCCATCCTGAAAATCTCATTGAGTTCCGCCACAAATTCGGATCTAGAAGGGGTCTTCGCCTGTTTCCATAATCTGGGGATCAGTCTTCGTGCAGCTGCCAAGAAGTGCCTGAGGATGTTCTTCTTGTATTTAGCAATCTAGAAATCACTCAGACAAAAGGGCAAGCTCAGGGGAAGGCCAGATTCCCATCCCGGAAACCTTGTTGAAGAGGTTGAACATATTGTCCCAAAATTTCCTTATAGGGTGGCATTGCCACCAGGTGTGTATGTAAGAGCCCCTCTCGCGCGAACATCTCCAACAGGTATCGGAAGCTCCGGAAAACATGGCTCTAATAGTAGTCGGACACCTATACCATCGTATCAAAATTTTGTAACTTTTCTCCTGGGTCAGAGCACATGTAGAGGAGAGTTTTGTAAATAATAGAATCCTGGCAAGGTCCTCCCCAGAAATAGGTCTCCCCAGGTCCTCCTTCCACTTGGAGAAGAAATGAAACGGAGTCCCTTCCGCCGTTACGCTTTCAAGGAACAAGCTGTACAACAGTGAGACCGAATGGGCAGGTGGCACATCCCCTATGAAAAATTGTTCGAATATCATGGGGGACTTAAAGATGTTATTACGAGGGAGCAGGGATTTGATATAACTCTTTACCTGTTCATATAAAAACCAGGTCCATGACAGAATATCAGACTCTGGAAAAAAGTATGAAAGGGGTCTAATCTCCAAAGTGTCAATATAATCGTTGACTACAGGATGGTCCTGGGTTTTCTTTTGTAGTATGATGTGGCTGTGTAGTCCCACTGGAAAGCTAGGGTTCCTTCATAAAGATGTGAGTATGCCTGGGATTGTAGTGAGGTGGCGTTTGTCATGGTTCTGCCTTACCCATTGGGATAGATTCTGAACCAAATACGATGACATCCAAGGGGAGGCCTGGAGCGTATCTGGGATCCAAATCTCAGTTAAAGGTCCATGTTCTGTCTTGGCATACTCAACGTCTACCTAGCGCTTGCTACCCTTTATGATGGAACAGGTTCAGTATACACGTTCCCAAGGAAGCAAAATTGTATAGCCGAAAGTCAGGTAACCCTACACCACCACCCCTCCTACTTCTGTGTAGGGTCTGATAGGAAATGCGAGGTTTTTTGTTGGCCCAGATATATCTGACTAAAGTCTTAAATCTAGAGATGGAGGCCGGAAGGCATATAGGAATGGCCTGGAAGAAATATAAGAGGCGTGGTAAAAGATCAATCTTAAAGCCTGGTTTACACGCTACAATTAATCATGCGATCGCACCCGCCCCCATCGTTTGTGCGGCACGGGCAATTTGTTGCCTGTGTCGCACAATGTTGTAACCCCCGTCACACGTACTTACCTTCCAAACGACCTCGCTGTGGGCGGCGAACATCCACTTCCTGAAGGGGGAGGGATGTTCGACGTCACAGCAACGTTACACAGCGGCAGACCAATAGAAGCGGAGGGACGGAGATGAGCGGGATGTAAACATCCCGCCCACCTCCTTCCTTCAGCATAGCCGGCGGGATGCAGGTAAGCTACAGTTCATCGTTCCTGGGGTGTCACACGGAGCGATGTGTGCTGCCTCGGGAACAATGAACAACCGGTGCGCAGAAGGACGTTCGATATTTTGAAAATGAGTGACGTGTCAACGAGCAACAATAAGGTGAGTATTTTTGCTCGTTCACACTCGCTCGTAGCTGTTACACGCTACGATATGTCAAATGATGCCGGATGTGCGTCACGACGTGACCCCGACGACATATCGTATGATATATCGTAGCGGTTAAAGCCCGCTTAACAGTGTTCATTCTTTCAAACCATGAAAGATTCAGCTTGTTCAATTTAGTTATGCCTTGTTCAATAGACTGCAAGGCTTTGTACAGATTCAAAGTCGGGAGACGGGATGTATCCTCATATATCCTAATACCCAGATAAGCAAGATATTCCGTAGCCCACTTATAGGGCAAAGAGGAGCGTAGTTGTGTCACCAAATGAGGAGGCAACGAGACATTAAGAATTTCCGACATGTGAGTTAACTTTAAAGTTGCTGAGGTGACCAAACCTAGAGAGCGCCGAGACTAAATTTGGAATACTAGTGACTGGAGATGTAATATAAAGAAGTAGGTCTTCAGCAAAGAGGGCTAACTTGTGCTCTCCTCGTCCAATTAAGACAGGAGAAAAAGAGTTGCTGTATATAGGGATCAACCAATGCGTTTTTGTTCAATTCAAAAAATTATTTTATTGGTACAAAAGTTTGTGCATACATAGAATCCACACAAGATAGTGATGGGGTTAAAAACATTTAAAATATGTATAATCAACGAACACCCCAATACATGGTTCCATGTCAGGAACCTGACACCACAATTCCGAATACCACTATACTAGATGTACCATACAATATTAAATCCAGGTGGGATGCAGAGCATAAATGTCATCACTTACTGCAATCATATACCCAATAGTACATAAAAGTATAGCATACTATCTGACACCACCATTGTTAAATACAATGTAATAATTATAGACCACCAGCAGGACAAAAAAAAAAACCTTATGTAAAGGAAATCAGCATACAACAGACCGATTTAAGTAAGGTAAAACACCAGCTAACCAAAGGTTTCCGAGATGAAACACCAGGTTATATTACCACCTGCTGAGGTCCAGATTTAAAGCGGTGCAAGGTCCCAGGATCGGTGTGGGTATGGGGTGTTGCCCCACGCGTATCGCCACAGAGAATGTGGCTTCCTCAAGGGCCAAAAAATAAATGACATATGTCTCCTCCTCCAATTGCCCTTCCCCCCCCCCCCCAAATTGAGGGGTTGGTTCTGATAACCTCAGCAAGATATTCCATGGTTAGCACATATAGCAGTGGGGAGAGTGGGCACCCTTGTCTGGCTCCATTACCGATGCCAAATGGCTGGAATAAAGTACCGTTTATTTTTACCCACGCAGTCGGTGACGCATATAGAGCTGAGATTCTGTTGACCATACACTTCCCCAATCCAATACTTTTGAGAGCCAGAAACATAAATTCCCAGTGCACCCTGTCGAAGGCTTTTTTTCAGCGTCTGTCAACAAGGCGCACATAGGGATACCCCTTCTTTTAGCCTAATCTACAAAGGACACTGTCTTGATAATATTGTTTCTTGCCTCTCTACCCGGTACGAACCTTACCTGGTCTGCGTTGATAAGCATTGGGAGCAGAGTCTGCAGCCTGTTTGCTATTAATTTTGCATAAAGTGTAACGTCAGTATTGATGAGAGAGATCGGTCGGTAGCTACTGCATAGGTGGGATCCTTTCCAGGTTTATGAATTACTGTGATATGTGCCCTAAGGGCTTGCTGCGGGAACCTACCTCCAGATAGGTATATAGTTACATAAATTAAGAAATATTGGACTCAAGATATCTACAAATCCCTTATAGTAGTCTGCGGTAAAACCGCCTGGGCCTGGGCTCTTGCCCTTTTTCGCCTCTTTTATGACTGCAACTATTTCTCCAGAGTAAAACCCTCCTCCAGCTCAGAAAGCGCCCCATCAGGCAATGAAGGAAATCTGTGCTGTCGGAGGTAATCCTCGATTTTGTTCCTGCCTCTGAGGAGCTGATAAGTCTGTACAGTGTCCTTTTTATGTTGTATAAGGATTGATAATGTGAGGTAAAGCTATAAATAATTTCTTGAATATTATATATTTTGGAACCTCCCGCATTATTTATACATGGGATATAGGTAATTGCAATCTTGGGGTGTAAAGCACTAGATAATAGTCTGCCACTTTTATCTCTCATATGACAAAACCTGCTCCTTATACTGTCCCGTAGGGATCTAGATCTCTGATCTAGGATACTCATCAGTTTCTGGCGTTCCGTAGATAGCTGACTATATACCAAGGGGGATAAGCATTGTTTATGTCGCTTTTCCAAACTCGCTATAGAAGATAATTTTTTTTATATCCTCAGCTCTTTTTTTTTAATCAGAGATTTATGTGAAATAAAAAAAATCCCTCTGGTTACACACTTCCCATTTGATCGAGAGCGAGGAAGGGTCCCCCCTGTGGTCCTCTGTAAAATTCTGTATGGCCTGAGAAATCTCCGCTCGACACAATGGGTCTTGCAGGAGGACCTCATTTAAATGCCAAGTCAAGCCCTGTCCAGCTCTGGAGCCCAGACTCCAGCTCAGATAAACTGGGGCGTGGTCAGACCACAGGATAGATCCTATTCCCGCCTCTACCTGAGTGTCTAATAAAGAGTGGGATATAAAGAAGTAATCTATTCTGCTATAGATCTGATGAACCGGGGAATAGAAAGTGTAATCCTTTTCATTGGGGTGTACTATCCGCCACACCTCCACCAGCCTCAAATTGTGTGTCAAATTTTTTAAGTTCCTTCCCAAAGAAAGGGGATATGAGGACCTACCTGAGGAGACGTCCATACCAGGATTCAAGGGAACATTGAAGTCCCCTCCCAATATTACCGGAGAAGGACCAGCGAAATCCTCAAGGAGGATGGCGTACACTCCCCATGGAATCACCTCTGGAACTGGTTCGGGCTGTACATATTTGCAATCACAAAATGACAAATCTGGAGTTCTTCCACGACACCTGGAGGAATATGTAGCGGCCTGCATGATCAATAAGAGATTTCAGGATTTCAGGAACAAAGGATCTGTGAAAAGCTATCGAGACTCCCCTCGACTTAGAATCTGGGTTAGTGCTGTTAAACCATGTTGGATAATTCCTAGACAATTTGGGCACTGAATCTGTCCGAAAATGCGTTTCCTGTAATAATAAAATTGCTATTCTCTGCTTATGGCTGGAAAGTGTTATTTGACGCCTCCTCTCTGGCACATTCAGGCCCTTTACGTTATTTGAGCAGAATTTTAATTTATCCATAGTCTAATGGTATCCATGATGGATCAAGGCGAGCAGGAACCGACCCCCCCATCCCCCACGCAGGAAAGGAGTGAGACAAGAGAAACGTAGCAGAAAATTGTGTGTTAAAGATAAGAGTAAAGCAGGGTTCAGAGAGAAGAGGTAAACCTTGTGAGACATAAGTGCTAATTTAATATGGCCAATAGCAACTAGTTGCACCTAGAGGGGAGGAGGTGGAAGCCAAGAGCCTAAGAAGCCTCTACCACAGCCCCCTCCCCTTCCCCCGCCGCTAAGGAAGTAATACTATGTTAAACACCCTAAAATTAAAGACTATAACATTACCACTATAATATAAGACCAAAAAAGAAAAAAACGAATACGAGGGTCTATAATACATTCAAAATATTTTATTAATTAAAAACCATTTGATCTCAAGAGACACAGCCGGAGCTGGACAATAGGCGTCACAATCCATACAATCATATCATCCCTGTCTCAGAGTTCAATATAAATAGGGAGTATATATATATATATATATATATATATATATATATATATATATATATAAATAAATAAAGAATGTATCACAGCATTATATATAGTCAAGGATATTAATTACAACCATATAGAAGTTCATCCAATTATATCTCAAACCAATAAATGTATAAATACAATACAATCCATTAGTTAATCATAAAGTGATAAGTATATAAATAAGCAAATCTTATATGTGTCCAAGAATTATGGTTACTGAACAATCATAAAGTGCAAAGTGCAAAATAAGTAGAAAAAAGAGGAGAAAAGAGAGGTCAGTGTGCATGCACACATATATATATATATACATACATTGGTATTTAAATAGTTAAAAGAACAGCCAAAACTCAATAGATTCCTGGAAAGAGTTAATGGTATAACCAGTACTTAGAAACTTAAGCTGGTGTCACACACAACGACAACGACGTCGCTGCTACGTCACCATTTTCTGTGACGTTGCAGCGACGTCCCGTTGCTGTCGCTGTGTGTGACATCCAGCAACGACCTGGCCCCTGCTGTGAGGTCGCCGGTCGTTGCTGAATGTCCAGCTTCATTTTTTGGTCGTCACTCTCCCGCTGTGACACACACATCGCTGTGTGTGACAGCAAGAGAGCGACGAAATGAAGCGAGCAGGAGCCGGCACTGGCAGCTGCGGTAAGCTGTAACCAGCGTAAACATCGGGTAACCAAGGGAAGACCTTTCCCTGGTTACCCGATATTTACCTTCGTTACCAGCCTCCGCTCTTGCTGCCAGTGCCGGCTCCTGCTCTGTGCACATGTGGCTGCAGTACACATCGGGTAATTAACCCGATGTATACTGTAGCAAGGAGAGCAAGGAGCCAGCGCTAAGCAGTGCGCGCGGCTCCCTGCTCTCTGCACTGTGACATGTAGCTGCAGCACACATCGGGTTAATTAACCCGATGTATACTGTAGCAAGGAGAGCAAGGAGCCAGCGCTAAGCAGTGCGCGCGGCTCCCTGCTCTCTGCACTGTGACATGTAGCTGCAGCACACATCGGGTTAATTAACCCGATGTATACTGTAGCAAGGAGAGCAAGGAGCCAGCGCTAAGCAGTGCGCGCGGCTCCCTGCTCTCTGCACTGTGACATGTAGCTGCAGCACACATCGGGTTAATTATTAATTGGGTGATAAGTTCCTAAAAGGATAAACTCTCAAGATGGAGGATATAAGTATATATATATATATGTATATATATATATATATATATATATATATATATATATATATATATATACACACACACATACACACAGAAGTGTATTAATTCTCTGGGACAAGGAGTGAATCATCAGAGAGCAAAAAGAGCCCTTGTTAAATGATACCAGGGACAGTAGCTGTGACAGGGATAACGATATGCAAGTCTATTAGTCATGTAATGAGATTAGAGTTAATGTAAACACTGCAGCCCTGTCAGGTGCTACTATGATAATTACTGCTGCATAGACTGAATGCCCTGATCAGAGGCACAGGCAAAAAACAAAGCCTGTGATCTGTATACTGACTCCCTATCAGGAGCGCTGGTGAGAACAGAGAAGTACAAACAGGCACATTACCTAATAGCTGCAAATGCCACCATACACTAATACAGGATGGTGACGCTCCCCGACGCTGGCGTTTCGGCGCTTCCTTCTTCAAAATACTATAAATAAAAATATTATAAAATAATATAAATACTATAATATGCAGAGTGAGAAATAACTACATTTAGATAAGATCTTGGGAGACCCAAAAGTATAAGGTATGAAAACTAATCAAAATATGCAGTGTGTATAAAATTCAGAGAAACTTGCATGCAATTACTATTTACAGTTAGGTCCAGAAATATTTGGACAGTGACACAAGTTTTGTTGATTTAGCTGTTTACAAAAACATGTTCAGAAATACAATTATATATATAATATGGGCTGAAAGTGCACACTCCCAGCTGCAATATGAGAGTTTTCACATCCAAATCGGAGAAAGGGTTTAGGAATCATAGCTCTGTAATGCATAGCCTCCTCTTTTTAAAGGGACCAAAAGTAATTGGACAAGGGACTCTAAGGGCTGCAATTAACTCTGAAGGCATCTCCCTCGTTAACCTGTAATCAATGAAGTAGTTAAAAGGTCTGGGGTTGCTTACAGGTGTGTGGTTTTGCATTTGGAAGCTGTTGCTGTGACCAGACAACATGCTGTCTAAGGAACTCTCAATTGAGGTGAAGCAGAACATCCTGAGGCTGAAAAAAAAGAAAAAATCCATCAGAGAGATAGCAGACATGCTTGGAGTAGCAAAATCAACAGTCGGGTACATTCTGAGAAAAAAGGAATTGACTGGTGAGCTTGGGAACTCAAAAAGGCCTGGGCGTCCACGGATGACAACAGTGGTGGATGATCGCCGCATACTTTCTTTGGTGAAGAAGAACCCGTTCACAACATCAACTGAAGTCCAGAACACTCTCAGTGAAGTAGGTGTATCTGTCTCTAAGTCAACAGTAAAGAGAAGACTCCATGAAAGTAAATACAAAGGGTTCACATCTAGATGCAAACCATTCATCAATTCCAAAAATAGACATGCCAGAGTTAAATTTGCTGAAAAACACCTCATGAAGCCAGCTCAGTTCTGGAAAAGTATTCTATGGACAGATGAGACAAAGATCAACCTGTACCAGAATGATGGGAAGAAAAAAGTTTGGAGAAGAAAGGGAACGGCACATGATCCAAGGCACACCACATCCTCTGTAAAACATGGTGGAGGCAAAGTGATGGCATGGGCATGCATGGCTTTCAATGGCACTGGGTCACTTGTGTTTATTGATGACATAACAGCAGACAAGAGTAGCCGGATGAATTCTGAAGTGTACCGGGATATAATTTCAGCACAGATTCAGCCAAATGCCGCAAAGTTGATCGGACGGCGCTTCATAGTACAGATGGACAATGACCCCAAGCATACAGCCAAAGCTACCCAGGAGTTCATGAGTGCAAAAAAGTGGAACATTCTGCAATGGCCAAGTCAATCACCAGATCTTAACCCAATTGAGCATGCATTTCACTTGCTCAAATCCAGACTTAAGACGGAAAGACCCACAAACAAGCAAGACCTGAAGGCTGCGGCTGTAAAGGCCTGGCAAAGCATTAAGAAGGAGGAAACCCAGCGTTTGGTGATGTCCATGGGTTCCAGACTTAAGGCAGTGATTGCCTCCAAAGGATTCGCAACAAAATATTGAAAATAAAAATATTTTGTTTGGGTTTGGTTTATTTGTCCAATTACTTTTGACCTCCTAAAATGTGGAGTGTTTGTAAAGAAATGTGTACAATTCCTACAATTTCTATCAGATATTTTTGTTCAAACCTTCAAATTAAACGTTACAATCTGCACTTGAATTCTGTTGTAGAGGTTTCATTTCAAATCCAATGTGGTGGCATGCAGAGCCCAAGTTGCGAAAATTGTGTCACTGTCCAAATATTTCTGGACCTAACTGTACCACCTCCAACTTTAGGGGAGTCTAAGCTAGAACAGTTAAACAGTTCTTATAAACAACAAACCTTCTTAATACGTCTGTCCCAGACAATTCATGATCCCCGAGTACAGTGGACAACCGGTCCTCCATGGAGTCACTCCAGGATGCGAGAGAATGACTCGAGTTACAGAGCAAGAGTCAGAGTCAATAAAATCTTGAATCTCACATGGCCACGAGATCTCAGGTGTCGTTCGAGGTGCCGTCAGAAGCTCTGTTCTTGTTTTTCTTGGCCCGATGCGCTGTAAGCCACTGTGGCAGAGAAACAGGTAATCCTGGAGCAGACGGCCACTCCGGCAGATCCACCATTGGGATTTCAAATGTTCCGAGGAAGTTAGCAAGGTCTCCTAGGGAACAAAAACTAGCAGACTTTCCTCCTTTACTGGCTGTCAGCTGGAATGGGAACCCTCATCTGTAAGTAATGTCTCTTTCTTTGAGTTGGAGTAAGAGGGGCCTCAGAGCTCTCCTTTGTAATAAGGTGCGTCTAGCCAGGTCAGGGAGGAGGATTCTCAATAGGTGCACATGTTCATGCCCAATGAGCTACATTGGCAAAACCAAACGCCAGCTTCGTGTACGAATAGGGGAACACCTGGGGGACATAGCGCACAAGCGAGATACACCTATCGCTAGACATGTTGTGCAATGTCACCAGGGCAACCCTAAATCTATCCAATTCCAGGTGATTGAGGTCATACCGAAATCAATAAGGAAGGGCAACTGGGACAGAAGAATACTACAGCAGGAAGCGAAATGGACTTATCTTCTTGACACACTTAATCCTAAAGGTCTTAATGAAGTTCTTAGCTTCATCTAATGTGCGTCGTTATTCCACCCCAATAATAATTCTTATATAAAAAACCCCGAAAAATTGTACTGTGGATTCACAGGATCCAGCAGAGACACCTGGGAGAAGGGTGTCAACTTGTATATGATATATTTGATCATATATAATAGATCTATGTGATGATTTGCACCCCTCTCATCCTTCAAGGTGTGGGATATATAATATATCCAGGGACCTCCATATATACGGTATATAAAAAATCAACAATTATATGTCCGTGGATGTGTTCCTTGATTCATCCTTATTATACCTCACTATATATGCCTGACTACCTCCTTAGGCTTCTTTCACACTACGTTTTTTTAACATCCGTCATGAACGTTTTTTTAACACAAAAACGGATCCAGTGCAAATACATTTTCATTTCAATGCATTTGCAATGGACTCGCGTCAACATGCTTTCACATGTGTTTGCGTGCTGTTTAGTCAGGATCCAGCAACTTGCAGTTTTTTAACATTTTTCAAAAACGCTACTTGTAGCGTTTTTGAGCAGCATCCAAATACTGCAAGTCGCTGGATCCTGACTATACTGCATGCAAACGCATGTGAACGCTGGCATGCTGATAGACAGGATCCTGCTTGCTCTACTGAGCATGCCCAGAAACCAGCCTGGCGTGATCAGTCTCTCTCTCCCTTTCCCTCTCTCCCCCTCCCTCTCTGTCTCTCTCCCCCTCCCTCTCTGCCTCTCTCTCCCTCTCCTCTCTCCCCGGCCTGAGAGCTGCGGACACTCATAACCAAGATAAATATCGGGTAACCAAGCAAAGCGCTTCTCTTAGTTACCCGATGTTTACGTTGGTTACGTGTGCAGGGAGCAGGCAGCCCGGCTCCTAGCACCTGCGGATGCTCGTATCCAACGTAAATATCGGGTATCCAAGCAAGTTACCCGATGTTTACCTTGGTTACGATCCTCCGCAGCTGTCAGAAGCCGGATCCCAGTCTATCACGTTCAGTTCCACTGACTCCCGATCACATGACTCCAATTCCCGCCCATAAACTTAAAGTGACAGGATCCTGCAATTGTAAAGCGCTGCGGAATATGTTGGCGCTATAGAAATAAAGATTATTATTATTATTATTATTATTAAAATAACACATGCGTTTGCATGCGTTGTTTTGCTGTAAAAGCAGGATCCGCTTTTACAGCAAAAAAACGTTCATGACGCATGTTAAAAAAACGTAGTGTGAAAGCAGCCTTACTGATAAGGACATGTGCTGTAACTAACATGGATTAGTATGGACTGTGTTTACAATCACCCTATATTTACCCCAATCAGAACATCTATCCTACTGATAGGGACACGTGCTGTAATCAAATTGAACTAATGTGGACCATGATTTTGACTATATTAAAACATTGCCCATGACATATGTGGTATGTCGCATCCCCGACTGGATGAGGCACAGATGCGTTCCATAACGAGCATCATCTTTAACGCACATTACACACCGTATCTCTGGCTATTTGGAGCGCAGATGCGCTCCACAGTACACATTGTCCATGATACAGTCAGGGCCAGAAATATTTGGACAGTGACACAAGTTTTGTTATTTTAGCTGTTTACAAAAACATGTTCAGAAATACAATTATATATATAATATGGGCTGAAAGTGCACACTCCCAGCTGCAATATGAGAGTTTTCACATCCAAATCGGAGAAAGGGTTTAGGAATCATAGCTCTGTAATGCATAGCCTCCTCTTTTTAAAGGGACCAAAAGTAATTGGACAAGGGACTCTAAGGGCTGCAATTAACTCTGAAGGCGTCTCCCTCGTTAACCTGTAATCAATGAAGTAGTTAAAAGGTCTGGGGTTAATTACAGGTGTGTGATTTTACATTTGGAAGCTGTTGCTGTGACCAGACAACATGCGGTCTAAGGAACTCTCAATTGAGGTGAAGCAGAACATCCTGAGGCTGAAAAAAAAGAAAAAATCCATCAGAGAGATAGCAGACATGCTTGGAGTAGCAAAATCAACAGTCGGGTACATTCTGAGAAAAAAGGAATTGACTGGTGAGCTTGGGAACTCAAAAAGGCCTGGGCATCCACGGATGACAACAGTGGTGGATGATCGCCGCATACTTTCTTTGGTGAAGAAGAACCCGCTCACAACATCAACTGAAGTCCAGAACACTCTCAGTGAAGTAGGTGTATCTGTCTCTAAGTCAACAGTAAAGAGAAGAGTCCATGAAAGTAAATACAAAGGGTTCACATCTAGATGCAAACCATTCATCAATTCCAAAAATAGACATGCCAGAGTTAAATTTGCTGAAAAACACCTCATGAAGCCAGCTCAGTTCTGGAAAAGTATTCTATGGACAGATGAGACCAAGATCAACCTGTACCAGAATGATGGGAAGAAAAAAGTTTGGAGAAGAAAGGAAACGGCACATGATCCAAGGCACACCACATCCTCTGTAAAACATGGTGGAGGCAACGTGATGGCATGGGCATGCATGGCTTTCAATGGCACTGGGTCACTTGTGTTTATTGATGACATAACAGCAGACAAGAGTAGCCGGATGAATTCTGAAGTGTACCGGGATATACTTTCAGCACAGATTCAGCCAAATGCCGCAAAGTTGATCGGACAGCGCTTCATAGTACAGATGGACAATGACCCCAAGCATACAGCCAAAGCTACCCAGGAGTTCATGAGTGCAAAAAAGTGGAACATTCTGCAATGGCCAAGTCAATCACCAGATCTTAACCCAATTGAGCATGCATTTCACTTGCTCAAATCCAGACTTAAGACGGAAAGACCCACAAACAAGCAAGACCTGAAGGCTGCGGCTGTAAAGGCCTGGCAAAGCATTAAGAAGGAGGAAACCCAGCGTTTGGTGATGTCCATGGGTTCCAGACTTAAGGCAGTGATTGCCTCCAAAGGATTCGCAACAAAATATTGAAAATAAAAATATTTTGTTTGGGTTTGGTTTATTTGTCCAATTACTTTTGACCTCCTAAAATGTGGAGTGTTTGTAAAGAAATGTGTACAATTCCTACAATTTCTATCAGATATTTTTGTTCAAACCTTCAAATTAAACGTTACAATCTGCACTTGAATTCTGTTGTAGAGGTTTCATTTCAAATCCAATGTGGTGGCATGCAGAGCCCAAGTTGCGAAAATTGTGTCACTGTCCAAATATTTCTGGACCTAACTGTACCACCTCCAACTTTAGGGGAGTCTAAGCTAGAACAGTTAAACAGTTCTTATAAACAAGAAACCTTCTTAATACGTCTGTCCCAGACAATTCATGATCCCCGAGTACAGTGGACAACCGGTCCTCCATGGAGTCACTCCAGGATGCGAGTGAATGACTCGAGTTACAGAGCAAGAGTCAGAGTCAATAAAATCTTGAATCTCACATGGCCACGAGATCTCAGGTGTCGTTCGAGGTGCCGTCAGAAGCTCTGTTCTTGTTTTTCTTGGCCAGATGCGCTGTAAGCCACTGTGGCAGAGAAACAGGTAATCCTGGAGCAGACGGCCACTCCGGCAGATCCACCATTGGGATTTCAAATGTTCCGAGGAAGTTAGCAAGGTCTCCTAGGGAACGAAAACTAGCAGACTTTCCTCCTTTACTGGCTGTCAGCTGGAATGGGAACCCTCATCTGTATGTAATGTCTCTTTCTTTGAGTTGGAGTAAGAGGGGCCTCAGAGCTCTCCTTTGTAATAAGGTGCGTCTAGCCAGGTCAGGGAGGAGGATTCTCAATAGGTGCACATGTTCATGCCCAATGAGCTACATTGGCAAAACCAAACGCCAGCTTCGTGTACGAATAGGGGAACACCTGGGGGACATAGCGCACAAGCGAGATACACCTATCGCTAGACATGTTGTGCAATGTCACCAGGGCAACCCTAAATCTATCCAATTCCAGGTGATTGAGGTCATACCGAAATCAATAAGGAAGGGCAACTGGGACAGAAGAATACTACAGCAGGAAGCGAAATGGACTTATCTTCTTGACACACTTAATCCTAAAGGTCTTAATGAAGTTCTTAGCTTCATCTAATGTGCGTCGTTATTCCACCCCAATAATAATTCTTATATAAAAAACCCCGAAAAATTGTACTGTGGATTCACAGGATCCAGCAGAGACACCTGGGAGAAGGGTGTCAACTTGTATGTGATATATTTGATCATATATAATAGATCTATGTGATGATTTGCACCCCTCTCATCCTTCAAGGTGTGGGATATATAATATATCCAGGGACCTCCATATATACGGTATATAAAAAATCAACAATTATATGTCCGTGGATGTGTTCCTTGATTCATCCTTATTATACCTCACTATATATGCCTGACTACCTCCTTAGGCTGCTTTCACACTACGTTTTTTTAACATCCGTCATGAACGTTTTTTTAACACAAAAACGGATCCAGTGCAAATACATTTTCATTTCAATGCATTTGCAATGGACTCGCGTCAACATGCTTTCACATGTGTTTGCGTGCTGTTTAGTCAGGATCCAGCAACTTGCAGTTTTTTAACATTTTTCAAAAACGCTACTTGTAGCGTTTTTGAGCAGCATCCAAATACTGCAAGTCGCTGGATCCTGACTATACTGCATGCAAACGCATGTGAACGCTGGCATGCTGATAGACAGGATCCTGCTTGCTCTACTGAGCATGCCCAGAAACCAGCCTGGCGTGATCAGTCTCTCTCTCCCTTTCCCTCTCTCCCCCTCCCTCTCTGTCTCTCTCCCCCTCCCTCTCTGCCTCTCTCTCCCTCTCCTCTCTCTCTCCCCGGCCTGAGAGCTGCGGACACTCATAACCAAGATAAATATCGGGTAACCAAGCAAAGCGCTTCTCTTAGTTACCCGATGTTTACGTTGGTTACGTGTGCAGGGAGCAGGCAGCCCGGCTCCTAGCACCTGCGGATGCTCGTATCCAACGTAAATATCGGGTATCCAAGCAAGTTACCCGATGTTTACCTTGGTTACGAGCCTCCGCAGCTGTCAGAAGCCGGATCCCAGTCTATCACGTTCAGTTCCACTGACTCCCGATCACATGACTCCAATTCCCGCCCATAAACTTAAAGTGACAGGATCCTGCAATTGTAAAGCGCTGCGGAATATGTTGGCGCTATAGAAATAAAGATTATTATTATTATTATTATTATTAAAATAACACATGCGTTTGCATGCGTTGTTTTGCTGTAAAAGCAGGATCCGCTTTTACAGCAAAAAAACGTTCATGACGCATGTTAAAAAAACGTAGAGTGAAAGCAGCCTTACTGATAAGGACATGTGCTGTAACTAACATGGATTAGTATGGACTGTGTTTACAATCACCCTATATTTACCCCAATCAGAACATCTATCCTACTGATAGGGACACGTGCTGTAATCAAATTGAACTAATGTGGACCATGATTTTGACTATATTAAAACATTGCCCATGACATATGTGGTATGTCGCATCCCCGACTGGATGAGGCACAGATGCGTTCCATAACGAGCATCATCTTTAACGCACATTACACACCGTATCTCTGGCTATTTGGAGCGCAGATGCGCTCCACAGTACACATTGTCCATGATACAGTCAGGGCCAGAAATATTTGGACAGTGACACAAGTTTTGTTATTTTAGCTGTTTACAAAAACATGTTCAGAAATACAATTATATATATAATATGGGCTGAAAGTGCACACTCCCAGCTGCAATATGAGAGTTTTCACATCCAAATCGGAGAAAGGGTTTAGGAATCATAGCTCTGTAATGCATAGCCTCCTCTTTTTAAAGGGACCAAAAGTAATTGGACAAGGGACTCTAAGGGCTGCAATTAACTCTGAAGGCGTCTCCCTCGTTAACCTGTAATCAATGAAGTAGTTAAAAGGTCTGGGGTTAATTACAGGTGTGTGATTTTACATTTGGAAGCTGTTGCTGTGACCAGACAACATGCGGTCTAAGGAACTCTCAATTGAGGTGAAGCAGAACATCCTGAGGCTGAAAAAAAAGAAAAAATCCATCAGAGAGATAGCAGACATGCTTGGAGTAGCAAAATCAACAGTCGGGTACATTCTGAGAAAAAAGGAATTGACTGGTGAGCTTGGGAACTCAAAAAGGCCTGGGCATCCACGGATGACAACAGTGGTGGATGATCGCCGCATACTTTCTTTGGTGAAGAAGAACCCGCTCACAACATCAACTGAAGTCCAGAACACTCTCAGTGAAGTAGGTGTATCTGTCTCTAAGTCAACAGTAAAGAGAAGAGTCCATGAAAGTAAATACAAAGGGTTCACATCTAGATGCAAACCATTCATCAATTCCAAAAATAGACATGCCAGAGTTAAATTTGCTGAAAAACACCTCATGAAGCCAGCTCAGTTCTGGAAAAGTATTCTATGGACAGATGAGACAAAGATCAACCTGTACCAGAATGATGGGAAGAAAAAAGTTTGGAGAAGAAAGGGAACGGCACATGATCCAAGGCACACCACATCATCTGTAAAACATGGTGGAGGCAATGTGATGGCATGGGCATGCATGGCTTTCAATGGCACTGGGTCACTTGTGTTTATTGATGACATAACAGCAGACAAGAGTAGCCGGATGAATTCTGAAGTGTACCGGGATATACTTTCAGCCTAGATTCAGCCAAATGCCGCAAAGTTGATCGGACGGCGCTTCATAGTACAGATGGACAATGACCCCAAGCATACAGCCAAAGCTACCCAGGAGTTCATGAGTGCTAAAAAGTGGAACATTCTGCAATGGCCAAGTCAATCACCAGATCTTAACCCAATTGAGCATGCATTTCACTTGCTCAAATCCAGACTTAAGACGGAAAGACCCACAAACAAGCAAGACCTGAAGGCTGCGGCTTTAAAGGCCTGGCAAAGCATTAAGAAGGAGGAAACCCAGCGTTTGGTGATGTCCATGGGTTCCAGACTTAAGGCAGTGATTGCCTCCAAAGGATTCGCAACAAAATATTGAAAATAAAAATATTTTGTTTGGGTTTGGTTTATTTGTCCAATTTCTTTTGACCTCCTAAAATGTGGAGTGTTTGTAAAGAAATGTGTACAATTCCTACAATTTCTATCAGATATTTTTGTTCAAACCTTCAAATTAAACGTTACAATCTGCACTTGAATTCTGTTGTAGAGGTTTCATTTCAAATCCAATGTGGTGGCATGCAGAGCCCAACTCGCGAAAATTGTGTCACTGTCCAAATATTTCTGGACCTAACTGTATATGCGGCACGCCGTAATTCCGGGGGGTTGGAGTGCAGATGCGTTCCACAGTAAACACAGTCCATGACACATGCAACACATGGCATTTCCGACCGGGAGGGAGGTGGAATGCACGTGCGCTCCACAGTACACATTGTCCATGATATACGCGGCACGCCGTATTTCCGGTGGTTTGGAGTGCAGATGCGTTCTACAGTAAACACAGTCCATGACACATGCAATACATGGCACTTCAGGCCGGAAAGGAAGGGGGGTGGAACGCACGTGCGCTCCACGTGGGTCACCGCCCAGAAATGACTATCTGGTGGGCTGACATATTTTTGCCATACCTCCTTTCCAGATGGGCGGGGAACTAGGCACTGATGCACTCCACGGAGGTCGCTGCTGGTCATGACCTCACAATTAGACCACCCATGAATGCGGACGAGGGGTGGAGCGCAGATGCTTTCCACAACAAACACCGCCCAGAACATGGGGCGGGAGTTTTGAATGCGGAAGCGTATAGAGAAGGTCCTTTATCCCTGGGGGGATGGGGTTCCCAACCCCTTAAATATACCAAACAAACACGTGCACCTGACTATTATGCAGTCGGTGCAACAGTGACACGCTGCCACCGCAGGCACTCACTGTCGACAGGACCTCCCGCACGGCGTACTGATTACCTTGGGAGGAGGATTTCTCATACAGCTAGCACGCGACAGGGTGATCCGGGATACCAGCTGGACCCCCATATGGAAACACAGTATTATCCACTTGCTTGTGGGACATATGAAAGGATGATGAGGTATGTGCAATTCAATATGGGTCATGTGATGACGGAATTTGACATACTTATAAAAGGATGATATCTCTTTAATTGTAGATTGATGGCCTAACTAAACAGACACATCTTGCAATCTATATATCCCCTGATGAACCCCCGACACATCGTAGGGAAACGCGTCGGGATTAACACCAGTCCTGGCAGATAAGTACTGGGACTCTCAGGCCTATCAATTATATGTAGGTTAGGACCCTAACTTCATGTACCCCCCATTTATCATAGCCAGATAGTGATCTGTGCAACTGGGGATTGTTAATCTTTACATGGGATCAGGGTCTAACTCTGAATTATGATCTATGACACATGACTGTATAATCACTCCAGCACACTGCACTTGGTGGTGGTATAGCTTTAGTGATAGTGACAGGGGCAAATAGGGCTAGCCGCCGAGGAACGGGGGCACCCAAAATATTAAGGTGAATCTAACCTCCGTTGTTAGGAAGGGATAAATATCAGGGAATATCAGGTCCCTTATCCCGAGTATCGCGATATCTTGTAATTAACCCTAGAACGCGCAACCATAGAAATCTACCATAGAAAACAAGTAATCTAGCAGGCCTGCGAGGCCCCAGGTATGCGTTCTAGGGTTCAATGACAACGTCTAAATAGAAGAGACACAATCACACGCCTATATTGCCCACTGCCCTATTCAGGACCTCACCTGCTATATACACTTCACGACTTTGGTCAGTGACTTTACAATTGGGTACGGCCCCAGTGTTTTTAATTGGGCTAAACTATTTTAATGGATATAATAAACGTGATGTTTTAGAGGTTTTTCTTTGGTCTAATACAGTTTGATCCTCTTTACTATATACTATATGATTTATGGTTCTTTAGGATTTCGAATGTTCCAAGGAAGTTAGCAAGATCTCCTAGGGAACGAAAACTAGCAGACTTTCCTCCTTTACTGGCTGTCAGCTAGAATGGGAACACCCATCTGTATGGAATGTCTCTTTCTTTGAGTTGGAGTAAGAGGGGCCTCAGAGCTCTCCTTTGTAATAAGGTGCATCTAGCCAGGTCAGGGAGGATGATTATCTGGGCATCCATAAAGGAGATCAGACCTTTCCCATGAGCCGCCTGCATAATCGCCGCCTTCATTTTGAAAAAATGGATTTGGCAAATGACATCACAGGGCCTGGAATCTGAAGTCGATCTAGGCCCAAGTGCACAATGTATCCTGTCCAGCTCCACTGTGTAGGAGTCTACTTCCCCTAGTAACTGCCTGAAGAGATTCTGTGCAGTCTGGTCGAGTTCAGCATTGCTCACTGCTTCAGGTAGACCTCTAATGCGTATGTTATTACGTTGATTGTGGTTTTTGAGGTCTTCCAAACCTCCTGCCAATTCCTCTAATTTGCTGGAATTACTAAGGATGATCTTTCTGTGAGCTTGGAATTCACTCAGCACTGCATCTTGTGATTTTTCAACCTCCTCCACTCTTGCAGTAAAAGCAGTGGTCAGGGTCTGCAGTTCCTTCCTGTGTGCAGCCTCCAGCCTGCTAATGCAGGTCTCCAGGTTATCTTTTTTTTTATAAACTGTTTATTTATTAACAAGATTTTCAAGTGAGTATCAAAATCAATTGCATAGACAGATATTGTTTTCAAATCTGAGGGAGATACAAGGAAAGGAGGGAACAGGGAAGGCGGGAATTTAACATACGAGCCACATGAGACATCTATATATATCACTAAAATATGTTCCTCTTTTCATCTAACTAGTTGCGATCGTCCATAAAAAGATCCCACGGTGTCCATATTTGTTGAAACCTTTCCAGCTGATTGTTTATACGAGCAGTAAGGTACTCCATCTGTTTTGTTTCTTGTATCTGTAGTTCCATATGTTGAAGGGTAGGGGGAAAAGTTTTTTTCCAGAACGAGGCTATCAAGCACTTCGCCGAGTTCCATATGTGGAGGAGCAACCTGGCCGAGTTTTTTGAGGCCCCTAAAGGCGGTACATTAAAAAGGTAGCTGAACGGGTCTAGAGCAATCTCAAACCCCAAAACCTCACGAACCAATTTCTCCACCCCTTTCCAGAATGGACCAAGAACCTCACAGTCCCAAAAGATATGAGTGAGCGATCCTCTATCGCTCGCTCATCTCCAACACTGGTCTGACGTGTTAGGGAAACGTTTACAAAGCACCTCTGGAGTATGATACCAATACATTAAAATCTTATATTGGTTTTCTTTTCGTGCGGTGCATATAGACGTCTTTGCCGTTCGATCCCAAATAGCCTGCCACATCGGTCTCGATATCACCCTCCCCAAATATGTCTCCCATTTTGTCATATATGAGTGTTGTATATCTACATGCAAGGTCAGCATATTATATAAGCATAAGATTAGCCCCTTCGTTGAAGCCCCTATCTTACATATGCCCTCAAATGGGGTGGGTTTAGGGAAAGTAGTCTATTTAATCGTGGATATGGCCAGGTGACGTATTCGTGCGTAAGTATAAAAAGCCTCCCCAAGGAAAACCAAATCTCTCCTGTAATGTCGAGAAGGGCAGTATGTGCGTGGGTCTATTATGTATATATATCGGAAAAGCTATGCACAAACCCATGGACCAACTACATTGCTATCCATGCTATCCTTCAAAGCTGGAGTATATAGGAATGGCATCAATAGGGAATTGGCCGAGATGAGCGGAAAATATTTTATAGTCAGCCGCCAGACACGTCTGGTGAACGCCATAGGCCCCAGCAGTAGTCTATCAGGGGTGCCCGGAGAGCTCATCCACAACAAAGCAACCGGATGAACAGGGGCCACCCAGGTCCGCTCCACATCCATCCATTTACCCACCAAAGACAGGCCCAGCCAGGCAGGAATATGCCTTATATGTGTGGCTATGTAGTACTTCCAGTGTTTGGGAAAGCCAAGCCACCCATATTGCTAGAGGCCAACAGCACTGACTGTGTGATCCGATGACGTCTATATGCCCATATAAATGCATTTAGCTAACTTTGGAATCTCCGGATCACCAACCGAGGGATCGGTACAGGAAGTGTCTCTAATAAGTACAAACATTTTGGCAGACTTGTCATCTTGACAGAGGCCATCCTCACAAAGAAAGATAGGCGAAGTTTGTCCCATTTGGCTAATGTCTTTTTAAGATCTTCGAAGAAAGAAGGGAAATTATGTGCGTATAGTGTTTTTTTATAGGAGTCTGTTAAATGTATCCTCTGGTATTTTAGATGGTCCTTTTTCCAAGCATATGCATATGCTGACTGTAAGGCTGAGAGATTGGGCGGCTTTAAATTTAGCGGCAGGGCTTCTGTTTTTGTGGCATTCATTTTATAACCCGATAGGTTCCCATACTCAACAAAAATGGCATGGAGATTGGGTAAGGATATCAGAGGATTTTTCACCGTCAGGAGGACATCATCAGCGAAAAGTGACAGCTTGTACTCCCGTCCCCCTATTTGAAACCCCTGCACATCTGGATTTTCCCTAATTTGTGTGGCTAGAGGTTCTATACATAGAACAAATAAAAGGGGGGACAGAGGACACCCCTGCCGAAACCCATTATGTATGGGAAAGGCCGAGGACGAAGCATGAGGGAGTTTTACAAAAGCTTCAGGGTTTGTATATAACGCGCGAATAGTATGCAGGAATGGTCCCTCTATATCAAATCTTTTAAGAGTATTGAACAGAAAAGGCCAACCTAATCTATCAAACGCCTTTTCTGCATCTAGGCTCAGGAACAAGCCTTCCCCTTTCTGATTTTTTCAAAAGTTTTTATTGGTCTCTGAAAGTGAACAAGTTGTAACAAAAGCTTGTGCATTTTGTGTATATAATGATAATAATAACAAAGCATTAGAAGTAACTACGGTATATCAGTTAACAAATTGTGTGTGGGGGGTGGCGTATGGAAGATTGGGGGACAAGGAAAGCATCAGGGAAAGAGAGCAACTTATTGGGGGTAATAGAGGAACAAGGGAGGTAAGATGGGGTGGGAAGAGAAGGGTAAGAGGAGAACCATCTTGATCAAAATATGTACAAAATTATGAAACAAATATGGCTATATTAGTAATAGCTTAGTAATAACTCACAGTAATTGAAAACAGAAGATATCATAAGTGTGAAAAAAAAAAAAAAAACAAAAAAAACAACAAACTTAAATGGGAGAGAAGAGGGGGAAGGAAATTAGAAAAGGGAGAAAAAAGAAGGGAAGGTGATTCATCGTTTGTAACGTCAAAGACCTGTTAGAGTAGAGTTAAGTGAATTTATATCAATAAATCAGGAATACATGAGGTAATTAGTCTTGGTTGATAAAAGACCTACAAGTGCTCCATCTTTTATAATAGGAGTGGAAGAGGTTATTATATATAAATATGTATGTATATATATATATATATATATACCGTATATATATATATATATATATATATATATATATAGTATATAGAATGTGTTCTTTCATAATCGTGATGAGTTGATGCTGAATGGATAACGTCAGATACTGTTGGAACTTTTCCGGTTTTCCAGTTGGCCAAGATCAGTTGTTTAGTGGTTTGGAATATATGAATCATAATTGATTTATGTAATAGATTTATATCTTCGAGGTCTAAAGATAATAGAGCCATTTGTAGAGAGATTACTAATTTAGATTTGGTAATACGTGATATCAAATCAGTTTCTTCCTTCCAAATTGTTCTTATTTTTGGACATTCCCACATAATATGGAGCAAGGTACCTTTTTCATTGCAGTCTCGCCAGCACAGATCAGAGTGTTTTGTATCAAATTTACTTAATCTCAGTGGCGTATAATGCCATTTTGTCAAAATCTTATAAAAAGATTCATGTAGAGTTGCTGAAAGAGTAGAAGAGTATGTCGCTTTAAAGGCCCTGTCACACACAGATAAATCTGCGGCAGATCTGTGGTTGCAGTGAAATTGTGGACAATCAGTATCAGGTTTGTGGCTGTGTACAAATGGAACAATATGTCCATGATTTCACTGCAACCACAGATCCGCCAAAGATTTATCTCTGAAAAAAACAGCTGTGGAAAAACAAGCGCAATAGGGTCTTACCCCAATATGTAAGGGGTGGGGAAGGGGGAGTAAACCTACTCACCAATTGTAGTTGTGAGAAGCCACAACTACTATAATCGCAAATATCAAACGATCCAGGGCTGCAGCCACCAATATGATAGATAACAGAAAGCACAAGAGAGAGGTGTTCAATGCCGCGCCAATAGATCACTTCAGAAGATGTTCAGATCAGTGTCACTTTATTGTCATTCAGGTCGACGCGTTTCTGGAGCATCTGCCCCCTTCATCAGGACCACCAGAAATAGAAATAACATCCAACATTGGATGTTATTTCTATTTCTGGTGGTCCTGATGAAGGGGGCAGATGCTCCAGAAACGCGTCGACCTGAATGACAATAAAGTGACACTGATCTGAACATCTTCTGAAGTGATCTATTGGCGCGGCATTGAACACCTCTCTCTTGTGCTTTCTGTTAAAGATTTATCTCTGTGTGTGACGGGGCCTTATGGCTAGATCGCCAATTGTCTTCAGTAAAACTTTTCTTAAGATCCTTCTCCCATTTCAGCATAAAACTAGTATTGTGTAATTTAGTATCATAATTTATGGCATCATAGATGTGCTTAGTACTCCAGATTGACTTGCTGTCGAGATCGCAAAGAAGTAGACTTACAATTTCTGGAAGGGAATTTTTGTAGATGAGTAGTTTGTGGAGCGTCCCTCTGATGGACCGGAGTTGTTTAAATTCAGAATCTACTATTTTATATTTAATTTTGAGGTTCAAAAATGGAATAAAATCATGACCGTTATGTATGTCACGTATATATCGTAGTCCGAGATCATGCCAGGTTGGGGAGATCACAACATTAGATAAACTTGAAAGAAATTTTAGTGGTAAATTATTGGTTATATTTGGGGAGATTTGTTTTAATTTTGCAAAGAGATTTTCATGCAAATATAGTAGCAGTCAGTGCAGGAAAGTTTGGGAGAGATAGGTTAGGGTTTAATAGGTGAAGGAAAATAAGGGATTTAAGGGAAGAATAATTGTTTAGGGAGAGCTCCAGATCCAGCCATGAAAGATGGTAGTTATTACATATCCAATGGAGGCTTTGCTGAATAATGTTAGTTTTGTAATAACACTCCAAATCTGGCAGTCCATAACCGCCTCTGATTTTGCGTCTCATGAGAATGGTTCTAGAGATCCTAGGTTTTTTACGTTCCCATACATACTCATTTAAAATACTTGTAACTTGCTTATAAATGGTGTCGGAATAATAAGTAGAATTGCTCTAAAAAAATATAATACTTTAGGGAGAACTAACATTTTATATGACATTATTCTGCCAAGCCAGGTCATTTCGGTTTTAGCAAGGATAGTTGTTTCCTTTTGAGACACTTCTATGAGGTTTTCCATGTTTACTTTTATCAAAAATGATAGATTATTGGTTATTTGGATCCCTAGATAGGTTATAGAATCTGACTCCCAATTCAATGGCGATATGGTTTGTATGTTCTGAATAGTCTAATTATCCAGGAAGAAGGGTAGGATTTTAGATTTATTTGGGTTGATTTTGTAATAAGATGCATTTGAGAATTTGTTCAACACCATTTGTACTTTATGAACAGATGTGATTGGGTCTGATAATGTTAAAATAACATCATCAGCAAAAAGACGCAGCTTATGATGATAGCTAGTTATGAGCGAGCATGCTTGTAACTACTCGGTACTCGCACGAGTATCGCTGTACTCGGGCTGCTCGGCGGGGACCGAGTAATCTCGCGATACTCGTGCTGTACTCGTGGTCTTCATTTCTGCATGTTGGCGCTCTTTTGAGAGCCAGCCCTCATGCAGGGATTGGCTGGCAGACCACTGCAATGCCACAGCCCTGTTAGTTGTGGAATTGCAGTGATTGGCCGGCCTGCACAGCGTGACCGAGCCTTTATACCGGCCGGCGCGCTGTGCTCTGCTCACAGCTATCCAGACAGTCAGTGCAGGGAGAGTGTCGCTGATTCAGGGAAAGCTTTGCGGCCCTTTATAGCTTTTTCAGTTGCAGGGCTGCAAACAGTGTGACCAAAAGTCCTTCTCAGGACTATTCTAGTTGTATACAGGCAGGCAGGGTATAGCCAGGTCGGAGTACAGTAGCAGAGTCCTTCTCAGGACTATTGTTGCTATATACAGGCAGGGTATAGCCAGGTCGGAATACAGGCTAGTGACCAGAAGAGTCCTTGTCAGGACTATTGTAGCAGTATACAGGCAGGCAGGCAGGCAGGCAGGGTATATAGCCATTCCTAGTGGTGACCGTATACCAGCCTTCATCATATCTGGGGCTGGTGTACACAGTCTAAAACAGTCCAGATAGTGTCAGACTTCTCAGTAATTGTCGCTCCTAAAAACCAGTTAGGTTCTTATTGCGTCCGTGCTTGCATTTAAAAACAGCACGTGTGTGGCAGTCGGTGGCAGGGTACAGGTGCGCGTTTTGCACAAACTATTATATAACGCACAAGTCTAGTGTATAATACACGTCAGTCAGCAGTGTCTGATAGTGTCAGACTTGTCAGTAATTGTCGCTCCTAAAAACCAGTTAGGTTCTTATTGCGTCCGTGCTTGCATTTAAAAACAGCACGTGTGTGTCTGTCGGTGGCAGCGTACAGGTGCGCGTTTTGCACAAACTATTATATAACGCACAAGTCTAGTGTATAATACACGTCAGTCAGCAGTGTCTGATAGTGTCAGACTTCTCAGTAATTGTCGCTCCTAAAAACCAGTTAGGTTCTTATTGCGTCCGTGCTTGCATTTAAAAACAGCACGTGTGTGGCAGTCGGTGGCAGCGTACAGGTGCGCGTTTTGCACAAACTATTATATAACGCACAAGTCTAGTGTATAATACACGTCAGTCAGCAGTGTCTGATAGTGTCAGACTTCTCAGTAATTGTCGCTCCTAAAAACCAGTTAGGTTCTTATTGCGTCCGTGCTTGCATTTAAAAACAGCACGTGTGTGGCAGTCGGTGGCAGCGTACAGGTGCGCGTTTTGCACAAACTATTATATAACGCACAAGTCTAGTGTATAATACACGTCAGTCAGCAGTGTCTGATAGTGTCAGACTTCTCAGTAGTTGTCGCTCCTAAAAACCAGTTAGATTCTTATTGCGTCCGTGCTTGCATTTAAAAACAGCACGTGTGTGCCTGTCGGTGGCAGCGTACAGGTGCGCGTTTTGCACAAACTATTATATAACGCACAAGTCTAGTGTATAATACACGTCAGTCAGCAGTGTCTGATAGTGTCAGACTTCTCAGTAATTGTCGCTCCTAAAAACCAGTTAGGTTCTTATTGCGTCCGTGCTTGCATTTAAAAACAGCACGTGTGTGTCTGTCGGTGGCAGCGTACAGGTGCGCGTTTTGCACAAACTATTATATAACGCACAAGTCTAGTGTATAATACACGTCAGTCAGCAGTGTCTGATAGTGTCAGACTTCTCAGTAATTGTCGCTCCTAAAAACCAGTTAGGTTCTTATTGCGTCCGTGCTTGCATTTAAAAACAGCACGTGTGTGTCTGTCGGTGGCAGCGTACAGGTGCGCGTTTTGCACAAACTATTATATAACGCACAAGTCTAGTGTATAATACACGTCAGTCAGCAGTGTCTGATAGTGTCAGACTTCTCAGTAATTGTCGCTCCTAAAAACCAGTTAGGTTCTTATTGCGTCCGTGCTTGCATTTAAAAACAGCATGTGTGTGGCAGTCGGTGGCAGCGTCAGGCTCCATATTGTCCCTGGATAGAGACGTGCATGATGGCCTGTAAACATGAAGTGCCCATTGTAAGGAAGTGGGTCTATTGTAGTATAGCCCTTAGGCAGGGCAGCCAAAAATTTGGAGGCTCCACATTGTCCCTGGATAGAGATGTGCATGAGGGCCTCAAAACATTGTTCCCATTGCAAAGGAGCGGGTCTCCTGTCGTTGTAATGCCCATTCAGAAAGAATGGGTGAAAAAATTTACCACTGGGGGTATACCTGAAACAACGGCTTAACTATTGTAACGGTCACCATGATGGCGCATGAGGAGAAGGAGGAGCAGTCCAGCGATTAGCCAAAGTCCAGAAGTGTGTTACCATGGGTGAGTGGAGGTACATGGCAAATTCCCGTTACAAACTTTAAATTCCGCTGTAATTTGCTGTTGGTGTGTGTGGTGAAGTCTGGCCAAATCCAACCCTTGTTCATCTTGATCAGAGTCAGCCTGTCAGCATTTACAGTTGACAGGCGGGTGCGTTTATCTGTAATGATTCCACCTGCGGCACTAAAAACACGCTCTGACAAAACGCTAGCGGCAGGGCAGGCCAGGACTTCCAAGGCGTAGAGAGCCAATTCATGCCACGTGTCCAGCTTGGATACACATTAATTGTAAGGCACAGAGGAATGTCGGAGTACAGTTGTTTGATCTGCAAGGTACTCCTTGAGCATCTGGCCAAACTTAGGATTTCTTGTGGCACTACCCCTCACCTCAGGGGCTGTGGTATGTGAGGGGCTGAGAAAACTGTCCCACATCTTAAAGACTGTTCCCCTACCTCTGGCGGATTGGACTTGTGCCCCTCTCGGCTGTACGCCTTGGTTGTCCACTGATTCCTGACCTATGCTGCTAGCGTTTTGTGAGGGGAATGCTTTGCCTACTTCCGTGACTATGGCCTTCTGGAACTGCTGCATTTTGCCTGACCTCTCCGCCTCGGGAATAAGAGACATAAAGTTCTCCTTTTAGCGTGGGTCTAACAGTGTTACCAACCAGTAATGATTGTCGGCCAAGATGTTCTTAACGCGAGGGTCACGAGACAGGCAGCTTACCATAAAGTCAGCCATGTGTGCCAGACTCTTAACAGCCATCACTTCAGTATCCTGACCAACACGATGACTGAACATGCTGTCCTCCTCCTCCTCCTCCTCATCATCTACCCTGTCCTCTGGCCAGCCACGCTGAACCGAGGATATGACTGCATGTCATATCCTCAATTTGGCCAGAGAGTTGCTCCATGTCTTCATCCTCCTCCTCGTCATAGTCCTCCACTGCACGTTGTGATGAGACGAGGCTGGGCTGTGTGTTATCATCACCCACACCCACTACTGTTTCTTGCTCAAACTCATCGCGCTCCGCCTGCAATGCATCATGGCTGTTTTTTGAGCAGAGACCATTTTAGAAGGCAGAGAAGCGGTATGGTGACGCTAATAATGTCGTCATCGCCGCTCACCATCTTGGTGGAGTCCTCAAAGTTTTGGCGGATGGTGCATAGGTCGGACATCCATCTCCACTCCTCAGGTGTTATGTGTGGAGTTTGACCCATTTCCCGACGGCTTAGGTGATGCAGGTACTCAACAACTGCCCTCTTCTGCTCACATATCCTGACCAACTTGTGCAGAGTTGAATTCCAACGCGTGGGGACATCACACACCAGTCTGTGTGCCGGAAGATGCAAACGGCGTCTTAAGCCGGCAAGGCCGGCTGAAGCAGTAGGTGACTTTCGAAAATGTGCAGACAGGCGGCGAACTTTTACCAGCAGATCAGACAGCTCTGAGTATGACTTTAGAAACCGCTGAACCACGAGGTTGGGCACATGGGCCACGCATGGAACATGTGTCAGCTGGCCTCGCCTCAAAGCCGCCACCAGGTTTCGGCCATTGTCACACACGACCTTTCCTGGCTTTAGGTTCAGAGTTGTGAGCCAGTGATCTGCCTGCTGTTTCAGAGCTGTCCACACCTCTTCTGCATTGTGGGGTTTGTCACCTATGCAGATTAGCTTCAGCACTGCCTGTTGCCGCTTCGCCGAGGCAGTGCTGCAGTGCTTCTGTGTCGCCCTGGACAAGCCAGGGGCCACAGAGCACAACACTTAAACACCCCACACTCCCTGCAGGCATATCATAGTCAAAACACAAAATCCTTGTTGCCTTCCCCAGGGGCTGTTGTCCACACCAGGGTGTGGAGCCAGGTGGTTGGTCTCCACCCACCGAGGAGGAGGGAAAACACAGGCAGTGAGAGTTAAGCTAAGGAAGTGGAAGGAGGAAAGTAGTAGAGAGGAGAAAAGTGACAGCAAAGAGCCTGAAGTTGGTCCGGGTGTGTGGCCCGGACAGGACAGCAAGGTTGGCAGGATGTGGTGACCGTCTGCAGTGGAGGCCGATTGGAGTCTGCCGTAAGGACCGTGGACGGGTGGTGACCTGGCCGTACCGGACCGGTATACAAAGAGAAGCCAGCACCATTGGCAGAGGACTTTCGGATCCCGGCAAGGCTTGGTGTCGCCGTGAATTTGCCAAATCCGTTAGTGAAGGGAACCTCAGGGTTTCCAAACAGCCAAGTCCAGATAGAAGGCAACCGTACAACCGTGAAGGGGAGACACCGCCACCGCCAAGGGCAACCGTCTCCCAGGGCCAGCGCCTGTGGGCAAAAGGGGCTCCTCCGGCCCATATCCAGGTCGGGGAGCGGGTTACCGTTGGGAAACCATCACTACCAACACTTAACTTAGGTGCAGGGAGAGACAGTCATCACTAACCTGCAGGGAGGAACAACCGCAGCCGTCCGAGTGACCCGTCCATCCAGCCACTTGTTTTACCGTGAACTATGTCATCATCATTGGGCTGAGTGAGTACCTCCGTGCCGTGCGGCACAGCGCTGCCCCTGCGACCCTGCACCTCATCAGGCCCCGCAACCCGCCTGTCATCCATCTCTACCCCATCACCAGGCCCCGGGACAACCAACCCCCCTACCCACGGAGGGGAGAAATAACAACAAAGCTGCTCCCTGTCACAGGCTCCCGGGATCCCCGTCCAGAGCAGCGGTGGTGTCCACACAATCACCACAACCGTGGGTGGCGTCACGGACAATATCCCCAAAACCCAAACCACCCCTTTTCACTCACGGGCGAGTAGCGCCGCTCGAGTCCCCGGGATCCGGCCATCGCTCGAGCCAACGAGCAGCAGCAGCCGTAGAGCAGCGTCAGCCGGACCCGAGCAGTGGGAGAGCGCACCGTCCCCTCCTCCGCCCGCGACACTTCCAGCTTGGGACTGGTGTGGAGGGTAAAGTGGATCAGGATGCGCAGGAGGAGGAGGAGGCTGAGGAGCATGACATTCCGGAGCTGTAGAGTGTGTGTGAAACCCTGACTGAGGTAGGGCCTGCAAAACTTGGTGTGTGAAGGACGTGTTCCGTCCCTCGCTCAGACTGGGTCCCAGCTTGCACAATATTAACCCAGTGTGACGTCAACGAGATGTAGCGGCCTTGCCCACATGCACTTGTCCACGTGTCTGTGGTTAGGTGGACTTTGGCTGAAACAGCGTTGTTCAGGGCACGTGTGATGTTTTGTGACACGTGGTTATGCAATGCGGGGACGGCACACCGGGAGAAATAGTGGCGGCTGTGGACCGAGTAACGTGGGACAGCTGCCACCATCAGGTCGCGGAATGCTTCTGTCTCAACCAGCCTTAAAGGCAACATTTCCAGCGCAAGCAGTCGCGAAATGTTAGCATTTAGAACTGTGGCATGTGGGGTGTTGGCAGTGTATTTGTGCCTGCGTTCAAAGGTTTGCTGAATGGATAACTGAACGCTGCGCTGGGACAAGGACGTGCTTGATGATGGTGTTCTTTCTGCGTAGGCAACTGCAGGTGCAGGAGTGGAGGAGGCTTGTTCGCAGGCAGCATGGACAGGGGATTGGCTCGCATGCACAACCAGCGAAGACGTAGCAGTGACATCAGCAAGCACTGCTCCTCGACTCTGTTGTACTTCCCACAATGTCGGGTGCTTGGCTGACATGTGCCTGATCATGCTGGTGGTGGTCAGGCTGCTAGTTTTGGTACCCCTGCTGATGCTGGCATGGCAGGTGTTGCAAATGGCCTTTTTAGAATCATCTGGAGCCAACTTAAAAAACTGCCAGTGTCAGAGTTCCGGGTTTTCCAGTTTTCTTTTGAAAGAGCTTGCCCTTTGTTAACATGGAGTTTTCTGTTCTGTTGCCCTACTTCCTGTCCATCTGTTTAAAAGCCGCCCCTAAAGCTTAGTCCAGTGCCTGAGTATACTGCTTCCTGTGTGCTCCTGCCCTGCTGCTTTTGGTTCCTGATTGTTATTCGGATCCTCTTGGAAAACAACCGACACCGACTCTGGACTTCATCTGGTATCATCTAGCTGTGCCCGGACTCCGTTTGCTGTCTTTGGTCGGCACTTCTGCCCGGTTCCTTCCGTTTAATACCACTCTGGACTCACATCACGTACGGACATTTTTGGACTTACCTATTGCCCTTTTGTGTCCCGGCTGCTGGGCATTTAGGGCTTCTGGGGTGATTGCCAGACAGTCCCTGTATAGGGGTTCGCTCTTGGTGGTCTCCCTGGGGGAGTCCGGTGCGCGGTCCCGGGAATTCCCTTTCGCTCCGTCCCTGGAAGGTATTTCCTGTATTTATGTTCTACTGTGTTTTTGTTCCGTTTATGTACATATTTGCTGGTTGCATATTATAAACGTCTTGCACCAAGAACTCGTCTCTGGTTGTCATTGCCCTAACGCAATCGAAATCCTCAATACATACAATAGTATTACAGCCAGACTCGGGAAGACCTAACATTTGTACAGGCACCTTGTGTCGTGTTGTTCCGGGGAACAGTTGCCTGACGTCTGCCTGTGGCCACCACTCTGCTTCTTACTGCCTGTTGGGATGCTACGCCTCCCTCCCCCTGTGCACTGCTGTCCTCGCTCTGCATATCCTCCTGCCAGGTTGGGTCAGTTACTGGATCATCCACCACGTCGTCTTCCTCTTCCGCACCCTGCTCCTCCTCCTGACTTCCTGACAATTGTGTCTCATCATCGTCCACCCCTTGTTGAGACACGTTGCCAACTTCGTGAGAACGTGGCTGCTCAAATATTTGGGCATCTGTACATACAATCTCGTCATGGCCCACTTCAACAGGAGCTGGCGAGAGGCCAGAATTTGTGAATGGAAACGTGAACGAACAGCTCTTCCGAGTGTCCAAGTGTGGGATCAGTAATGTCCGTGGACGTGTACTCGGCCTGGTGGTAGGAAGGAGGATCAGGTTCTGAAATGTGCGGTGCAGTATCACGGCTACTGACACTTGACCGTGTGGAAGACAGAGTGTTTGTGGTGGTGCCAATCTGACTGGAAGCATTATCCGCTATCCAACTAACAACCTGTTGACACTGGTCTTGGTTCAAGAGCGGTGTACTGCTGCGGTCCCCAAGAATTTGGGACAGGACGTGCGAGCGACTAGATGTGGCCCTTTGTTGTGGCGAAATTAGAGCTTGCACACAACCTCGGTCTCTGCCTGCACCACCATCACGTCCACTTCCTTGTTCGTTGACAACGCCCTTGCGCATTTTGCAATGCTGTGCTGATGTGTATTCACTAGACTTGTGCGTTATATCGAAGTTTTTGCAAAACTCACACAAATGCAGCGGAAAGCTGCCACTAACAGGCACACACGTGCGGTTTTTAAATGCAAGCACGGAGGCACTAAGAACCTAACAGGTCTCTATCCAGGGACAACGTGGAGCCTCCCAATTTTTGGCTGCCCTGCCTAAGGGCTATACTACAATAGACCCACTTCCTTACAATGGGCACTTCAGGTTTACAGGCCATCATGCACGTCTCTATCCAGGGACAATGTGGAGCCTCCCAATTTTTGGCTGCCCTGCCTAAGGGCTATACTATAATACACCCACTTCCTGACAATGGGCACTTCAGGTTTACAGGCCCTCATGCACGTCTCTATCCAGGGACAACGTGGAGCCTCCCAATTTTTGGCTGCCCTGCCTAAGGGCTATACTACAATAGACCCACTTCCTTCCAATGGGCACTTCAGGTTTACAGGCCCTCATGCACGTCTCTATCCAGGGACAACGTGGAGCCTCCCAATTTTTGGCTGCCCTGCCTAAGGGCTATACTACAATAGACCCACTTCCTTCCAATGGGCACTTCAGGTTTACAGGCCATCATGCACGTCTCTATCCAGGGACAATGTGGAGCCTCCCAATTTTTGGCTGCCCTGCCTAAGGGCTATACTATAATACACCCACTTCCTGACAATGGGCACTTCAGGTTTACAGGCCATCATGCACGTCTCTATCCAGGGACAATGTGGAGCCTCCCAATTTTTGGCTGCCCTGCCTAAGGGCTATACTACAATAGACCCACTTCCTTACAATGGGCACTTCAGGTTTACAGGCCCTCATGCACGTCTGTATGCAGGGGCATTGGTGAACCTCACAATTTTGGACTGCCCTGGCAAAGGAAAATACTACAAAGACTCACTTCCTCAAAATGGGCACATTAGACTCAAGAGGCCTTCATGTACGTATCTTCTCAGGGACATCGGAGTGCCACACAATGTTTTCACGTAAAATCTTTCATGTATTAATCTCAAAAAGTAACATACACCAGCTCTATCTCACTATTGGGTATGTGCCCTTAACATTTCTGCCATGAAAAATCATTTTGGGGTCATTTTGGAAGGTTTTCTGGTGAGTCCGTAAAAATGGCGTGAAACGCGGACAAAATTGTTCACAGCTGTGACTTTTGAGTGATAAATGCTTCAAGGGGTCTTCCCCATGCTGTTGCCATGTCATTTGAGCACTCTTCTGAGACTTTTGTGACATTTTTAGGGTTTCTACATGCTGCCGGGGGGTCATTTCACAAAAATACTCGGGTCTCCCATAGGATAACATTGGGCTTGTTGCTCGGGCCGAGTACACGAGTATCTTGGGAGGCTCGGCCCGAGCTTCGAGCACCCGAGCTTTTTAGTACTCGCTCATCACTAATGATAGCTATTTGTCTGAATGCCAATAATTTCCTTGTCTGATCTTATCTCGGGCAATGGTTCGATAGCAAGCACAAACAATAAGAGCGACAATGGGCACCCTTGTCTGGTGCCATTCATGATGTGAAATGGTGATGACAAATGATTATTGGCAAAAATTCTTGCTGACGGGCACGAGTATAATGCCATTATTGTTTTTATATGGTCATTAAAGCCAAACTTTGACAAAAAAGTTTTTGCTAAATAATTCCAGTTGACCCTGTCAAAGGCCTTTCTTTTCGGCATCCAACGCCACCAAAACTGATAGTATTATTTTGGCATTGATGAAAGAAATAAGATTTAAAACTTTCCTAGTGCCGTCAGAAGTATGTCGATCCTTGACAAAGCCCATTTGATCAAAATTAATTCATTTTGGAAGTATTTCTTTTAATCTATTAGCAAGGATTTTCGCATACCGTATTTTTCAGACCATAAGACGCACATTTTTTCCTCCAAATTTGGGAGGAAAGTGTGGGGTGCGTCTTATGGTCTGAAGCTGCGGGGTAGGGAGCTGTGGGGAGGGAGCGGCTGTGGAGTGGGATCACAGGAGGCAGGGAGGGTTGCTGCTGCAGGAAGCCGGCGGCTGGAGAAACCACGTGTGCCCGCTGCTTAAAGTAAATGAATATTCATTAGCTGCTGCCCGCCCACCTCTTTCTGCAGTCAGCGGGTGTGAGGAGCAGCTAATGAATACTTGTTTAATGTAAACAGCGGACACACGTGGGTTCTCCAGCCGCCGGCTTCCTGCAGAGGCTAGGGAGACTGTGTGTCCGCTGTTTAGGAGGCAGGAGCAGGGTGCCGCTGCAGTCATGTCTGGCCCGGGGGAAGTGCAGATCACTGCAGTGTCCGGGCCAGAGCACACGGCATACCTTCACAGCACAGCCGCAGTCTCTGTGCTGAGCGCTCAAATTTCTTTCACTTTGCTCCTGCTGCCTCTGCACTAGAAAAAGTCTCCCGTAGCTGACAAGGACTTACAGTGATGCAATGAAGAGGGGTGGGCAGAGCAGCACAGAACAGCACAAAGCCCTGCCTCTTCATTACATCACTGCAGGTCCTTGAGATATGGGAGACTTTGTTTGTAATGCCAGGACCAAACTGAAGCATGGTGAGCATCACATCAGTAAAAGTAAGGCAATAAATAATATAGTATATAAAGGCATTACTGTACACCTGGATGGGGTTGGATCATATTATATATATATATATATTTACACACACATACTGTCACGCTCCCCGGGTCCCCTGCCACGCTCTCCGGCTCCCCTGCCTCGCTCCCCGGCTCCCCTGCCACGCTCCCCGGCTTCCCTGCCTCGCTCCCCGGCTCCTCTGTCAGGCGTCCCCCGCTCCACAGCCTCCAGGCCCCATCACCTGCGGTCCCCAGGCGGCCCGGTCCCCGCTCCCGGCGCCCGTCGGCAGCTTTGCTCCAGCCCGGCTCTCCTGCCTCCTGTTCACCGCTCCCTGCCCTGGCTTCTGGCACCCGGGCCTCGCGCATGAGCATTAGGGCGCGCGCGCGGTCATTGACCCTTTCTTAAAGGGCCAGTGTCCTCCAACAGGATATTGAAGGATCAGGTACTGGGTATATAGGGGGATCCTTTCCAAGTGGGCGGGGCCTGTTCTTCGTGTTTTGCTAAGCTAGGAGTCAGGTCTCCTTGTGTCTTCTGGTATACTTACCTATCTCTCTCCTAGAGCCGCTCCTGCCTCGCCATCCGGTCCTGACGATTCCCGAACCCCGAACGGTGACTGTCCGCCATCCCGTCAGTACATACCATCTCTGATCCCTGTGGTGACCCGTCTTCTCGCTCCGTCGGTTCCGGACTCTGCCTGACAACATCTCGGCCTCCGAACCTGAGCTCTGTCACCCGGACTACCTTCAGTGACTCCGTGGTCCCAGGGACTTCTACACTCCACCCCTTTGAACGGACTGTCCTGCTACCTGGAGTGCTCCGGCTACCGGACACCTTGCCTTAGGTGAGGTGTTCAGCCCAGTGGATCCACCTCCTGGGTCTGCCCGTCCACCTGGCCCTAACAGTAAGAACAGGCCATGGATCCCGCCGAAGCACTAGCGGCCCAGCTGGGCAACTTGCAGCAGGAACTCGGACGACAGCGCGAGACTCAGTCCCGCATGCTGGCCTTCATGACCTCGGTGGATACCCGCCTGAACACGCTGCAAGCAACTGCTACGTCCCTGGCATCTCAGGTTACCACTGCACAGTCCACGGTCACGGTTCCCAAGGCGGCTCCCTCGGAAGCTTCTAAACTCCGCTTGGCCTCTCCACCCCGATATGCCGGAGATCCCAAGACCTGCAGAGGATTCTTAAACCAGTGCTCCCTCCATTTCAAGCTGCTTCCGCACCTGTTTGCCTCCGACCAAGCCAAGGTGGCGTTTGTGATGTCCCATCTAGAGGGTGAGGCACTGGCCTGGATGAACCCCTTGTGGGAAAAGGAGGACCCTGTAACCACTAACATCCAGGACTTCCTGCAGGCGTTTAGAACCACCTTTGACGAACCCGGACGTGCCGCCGCATCCGCCTCATCACTCCTCAGGCTACGTCAGGGGACCATGACGGTGGGGCAGTATGCCATCCGCTTCCGCACTTTGGCCTCAGAATTGGGGTGGAACAATGAAGCCCTCACCGCCGCCTTCTGGGAAGGACTCTCCAGTCGTATTAAGGACGAGCTGGCAGGCCGCGGTGTTCCTTCTACTCTGGATGCCCTGATCGCACTAGCCACCCGTGTGGACCTTAGATTCCAGGAACGATCCAAAGAGGTGTCCCGTGAGAGACGTCCGATACGGCATTCCTCTCCTCTGCAGAAGCCTGCTGTACTTCAGTCAACGTCGTCTGGTGTCTCTGTCCACGAGCCCATGCAGATTGACCGTTTGCGGCAGTCCGAACAACGCCGAGCAGAACGGCTCGCCAAGGGCCTCTGCTTCTACTGCGGAGAGAGCACACACCTTCTACGCTCCTGTCCAGAGAGGCCGGGAAATGCCAAAGCCTAGGGCTGGTAGGAGAGGCCACCCTAGGTGCTGGGACTCTCTCAGACCCGGTTATGTGGACTGTTCAAGTGACAACGGGAAAGACGCGGTTCACGGCCGAGGCGTACCTCGATTCCGGGGCAGCAGGCAATTTCATCCAGCAGGCCACGGTGGACAAGTACCAGGTGCCTGTTACTCCACTCGACAAACCCCTCGTGATTGCCTCTGTAGATGGGAGACCCCTCACTGACACCATCTCGTGGATCACCAAGCCGGTGGAACTACGTATCGGTGCCCTGCACACCGAGAACATCGCTCTCTACGTCCTCCCACACATGTCTCATCAAATCCTGCTGGGACTCCCCTGGTTACGGACACACGAACCGTCAGTCAGCTGGGGTACTGGTGAAATCACCCGATGGGGCTCCTCTTGCCACGAGAACTGTCTGAAGACTATACAGCCCATCCGACGACCTCCGGTTCCGGAGTCCCTACCGGGACTGGCCTCGGCCTATTGGTCCTTCGCGGACGTCTTTGATAAAAAGGAGTCAGAGGTACTGCCGCCACATCGTCCTTACAACTGTGCCATCGACCTACTTCCGGGAACTACACCACCTCGAGGACGGATATATCCGCTGTCTCCTGCTGAAACAAGGGCCATGTCTACCTACATCACGGAGAACCTGGCAAGGGGATTCATTCGGAGATCCTCCTCTCCTGCTGGAGCAGGCTTCTTCTTCGTTAAGAAGAAAGAGGGCGACCTACGCCCATGCATTGACTACCGGGGATTGAACCAAATCACCGTGAAAAATAAATACCCCCTGCCGCTCATCCCCGAATTGTTTGATCGGCTTAGAGGAGCTCGTGTGTTTACCAAGTTGGATCTTCGGGGTGCCTACAACCTGGTCCGCATCCGCTCTGGGGACGAATGGAAGACCGCATTCAATACTCGCGATGGGCACTATGAATACTGTGTGATGCCCTTCGGCCTGTGTAATGCACCAGCAGTCTTTCAGGAATTGGTGAACGACGTGTTATGGGACCTTTTCTACGTCTGTGTGGTGGTGTATCTTGATGATATCCTGGTCTTCTCTCCGGACCTCCAGACTCACAGAGAGAACGTGCAGCTGGTACTACAAAGACTGAGAGAGAATCGTCTGTACGCCAAGTACGAGAAGTGTGTCTTCGAGCAGTCTTCTCTTCCGTTCCTGGGTTACGTAATCTCCGATACCGGTCTGCAGATGGACCCGGAGAAGGTCTCTTCCATTCTCAACTGGCCCCCTCCTTCCGGACTGAAGGCAATCCAACGCTTTCTGGGATTCGCAAACTATTACCGTCAGTTCATCCCTCACTTCTCTGCTCTGACTGCACCTCTCTCCGCCTTGACCAAGAAGGGGGCTAATCCAAAGGACTGGTCACCTGTGGCCGACGCCGCATTTGGCTCCCTGAAACAGGCATTTGCTTCCTCCCCTGTGCTCCACCGTCCTGAGTTAAACCGACAGTTCACCTTGGAGGTGGATGCCTCCTCCTCGGGAGCCGGAGCAGTACTCATGCAGAAGTCCTCCTCCGGGAAGATGGTTACTTGCGGTTTCAACTCCAAGAGCTTCTCAGCGCCTGAACGCAACTACACCATCGTGACCGAGAGCTATTGGCAGTCAAACTGGCTCTGGAGGAATGGCGCTACCTTCTGGAGGGAGCAGTGTACCCCGTGATCATTTACACGGACCACAAGAACCTGGAATACCTGAGGTCCGCTCAGCGACTGAACCCACGGCAAGCCAGGTGGTCCTTGTTCTTTGCCAGGTTCGATTTTCAGCTCCATTTTCGACCCGCGGACAAGAATGTATGAGCAGATGCCTTGTCCAGGTCATTCATGCCCATGGAGCAGGAGGAGGAGACATCCCAGCCCATCATCTTCCCTAGTAAAATCATTCCGGTGGCCCCTGTCACCCTGGCCCAGATACCGCCCGGGAAGACCTATGTCTCTGAGACTGACAGGCAACAAGTGTTGCACTGGGGCCATGCCTCGAAAATAGCCGGCCATGCTGGTCAGAAGAAAACATGGAGTACAATTGTACGTCACTACTGGTGGCCATCCCTTCGCACGGACGTCGCTTCTTTTGTCTCAGCCTGCTCCTCTTGTGCCAGGAACAAGACGCCCAAACACCTGCCATATGGCCGTCTTCTGCCTCTGCCTATACCCTCCATTCCGTGACAACACATTGCAATGGACTTTATTACGGACTTGCCCCTGTCCTCCGGACACACAGTCATATGGGTCGTGGTGGATCGGTTCTCCAAAATGGCTCATTTCGTCCCTATGGCTGGACTGCCCTCTGCCCAGGAACTCGCTGACGCCTATATACAACACATCTTCCGCTTGCATGGCTTTCCATCACACATTGTGTCTGACAGAGGAACTCAGTTCACCTCCTGCTTCTGGAGGGCTCTCTGCAAACATCTGGGAGTGACTCTGGACTTTTCTTCAGCCTACCATCCTCAGTCGAATGGCCAAGTGGAACGAGTCAATCAGATCTTGACCTCCTTCTTACGTCACTACGTCAACGCCCATCACGACGACTGGTCCACGCTTCTTCCTTGGGCTGAATTCTCCCATAACCACCACGTCAGTGAGTCCTCCTCCAGCTCTCCCTTCCATGTCGTTTACGGACTTCAGCCTTCCGTCCCATTACCTGTATCCTCTTCCTCGGATGTCCCTGCTGCTGATGCTGTAGTCCATGACTTTGCAACAATTTGGGACTCTGTCAAGGCGTCCCTTGGATGTGCTTCCCTGCGGATGAAGAGACACGCAGACAAGAGGCATCTGGATCCTCCGTGTTTCTCTCCAGGAGATCTGGTCTGGCTTGCTTCCAAGTACGTCCGATTGAAGCTACCATCATACAAGCTGGGCCCTCGCTACATCGGGCCGTTTAAAGTCCTCAGCAAAATAAATGAGGTCTCCTACAAGCTGCAGCTCCCGGCCACGATGAGAATAGCCAACTCTTTCCACGTGTCCCTGCTCAAGCCGGTTGTCCTTGGTCCCTTCTCCGCTGCTGCCAGTTCTGCTCCTCCTCCTATTGCTGATGATGACATCTATGCGGTAAGGGATATCGTGGCCATGAAAACCGTACGGGGCCGACAGTTCTTCCTGGTGGACTGGGCAGGGTATGGTCCTGAGGATAGGTCCTGGGAACCCCGGGAGAATGTGGGTACTCCCCTGATACGTGCCTTCCTGTCCCGATTGCGGGGAGGGGGACGTGGGGGAGGGGGTACTGTCACGCTCCCCGGGTCCCCTGTCACGCTCTTCGGCTCCCCTGCCTCGCTCCCCGGCTCCCCTGCCACGCTCCCCGGCTTCCCTGCCTCGCTCCCCGGCTCCTCTGTCAGGCGTCCCCCACTCCACAGCCTCCAGGCCCGATCACCTGCGGTCCCCAGGCGGCCCGGTCCCCGCTCCCGGCGCCCGTCGGCAGCTTTGCTCCAGCCCGGCTCTCCTGCCTCCTGTTCACCGCTCTCTGCCCTGGCTTCTGGCACCCGGACCTCGCGCATGCGCATTAGGGCGCGCGCGCGGTCATTGACCCTTTCTTAAAGGGCCAGTGTCCTCCAACAGGATATTGAAGGATCAGGTACTGGGTATATAGGGGGATCCTTTCCAAGTGGGCGGGGCCTGTTCTTCATGTTTTGCTAAGCTAGGAGTCAGGTCTCCTTGTGTCTTCTGGTATACTTACCTATCTCTCTCCTACAGCCGCTCCTGCCTCGCCATCCGGTCCTGACGATTCCCGAACCCCGAACGGTGACTGTCCGCCATCCCGTCAGTACATACCATCTCTGATCCCTGTGGTGACCCGTCTTCTCGCTCCGTCGGTTCCGGACTCCGCCTGACAACATCTCGGCCTCCGAACCTGAGCTCCGTCACCCGGACTACCTTCAGTGACTCCGTGGTCCCAGGGACTTCTACACTCCACCCCTTTGAACGGACTGTCCTGCTACCTGTAGTGCTCCGGCTACCGGACACCTTGCCTTCGGTGAGGTGTTCAGCCCAGTGGATCCACCTCCTGGGTCTGCCCGTCCACCTGGCCCTAACACATACATACACACACACACACATACATACATACATACATACATACACACACACACACACACACACACACACACACACACACACACACACACACACACTATATAACTATATATACACACACACACACACTATATAACTATATACACACTATACACACACTATATAACTATATATACACACACACACACACTATATAACTATATACACACTATATAACTAGATACACACACACACACACACACACACACTATATAACTATATACACACACATATACACACACACACACACACACATACACACACACAATATAACTATATACACACACGCACACACCAGATTGGAGGATCATACATATTCCACAATGGGGGCCATATATACCTGGAAGGTACCCAGAATGGAGGATATGAGGACAGAATTTGGGGATATTATTACCTCAGTAACACTGTCAGCAGTAAAATAACAGTGTGTCAAGACCACATTCTTTTACTTTAATTTTATTTTTTTTCTATTTTTTCCTCCTCTAAAACAAGGGTGCGTCTTATAGTCCGGTGCGTCTTATAGTCCGGAAAATACGGTAAATGGGCGGCACGGTGGCTCAGTGGTTAGCACTGCAGTCTTGCAGCACTGGGGTCCTGGTTTCAAATCCCACCAAAGACACTATCTGCAAGGAGTTTGTATGTTCTCCCCGTGTTTGCGTGGGTTTCCTCCGGGTACTCCGGTTTCCTCCCACACTCCAAAGACATACAGATAGGGACTCTAGATAGTGAGCCCCAATGGGGACAGTGTTGCCAATGTATGTAAAGCGCTGTGGAATTAATAGCGCTATATAAATGAATAAAATTATTATTATTATTAAATCTTTATATCTGTATTGATAAGCTTTATGAGCCTGTAGTTTGTAACTTGATCAACAGCACCTTTTACGCTTGGGAATCAAAGTAATCACCCCTTCTAGCATTTCTCCAGGAAAAGTTCCAAGGAGAGATGCTTTAGAAAATAATTTAGACAGATATGGCGCTAGAGTTGTCGAAAAGGCCTTAAAATATTTGTTACCGAAGCCATCGGGACCTGGTGCTTTTCCATTTTTAAGGGTGGAAATTGTTGTTATTATTTTGCTTTCTGAAAATGGCCGAATTAGAGTTTCCAACTGAGTTTGGGTTAATTGAGGGAGGTTAATTTCATTTAAATTTTTTTTTTATTATGGTGTCATCTGGTTGAGGGGTTGAATGGTTGTCTTTTAAGTTGTAAAGTTTAGTTTAGTACTCTGCAAATGATTTTACTATATCATTTGGGTGCATTGCTATGGATCCATTGGGGTTTTTAATTTGATGTATACGCTTTTTTACTCTTGTTTGTTTGATTTTTCTGGCCATTAAGGTAGATGGTTTGTTTATTAAACAATAAAAATTTGAATTCATGGAGTGGGAGAAATTCTCATCATCCTTAAGGAGTAGGGCTCTTAGAGCTAATCTAAGGTATAGGATTTCCCTATGTAACTCAGGTGAGGGGGATGATAGGTTTTGCTGTATTTGTTCTTTATTCCTAATTTCAGAAAGTATCTTATTTTGTTTTTCACGTTGTATTTTTTTGTGAATGGACGAAATCTGGATCAAACATCCCCTCAACACGGCCTTGTGCGCGTTCCAAAGAATAAAGGGGCAAATATTTTCCTTAAAATATAGGTCAATTTTTCCTTTAATTTGTTTATTGCATTTTGGTGAGTTAATTAAGTAGGGATTACTTTTCCAAAGTGGTTTGTTCAAGGAAGATGGACCGAGTATTAATTCACAATGGATTGGTGAATGATCCGAGAAAGTCCTTTGACCTATTGTTATATTTTTAAATTTGGAAATTGGCTGATAGGTTGTTAGAGCCAAATCTATGCGGGAGAAGGTCTGATAGATGCCAGAGTAGAATTAGTATTCTCGTGATGAGGTGTTCAGACAACGGAAAATATCTAAAAATTCTTGGTTAATAAGCCAATGTTTTAAAGTGTGTCTGTAATGTCTGGGTGGGGCTGTTGTATCTAAGTTACTATCAGGTAATAAATTGAGATCACCCAAAACAATTAGATCCCCTTTCTGAACTTCTTGGATTTTTTTACAGAGTTTATTCAAAAAACAATTTGGCCATGGTTAGGAGCATATAAATTAACAATCATACATGGACAGTTGTTAATTACACATGTCACTATTAGGAATCGTCCTTCATTGTCTTTAGTTTCTGATAGTAATTGAAATGAAAAATTATAATAATTGTAATCACTCCTGAAGATTTCCTCTCATTCAGCGAGCTAAATAAGTGTGGGTAATTTTTGTTCTCAAATTTTGGGTGGTTATTTCTAACCAACTCAGTTTCCTGCAAACAAATTACATCAGCGTTAGAAAGTTTTACCTCTTTCCAGGTCTGGTATCTTCTGTTAGGTGAGTTTAGACCGTTAACATTATCGGAGAGTAAATTAATAGTCATTGTGGTTAAAATATTATTGTGCGAAGAACACTGATGGGTTAGGGGTAAAAGGGTTAAGGAAGGAATGAAAGATAAAAAGGAAGTAAAGGAAATTAAAAAGGAGGGAAAGAAAAAAAGGGGGGTTTAACAACCAACAATAACTTCCAGTGTAAACCCTGCTAATAAATAACAAAGTTTAAACTCTAGAGAGATTAGAATTCAGTTTTTCAATTACCTACTAAAACTGTTCAAAGAATCTTAACAAAAAATAAAAAAAATAATTAAATAAATTAAAAAGAACAATCCTAAAAAAAATAAAATAAAAGCATGCAAAAATGTATTAAAAATAAAAAACAATAAACCAAATACCAAAAAGGAAGAACACAAAGCTCAGTTCTCCAAGAGGGCTGCCTTACTCCCCCAACAAAAATGGAGGAGATCAGGTAGACTCTCTTTGTGTGAGGCTATAAGTTCGTGGAAGGAAAGGTTAATTTCCTTGTCAACAAAAGATATAATGAATTCCAATGCAAGGAAAAAAAACAAAAAAACCAAGAAAATCCAACTGCACCACATCAATAACCTTTAAATAGGTGATACTATAAATTCCAGTTTATAGGTGTACAATGTCCTGAAAATAGTGTTTAGTAGAATAGTGAAATTTGTAGAGTCAAAAAGAGAAAAGAACAGTAGGTCAGAAGCTCACTCAAGTCTTAGAGGAAGAGGAGCGACGCGAGCCCTCACCTTTGTTAAGAGAGGAAATAAATCTTAAGCCATCTTCCGGTGACAGTAGCGGGTTGATCTTACCATTAAACCAAACCAATAGCTTTGTGGGGAATCCCAATCTGTATTGGATGCCCCATTCTTGAAGTTGTCTGGTAGTTTTGTAAAAAGATTTTCTGATCGAAACAGTCTCCTTTGAAAGATCGATGAAAACTTTGATATCTTTGTATGGATCCGGTAGAGTTTTATAATCCCTCATGTAGCGTGACAGGATTTTTTTTGAACGGAAAAAATGTAACTTTAAGATGACATCTCTTTGTAGGTCAGCCGACAAACCGTTGGGACGAGGAAGGCGATGTATCCTATCTATTGTAAGATCCAATTCGGATAACGATGGCAAATTCTTTTTAAAGAGGGCTTTAGCAAAGTCCTCTAGTTTATTCGGAGTAATGGATTCAGGAACCCCTCTTAATTTTAGATTGTTTCTACGGTTCCTGTCCTCCAGGTCAGCGAGTTTCCTCTTAAGGATAGTAATTTCCTAGTTACCGTATTTTTCGCTTTATAAGACGCACTTTTGTTCGTCTTATAAGCCGAATATACGGGGGTGTGTATATATATATATATATATATATATATATATATACACACACACTGCAGGGTCCAGGGGAGGTGGGGGCAGCTCTGGAGCACTGCTGGGGGCAGGTGAACGCTGTGGGCGGCAGCGTTAGATCTCCTGCTCCCGCTCATATAATATGCACAGCCGCTGTCCATCACCGTGGTGCTGAAACCGCACCGCAGTGACGGGCTGGGGGAGCGGTGCATATTATATGAGCCTGCGCCCCCCTGTGATGGCATATGCCCCCCCTGTGTGAGATATGGCCCCCATGCTGCTGCTCATCCTAAAATAAAAAAGCTTTACTTACCCCCTCCAGCGTTTCTCCCCGGTGTCCCTGCTTCCACTGTGATCAGGCAGGCACGCAGAGATGAAATTACTCTGCTGTGCCGATCACATGACAGGCACCAAGAACCAGGAAGTAGAGGAACAGAAGCACGGAGGGAGACAGGAGGGAGATCAGCGCTGGAGGAGGTAAGGAAAGAGTGTTTTATTTTACTATGGGCAGCAGCATGGGGGCGATATCTAACACAGGGGAATGTGTGCAATCCATAGGGGGCCATAGGCAGTACAGGGGAACGTATGCAATCCATAGGGGGCCATAGGCAGCAAAGGGGAACGTATGCAATCCATAGGGGGACATAGGCAGCACAGAGGGACGTGTGCAGTCCATAGGGGGCCATAGGCAGGACAGGGGAACGTGTGCAATCCATAGGGGGCCATAGGCAGCGAATGGGAACGTGTGCAATCCATAGGGGGCCATAGGCAGCACAGGGGAATGTGTGCAATCCATAGGGGGCCATAGGCAGCACAGGGGAATGTGTGCAATCCATAGGGGGCTATAGGCAGCACAGGGGAATGTGTGCAATCCATAGGGGGCCATAGGCAGCACAGAGGGATGTGTGCAATCCATAGGGGGCCATAGGCAGCACAGGGAACGTGTGCAATCCATAGGGGGCCATAGGCAGCACAGGGGAACGTGTGCCAGCACAAGGGGGCTATATTCAATATAAGGGGGCCATATCCAGATTAAGGGGGCTAATTTTAGGATGGGGGGCTATGAGGGACATATACCCTATATGATTTGTTAGACGGACACTGGCATTATAAGATGGACCCCATTTAACATTAAAAAAAAATAATTCTCTTTTCCTTCACCAAATTTGGGGCTGTCTCTTATAATCAGGTGCGTCTTATAAAGCGAAAAATACGGTACATTATGTAGAGTAGTAGTCTTATCTTCCACTTCTTGGATCCTCAATGTGTTAGAATCCATTTTTTTATTAATGGCATCTAACGTATCCTGAATATGCCTTGTTTGTTTCTCAAAGGATAGATTGATATTAATATTGATATTTTCCATCAGTTTGTTCAAGTACAATTCCAGGTCAAATTGACCCGAGTTTCGCCATGTCTCAGTTAGCGTGAAGATTTTCGGCTCTACCGGCAGTGGATTGCAATAAATAGTATCCAATCTTTGCTTATATTTAGAAGGGCTATGCAAGTCGGAGTCATCACTATTGGCAGAAGGTGACTTTGGAGATGAAATATAGTAATTCCCTGGAGTCCTGGCTAGAGTCCATGTCTGAACAACCAGGTTCACGATCAATGTGTGAATTATGCAATGCCATTGTAGGTTGAGGGATGTCTGTTGTCATCTTCTGTTTATTAATGGAGGTGCAAGTAGTGCCGCCACGAAAGTTGAATTTGTCTGATGGTGCAACAGGGCCCTGAACAGTATTTTTGTCAAAGTTTTTAATTTGAGTTGTTTTACTAGTTTGAGATTTATTGCCGTTTGAAGTTGGAGTCAACTGTTTCGTGACAATCGTAGTATTTTATAATTTTTGCCTGGCGCCTTTATCCATTGTGCCAGATTAATAGGTATATAATGGTATTATTACGTAGCTATAACAGCCAGTCAGAGGATAAAAATACAAATGACTTTTCTGGGTACTGTAATCCAATAAGGAAATTCATTTAATTTGAATGAAGGCACACATTTATTAGCATCAATAGCAACTGCATTGAAAAGATGGCATTATGTATCTAGTTGGTAAGCAACGGCAGCTTCTCTACTCTGCTCAGTCACGCTCGTTTCTATAACTTCAAATCAATTGTGCTTGAAAATAGTTGATTGTTAGAAATCCAAACAAGCTTAAAAAAGTTAGTAAGGCGTATGAAAGCCTATCAGGAGTGTAAATTATTAGAAATAAATTATTTTTAATAGGTCACAAGGCAATGGAAGTTTCCTTTCTATGTGCATCGGCCGCTCTTCAGGCTCATTAGTAAAATGCACATTTCTTGTACAGTAGTCAATAGTGAAGATCCATGCTTTTAATGAAGCTGTCCAGTAGTCAAAAGGCAGCACAAAACAGTAATTGGTGAATTTACCCTAGGAGTTGCTGAGACCGAGACATTGACAGTGGATCACTATAGAGACGTGAAATTGAAGACAAGATGGCCGCTGCGCGAGCTGCAGCTCCTGACAGGTATTGTTAATGGCGTATATACTAGTAGCTGAAATTGGTAAGTATGGTCTTTAATGTGAATGGGAGTGATATGTTTTGTGTTTGAATACACTTAAGAATGAAGAGGACAAGCGGCACTAAGCCTAGAAACCGCCCCCCTAACCTCAATCGCAGGCCGGAGGTATTACTATGGCGATGGCTTCTCGAGACCGCTGCACTATGAGAAGGCTCTCCTCTTCTATATTTTAAGTTAAACTGGTAAGTTAGGACAATAATAAGGAAGATTCTGTAAATTTGGGGCTGGAAAGGTCCGGGTTGAATAGGGGCGGAATTAAGCCGGCCTCACTATATATGGAGAAGCAACACCTGAAGCATAGTCATGGGGACAGCGGGGAGGGAACTCACAAACCGCCAGCAGTAATCCTTGATATCTCAGGTGTGCCAAGTCCAATCCTTCCAGGAGAGGTGTCAAAATGATCCTTGAAACTTCTGCAGTCCAGTCCTTTAGAAATCCATATGTCAAATAACCAAAAAATTTAGGAAAATTTCTCGCTTCTGTGATGGCAGTGGGACTTCAGGGGAACTGCATCCTACATGACCAACTGTCGCCCACTAGCCTCCTTCCCCTTTCTGATGATTCAATGCATCTATAAGATTTATCGTCTGCCTAGTATTATCGCCTGCCTGTCTATCTAATATAAAACCCACCTGATCTTCGTGTATTAGCTGGGGGAGTAACACCAACAACCTGGTGGCTAATATTCTTGCAAATATTTTTAGGTAAAAAAAAGAGTTAAATAGGGTCTGCATATGGGGGACACGCGTACTCTGGAATATTTTATAATACAGATATGAAAATCCATCTGGACCTGGTGCTTTCCCATTCGGGAGCTCTTTAATCGTGGAGGTCAATTCCTCAAAGGTAATCGGGAGATTAAGTGTATTTAGGGCTGCTGCATTTAATTTTGGCAGTGACCAAGCTGCCAAATACTCATTGATTAGGCAATCTCTCGCCTCTGCATCTGTCGGAAGGGTTGATGGGAGTGAATACAATTTGGCATAGTAGTCTCTAAACGCATCTGCGTGTTTCTGGGGGTCATATGTCAAGTGCCCCTGTGCATCTCTAATGGCCATGGGAGTGGATTGTGCTGTACGGTTTCTGAGCTGCGCTGCTAGTATCGAATAGGCTTTGTTACCTTTTTCGTAGTACCTCTGTTTGGTATAAACCAGCAGTTTCTCTACTTTCTGAATTGCTAGGTCCTTCAGCTTATTTCTCACCATTACAAGGGATTTTAGTTTGGAAGTAGAAGGATGTATAAGCATTTCCTACTCCAGCTTTGCCAACTGATCCGTAAGCTCTTTACGCTGCATCTCTGAATCTCTCTTAAGGCGAGATGCCAAGGAGATACAATTCCCCCTCATGACTGACTTATGTGCCTCCCATAAAGTTGACTGTGAGGAAACAGACCCACCATTTATTTGGAGGTATTCCTCCAGGTGGTCCTGAAGCTTAGATTGATGCATGGGGGTGTTCAAGAGGTGGTCGTTTAATCTCCAATGGCATACCCTCCTCGTTGAAGTAGACTCACAGACATCAATTAGGACTGGGGCATGATCTGACCATGTAATATTACCAATGGAGAATGATCTGACCATGTAATATGACCAATGTCAGAGTATTTAGTGAGACGTAGGACTGGCAAATTTCCCAAGAAGGTGTCAATGCGTGTATGCGTTGAATGTGGGTGAGAGAAAAACGTGTACTGTACCGGGACTTGTTTTTCAGATGTGCCTGCTCCAAAGGGTCTCCGGGGTCTGCCCATATGTTCCGGGCAGCGAGTGGGCTATTAATAGCGGCGGGATCTGGGGATACCGTGGAGAGATTCAGACTCATGCTTCTTACCCGGCCATTAGCAAGCCACCTTTATTCACAATTTTTAATTCTGCAACATTCACTGCGTTTGACACCATAGGTGTTTTCCAGAGATTAAATCGTCACTACACTCATTCATAAATTCCCAGAGGGATGTAATTTCCAAAATTTGGTCACTTGTGGGGGATTTCTTCTGTTCTGGCACTTGGGGGGGCTCTGCAAATGGAGTCCACAAACTATTCTAGAAAAATCTGTTCACTGAAAATCAAATGCCGCTACTTCCCTCTCAAGCCCTGTGGTGTAGCCAAACAGTAGTGTACAGTCACATGTGAAGTATTATCATACTCAGGAGAAATTGTGTAACACATTATGAGGCTTATTTTTTAATCTATTCCTTTTGTGAAAATTGGAAATCTGCGGTTAAAACAATATTTTAGTGGTAAATGTAATTATTTTTTGTTCACTGCCCTATAGTATAAAATTTTGTGACACACCTTTAGTGTCAGTATGCTCACTGTACCCCTGGATGAATTAATTGAGGTGTGCAGTTTGTAAAATGGGGTAATTTCTGTGGTTCTGGCACCTCAGGAGTTCTGCCAATGTGATATGGCACCCTCAATAAACTTTTGTGAAACCCCTGTGCATTTCAGGTGCTCACCAACCATCTAGATAAATTCCTTGAGGGGTCTAGTTTCCAAAATGGGGTCACTTGTGGGTGAGCTCCACTGTTTAGGTACATCAGGGTCTCTCCAAACTCGACATGGCGTCCACTAATGATACCAGCAAATTTTACAGTCAAATGGCGCTCCTTCCCTTCCGAGCGCTGCCATGCGCCCAAACAGTTGATTTCCACAACATATGTGTTACACGCTCGCCGCCAGGGAATCGTGGTATTGCGGCGAGCTGGGGTAGTGAAAGTGTACCCACTAGAGCACAGGGGGAACCCGGACTTACCCTTTGAAGAGTTGTGGCTTGAATAAGCGCACACCAAGAGGTGGGACACCAGGTGCCACTCCCAGGGCAGCAACCAGGACTGTGGCAGCTGAGCGGAACAGTGCTACAGCAGGACTGGGAGCACAGTCCTGAAGAGGTGGTCAGCTGGGACTGCACTTACACATAGACGGCAGGAAGAGGGGAACTGGCGCTATGACGACACTACTGTGGGCATCCACAGGGGGATGAGCCGGGGACACCACAGGTGAGTGACAGAAAGGAGAGATACCAGGGGCACTGCGCAAGGATGCAGAGGAGCCTCAGCATACTAGGGGAGCCGGCGTTACAATATGAGGTATCAGTGTACTCAGGAGAAATAGCACAACAAATTTTAGGCTGTGTGCACACGTTGCGTTTTTTACCGCAGAAACGCTGCGTTTAGAACCGCAGCGTTTCAGTGGCAAATTGCATGCGTTCAGCTTTCCCAGCAAAGTGTATGAGAAAGCTGAAAAATCAGTGCACACGCTGCGTTTCTAAACGCAGCGTTTTTGATGCCAAAAATCGGTGCGGAAAGAAAAGCAGCATGTCACTTCTTTTGTGCGTTGTGGCTTCGTTCTCTCCCCCATTGAAATCAATGATGTGGGGTCAGAACGCAGCTACACCGCAGTGAGCTGTTTTTTTGTTGCGGTCCGCGGGCTTTGTCAGCATGCCAGAACGCAGGCATTTACCTGGAAGTGAGGTCAAGAGGTTTCCTGTTGACCTCACTTCCTGGCAAAGTCCTGGAAAGCCGGTTTGCTGTTGTCCCGACTCCCGAGGAATCGCCATTTGTGAGGAATCTTCTGTGGGCCATGGCGTGGTACAACAGACGGAAGATCGATGTCCCTAAGCTCATTAGTCTGGTGAGTATAGTGGGTTTTGTTTTTTTTTCACCTATTAACTACTGCCGATCCGCCTTTGAACGGCGGTAGGGTACTTTTTCCGATCCGCCGCTTTTTTACCGCAGTCGGAAAAAATGGTAGAGCGCCCCCAAGATTCAGAAAATCACCGGGATTTCAGCTACCGGGGGTATCTGAGACCCTGGAGATTATGATTCCCGGTCCCCGCTCACCCGATCGCCAGTATACACCGTATACGGATGATCAATGACAGCGCCGGTAAAAAAATGATTTATCTCCCATCTGGCATGATCAAATATGCCAGATGGGAGATAAATCTCCTCCCCGGTTTCCTCCGGTCCCCCGGTGTCCCCCCAACCCCCTCCCCTACGCCCCCCACGACCCCCAACCCCCTCCCGAAAGTCCAAAATGGCCGCGCGCACAGTAGCGCACCGGCCGCCATACTCCTATGATATCTGTCGCATGTGCCTTGAGACATGCGACAGAAAAATGCCCCCCAGGCCCTGCCAGGTCACCCCCTATTCCCCCCGGTATTCCCCCTTACCTGTCCGGTCGCAGCGCTGATCCCCCGCGGCCCCCTCCTCCTTCACAGCAGACGCCGGTCAGTGCGGTCACATGAGCAGAGCAGCTGACAGCCAGCACTGTGTTCAGAGAGCTGTGCTGGCTGCTCGGCAGTCTGCAGCTGTGTCTTGGGGAGAGTGGATGCAGATTTTTGGCACCCACTCTCCTCAAATGGAGGGTCTGCCCTACTAGAAAATGGTACGTCCTATTCTGTTGGGTATATAGGACGTCACAACTTGCAACGTGGCATCCTTTCCCGCTGTTTTTTTTTTCTTGAGGGATGTTCCTATGACGTCACTATGTCTATATATTGTATGCACTGTCTAAACTGGACAGATTGGATGTTATTTCTATCTCTGGTGGTCCTGATGAAGGGGGCAGATGCTCCAGAAACGCGTCGACCTGAATGACAATAAAGTGACACTGATCTGAACATCTTCTGAAGTGATCTATTGGCGCGGCATTGAACACCTCTCTCTTGTGCTTTCTGTTATCTACCATATTGGTGGCTGCAGCCCTGGATCGTTTGATATATGCGATTATAGTAGTTGTGGCTTCTCACAACTACATTTGGTGAGTAGATTTACTCCCCTTTCCCCACCCCTTACATATTGGGGTAAGACCCTATTGCGCTTGTTTTTCCACAGCTGTTTTTTCTACTAGAAAATGGGGGATACGTTCCCTGAACGTGCCCCCATATTCTAGAAGGTCCAGAGCCGAAGTGGGACGTCTAAATGGATTTCTGCGGACCCTTTTTTTCAAATTTTTTGATTAAATTGGAGAACAAGGGAATGATTTGGGGAGTGTTTTTTCTAATAAAAAATTTTTTGTTGTCATTTTTTTTTGCTTTTGTTTACTGTCAATTAGTTATGTCTGGTATCAAATAGACGCTGTGACATAACTAATTGCTGGGCTTGATGCCAGGTGACATTACACATCTGGTATCAACCCCATTTATTACCCCGTTTGCCAACGCACCAGGGCGCGGGATGAGTTGGGGCGAAGCGCCAGGATTGGCGCATCTAATGGATGCGCCACTTCTGGGGCGGCTGTGGCCTGCTATTTTTAGGCTGGGAAGAGTCCAATAACCATGGCTCTTCCCACCCTGAGAATACCAGACCCCAGCTGTCAGCTTCACCTTGGCTGGTGATCTAATTTGGGGGGACCCCACGTTATTTTTTTTTTTTTTATTCTTTATTTATAAATAAAAAAAAAAGCCTGGGGAGCCCTCCAAATTGATCACCAGACAAGATGAAGCTGCCAGCTGTGGTTTGCAGGCTACAGCTGTCTGCTTTACCCTAGCTGGCTATCAAAAATAGGGGGGACCCCACGCCATTTTTTTAATTTTTTTTTGGGATAAAAACTAGGCTAGGCACCCTTTAGTGCCACATGAAAGGTACTAAAGGTGCCAGCTTAGAATATGCAGGGGGGGGTGGGACGTTGTATATATATTTGACCTCCATTGACGCTTTTTAGGCTGGATGCCCACAATCAGGGTTTGCAGCGTTTTGGGCGCAGAGTGTTTTCCCTGCATCCACAAAGCTGCGTTGTGCAGTAGACGCACAGTGGAAGGATTTTTAGAACTCTCCTGCCCACTGTGCTTCTTTTCTCCGCAGCATAAACTGACCGGTGGCGTGGCTTCCCGAGCCTCAGCATGTCAATTTATGCTGTGGAGACGAGAGTGCTCTCTGCAGGTAGAATAGAGCTAAAGTCCACAGCAGCCTGAACCCAAATCGTGGGCATGGGCAGCTGCGTTCTCCCGTGGGCAACACTCACATCTCTGCAGGAGGCTGACACTGTGTACTGGATGCCGTGTCACTGGATCACGGCCACATAGCCCAACAGTGAGAATATTGGTGCTACAGCTACATTTTGGGTGAAGTAGCTGTGGATTCAAAATGCTTAATATACTCCTGAATAAAATCCTTGAGGGGTGCAGATTCCAAAATGGGGTCACTTGTGGGTGGTTTCTGATGTATAGGTACCCAAGAGGCACTGCTAATGTGACATGGTGCGCGCAATTTATTTCAACTTTTCCAAAATTAAAATGGTGCTTCTTCCATTCTAAGCCCTCCCATTTATCTAAACAGAGGTTTTTGGCCACATGTTGGGTATCCCTGCGCTCACAAGAAATTGGAAAACAACCTGTGGGGTCCACATTTTGTTGTTGCCTCTTTGAGTTCTTATCTATCTTTTATTTCCATCTCTCTATTTATCAATCCTTCTAGGCTATTCTTTTCTTTCTGTTTATCCATCCATCCTTCTATGCTTTTCTTTCTGGTTATCCATCCATCCTTCTATGCTTTTCTATTTATCCATCCTTTTTATAATAGTTTACCCTTCTTTTTTTTTTATTTTCAAGCACATGGATGTTATGATTTCATGTCAGTCACTATTTTCTGTTTATTAGGTGGAGTCTATGCCTTGCTTATGGGATATGGTTTCACCAGACTACAGCAAGAAGCAGCTGAGGGAAAATAGCTGGATTACGGTCTGCCGGGAGCTGTACCCACGTTGGCATGAGGCCGATGCCAATCTTCAGAATAACATTGGTAATGTGCAATGATGCTTCCTACCATGGGAAACTATATTTGTAACAAATGTGTTGTATTTATTTATATATATATATTTTTTTTTTTTTAAAGAAAGTGACATCCGCAAAAGGTGGAGATCGGTGAAGGACCGCTTCTTCAAGTGTCTCTCCGAATGTAACAAAAGTGGTGCTTCACCTTCCAAAACACATATTGCATACCGTGAGGAGTTGCAGTTTTTGTGCAGCGGAAGAGTGTTACGCCAGTAAGTTTTAAAAAAAAAAAAAAAAGTTGGTAAATTCATGATTACATCCATTTTGTTATGTATTCACAGGACAGAAGGAAATATTGGTCAGCCAGAGGAGCCTGGGTTTGAGAGCACCATCGACAATGAAGACCAGTCGTCTGAACAGGCAAGCCATGCCTCAGAAGAATTGGTGGTGCCGCCAATAATAAGTGTAGACCCTCTCTGTCCCACCACAAGCGGGTCTTCTACAGCTGCGCCCAGTTCTGGCACTGGTGGTCGTGAGATCCAGAGAGCCAAAAAAAGAAAAAACCCCACAACACTGGCTTGTACCAAAACAAATGACCCCCTGACCAACCAAACATTGGAGTTCCTTAAAAACACATCAACGGAGGATGAGTTTGATACTTTTGCTTCAAGCATGGCCAAGCGTTTGAGGCAACTACACAACAAAGCCAAACAATAGGCCTGTATGACGGCCTTTTGTGGCTTGCTTGCTGGGTTTGAGGAAGAAGGGCCGTTCCCCACTGCGGGTGAATTAGTGTGTGGTGCAGAAAAAATGTTTACCCTGAAACGACAGCCACCACAAAATGTCACTGTACCGCAACGATCAGCTGTCAAACATGTTAGCTGTACCACACCCTTCCAAGAGTATCCTGCTGCACATGTGAGACCTAGCAACACATATTTGCAACATGTCAGCCAAGCAACAGTTGACCCTACTGACCACCAGATGTCAGGGCCATCCCAAGGCTCGGAAGCCATGGGCGGGTACTTCTCTCAAGATTTTTTTCATCTTTAAATGAATCATTTCATTAAATAAAAAACTTATATTTGTTTAGTAATAAAAAGTTTAATAAACATATTGTTATACACTATATTTGCTGTGTGTGTGTTATTTAAATTCAAGGTTTTGAAAACATTCAAGTTTTTACATATAAAAACAACATTCTTTAAAAACACATTTTTAATTCAAAAAACACAAACATGTCAGACTGTTAGCACAAAGGTCGCTGGCCACAGTGTAGCATGCTAATGACTGGTGAAAAAAACTTGTAACATCTTGTCTTTCAAGCGGGTTCCTGTCTTCTCTGCTGATCAGGCTGCACAACACCGACACTGGAGTATTGCCAGTGCACGGCACCTTCAGGACTCATAAAGTAGTCAGTGAAGGTATCTCGCACAGAGACACCAGAGTTACTTGGCCGACCAGAAACGGTTAATACTGGCATAAAGCTTCGTGCCTGTGCTTCTTCAAATACATCACTGGTGTACTGACGACCAAAATTGTGGAGAGCACAGCACGCTTTTATGACAGCATCAACCGTGCTTGGTTTTAACTGGATGGCTGTGTGAAAGATCCTCCACTGACTACTCATGATTCCAAAGGTGCACTCCACATATCTACGTGCACAAAGGGGACTGGATCTGTGGAGCCCGGCAAAGGTTGAGGGGCTGGGAGTGTTCCGCAATCTTGAAGAATTTGCAGTCCAATCTGTGATGTTCTCAACACCCGAGAATCTCCCGTACTGCCATAAGCACCAACATCAATGGCCACAAAGTTGTAATGGGCATCAGCCACCGCCATGAGGACCACAGAAAAATATTTTTTGTAATTAAAAAAATTTGATCCTGATCGCGGTGGCTTCTGAACCCTAACATGTTTGCCATCAACGGCACCTATGCAGTAGGGGAAGTTGGCCACAGTCTGAAAGCCTGCCGCAACCTGTAGCCAAGTTTCCTTGGTTGGGGAAGGCATCACTATGGGCTGCAACGTCTGCCAGATCACGTTGCATGTGCACCTCACAATTTTGGAAATGGTAGATTTACCAACCCGAAATTGAAGATGCAGGGATGCAAAACTCTCTCCAGTGGGCAGAAATCTGGAAAGGAAAAGAAAATGAAATGAAAACCAGTTTTTGACATTTTACAAAAATTACATATATTGCAATAAACCCATTTCGTTTAGACATGTCAAGTAGGTTCACTACACTGTGTTGAACGTGACATTTCTTTTGTTTTCACTCCCACTATTTCGATGTCTCCCTCTCTCTTTCTATCTCTTTGTGTGTATTTCTTTGTGTCTTTTATTACTGGCTGTGTTGTGACAAGAAAACATTACATACAAAAGGTGGTGGCTGCGCATTCTCCTCAAGTGCAGGCTGCATTGTGTAATAGCTATATTGACTTTAATGGAGCCAGGTTTTTTGTGAAATTAATTTAAGTGCGACGTTAACATTTTTACAATCAAAACATAGTCTACGTCATTCCCTGTGTCACATGAGTGTGGCCAAAATGTCGAGAATAAACATGCAAGGGTGCAGATTCCTGTAGCAGACACACAATCAACAAAAAACAGTGTTTTGTATATAGTACATTACAACTTACCGCAAGGTGATGAGCAGCCTTTCCTCAGCAGAGATAGATTGTCGCATCACACTGTCCTTATATGTTAGCTCTCTTTTGACCATTGATAGTAGCCGATCAAAAGCGTGGATGGGTAGCCGACAAAAAGAAATGAATTTGTCTGGATAGCTTTTTTTAAAAAAAAAAAAAAAAAATTAGAAAAAAAACCTGGGCAGTAACAACCAGAAGCAGAGATTACAGAGCTCAAACAAACACTTTTTTGTGTGTTATTTAAAATAAAGTATTTTTTGGTGTGTGTGTTTATTCACTTTACTTACGGGTTGATCATGTCAGCTGTCACATAGACGCTGCCATGATCAAGCCTGGACTTGGTTGCGGCGATGCGCAGCCATTAACTACTTATATTACCCTGATTGCCACTGCATCATGGCAACAGGAAGAGCTGGGGACACTCCGGTACTGCTGCATAATGGATGCGACAGTCCCGGGGCAGCTGCGGCTGATATTCTTGGCTGCAGGAGGAGGGGGGGTGTAATGGGATCAACCATTCAGACTGCATCATCAATGTAGAAATGGATTTGAACATTGCTTCAGCACTTGCCCACAAGGGGGCAGTGTCAGACTGTGCAATCACAGACACAGAGGTGGGAAATCCCCTACAGCCTGTGTGTTCTAACCAGGAAGAAAAAGAGCGGGAGGACAGTACAGCCCCGGAGCTCAGCCAGCACAGAGCTACATGTGGTCTCCCTGAACAGAGGGCTCTTTTGCAACCGGATTCTTGGAAGAATCACCCTGTGAAAGTGGTTTCTGCCATCCCCGGTTTGCAGGACTTTGTTTTCACCGAGGATCTAACCGGACTGCAGAGCATCGCGCCCGGAGTGCATATCCAGGGGCTGTGACAACTTGACTGCAGAGCATCGCACCCTGAGTGCAAGTGCAGGGGCCGTTACCGACACAAGGGAGCCATCCGTACAACCGTGACCTCCCTTCTTCTGCTCGGTGTGCCCCGGGACTAAGAGACTGACTAGAATCCGTTACCAGCGGGAGAAGATCAAAGGAGAAGACCGAGGAGCTGCATCCCTTCAGCGCTGCACCAGGACCCATCATCGTGAGACTCCAGGCCTGCGACGTGGGAGCGGCATCTTCTTCTGGGATAGACTGGTACGTGATTGTAGGGAAAGTTAGGGAAAGTTGCCGCCATTTCTTTGTGTTTTTCTCTTTTCTTTTTTTTTCTTGCTGCGTACCCGGAAGGAGTGAAGATCCGGGGACTCCACCATACACATGTGCGCAGATAGTTCGGTTGACTGTGTTATAAATATGTTTCATAGTAAAGAAATGTTACTACCGGTAAAATCTGAGTATGGGGATTTTGTTGGAATAGAGCATACACACACACCCGCGGCCCTACCACCGGTCGCTTCATGTGGCGTAGTCGGAAGGATGTGTGACCAACAAAATCATCCCCCGGTAGTAACTTATAACCGGACAGCTCCCCCGCCGTCTATTGTCAATCAGGTGAGAAAGTTTAACGGACGGAACTATCCTGTAACTGAATGGACTGAACAACTTAAGATAGTGGGGGAAATGTATAACACTGATCCTAAGACCTTAGCAGAAATGGCCATGCTAACATTAGAGGGGGAAGCGTGGACGACAGTCAGGCTGGAGACGGTTAGGGGCCGGCGTACGTTGGATGACTTGGTGCGGGTGCTGGAGAACACCTATGGGCCGACCACATATGTGGGAACATTGCGCTATATGTTCTTCCGGCGTACTCAGCTCGAGTCGGAGGACATTCCTCAATATGCCAATAACCTTCAAGTGCTGCTAGAACAAGCCTGTAGAAAAGAAGAACAGATAGCTAGTACGGGTGCCCGTGACCTGGTGTTGAGAGATCAGTTCGTGACCGGATTGAGAGACCCGTACCTTAACCGCTCATTGCAAGATCTACTCCGGATAAATCCGGCCCTTACGTTCGCTGAGGTCAAACAAGAAGCTATAGACCGTTCAAGGGGACCTGTCGTGGAGACACAGACATATACCGCGGCTTGCAGGTCCATATCTGGTATCGGGACTCCGAACAGCGACACGGAAGAACTGAAGCAGATGGTGGCAGAGTTGCAGAAACAGGTGTTACAGCTCACCCTAGACCAACAGGCGGGCCGGCAAGCGAGACAACAACCAACCGGCCGATGGGAAGATGCTGGACTTGCGGCGACCCCCGCCATAGAGCAAACCGTTGCCCCCAGAACTTTCAAGTTCATCCACGGTCCGATCTACCAGAACCAGCAAGTCATGTCTCACAACAGCGGCCGCCTTTAAACTAGACGCCCCTGCCAAAGAGGCTCACTCGGCAGGGGAGGCCAAAGAGAGGGGTGTGGGAAAACAGAGCCAGCCACGGAACAAACTTGCATCAAATAGCCCCACCCTGGAAGTATTACTGGAAGGGATCGCCGTACAAGGGTTAATGGATACTGGGTCTCAGGTATCCACCATCTCCGAGCAGTTCTACGAAGAATGTCTAAAGCCGCGGGTTGCCTATGACCCTGATACCGCCATCAAGATCAAAGCAGCCAATAATCTACCCATTCCGGTGACGGGAGTTGCCTGGATGAACACCGAAATCTGTGGCCAAGATCTCGGGAAGAGAGGGATAATTGTGGTCAGGGAAGGCTTTGGATCAGAAACGCCCATGATTATTGGGATGAACATCTTGAAAGACCTGAATCTGGTGTTGTTTACCAAGAGGGGGCCCAAGTACTGGCAAGAAGTGACCGCACATAGGGCCACCCGCCGTGCCTTTCAGCAAGTGGTCCGGACCTGCAACCTCCAGCGAATGACAGAAGAACAACTGCCACTGGCCACGATCACCGTACCCCGCCATACTAGAATCATATTACCGGCTGGGAAAGAGACAGTTATCTCACTACCCCTTAGCACCACGAGACAGCTTGAAGGCGTGGAGGTGCTGCTTGAGCCACGCACCCCGAAGGAAGGGAAGCTGAATCCACTAGTTGCTCGAACTCTAGCAGTAGTGAGAAAGGGAAGAATTCCTGTCAGGCTGGGCAACACGGCTAACGTGAGCGTTGACCTAGAAGCCGGGACACAGCTCGCCCGAGTCTACGCTCTAACCGAAGAGGTGAACCCTATGAGCCCCCTCCAGTTTGTACCGTCTACAGAGGGAGATTGGACAGTGACGGTCTCTGCCATGGCCGCTGTCGCGGGTGACACCAACGCGGGGCGAGAACTACGAGAGAAGTGTCAGTTGGACGTATCCCAATACTCCAAACGGGAGGTGTCCCAGGTGGAAGAGCTACTTCAAGAGCATCAGGCGTCCTTTGCCCGGCATGACACCGACTTTGGGTGCACCACCAGTATCAAGCACGAAATCCCCACAGGTGACGCTGCTCCGATCCGTGAAAGGTACCGCCAAATACCTCCCCAGCAATACTAAGAAGTGAAAAATCTCCTGAATTCCATGCTACATGCTGGAGTGGTACGAGAAAGCCAGAGCCCCTGGGCTGCACCGGTGGTGATAGTCAAGAAGAAGGACGGGTCCCTGAGGTTCTGTGTGGACTACCGCCGTTTGAATGCTTGCACCACCCGGGACTCATACCCTTTGCCAAGGATCGAAGAATCCCTGACAGCCCTGAAGAAAGCCAAATACTTCTCTTCGTTGGATCTGGCCAGCGGATATTGGCAGGTACCCATGCACGAGAAAGATAGAGAGAAGACTGCTTTCATCCTACCCATGGGCCTGTACGAGTTCGACCGGATGCCCTTTGGTCTGAACAACGCGCTGGGGACTTTCCAGCGGCTGATGGAGCACTGCTTGGGAGACTTCAACTTTGACTTCACCCTCATCTACCTGGACGACATTGTAGTCTATTCGGCCACATTTGAAGAACACCTGCAGCAGCTGGGCCGTGTGTTCAGTAGGTTGAGAGAACATGGCCTGAAGTTGAAACTCAGCAAGTGCCGTCTTCTGCAGCCCGAGATCAATTACCTGGGCCACCGGATCTCAGCCGAAGGTGTTCAGCCGTCTTCAGAGAAGATAGCCGCCGTACGGGATTGGCCGCAGCCCACAAACGTCAAGGAGGTCAGGGCTTTCCTGGGGTTGGCCGGCTACTACCGCCGGTTCGTCAAAAACTTCGCCCGGCTTGCTGCACCCTTGCATGACCTGCTTCGAGGGACCACCAACAGCCCCAGAGGACGACCAATCAGCTGGGGACCCAGCCATGAAGAGTCCTTCCAAGCCCTAAAGGGTGCCTTAATGTCTCCCCCCTTCCTGGCATATGCGGACTACAACCTGCCCTTCCAACTACACACCGATGCCAGTCTACAGGGTCTACGGGCAGTACTTTCACAGGTACAAGAAGGCAAGGAACGGGTCATAGCCTATGCCAGTCGGTCCCTACATGAGGGCGAGAATAATCCCACCAATTATAGCTCGTTCCGGCTGGAGCTGTTGACACTAACGTGGGCTATGGCGGAGAAATTTGCAGGGTACCTCACGGGGACCGAAGTACTAGTCCTGACCGATAATAACCCATTGGCCCACTTAGAAAATGCGAAGCTCGGAGTCATGGAGCAGCGTTGGATGGCTCGGCTCTCCAAGTTCAATTACAAGATCAAATATAGGGCTGGAGCTGAGAATCAAAATGCGGACAGCCTGTCTAGAGTGTCATACCCCTTACTCCACCGAGACCGGGATGAAGAATTAGAAGGGGACGAGACGCCTGACTTTGCAAAGCTCACCCAACAGATGATGGATTACCGCCAGTTCGTTGTCGGCGAAGCTGGAACTCCAGTGGGGGTCGCCTTGCCACCCCAGGAGTGGTGCAGGCTCCAGGACCAGAAGCCTGAATGGGCTCTACTCAAACAATGGGTGAAGCGGCAGCAGAAGCCTCCCGCCGATATACGGGCACGACTGTCTACCGGGACCTTGACCCTGCTCAGTCAGTGGGACCGGCTGATTCTGAGAGAAGGAGTGCTATACCGGAAGGTTCTCTTGTCGCACATGCTGGAGGAATGCACACAAGTTGTGGTGCCTGATCAATTGGCCCGTGAGATGGTGGCCAAAGCCCACAAAAGGAATGGACACTTCGGAATAGACAAGACCTTTCGGTGGATTCAACAGTCCATCTATTGTCCGGGGCTCCGCAAGCTGGTTGAAGACGTCTGCCAAACCTGTCGCACCTGTGAACTACACAAGTCCCCTGAGCAGCGTGCACCTGTCCAGACAATTAAAACATCCAGGCCCCTTGAGCTGTTGATGGTGGACTATCTGCTGATTGGGACGGCGAGCTATCAGTACTGCCCAGTCATGGTGGATCACTTCACAAAATTCGCTGTCGCTGTTGCTACCAAAGACCAGACGGCTGAATCGGCTGCACGGGCCATCTGTCGACAGTTCATCCACGTCTATGGGTGTCCGGAGAGGTTGCACTCCGAACAGGGGGCTTGTTTCGAAGGCCGAGTCATCGAAGAGCTGCATCGGATGTATGGGATCCAGAAGTCAAAGACCACTCCTTACCACCCACAAGGAAACGGTGCATGTGAACGCTTCAACCGGACTCTACTCCAGCTGATCCGCACCTTGGCCGATGATAAGAAAGACCAATGGCCCCAATTCCTTCCCGATCTAGTATGGGCCTACAACAACCAGGTCCACTCCGTGACTGGTTACATCCCACACACCCTTCTCTTTGGCCGCCCCGGAAAAGGGGTCCATGACCTGAACCTATTCCGCCCCGGAGATGATGTCTGCCATAACTACCCCTCCTGGCTAAATGCTCACCGACAGAAGATGGAGACTGTACACCGGCTGGTGAGCCAACAAATCCGGGGCCAGATACATGCTGACCCACTCCCCGTGCAAGAGCACCCCTTGAAGTTGGGACAGCTAGTCCTGCTCCGTATCAAGAAGCCACAAGGGAAAGTTCGAGCCAAGTGGGAGACTGAGGTCTACCGGGTAATCGAACACCCCTACCCCAACGGGCATGTATACCGAGTGCGGGGTGAAGACAGTCGCAGCATCCGCACTGTGCACCGAAATATGTTGCATCCCTGCCGATCCCAGCCTGACTCCCCTACCACAGTACCCGGAGGGGGTGACGCTGCCAACACGACTGACGTCACGGACGTTTCCCAGCATAGTGATCACGTCGACTCTGAGACCGGTGACCCACCTACACAACCCAGTTCTTCCACCGGAGTGCTGACTGAAGTGGGGAGTAAAGACAGTGACGGGGAGGGGAACAACCGACCCTTGAGACGCACTGACCGCACCACTGCTGGGATCCCGCAGGGACCAGTATATATGGCCCACTTCTCAACCAACCCCTGTGACATCTGCAGTCATCACTGCCTGGGAACCGACGGTAGTTGACAGGGACTGCCAACCTTTAAGTGGGGGGGTATGTAATGGGATCAACCATTCAGACTGCATCATCAATGTAGAAATGGATTTGAACATTGCTTCAGCACTTGCCCACAAGGGGGCAGTGTCAGACTGTGCAAGAACAGACACAGAGGTGGGAAATCCCCTACAGCCTGTGTGTTCTAACCAGGAAGAAAAAGAGCGGGAGGACAGTACAGCCCCGGAGCTCAGCCAGCACAGAGCTACGTGTGGTCTCCCTGAACAGAGGGCTCTTTTGCAACCGGATTCTTGGAAGAATCACCCTGTGAAAGTGGTTTCTGCCATCCCCGGTTTGCAGGACTTTGTTTTCACCGAGGATCTAACAGGACTGCAGAGCATCGCGCCCGGAGTGCATATCCAGGGGCTGTGACAACTTGACTGCAGAGCATCGCACCCTGAGTGCAAGTGCAGGGTCCGTTACCGACACAAGGGAGCCATCCGTGCAACCGTGACCTCCCTTCTTCTGCTCGGTGTGCCCCGGGACTAAGAGACTGACTAGAATCCGTTGCCAGCGGGAGAAGATCAAAGGAGAAGACCGAGGAGCTGCATCCCTTCAGCGCTGCACCGGGACCCATCATCGTGAGACTCCAGGCCTGCGACGTGGGAGCGGCATCTTTTTCTGGGATAGACTGGTACGTGATTGTAGGGAAAGTTAGGGAAAGCTGCCGCCATTTCTTTGTGTTTTTCTCTTTTCTTTTTTTTTCTTGCTGCGTACCCGGAAGGAGTGAAGATCCGGCGACTCCACCATACACATGTGCGCAGATAGTTCGGTTGACTGTGTTATAAATATGTTTCATAGTAAAGAAATGTTACTGCCGGTAAAATCTGAGTATGGGGATTTTGTTGGAATAGAGCATACACACACACCCGCGGCCCTACCACCGGTCGCTTCAGGGGCATTAACCCTGCCCCCCGCCCTCCCCAGCCTGAGAATACCGGGCCACCGCTGTGTGTTATCTGGCTGTACGGTAAAAAAAGGCGGAGCACACGTTTTTTTTTATTAAATTTGTCCGTTTGATTTGTATGTGTATTCTATATGTCTGTGTGTGAGTGCTGTGTGTGTGTTCTATGCCTGGGTCTGTGATGTGTGTGTGTTTACTCCCTGCTCCGCTTCCTCTTCCTGTCATAATAACATCACTTCCCTGCAAATCGCAGGGCAGCAATGTACATTACCGCAGGTAAACCGCGAAATACCGTAGTGAATTACGCATGAAAATGCAATGAACTGCACAGAATTTGCTGCCTGCGTTATTCCCTGCGGGATTTCACGATTACATTGCAGTCAATGGAGTGAAATCCCGCAGCGACGTGCGGAAAAGAAGTGACATGCAATTGTTTTAGTAGCGGGAATCCCGCAGCAAAACATGCAGCTATCAAATTCCGCATAGGGCGCACAGCATTTTTTTTTTCACATAGGTTTTGCTGGTGATTCACTGCAGAGATGTTATGAACATAACATGCAGCGAAACAGGCAGCAAAACCGCAGGAAATCCGCTGCAAAAACCGTTAAGTGCGCACAGGGCCTTAGATCCAGATTGTATATGTCAACAAAAAAAGGAAAATAACCTATAGAGACCCATATAGAAATATGGTATTACATAAAGATATACATATGTAGCAAAATAAAAAGACTAGGTTTTGCTCACCGCCTTAAATCGCTGTAAAGTAAGGTGAAATGGCCTTTCTCCTCACGTGCCATAACAAGAGGATGCACCCACATCCTTTTTGTCATTGCCTGCAACATATTGTATTGGTTAATAGGGAACAATAAAGAAAACAGAAACGTTAAACAATTTTGGGCAAAAAATTACCTGGCGTCTACGACGACAAAGTAATAACAGTAGAATAAGCAGCCGACTTCGTTGGGCCCTGCGTAGACGTATCTGTCCTGTGGTTTGTGGCATTTTTTATTACAGCCAAGATCACTCTGTTTCCACAATAGAGAATGTAGAGAATGTGGAGAAGAAGGAAATGACATCACAGGTTTTTTTTTTCCAAAGGTCTGTGTTCAACCAACTTTATATTAACACTGACAAGTCTTAAAAAAACGCACCTAAAAAAACGCATGAAAAACGCATGCGTTTTCAATGCGTTGTTTCTCAAAAAGCATTGTTTACAATTCTCCCCTCTGCCAGAGGGTGCGTTTTTTTCCGTGCTGAAAAAAACGCAACGTGTGCACATAGCCTTATGGTGCATTTTTTTGTGATACTCTTGTGAAAACCCAGTGGGACATAGAATCTTCTGGTTCTGCTAAAAGCTGTAAGTTCTTATCTGCTATTCAAGACAATTTCCTCTCTCACATGGTAGATGAACCGACAAGGGGAGATAATCTGTAGATCTGGTCCTGTCAAATAGACCGGATACGATTTCAGATGTACAGGTCCGGGAGCACTTGTGCACCAGCAATCATAATATGGTAAGCTTCAAAGTAATATTCAATAGAACATTTCAAAGGGGAAATGCTAAAACCTGGAATTTTAGTAAAGCTGATTTCAACAAATTAAGGGAAGAGCTTAAATATGTAGATTGGGACAAAGTCATGGTAACTGGGGATACTGAACTTAAAGGATATACTCCTAAAGTCCTGTAAAAAACTTATACCCTCTGGTAATAAAATGTCCAGGAATAAAAAGAAACCACTATGGATAAATAAGACTGTACAAAGTATAATAAAACAAAAACAAAGGGCGTTTAAAATTTTAAAGGCAGAGAATACAGAAATAGCATTACAGAAGAATAAAGATATCAATAGGAAATGTAAAAAAAGAAATCAAACAAGCAAAACTAGCTACTGAAACGAAAATCGACAAGGACATTAAAATAAATCCCAAAATCTTTTATAAATTATATCCCTTAAAATATAATAACATGTTATATAGGACAAACATAAGACTGAGATATTAAATAGGCATTTCTCATCTGTGTTCACCAAGGAACTGACTGTACTAGGGATCATTCAACAAGTGAAAAATCAAAGTTCACCACCCGATATAATTAATTTAACACAAGATGTACGCCTGCGTCTGAGTAAATTAAACATTGACAAATCCCCAGGGCCAGATGGCATTCATCCACAAATATTGAGGGAATGGAGCTCCGTAATCGACAGACCGCTGTATCTCATCTTTTTAGACTCACTTGTAACAGGGTTGGTGTCTCAGGATTGGAGGATTGCTGATGTGGTACCGATATTCAAGAAAGGTAAGAGGGTAGATCCAGGTAACTACCGTCCAGTAAGCCTGACATCAGTAGTATGCAAAGTTTTTGAGGGCATTTTAAGGGATGACATGCAAAAATATATTGCAGAAAATAATATAATAACTGACAAACAGCATGGATTCATGAAAGATAAGTCGTGTCTAACCAACATGTTGGGGTTCTATGAGGGGGTAAGTGCAAACCTGGATATTGGTAATGCAGCTGATGTGATTTATTTGGACTTTGCAAAGGCATTTGATACTATACCACATAATAGCCTTATACTAAAGCTCCAGAAGCAAGGACTAGGGGAAACTATATGCAACTGGGTAAGGAATTGGCTAAAAGATAGGAAACAAAGAGTAGTCATAAATGGTACATTCTCTAAATGGGCTATAGTCAGCAGTGGGGTGCCACAGGGATCTGTGCTAGGACTGATTCTTTTTAATCTCTTTATTAATGACCTTGTGGATGGGATTGATAGTAAAGTGTCAGTCTTTGCTGGTGACACCAAACTATGTAGGATATTAAAAACTGACCTTGATAGTACAATATTACAAAAAGATCTGGATAAGATGTCAGAATGGGCAGATACTTGGCAAATGAGATTTAATGTTGATAAATGTAAAGTAATGCACCTAGGATGGAGTAATCCTATAACTGCGTATACATTAAATGGAAGTAAACTCGGGACTACAGAACAGGAGAAGGACTTGGGTATTCTTATTACAAATAAGCTGAGCAGCAGCACTCAATGTCAAGCAGCAGCTGCTAAAGCAAACAAGATTTTACGGTGTATAAAAAGAGAGATTATATCCCGTGATCCCAACGTATTGTTAGCCCTCTAGAAATAACTTGTAAGGCCACATCTGGAATATAGGATCCAGTTTTGGGTTCCACATTTTAAAAAAGACATTCTGAAGTTAGAGTCAGTTCAAAGGTAGGCAACTAGACTACTACAAGGAATGGAAGGCCTCCCATATGATGACAGGTTGAAAAAGTTAGATATGTTTAGCTTAGAAAAAAGACGTCTCAGAGGAGATCTCATTTATATGTATAAATACATGTGTGGTCAATATAAGGACTGGCACATGACTTATTTCTTCCAAAGACAATACTAAGGACCAGGGGGCACTCACTGTGAGTGGAAGAAAAGCGATTCCGACAGCTAAATAGGAAAGGGTTCTTTACAGTTAGAGCAGTCAGACTGTGGAATGCCCTACCACAAGAGGTAGTAATGGCAGATACTATAACAGCTTTTAAAAAAGGGCTGGATGATTTCATCAGTACACAAAACATTGTTGGTTATAAATGACTTAGTGACCAAATGTAGAACTGGTGGAGGAAGGTTGAACTAGATGGACCTAGGTCTTTTTTTCAACCTAAGTAACTGTAACTATGTAACTATGAAAAAAAAGCTATCTGGTTGAAGTAACAATTTTGTGGTAAAAATGTATTTTTTAATTTTCACGGCTCAACGTGTTAAATTTCTGTGAAGCCCCCAGGGGTTCAAGGTATTCACCAAACATCTAGATAAATTCCTTGAGGGGTCTAGTTTTCAAAATGGGGTCACTTGTGGCGGAGCTCCACAGTTTAGGCACATCAGGGGACCTCCGATTGCGACATGGTGTCCACTAACTGTTCCAGCTAATTTCGCATTCAGAAATTTAAATGGCGCTCCTTTCCTTTTGAGCCCTGCTGTGCACCCAAACAGTAGCTTTTCACCACATGTGGGGCATCTACATAATCAGGAGAAATTGTACAACTAATTGTATGATGCATGTTCTCTTATAACCCTATTAAAAATGCAAAATTTTATGGCTAAAGTAACATTTTTGTGGAAAAAGTAAAATTTTAATTTTTTTCCTTCTACATTACTTTGGTTCCTGTGAAGCACCTAAAGGGTTACTAAACTTCTTGGATGTGGTTTTGAGCAATCTGAGGTGTGGAGTTTTTAGAATATTGGGTATTTTCTGTCACCTAGGCCTCTCAAAGTCACTTCATATGTAATGTGATGTCCCAAAAAATAAAAAAAAAAATGGTTTTGTAATTTTTGCTGGAAAAATGAGAAATTGCTAATAAACTTTGAACCCTTCTAACTTCCTAACAAAAAAAATGTTTTTTTCAAAAATGGAGCAGATGTAGGGTAGATATGTGGGAAATGTTATTTAGTAACTATTTTGTGTGACATAACTCTCGGATTCATGGCCATAGAATGTCAAAGTTTGAAAATTGCACAATTTTTGCCAAACCTCAGATTTTTTGCCCACAAATAAATGCAAAAATATCAGCCAAAATGTACAACTATCTTGAAGTATAATATGTCACAAAAAAACAATGTCAGAATCACCGGGATCCGTTGAAGCATTCTAGAATTATAACCTGTCAAAGTGATGCTGGTCAAAAACCGCTGCCATCTTTGTGGAGCCCACAGTGTTTGCTGTGTGTTCCACTTTTCCCCTGTCATTGCTGCGAGAGGTCCAGGAATGGAGTGAGTTCATCAAGGGGCGGTGATCGCAGCTGACAGCTGCAACTGCCACTGTACTCAGCACTAGCAGGGCGGTGACAGGAGCCACTGCCATGAGCGGAGGTCTGGGAATGGAGTCAGTTCATCTCGGGGCGGTGATCGCAGCTGACATTAGCTGCAACTGCCGGCAGCTCCTCCTGCTACTGTACTCATCGCTAGCAGTGCGGTGACAAGAGCCGCTGTCGGGAGCGGAGGTCTGAGAATGGGGTCAGTTCATTCTCGGGGTGGTGATCGCAGCTGACATTAGCTGCATCTGCTGGCAGCTCCTCCTGTTACTGTACTCAGTGCTAGCAGTGCGGTGACGGGAGCCGCTGCCACGAGCGGACGTCCGGGAATGGAGTGAGTTCATCACAGGGCTGATATTAGCTGCGATCACCAGCAGATCCTCCTGTCACTGTACAGCAGTGACAGGAGGTGCTACCAAGACACCCGGCTCACAGGAGGAGGTGCCGGGAGTGGAAGTGCGATGAATACCGCTGGCTCACAGGAGGAGGTTCCAGGAGCAGAGGTGGGTGAGTACCGGTGGTGGGAAGCGGTGATCGCAGCCTAACATCTATAGTACAATACCAGGCTACAGATCACCGCTGACACTGCTGTGTTCAAAGCAAAGCAGAGAAATCACACGCTGCTTTGCTCCGAACACACTAACACAACTCTGCTATATCACTGCACACTAATATACAACCCCTGGCAAAAATTATGGACTCACCTGGCCCTGAGGATGTCCATTAAGTTGTTTACTTTTGTATAAAAAAGCAGATCACAGACATGGCACAAAACTAAAGTAATTTTAAATAACTTTTTGGCTTTAAGAAACACTAACAAAATCATAAAAACATAATGTGCTAGCCAGTAACGGTTTCTTTTCAAAACCAAACAGGGGGGAATAATTATAGAATCACTCAATTCTGAGCTAAAAATTATGGAATCCCCCTGTAAATTTTCATTCCGAAAACTAACATCTGCATCAAATAAGATCTGCTCGTTAGTCTGCATCTAAAAAAGGAGTGATCACACCTTGGAGAGCTGTTGCACCAAGTGAACTGACATAAATCATGGCTCCAACACGAGAGATGTCAATTGAAACAAAGAAGAGGATTATCAAACTCTTAGGGTAAATCATCACGCAATGTTGCAAAAGATGTTGGTTGTTCACAGTCAGCTGTCTAAAATCTGGACCAAATACAAACAACATGGGAAGGTTGTTAAAGGCAAACATACTGGTTGACCAAGGAAAAGATCAACGCGTCAAGATAGGAAACTTAAAGCAATATGTCTCCAAAACAGGAAATGCACAACAAAACAAATGAGGAACGAATGGGAGGAAACTGGAGTCAATGTCTGTGACCAAACTGTAAGAAACCGCCTAAATGAAATGGGATTTACATACAGAAAAGCTAAAAAAAAGCCATCATTAACACCTAAACCAAAAAAAAACAAGGTTACAATGAGCTAAGGAAAAGCAATCGTGGACTATGGATGACTGGATGAAAGTCATATTTATTGAGGAATTGCGAATCTGCATTGGGCAAGGTGATGATGCTGGAACTTTTATTGGTGTCATTCCAATGAGGTTTCTAAAGATGACTGCCTGAAAAGAATATGTAAATATCCAGTCATTGATGATATGGGGCTGCATGTCAGCTAAAGGCACTGCGGAGATGGCTGTCTGTTGTGAATGTCAGTTATGCTTTGGCTGCTGGGAGGCTCCCTCTTGTGGCCAGGAATGGTTTGGACATAGACCAGGTGTGTTGAGCAATGGGCGTTTCCATTGCTAACTCTCTGCTTATTTAAATCCTGGTCTGATAGCAGGTTATGCCGAATGTCAGTTGTTCTTTGTTCACCAGCCTGCTTCATTCTGCTCCACACCACATCTACCCCAGATAAGTGCTTTGCTTTTTATTTGTTGTTTGGTTCTTTTACTCTTATCTGAGTTTGTCATTTGCTGTGGTTGTTTTCAGTTTAGTGGCATGCAGGGATCTTTCCTCTCAGTTGTTTAGCTGGGAAACTCCCTGCAGTTATGTTTGGAGTATTGCTCCTATAAGTCCATGTGTTTGTGGCTTTTTGAATTTGTAATAATTATTGTTTTCTGTTCATTGGTATGACAAGAGCGCCTGGTATAGGATGGAGTGCAGATCGTGCGATCTGAGGGCCTTTTGTACTATCAGGAATTTGGAATTTTGCAGGGTTTTTCTCTGGCCACTATCAGCCCCTTTCCTGTCCTTTCCTATTTTAGTCAGTGGGGGCCTCACCTTTTGCTAATCCTATCATCTGTGTATTGTGTTTTCCTATATCACCGCAGTCTTTGAATGTGTGGGGCTTGCTATTCTTTATCTATTTTCTGAGGCAGAGAGTTATTCATCTTTCCTTCCTTTAGGATAGCTAGTTCTCCGGCTGGGTCCACGGTGCAGAGGATGTTAGTTCACCCCTCGGCTACTTCTAGTTGTGATGGTTAGTAAGGGGATGGTGGCCAGATTAGTTGCCAATGCTCTTGTCACCTTTTACCAATGAATTATGGTGGTCTGCCATGGTTCCGGATCATAACAGCTGTCATTACATCTTCAATAAATGCCCATATTTACATTGAAATTTTGGACACTTTTCTTATTGTCAAATTTGGTTTTGACCACAAAAACGCTAACAATACGCTTGCGTTTTTACCGCATTTTGTCTGCATTTTACATGCTTTTTCCTTGCTTAAAATCAGATGCGTTTTGAATACAAATACACTACTAAATAAAGTTTAAACATACAAACACTTTGAAAAAAAGGAAAAAAAAGTTAACAAATATCCTGATTAAAATAATACACAAAATAGCTAATTTTATTAAAATTATAACTGTTCTAATATTTATGTATAAAATAACGTTAAATTATGGAGTTTCATTAATTTAATTGTCGGACTATGTGTGTGTGAAAAGGGACATATCATGCCCTTAATATAAAGTAAAAAACGCATGCATTTATGTTGTCAAAAAAGCATGTTTTCTGCATCAAAAAAGCATGTAAAACGCTAGGATTTTGATTTAGGATGCGTTTTTAAAGTTCTCATTGACTCTAATGTTAGCAAAATGCTGCCAAAATGGCAAAAACAATTGACATGTTGCTTCTTTAAACGCAGATATGAAAGACACTCAACCAAGCCATAGTTATAAATGTATAAAACATTTTATTTACATAATGCTGTGAATGTGTCAATAAGTAAATCAAGATGATATAGAGAAAGGACCAAGGGGAAGAGGTGCTGAAAGGGAGAACACCCCACGTGTCCCGGATGAAATTAAGAGTAAAATCTCCCAGGGATCCTAAAAGAGGGATCCAGAGAACCGGGGTAGCACGTTTGGGACGTCGGTCCCCACGTGCTACCCCGGTTCTCTGGATCCATCACCCTGGTAGGTGCAGGGCCCTGGGCTTTACTTAGGTTTACCTGACATATCAGGCCTCACTATATCCCGGGCTGTCATCCTCTGTGTGGTTACTTATTACCCTGGGAGGGGGTTTTTGGATCCCTGGGAGATTTTTCTCTTAATCTCATCCGGGACACGTGGGGTGTTCTCCCTTTCAGCACCTCTTCCCCTTGGTCCTTTCTCTATATCATCTTGATTTACTTATTGACACAATCACAGCATTATGTAAATAAAATGTTTTATACATTTATAACTATGGCTTGGTTGAGTGTCTTTCATATCTGGCAAATTTAAAGACTCTATCTCTTTGGGTATTATCAGTTTCGAGTTGTTGCTAATACTTATGTGGCTCTTTTTTGTTCTTATTCTTTAAACGCAGGTATTTTGACAACATTTCTGCATCAAAAACGCAGCGTTTTAAACAGCATTGTGCGCACAAGAAATCCCTATTTACCATTGATTTTGCTTGAAAATCAAAACGCATGCTTTTTTGCATTAAAACGCTGCAGTTGAAAACGCTGCGGAAAAGCATGAAAAAACGCAAAGTGCGCACATAGCCTAAAACCTATAAGTACCCAAAATTAGGATATAGAGATCTTAATTACTAAATGTGGAAAAGGAGAGGAGAAAAGGTCCTAATGGGTAGTTATTGTGACCCATAAAAAATGTTTAATCCCGGAGTCTGGGGATCTCATGATGATCTAGAGTTTTTGGCCCAGACTTATGCACTTGCACTTAAACATTTTAAATGCATGTGTTTTTTACCACGTTTTTCATGCGTTTTTTCTGCAGGTTAGTCCCTGCGTTTTTTTTACCATTATCTATGGCAAAAAACGCAGGTACCTGCAGAAAAGAAGTAACACGCTCTTTAATTCCGCAGCAGAAAGTTTTTTAAAACCCATAGGATTTGCTGGGGAATGACTGCAGCAATGTTAGACACATTTCTAACAAAGCATATGCCTGCAAGGAATGCTTCAAGGAAAAAAAAAGTCAAAACTTATTCAGGAGAAAACCAAACTCCTTGAGAATTTTCCCAAAAAGGAATGTTTCCTGGCCAGGTTTCTACTTTAGGCTATGTGCGCATGCTGCAGATTTAGGGCTCATGCGCATGTTGCGTACTTACATGCATTTACGCTGCATATTGCACTGCAGCGTAAATGCATGCGTCCTGCGTCCCCTGCACAATTTATGAAGATTGTGCATGAGACGTGCGCACGTTGCTTTTTTGAACGCTGCGATTTGGGTGCTAAAATTTTGACTCAAATCCGTGCGTTCATAAAAGCAGCATGTCAATTGTTTGTGCGTTCTGGATGCAGCTCCCACTCTGTCTATGGCGGGGGCAGCATGAAATCGGCTTTTTTTTAACAAAAATACTGCATTCATTATGCAGTGTTTCTGCAGCGATTTGAAGAGCTCATATGCTGTCAAATCGCTGCAGAATATTATGCAGTTACGTTCGCATGAGCCCTTACCGCGGATTTGCTGCAGAAAATGTGTCCAACATTTCTGCAGTCATTCCCCAGCAAAACCTATGGGTATAAAAAAAAAATGCTGTGCGCACACTGCATTTTTTTTTTATACCTGCGGATTTACCAGCTGAATTTCCGCTGCGGAATTAATGAGCATGTCACTTGTTTCTGCAGGTACCTGTGTTTTTTTGCCATAGATAATGGTAAAAAAACATAGGGACCAACCCCTCGGCAAAAATGCGTCAAATCGCGGCAAAACCGCGAGTTCGGTTTTAGCTGTGAGTGCGGTATTCTGCCAGAGGGTGCGGATTTTTCTTAAGAAAAGTCCATTTTCAAGTGCGCACATAGCCTTAGAAACAACATCTTTGAACACCTCCTAGAACTTTCTGTGAACATGATTTTAGCTGGAATTTTTTTTTTTTTACAGCTTTGACAAAATGTGATGTACTTTTGTGCCAACATCTGGCTACTTTGTCTATAATATGTTGCACGTCCAAAGGTCACTCACTACTTCATTGCATCATAACATAGATTAAGAATAACTTTTAGGAAGGCCTACTGTTACATGACAATAGCCCCACATGCATAACTAGGTCTATAAAATAGTCTGCTATGTAAGAAAACAATAGGCCTTTACAGACATCAATCACATCAAATATTTGGGAAGAAATGAAAAGGGGACTGAGGAAGGCTACTTTCATGTACAGGTTCACTTTAAAGCAAAATGGATCACGTGTGGTGAAAGGATCTCCTTTTGCTCCATTTGGGTAGTAAATGAAGCAGAGAACCATGTACCTCACTTTACTGTGCATGTGCTGTTGTACCCCTAGTACATAAGATGAAGATGGAGATGATCTAGTATGCTAGTGAATAAAAAGTTTGAGTTTGGTCCTATCCCTCCAAATTACCTTGTTCTAGAAGTTTGGAGGCTTGTCTCTGTGCTGTTTGGCGTATTGTAGGCGAGATACTATGTGGCATTTGCGCAGTAATGGATTTCTTCTGGTGACTTGACCAAGCAGCCCAATTTTCTTCAAGTGCATATTGAAACAGTCACACCGCTAGTTTTCAGTGAGTCAGGTATTTCAACTGATGTTGTTTGTGGGATTTTCTTTGCTTCCCGAGCAATTTCCCTGGCAGCTGTGGCCGAAATTTTTGTTGGTCTACCTGATTGTAGTTTGGTTTTTACAGATCCCCTGATTTTCCATTTGTTAATCAGTTTGAACACTGCTGACTGGCATTATCAATTCCTTGGATATCTTTTTGTATCCCTTTCCTGTTTTATACAGTTCCACTATCTTTTCCCGTAGATCCGTTGACAATTCTTTTGCGTTCCTCATTACTCACAATCCAGAAACATCAGTGGCTTGATACAAGAGTCACTCTGGATCTCAGAAACTCACTCAGGTTTGATGCGCGCACACACACTGATTACAAGCAAACAGGTCACAAATGAGGATGTTACCTTTATTAGCCATTCAAACAAATTTGTGTCAACTTCTGTGCATGTTATCAGGTCAAAATCATCAGGGTTTGTGAACTTTTGATGGATCTTCATGGATCCCAGCAAAGTACACATAGAATCCAAAGTTTAAAGGTAAACCACACAAACTGTCTTTTGAATTAGTTAATATACATTTCTGTGTTTCTACAGTCATTAAAGGGAACCAATCATCATGATTTTTGTATATAAGCTAAAGCCAGTGCTATAGTGGCACTATCATGCTGATTATCTACATACCATTAGTGGTCAGCTTAGATGTATGGGTTTTCAAATCCATGAAAGTGAAGTTTATAAAATCAGCAGCTTCTTGATTGGCATTTGCAACTGAGCAGATAATCTCTGGGTGGGTATTCATATGGATTCCCGCCCCCCTGCCTGTTGTTCCTCCCTCTCTCTGTTCTCTATGGTAAGTATTATACAAACTATTCACTGTGCTCAAGGACCTGTGGTGAGATCATACCCATGTGACCAGAAGGGGCGAGGCCTCAGCCAACAAAGCTTGATACCAGGTCACATGAGTATAATCTCACACAGGTCCTTCAGCACAGTGAATAGTTTGTATAATACTTATCATAGAGAACAGAGAGAGGGAGGAACAACAGGCAGGGGGGCGGGAATCCATATGAATACCCACCCAGAGATTATCTGCTCAGTTGCAAATGCCAATCAAGAAGCTGCTCATTTTATAAACTTCACTTTCATCGATTTGAAAACCCATACATCTAAGCTGACCACTAATGGTATGTAGAGAATCAGCATGATAGTGCCAGTATAGCACTGGCTTTAGCTTAGATACGAAAATACTGATGTTTGGTTCCCTTTAAGTAATAAAAAGGAAATCAATAGTGCTTCTAGAGCATGCTCTCTTCAACTTTGGAACTCGCATCCGCTTTGCTAGGATCTATGAAGTAACCTGAGCCCCTTGAGGAAGGAGACCGCAATCGCTCCCAAAACGCACATCGATTCAAGCCCAGAAGCAATTCACCTAATGATCTGTGGTGAGGATGTAAATATCTGACTGATCCAGAACCTTAAACCAATCTAACGATAGATGCCCAGGAGAGCCTGAGAACCCGTGCCCCAGGACGATCTTCGATAACGGAGCTTACCTGTCTGTTCATCCACATGGAATAGAGCCATATTCTGCGGACGACCTCAGTGAACTGCTGCTCTTACGCGCTGCGCTTCCAATATAGCGCAGGGAACAGAGTGTTACTCTACAGCAAACCCTCCGGACGGTGATCGACAACCAGGTAACTCATACTAGGCACCTGGCATGGGCGCTTGGTGCATTGTTACATCGCTGCTACACTCCAATGTGGCCTTGGCGGGCCGTAACACGGAGTGCAGGAAGGTCAGACACACCAGAGAGGGCACGGTCTCCGCATAACACAACTATCTGGATACATGGAGCAGGCATACAGTGAGGACATACACTGAAGGTTGGAAACAACTAGAATACTTTGGGCACAGCTATCTACCAGTGACTATTGCATGTATACCGCCAAATCTATCAATCAATGGGGTTACCCCTACTTTGAATCACCAATTTTAAAACCTTGCGGAAATTCTTGGAGGACATTAAATCTTAAAAATTGGACTATAGGTGGCAGCCAACAGCCGGGGCTCCACTTATTTTTTTTAAATTGGACATTGTAGTTAGTACATTTTATATAGTAAATTTCATACAGTATACTGTGTATTGTTATTGTTTTAAATTATTGCTTTGAAATATTGTATATCAACCGTCAACGTATTATTCTTTATACATTTGAATGAAAAAAGAAATAAAAAAATCCATTTCGGTCTAGTAAAATTACAACTTCGATCTAGCGCAGATTTATATATAATTTTGCTTATATGTTTTAACTGTACTATTGGGCAAGGGGAGGGTAGTTGCCAAAATCTAGCCACAGCTGAAGTTTTGGGTAAACAGAGCTGGAATCTACCTTTTAACAGATATATTACCTAGTAACTACACTTTACCTGCAACTCAAGCAAACTTGACATCTTCCTGTGCTTGAATGCTGAACTTTACTGTGAGAGCTGGCACTGCCCGGCCTCACTGTCCAGCCCGCCCTCTGCACACTCATTGGCTGTCAGTATTCTGCCCCAGCACTGACCTATCATCATTCCAGTACTGGTAAGGCTGGTTTCACACTACGTTTATTTAACATCCGTCCATAACGTTTTTTTAGCGGAAAAACGGATCCAGTGCAAATGCGTTTTCACTTCAATGCATTTGCAATGGACTCGCGTCCACCTGCGTTCGCATGCGTTTGCGTGCGTTAGACACAGGATCCGTACTTTTGCGTTATTTTAACATGTTTCAAAAACGCTACTTGTAGCGTTTTTTACCTTTGTCAAAATAACGCATCTCACAGGATCCTTCACATTGCGCCGCGAGCTGCAATGCATTTCAATGAGCGCTGGATCCTGCCTAGCAGAATGCGTTGAGTTGCGTTGTAACAGGATCCTGCTTATGTACTGAGCATGCCCAGAAAGTACTGAGCATGCCCAGAACCAGTCTCGCGTGATCTGTCTCTCTCTCCTCCTCCCTCCCTCACCCTCTCTATCTCTGTCTTTCCCCCTCTCTCTGTCTCTCCCCCTCCCTCTCTCCCACCTGAGAGCTGCGGACACTCGTAACCAAGGTAAATATCGGGTAACCACTTATCTTAGTTACCCGATGTTTACGTTGGTTACGTGTGCAGGCAGCCCTGCTCCTAGCAGCTGCAGACACTGGTAACCAAGATAAATATCGGGTATCCAAGCCCGATGTTTACCTTGGTTACGAGCGTCTGCAGCTGTCAGAAGCCGGCTCCCAGTCTGGCACGTTTAGTTCCCCTCACTCCCGATCACATGACTGCAATGCCCGCCCCTAAACATCCAGTGACAGGATCATGCAAAATAACAGATGCGTTAGCATGCGTTTTTTGCTGTAAAAGCAGGATCCGCTTTTGCAGCAAAAAACCGTTCCTGACGCATGTTAAAAAAACGTAGTGTGAAAGCAGCCTAATAACATGAGAGATCCTGCTTCTCTCATCTGTGACAGAGCAATTACCTCACATCACATCTACAATGGCGACACATAGAGAGTTGTTACATGTTCCTCACCCCTTATAGATAAATGAATACTGTGTAAGGAAGACTATATATAGCATCTAATGTGAGTCTATAGTAGATATGAGAGTGTGTGTGATATATAATATAATATATACAGTACAGACCAAAAGTTTGGACACACCTTCTCATTCAAACAGTTTTCTTTATTTTCATGACTCTAAAAATTGTACATTCACATTGAAGGCATCAAAACTATGAATTAACACATGTGGAATGAAATACTTAACAAAAAAGTGTGAAACAACTGAAAATATGTCTTATATTCTAGGTTCTTCAAAGTAGCCACCTTTTGCTTTGATTACTGCTTTGCACACTCTTGGCATTCTCTTGATGAGCTGCAAGACGTAGTCACCGGAAATGGTTTTCCAACAGTCTTGAAGAAGTTCCCAGAGATGCTTAGCACTTGTTGGCCCTTTTGCCTTCACTCTGCTGTCCAGCTCACCCCAAACCATCTCAATTGAGTTCAGGGCTGGTGACTGTGGAGGCCAGGCCATCTGGCGTAGCACCCCATCACTCTCCTTCTTAGTCAAATAGCCCTTACACAGCCTGGAGGTGTGTTTGGTGTCATTGTCCTGTTGAAAAATAAATGATGGTCCAACTAAACCAGATGGAATAGCATGCCGCTGCAAGATGTTGTGGTAGCCATGCTGGTTCAGTCGGCCTTCAATTTTGAATAAATCCCCAACAGTGTCACCAGTAAAGCACCCCCACACCATCACACCTCCTCCTCCATGCTTCACGGTGGGAACCAGGCATAAGGAGTCCTTCCGTTCACCTTTTCTGCGTCGCACAAAGACACGGTGATTGGATCCAAAGATCTCAAATTTGGACTCATCAGACCAAAGCACAGATTTCTACTGGTCTAATGTCCATTCCTTGTGTTCTTTAGCCGAAACAAGTCTTTTATGCTTGTTGTCTGTCCTTAGCAGTGGTTTCCTAGCAGCTATTTTACCATGAAGGCCTGCTGCACAAAGTCTCCTCTTAACAGTTTTTCTGACTCTTGTTCTTCCTTTCCTGGGGTGGTCCTCATGTGAGCCAGTTTCTTTGTAGCGTTTGATGGTTTTTGCCACGGCACTTGGGGACACTTTCAAAGTTTTCCCAATTTCTCGGACTGACTGACCTTTATTTCTTAAAGTAATGATGGCTACTCATTTTTCTTTACTTAGCTGCTTTTTTCTTGCCATAATAAAAATTCTAACAGTCTACTCAGTAGGACTATCAGCTGTGTATCCACCAGACTTATGCACAACACAACTGATGGTCCCAACCCTATTTATAAGGCAAAAAATCCCACTTATTAAACCTGACAGGGCACACCTGTGAAGTGAAAACCATTTCTGGTGACTACCTCTTGAAGCTCATCAAGTGAATGCCAAGAGTGTGCAAAGCAGTACTCAAAGCAAAAGGTGGCTACTTTGAAGAACCTAGAATATAAGACATATTTTCAGTTGTTTCACAATTTTTGTTAAGTATTTCATTCCACATGTGTTAATTCATAGTTTTGATGCCATCAATGTGAATCTACAATTTTCAGAGTCATGAAAATAAAGAAAACTCTTTGAATGAGGTGTGTCCAAACTTTTGGTCTGCACTGTACATTCAGCTTATGGCAGCCATACTCAGACATAAAGTTAGCAGAGGGCAGTCATACTGCACATGTACCCAGTCATACAGTCAAAAGAAAGCAGCAATCCTGTACATATACCTGGACATGCAGACGGCAAAGTTGGTACACGGCAGCTATACTGCACATGTAGTCATCAGACGGCGGACAATCAGAAGACAGCAGGCATACCACATGTATCCGAAGATAGTCAGCTAAGGCAGCCATACTGCACATGCAGGGGCGTAACTGCAGTGGTCGCAGCGATCACCATTGCGACCAGGTCCGGTAGGTTAGGGGCCTGCGGCCGCATGGCAGATCAGCAGCCAGCTCCTTTCTGTGAGAGAGGAGCTGCGCTGTTTTGCCGCAGACCACGTGGCCGCTATATGACCTGGTCACCGCCGCTGACACCGGGAACCCCAACAGAGTGTCGGCGGCACTGGGCCCCCGTCGTCGCACACTGCTATGATATTGCATAGAGCAGCTGGCGCCGCTCTATGCATCATCATTCTTCCCCCGTGACTGCGCGGTGACGTCACTCCGTGCGACTGCTGTGTGTGGTGAGAGCACAGAGCGCAGGACGGGAGGACGCTGACCGGAGACACGGGGGAATGAGAACAGAAGTGAGGATGAGCAGCAGTGAAACAAGTAGAGGTAAGGACCAGGGCTGAGGAGTCGGTAAGCCAAACCTGCGACTCCGACTTCTCAATTTCCTTTGCACCGACTCAGACTCAACGACTCCAATTTCCACATATATTGCTTATATTTAAGTGAAAAATTTATTGTAGTACAATGTGAACATCAGACATTTCATTTTTATGATACAATAATCAAGATATTTAGGTAGAACATAAAATATATTTATTGGAATACAACTTTAGAACACAAACTAATAAGTTGTAAATATGTAATACACTATGTAATATAGATTTTATATATATATTGTGAGGCAGTGACAGGGGTAATATTTGAAGACCGCTATGTGTCCCCCAGAATGTGTCTGGAAATCCTCTGAGTTTGCCATAGCTATTACTGGGAGTATAGCACAAAGGGTAACAGGGAGACAGATCCCTCCTCCCAGTCCAGGTTTTGTAGCAATCCTCATGTCCGGCATTTTCGTTTAACCCCTTAACGACCGCGGGCCGTAAAATTACGTCCTAAATGACATAATGTTACTGCCCGCGGTCCTCCGGCGGCAGCATGCCGCGATCGGCACACATCTCAGCTGATTTTCACAGCTGAGATGTGTGCCTGCTAGGCACGAGCAGAATCGTTATCTGCTCGTGCCGATTAACCCCTTATATGGCGCTGTCAATACATGACAGCGCCATTATAAGCGCGATTGCGGTAATATTTTCCTTACCGCCCGATACCGGAAGTCACGTGACGCAATCACGTGACTCCCGATAGTTGTCATGGTAGCACAGGGTCATGTGATGACTCCTGTACTACACCTGACTTGGTTTCACTTTCGCTGTGCCCGGGGCACAGCAAAAGAGAAAGACAGCGTATCTGCTGTTTACAGCCTTGCAGCTGTGATCAGCAGATACTGCAGAGCGATCGGAATGCTGATCGCAATAGCCCCCTAGGGGGACTAGTAAAATAAAAAAAAAAGTTAAAAAATAAGTTTTAAAAAATTAAAAAAAAACAAAAAAACCTAAAAGTTCAAATCACCCCCCATTCGCCCCATTGAAAATTAAAGGGTTAAAAAAATAAAAAATATACACACATTTGGTATCGCCGCGTTCAGAAACGCCCGATCTATCAAAATATAAAATCAATTAATCTGATCAGTAAACGGCGTAGCGGCAAAAAAATTCCAAACGCCAAAACGACGTTTTTTTTGTCGCCACAACTTTTGCGCAAAATGCAATAAGAGGCGATCAAAACGTAGCATCTGCGCAAAAATGGTACCGTTAAAAACGTCAGCTCGAGACGCAAAAAATAAGCCGTCATTGAGCCTAAGATCCCGAAAAATGAGAACGCTACGGGTCACGGAATATGGCGTAAAACGTGCGCCACTTTTTTCGGACAAACTTCCGATTTTTTTTTAACCCCTTATATAAAAGTAAACCTATACATGTTTGGTGTCTACGAACTCGCACTGACCTGAGGCATCACACCCACACATCAGTTTTACCATATAGTGAACACAGTGAATAAAATATCTCAAAAACCATAGTGCTATCGCACTTTTTTTGCAATTTTTCAGCATTTGGAATTTTTTTGCCATTTTCTAGTACACAATATGGTAAAACTGATGGTTTCATTTAAAAGTACAGCTCGTTCCGCAAAAAATGAGCCCTCACATGATCATATTGACTGAAAAATAAAAAAGTTACGTCTCTCAGAAAAAGAATGGCGAAAAAAAAAAACGGAAAGCGAAAAATCGGCCGGTCGTGAAGGGGTTAAATCATGCAGAGCACAGCAGGGTATGTCTCAGTTGAGAGCCAGGCTTGGTGAAGCTAACACATGCTGTGTGAGCTGGGCTGGCTCTGTGTGGAGTGAACACAGGCCAAGAGTGTGAGCCTAGGAGAACCTTACACAGATCCCTGCGGTTAACGGGGTCCTAAGGTAACAAGACTTTTTGATGCAAAGAATTTGTCTATATGCACCGGCTATGATCCGGAAGAGACTTTGACAGTGGGAAATTGGATCTATTTATGCTGCAACAATAAATAGACTGTTGGTGTGAACACCCTGCTGCCTCACTGCCTCACGTTTTTGCCCAAACAACGCTGCTACCTCACATTATGGTGGAGAATGCGGGCATGGCAGCCTGGTTGCTAAGGGCAATGGCCTAAGAGGTACTTACCCGGAAAAAATAAAAAAAAAATTATTTTTTTTTACTGACTGTTTGCGGTGGATCGGCGGGTCCACGAAGCTTACAGGCGTTGCAGCCTGGTTGCTAGGGGCAACAACCCAGTTTTCACATGTTTATGATCAAGCCTGCAAAGTTACAGTTTACCTCAGCAGCCACTATGGAGGATCTTGTAAAGCAGCTGGCCCAGTCTACTGCTCAACTACAGCAGGTTTTTGCACAAACCAGTGCACAACAGCAACAGGCTAATGCTCAGCACCAGCGGGCGTTAGCTCAGCAACAGGAGACAAACAGCTTGTTGATTAAGCAGCTTTCTGCTCTGCAAGAAGCGCTCCCAGCGGTAACTCCAGGTCATCCAGTCCTTCCTGCGGCCCAGGACAGAGTAAGGGCGGCACTTACGAAGATGAGTGCAGAGGATGACCCGGAAGCCTTTCTCTCCGTGTTTGAGAGGACCGCTGAGCGAGAGAAATTGTCTATCGACCGTTGGACTGATGTCGTGGCCCCGTTCTTGGTAGGTGAACCCCAAAAAGTCTACCTGGATCTCAGCACGGAGGATGCCAAGGACTATGGCACACTGAAAGGTGAGATCCTTGCACGAATGGGGGTTAACACTTATCTCCGGGCCCAACGAGTGAATCAGTGGTCCTTTGAGGAGGGAAAACCTGCACGCTCACAGGCCCATGTCTTACTGGACCTTGTAAAAAAATGGCTGCAGCCGGAGACCTTGAACCCCGCACAGATGATTGAGCGGGTGGTGATTGAACGGTTTGTGCGGACTTTGCCAGCCCCCATTCAACGGTGGGTGAGACAGGGGGACCCCGGTACCCTAGACCAGCTAGTGAATTTGGTGGAACGCTACACAGCTACCCAGGAGTTGGTCCGGGACTCTGCTTCATGGCGGGCACTCCGTAGGGATACGCCCCCTTCACAGTTGGTAAAAGACTCCCGTCCCTCCTCGGGTGCTGCCCCGTCTTCAGCCCAGGCAGAGAGTAAACCCCAGACTAAGGTCAGCCGGAGTCCCGGTTCCCCAAAGTCAGACACCCGAAACAGGGTCACCTCTGCTGTTATGTGCTGGCGGTGCCATCAGCTCGGGCATGTGATGGCACAGTGCCCACTCACAACAGAACCCATGGACTGCCGGTACGCTCGCCGGGTATCAATGTAAGCCCATACTGTTTGTACCGCAAGCACTGTTACTATGGGGGAGGAGCCCCATCTCTGCAAAGTACGTGTTAATGGCTATACAGCAGAGGCTTTGTTGGACTCAGGAAGTGTAGTGACTCTTGTACATGCCTCCTTGGTCTCCGGGGAAAACCCTACGGGACATAAAGTAGGGGTACTTTGTATTCATGGAGACCTACGTGAATACCCTATGGAAAGGGTCACCATTGCTACCTCGTGTGGAGAGGTTCAACATGAAGTGGGGGTGATGAAATTACTTCCATATGCTGTTATTTTGGGAAGAGACTTGCCCCTGTTCTGGACATTATGTGGGAGGCGACCTAGCCCTCCGAGGTGTATGATTGAACCAGGCCCTGAGCCGGACGATCCCGACTCAGGGATACCTGCCGTAGGGGTCACCAGTATAGGGACAGAGTGTAACCCTGCCAGGTTTCCCCTAGAGGTAATGGCAGGAGAGGTTGAGCCACCCGAGGCAATCCCGGAGTTGAACGTGTCTCCAGATAATTTCGGAACAGCGCAGCTCCGGGACCCCACATTGGCTCCTGGACGTGGAAATGTACAGGTAATTGATGGGGTACCCCAGCGGCCTGGTGCCAGGCTGGAAACTCCCTACATGGCTCTAAAGCGAGAGTTGCTCTATCGGGTTGATACAATCCGGGGGGAAATAGTGGAACAGTTGGTGGTCCCTCAGCCGTACCGCCGTCAGACCTTGGAATTGGCTCATAACCACCTAATGAGTGGGCACCTAGGTGAAGAGAAAACGCGGGAACGCATGTTTCAGCGGTTTTACTGGCCAGGGGTCGGCGCAGAAATTAAGAGGTTCTGTGAGTCCTGCCCAGTTTGTCAGTTGACCGCACCAACGCAACGTTTCCGTAGTCCTCTGATACCTTTACCCATTATAGAGGTGCCTTTTGAGCGGATTGCTATGGATCTGATCGGACCCATTGTAAAATTAGCCCGTGGTCACCAGCACATCCTGGTAGTGATGGATTACGCGACACATTATCCGGAGGCCATTCCACTACGTCACACCTCGGCGAGGCTTATTGCTCGGGAGTTGTTTGCTATGTTCTGTCGCGTGGGGTTACCCAAAGAAATCCTGACCGATCAGGGCACTCCCTTTATGTCTAAAATTACAAAGGAACTGTGCAAACTCCTCCAGATCAAGCAGCTACGCACGTCAGTGTACCATCCCCAGACTGATGGTCTAGTGGAACGTTTTAATAAAACTCTGAAGGCTATGTTGAAAAAGGTGGTCTCCAAAGAGGGGAAAGATTGGGACATGTTATTGCCCTATTTAATGTTCGCTATCCGCGAGGTCCCACAATCTTCCACCGGGTTCTCGCCATTTGAGTTACTGTATGGCAGACATCCGCGGGGACTGCTGGATATAGTTAAGGAAACTTGGGAACAGGAGCCCACCCCTCACAAAAGCACAGTGGAATACGTTATGGGTATGCAGGATCGTATCACGGCAATAATGCCCATTGTTAAAGAGCATTTGCTGGATGCTCAGGCAGCCCAAAGTACTCAGTATAATAGAAAGGCCTCCATCAGGTCTTTTAAACCGGGAGATCGTGTCTTAGTCCTGATACCTACTGCAGAAAGTAAGTTCTTAGCCAAATGGCAAGGTCCCTATGAGATCCGGGAGAAAGTGGGGGAAGTAAACTATAAGGTGTATCAGCCAGGTAGAAGAAAACCAGAGCAAATCTACATTGTAAACCTGCTGAAGGCATGGAAAGACAGGGAATGTATGGTGGCTGACGTAACGTTGGACCTAACCTTTTCAGGTGCCTTGACAACAACAAAGGAGGAGTCCCCTGATGATGAATTGGGAGTGAGGATAGGGGATTCTCTCTCAAAACAGCAGAGACGGGAGTCTCGGAGGTTAGGGCAGCGGAATACGAATGTGTTCTCAAGCCTACCAGGCCGAACAACCGTAATCCACCATGATATTGTCACCGAGCCTCAAGTAAGGGTACGCCTGAGGCCATACCGGGTACCAGAGGCTCGTAGGCAAGCCATTGCGGAGGAGGTAAAAAAGATGCTCCAACTAGGGGTTATTGAAAAATCCACGAGCGAATGGGCCAGTCCCATTGTACTGATCCCGAAACCAGACGGTTCTTTAAGATTCTGTAATGACTTCCGAAAGTTAAATGAGGTTTCGAAATTTGATATGTATCCCATGCCCAGGGTCGACGAGCTGATAGAGAGACTGGGACGGGCCCAGTACTTCACGACTCTCGATCTCACTAAAGGTTACTGGCAGGTGCCGCTGACAGAGGCGGCAAAAGAAAAGACCGCTTTTGTCACGCCAGGGGGGCTCTATCACTATGTTGTCTTGCCATTTGGTTTACATGGGGCTCCGGCCACATTTCAGAGATTAATGGACATAGTGTTAGAACCCCATCAACCATATGCCTCCGCATATTTGGATGACATCATCATCTATAGCAGTGACTGGAGCACCCACTTATCTCAGGTACAAGCGGTAGTGGATTCGCTCAGAGCTGCTGGTCTGACGGCGAATCCAAGCAAATGTGCTATGGGTCTCAAAGAAGCCTGTTACTTGGGGTATGTGATAGGCCAAGGGGTTATCAAGCCACAAGTAAACAAAATCGAAGCCATTCAAAACTGGCCTCGTCCCCTTACCACAAAACAGGTAAGAGCCTTTCTGGGTATAATGGGGTATTACCGACGATTCATACCCAATTTTGCTGGAAGGTCGGAGCCTTTGTCCGATCTTTTGAAAGGGAAGAAGTCGGTCATGGTCCACTGGAATACACAAGCAGAGGAAGCCTTTCAGGTGCTAAAGGTAGTCCTATGTGGTCAGCCTGTCCTTGTCAACCCTGACTTTCAAAAGGAGTTTATAGTACAGTCAGATGCCTCTGAGGTGGGTCTGGGTGCAGTTCTGTCCCAGGAGGTAGATGGAGAGGAGCACCCGGTCACCTATTTGAGTAGAAAACTCACCCCAGCAGAGAAGAACTATAGCATAGTGGAGAAGGAGTGCCTGGCGAATAAAATGGGCTCTGGAATCCCTCCGCTACTACCTGCTGGGCCGACACTTTCGCCTGGTGACAGACCACTCCCCTTTGGTCTGGATGAGGAATGCTAAGGAGAGAAATGCTAGAGTCACCAGGTGGTTTCTCTTCTTGCAGAACTTTCACTTTTCTGTGGAACACCGGGCTGGTAGGTTGCAGGGCAATGCGGATGCCCTGTCCAGAGGTCCCTGTATGTTGGCAAAAGTTCAACCCCGCCCGTTTGAACTGAGGGGGGGGATATGTGAGGCAGTGACAGGGGTAATATTTGAAGACCGCTATGTGTCCCCCAGAATGTGTCTGGAAACCCTCTGAGTTTGCCATAGCTATTACTGGGAGTATAGCACAAAGGGTAACAGGGAGACAGATCCCTCCTCCCAGTCCAGGTTTTGTAGCAATCCTCATGTCCGGCATTTTCGTTTAAATCATGCAGAGCACAGAAGGGTGTGTCTCAGTTGAGAGCCAGGCTTGGTGAAGCTAACACATGCTGTGTGAGCTGGGCTGGCTCTGTGTGGAGTGAACACAGGCCAAGAGTGTGAGCCTAGGAGAACCTTACACAGATCCCTGCGGTTAACGGGGTCCTAAGGTAACAAGACTTTTTGATGCAAAGAATTTGTCTATATGCACCGGCTGTGATCCGGAAGAGACTTTGACAGTGGGAAATTGGATCTATTTATGCTGCAACAATAAATAGACTGTTGGTGTGAACACGCTACTGCCTCACGTTTTTGCCCAAACAACGCTGCTACCTCACAATATATATATATATGTATATTATATATATTAGTGTATATATAACACTATGTAATAAAATATGTGAGTGGCAAAAAAAAGTTTTCAACAAAGACCTACTAAATAAAATTTGTGCAGTCTATGAATTTGTTGTAAGGGATAGAATTGCCTCCATCAGATCCTCCTTCGCAGATGACCTCAAATCTGACCTAATAATTTTAAGGCTACAGAACAACCTCTCTACAGTAACTTGGGTTGGAGGCAAAGCCGTAACCACATGGGCAACATTTCTAACAATTACCGGGTATAAAGGAATTGCCTCATGCACAGTCAGTTTTGATGAACGGTTGAATTTTTCTATTTCTTTGAGAGCAAGTGAAAAATTTTACTGAAATCTGGTCAATCTGCTGCTATAGGAGACTGAGTGAAATCTTTTTCCTTGAGGCAATGCTTTGCCTGCTTCATGTCATCCAAATACTTGTCAAAGTTAAACTCATCTGATGAGGATGAAGATATGGCAGCAGTAGCACTGTCAGGACCCAAGTCCTCTTGCGCCTGACAGTCCTGTAGGCCACTCATATCAACTGCTACCTAAGTCAGAGCTTCTTTTCCTTTAGTAAGCTGTTGATCATCAAGCAGTATATGATGACTTGGGTCCACATAAACAGCTGCCAGAAAAAAAATATTTTCCAATAGCTGTGTCTCTCTCTGTTTCATTGAAGCAGAAATGCCATCTGCGATTAAACCTCCTCTTTGGGACAGGCAAAATAGCAAGTTCCTCCACTCCCTTATAAAAAATGCCAGGGGTTAAATACTCAGCTTGTAATTTTTTTGTCAAGATAAATGGGTGATTAAGCAATTCCTTCAATTCAGCCACCTGTGTCCATACATTTAGTGTTACCTGAGGGTTCGCCATATCTATAAGAAACGGTTTTAGTTCAAGCAATCGCTCAATCATTAACCCCTTTACGACCCATGACATACTGGGTATGTTATGGATCATATGCAGTTAATCCCCGCCCCCTGCCGTGGGCAGGCCGCGGCGATCCGCGCACATACTGTATCAGCTGATTTCAACAGCTGACATGTGTACCTGCTAGTTGCGAGTGGAATCGCGTTCTACCCGTGACTATTAACCCCTTACATCTCGCTGCCAAAATCTGGCAGCGAGATGTATATGCGCGCCGCCATTATGCTGACTTACTCCACCCCATCGAAAGTCACGTGACTTCCGGTGGTTGCCATGGTAGCACAGGGTCATGTGATGACGCCTGTAGCTAACATGAGTCACTTCCTCTCAATGCCTTAATACAGCCGGCATTGAAAGTAAAGCAGCATATCTGCAGATTTTAGCTCTGTAGCTGTGATAGAAATATGGCAGAGCGATCAGATTGCTGATCGCTATAGCCCCCTTGGGGGACTAGTAAAATAAAAAAAAGGGAAAAAAAAAGTTTTAAAAAAAATAAATAAAAAACACCTAAAAGTTCAAATCACTCCCCTTTCACCCCATTGAAAATTAAAGGGTTAAAAAAAATAAAAAATATACACATATTTGGTTTCGCTGCCTTCATAAATGCCCGATCTATCAAAATATAAATTTAATTATTCTGATTGGTAAATGGCGTAGCAGCAAAAAAATTCCAAACGCCAAAATTACGTTTTTTGGTCGCTGCAAATTTTGCACAAAATGCAATAACAGGCGATCAAAACGTAGTATCTGCGCAAAAAGTACAGTTAAAAACGTCAGCTCAAGACGCAAAAAATAAGCCGTCACTGAGCCATAGATCCAGAAAAATTAGAACGCTACGGGTTTCGGAAAATGGCGCAAAACGTGCACCACTTTTTTTGGACAAGCTTGTGAATTTTTGTAACCCCTTAGATCAGTGTTTCTCAACTTCAGTCCTCAAGACCCACCAACAGATGATGTTTTAAGGTTTTCCTCAATATTAGATAGGGAATAATTCAATCACCTGTGCAATCCTAGAAACCTGATTGAGGAAAACCTCAAAAACATGATCTGTTGGTGGGTCTTGAGGACTGGAATTGAAAAACACTGCCTAAGGCCCCTTTCACACGTCAGTGATTCTGGTACGTTTGTGCTTTTTTTTAAACGTACCAGAATCACTGACATACGCAGACCTATTTATAATGAATGGGTCTGCTCACACATCAGTGATTTGTCACTGCACGTGTCTCCGTGCAGCGTACCCGCGTGTGCGTGATTGCTGCACGGAGACATGTCCATTTTTTTCTGGCATCACTGATGTTCCACGGACCACGCAGTGGTGTGATCCGTGAAACACGTGCCAGAAAAAAACGTACTTTTAAAATAAAAAACATTTTAACTCACCCGGCTTCAGGCGCGCTCTCTGCAGCCTGTTCTCCCTGCTCCTTCTGTGCCGGCTGATTACTGTCACGCATATTCATTATGCGCGACACAGCCGACCCGGAAGCAGCTGCTGCGGGGGTCACCGCAGGCCGGATGCTGCGTCGCAGGAGCGATCAGCACCATGGACAGCGGGAGCGGGCGCAGGTGAGTGAATCTCTAAGTGCAATCACGGGCCACGGAGAACGGAGCCCGGATTGCACTTAGACAACCCACGTGTGCCGTGATTTTCGGCACACGCAGGGACATGTGCGTGTTTTACACGCCAGTGAAAAACGTCACTGTTTTTCACTGACGTGTGAAACGGGCCTTTTAGGCTTCTCTCACATGTCCGTGAAAAACCACACACTTTTTTCATGGACGTGTCAGAGGTGCGTTTTGCCCTCCGTGAGCCATGTTTATGGCACACGTGTGTTATCCGTGATAACACACGGAGAACGGGAACTTTCTACTCACCTGTCCCTGGCGTCGCTTTCCATGGTTCTGATCTTCGGTCTCCGGTCCTGCCGACTCCCCGCTGCTGCTGCTTCCGGCTGCAGTGAAGTGAATATTCAATTAGCATAATGAGCGGCGGTCGGCAGCAAGTGACAGCAGCGGCAGAGACAGGAGGGCTGGAGAAGGTGAGTAAAGGTTTGTTTTTTTTCTCACAGACACGTCTTCTCTCCGGTGCGTGTCACATGGAACACATCCGTGTGGTCCATTTGCATTACGTGTGACCCGTTTGCTTTCCGTGTGACACCAGTGATGCCGGAGAGAAAACGGACTTGTCGACGTGAGAAACACACGGACACACGTAAGTACGGAACGGACACACGTTCCGTGCGCAAATACTTACGTGTGTCCAAAACCATAGGAATACTTAGGTCTACGTGTGTACGTATCTCCGGTACGTGAGAAAACTGCCAAACACGTACCGGCACGTACGTGTGAAAGAGGCCTTAGATACAAGTAAAACCTATACATGTTTGGTATCTACAAACTCACATCGACCTGAGGTATCACACCGACACATCAATTTTACCATATAGTGAACATGGTGAATAAAATATCTCAAAAACTAATGTGCGATCACACTTTTTTTTTGCAATTATTCCGCATTTGGAATTTTTTTGCCGTTTTCCAGTACACTATATGGTAAAACGTATGGTTTCATTTAAATCTACAACTCGTCCCACAAAAAACAAGCCCTTATATGGCAAGATTGACGGAAAAATAAAAACGTTACGGCTCTTGGAAGAAAGAAAGGAAAAAAACAAACAGAAAAACGCAAAATACCCGGGGGCTGAAGGGGTTAAAAAAGTGCTGCCCCACCAAGTGGCTTGATCGACAATTGCCCCTTTCCCAGCACGTCTCTTTAAGGGCCGTTTCAGATCAGCGGTATTCTGCCACACTCGCAGATCCGGCACAAGGGCACTACAGTACTTTACAGTTCACAGACAGTGCGGCAAGTCCCGGTCATATGCTGCCACATGCTCCGGTCACATGACCCTATGTGCCCGGAGCTTGCCAGTGAACTGTAAAGTACTGTACTGCCCTTATGCCAGATCTGCGAGTGCGGCAGAATACCGCTGATCTGAAACGACCCTTAGATGGAATCAATTTTAGGGGTTCTGGCAGCAATAACCAATTTCCTCACTTTTCCAATCAGATTTCCAGCATGTCTCTCTTGCAGACTATCTCTTATTGCCAGCTGCAGCATGTGCCCAACACAGCGCATATGATGAATAGGAAAGTGTTTTGAAGTAGCTGCAACAAGATCATTTAATTCTAAAGTATCATTTTGCTGTTCTTCTGTTGTAATATCTGTTTGTTCCTCAGTTACATGAACAGCACTGTGGCTCCATCTCACACATACTGAATCCTAAATTCTCTTTTAGCTGTTGTTCATTACTCTCATTCATCAGTTTAATTGTACTTAACATGTTTGAAGCATTGTTCATTATTTTTCTAATCTGCTTTTGCTATTGAAAACATTATTTATGAGCTCAAAAACCTTTCAGGTGATGTGGTTTTTTAAAAAGCTGATCTGCTTTTGCAGCTGAAAAACGTATCCTCAAAAAACGCAGCAAAAACGCTGTGTGTGAATGCAGCCTTAGATCAGGAATAGAACAACCATTTATAGGACATTTCATAACTTTTCCAAATTCCTATGAAAAAATAATCAGCACATTCTGCATTGAACCGCTGTACCCAATTTATTATATATTTTAGGAGTCGGAATCAGTCCATTTTATACCGACTATGACTCCACCAAAATGAACACCGACTCCACGACTCTGACTCCACAGCCCTGGTGAGGACAAAACATCAGTGGAAGGAGAAGAAAGGTGAGTACTTGTTTTTTTCTCATATAAATCAGTGAGTACATGGGGAGGCATTGGTGGGGGGCTGGCTGCAGGACTCATGGAGGCCTGGAGGGGCTGGCTGCAGGACACATGGAGGCCTTGGGGGGCTGGCTGCAGGACACATGGAGGCCTTGGGGCAAGGGGGCTGGCTGCAGGACACATGGAGGCCTTGGGGGGAGGGGGCTGGCTGCAGGACATATGGAGGCCTGGGGGGCGGCTGCATGACACATGGAGGCCCTGGGGGGGCTGGCTGCATGACACATGGAGGCCTTTGGGGTGCTGGCTGCATGATACACGGATGCATGGGGGTGCTGGCTGCATGATACATGGATGCCTGGAGGGGCTGGCTGCATGATACATGGAGGCCTGGGGGTGCTGGCTGCATGATACATGGAGGTCTGGAGGGGCTGGCTGCATGATACATGGAGGCCTGGAGGGGCTGGCTGCATGACACACGGAGGACCTGGTGGGACTGGCTGCATGACACACGTAGGCCCTGGTGGGGCTGGCTGCATGACATATGGAGGCCCTGGGGGTGCTGACTGCATGATACATGGAGGTCTATGGGGCTGCATTATTCATGGAGGTCTATAGGGCTGCATAATAAACATGAAGGTCACCTTATACATGAACTGTAGGGGTGCATTATACATGGAGGAGTATGAGGCTGCATAATACAATATGAAGATTTATGGGGTTGCAATATAATACATATAGGACTATGGGGGCTACATTATAATATATGGAAGACTATAGAGGCTACCTTATACATGGACTATGGGGGTGCGTTATAAAACATGGAGGACCATATGGTGCAGTATAGTATATGGAGAACTATGAGGTGGATTATAATACATGGAGAACTATGGGAAATTCATTATAATAATTGCTATGAGGGTGCATTATAATATATGGAGGACTGTGTGGTGCAGTATAATATATGGAGGACTATGGGAGTTACATTATAATAATTGGAGGGATATAAGGGCTACTTTATACATGGAGGCCTATGGGAAATGCATTATAATACATGGGGGACTATGGAGCTGCATTCTAATATATGAAGGTTTATGCGGGACCCTTTATACTATATGGAAGGCTATGTGGGGGCCATTATGGTATTTGGAGAACTATATACGAGGGGGGACAAAGATACAAGCATGGGATGGGAATGTTTTGTGGTGAAGGAAAAAGGCTCTTTCCCTCAGCACCCAGCTTTCCCATGCTCTGATATACATCATCTCTCAGTACCCAGCTTTCCTATGCTCTAATATGGGAAAGCTGGGTTCTGAGGGAAAGATGTATAGCAGAGCATGGGGAAGCTGGGTGCTGAGGACAAGGTGGATCTCAGAACATAGGAAAGCTGGGTGCTGATAGAGGGATTTCAGAGCATGGGAAACCTGGGTGTAGTGGGGAAAAGCCAAGTGTCAGCGTCATTATCCTGTACCCCGAGTGTCAGTGTCATTATCCCGTACCCCAAATGTCGGTGTACGTGGACCAAATTTTGCACCAGGGCCCATGAAACTCTAGTTACGCCACTGTGCACATGTATCCGAAGATAGTCAGCTGGGGCAGCCATACTGCACATATACTCAGACATACAGCTAGCAGATGGCAGCCATACTGGACATGCACCCGGACATACAGTCAGGGACGGCACGGCAGCCCTACTGCACATGTACCCGGACATAGAATAATCGCCAGACAGCAGCCATACTCCTGTCTGCCGGCAGGAGGAGCCCGTGAGATGGCGCACAGCTCACACTGGGAAATGGCGGACGAGTAGTCTGTGATATTGCATCATATGGTGAGGGGGCCGGGGCCGTACACTGACGAGATGGAGGAAGGTGAGAGCAGCTCGGAGCTCAGGTAGGTAAAGGGTGTAAGCGGGGCGGTCTGGCGGGAGAGCACGGAGCCATCCGGTCTGCGCTGCTTCTAGTAGTAGCGGCCGTCGGTGTTTCCCGGCGCGCGATACCGGTAACTCTGCAGCATATACCTAACATAGCGGCAGCCACCACCGTATAATGCCGGTACATGCACCGACACATGAGTGTTCCCTGTTATTACAGTGTGAGTGGCCTTAATCCCCCTCATGTACTGTCCTCAGCCCTGGCTGCAGTGATAATGGAAGGTGGCGTCTCCCCTCAGTGTGCGCTACACAATACACATTCATGTATATGAGGGGGAATTACCCCGCCATGGGACAGCAGGCCTCGTGGAGGCTGCACGGAGTCATCCCGGACACTGGTGCTAGCCTTGGCTCCTCCGGTATCGGCTACTCGTCACAGTCCACAGGGAGTGGAGCCGCGGACACGGGAGCTGTGGGGGCCGCCGGCGTGAGGCCGCAGGACACGGGAGCTGTGGGGGCCGCCGGCGTGAGGCCGCAGGACACGGGAGCTGTGGGGGCCGCCGGCGTGAGGCCGCAGGACACGGGAGCTGTGGGGGCCGCCGGCGTGAGGCCGCAGGACACGGGAGCTGTGGGGGCCGCCGGCGTGAGGCCGCAGGACACGGGAGCTGTGGGGGCCGCCGGCGTGAGGCCGCAGGACACGGGAGCTGTGGGGGCCGCCGGCGTGAGGCCGCAGGACACGGGAGCTGTGGGGGCCGCCGGCGTGAGGCCGCAGGACACGGGAGCTGTGGGGGCCGCCGGCGTGAGGCCGCAGGACACGGGAGCTGTGGGGGCCGCCGGCGTGAGGCCGCAGGACACGGGAGCTGTGGGGGCCGCCGGCGTGAGGCCGCAGGACACGGGAGCTGTGGGGGCCGCCGGCGTGAGGCCGCAGGACACGGGAGCTGTGGGGGCCGCCGGCGTGAGGCCGCAGGACACGGGAGCTGTGGGGGCCGCCGGCGTGAGGCCGCAGGACACGGGAGCTGTGGGGGCCGCCGGCGTGAGGCCGCAGGACGCGGGAGCTGTGGGGGCGGCCGTTGTAATACAGTACACTGCGCTGTGGCCGGTGTGGCTCAGTCACTGAGCGGTGGGGGCGGCCGTTGTGACAGTACACTGCGCTGTGGCCGGTGTGGCTCGGTTACTGAGCGGTGGGGGCGGCCGTTGTGACAGTACACTGCGCTGTGGCCGGTGTGGCTCGGTTACTGAGCTGTGGGGGCGGCCGTTGTGACAGTACACTGCGCTGTGGCCGGTGTGGCTCAGTCACTGAGCGGTGGGGGCGGCCGTTGTGACACAGTACACTGCCCTGTGGCCGGTGTGGCTCAGTCACTGAGCGGTGGGAGCGGCCGGTGAGTCGTCCGCAGCTGGTGAGTCAGCCGGTCATGCTCAGACATGCTGTGTGCGCACGGATCTAGCCCTGACTTGCCCACTGCCGCCTCTTATAGGACGCTGCGGCTCCTGCACCTCTCTGTACAGGCGAGCGCGGCTCTGCACTGCAGCACTTTACCTCCCCTCCTATGTATTTCCCAGGTAAGAGCGTAATACTTCTCTGCTGACTACAGCCCGTACTATGCAGGTCACAGTCTATAGTGCCACTAAACCCTCTTATAACCCCATATGTTGTGGTCCCTCTACTAATGCACATTCGTTAATGATGGATGACATCTTTATATTTGTCTATCTTCTTCTTTTACTACTTTTGGCTATAACATGTAATAAAGGCTTATAGTCTTTTAGCCTGTATATGCCCAGGGATGACATATCACTGTATGCTCTCTAATGGCCCATGTATGATCGGGGATATGGGTTACATGTATGCAGATATCACTGTATGGACTCTAGTCTTGTAGTTGGAATAGAGATTAAATCTCTTTTTGGTTTTGCAGGCAAGCGTGCAATATGAATATATCATCACATACAGATTGTCTACAGCGGTCTGCCATCATGAGCCCAGATAAAGAGACTCTGGTGAGTTAAATGTCATTATTATTATTTATTGCGCACCATTGATTCCATGGTGCTGTACATAAGAAGGGGGTTACATACAGAAGTAACAGTAGACAGACTTCATGAGCCCAGATAAAGAGACACTGGTGAGTTAAATGTCATCTCATTTAGTTCATAACAGCATGGAACCTGGGCCTGTCCCGTGATAAAGAATTGACTACTGTTAGGGGGTTTGAGGTAACATTTCATTTCTATATTAGATCATTCCTTCTGTTAATAGCTTATTATCTGCGACATGCTACATCTCATTATCTTGTGCATCTGTACAAGACTGTCAGGTATCTATGGTTATAAAGGGGTTGTCCATTACTAAACCCTTCAGGGCCCAGTACATGCTGACCTCTGTGGTGTTATTCCGTCATGGTTGCACTACTATTCTTGGCGTGTCACAAGATTGCCATAGCTAATTGTCAGCTGCTCATTGGGATTGGGTGCAGCTCATCAATACACCCATCAGAGTGGATGTTAACAGTTATGACGGCTGCTTGTAGCAATTACGTGACACAACATTTTCACGTGAGCTACCAAGAATAGTGTGGCCAAAGTTGCTGGAATAGCGCAGTTGTGAGCGATAATTATACATTGTTTGTTTTTATTGAGCACTGAAGTGACTAAACAGTGGTTTCGTGGATAATCACCTTTACAACAGATTGAAATTAAGTGCCAGTCTAACCAACTGGATCTGTCTTGCTGCTGAAACATTTTTAGGCCCCCTTCACACGTCCGTGTCTCCGGTACGTGTTTGGTCTGTTTCCTCACGTGCTGGAGATACGGGCACATGTAGACCCATTAAAATCAATGGGTCTGCGCTCACGTCCGTGTTTTGTCATGGACCGTGTGTCTGTGTGGAGCATACGCGTGCGCCACACATAGACGTGTCCATTTCTCTCCGGCATCACGGGTGTCACACGGACCGCACGGATGTGATCCGTGTGACACGCACCGGAGAAAACATACGTGCCTGTGAAGTTAAAAGAATTTCTGTACTCACCTTCTCCAGTGTTCCTGTCTCTGCTGCTGCTGTCACTTGCTTCCGACCCCCACTCATTATGTTCATTGCATATTCACTCCACTGCGGACCGGAAGCAGCAGATGCGGGGAGTTGGCAGAACGGGAGACTGAAGATCAGCACTGCGGATAGCAAAGCCAGGGACAGATGAGGAGAAAGTTCCTGTTTTAACACACGGAGAACACACGTGAGCCATAAACACGGCACACGGAGGGAAATACACACCTTTGACACATCCATGAAAAACGTGCGTGATTTTCACGGACGTGTGAAGGAGACCTTAAAGAGACTCCGAATGAGCCCAGAATGACTGTTCAAACCAAGTGCAGACACTCATGCATTAGTGGAAAATCTAACTGCACCCTCGCCCCTGATTGTTTCCCCTCTCTCTCCACACTCCCCTCTTTGATTGACAGCTCTAGCTTTATAGAGAGAGCGTGAAAACAAGCATGTGCGAAGAGGTATTCCATTTTTGGCCACACTGTGGTGCTCTGAGTGCCTGTACTTGTTTTGGATAGTCATTCTGTGCTCATGAGTCCGGAAGTAACCTGCTGACCAGGGCTGTGGAGTCGGTAAACCAAACCTTCGACTCCGACTCCTCAATTTCTCTTGCACCGACTCCGACATATATTGCTTATAGTTAGGTGAAAAATATATTGTAATACATGAACATGTGCATGTGAACATCAGACATTTAATAATTTTTATGATACAATAATCAAGATATTTGGATAGAACATAAAATATATTTATTGGAATACAACTTTAAACACAAACTGTAATAAATTGTAAATATGTAATACACTATGTAATATACAGTAGATTACATATATATCTTGTGTGTGTGTATGTATGTATGTGTATATATACTGTATTTTCCGGACCATAAGGCGCACCGGATTATAAGCCGCATTAGCAATGAGCGCCGGCTAAGGCGCCTAGGTTCATATATAAGGCGCATCGGATTATAAGCCGCGGCGCATTAAAGTGAACCTGTCACCAGTTTTATGGCCCCTAAGCCGCGGCCAACACCAGTGGGCTCTTATATACAGCATTCTCACATGCTGTATATAAGAGCGCAGGCTGCGCTGTACAGCATAAAAATCACTTTATAATACGGTACTCACTGAAACCGGTCACTCCAGTGCTGCTTGTTTAGATGGGCGGCGCTGTTCTCTTGAGACTGGCGCCTCCTCTTTCGGACATCTTGCTCCTCTGTCTTCTGAAGCTTGTGTGCATGACGCGTCCACGTCATACACACTCCCCAGCACTGAGGTCCTGCACAGGCCCTCAGTGTCGGCGAGTGTGTATGACGTGGACGCGTCATGCACACAGGCTTCAGAAGACAGAGGAGCAAGATGGCCGAAAGAGGAGGCGCCGGTCTCAGAGAACAGTGCCGTCCATGTAAACAAAGTGATTTTTATGCTGTACAGCGCGGCCTGCGCTCTTATATACAGCATCTTAGAATGCTGTATATAAGAGCCCACTGGTGGTGGCCACAGCTTAGGGGCCATAAAACTGGTCAAAGGTTCACTTTACCGTAAATGAAACAAAGCTCAGACTACTGTAGGTCAAAATTTATTTAACTCTTTCACAATACGTAACTCTCGTTGTTCAGTTGTACGGTAATTGCAAATCAATACATTTTCAGTTCATTCTTCCTCCACAAATCCATCAAATTCTTTATCTTCAGTGTCGGAGTTTTAGGCTATGTGCGCACGTTGTGTACTAGCCCTGCAGAAATTTCTGCAGCGATCTGAATAGCACACGTGTGCTTCAAATCGCTGCAGAAAATGTCCGTAGAGAAAAAAAAAAGCCGATTCCATGCGCTCTGCCTGCAGCTCCTCCCATAGACAGAGCAGGAGCTGCCGGCAAAGCGCACGGAAGAAGTGACATGTCACTTCTTAGAACGCAGCGCTTCGGGCAGCAGCCGAAGCGCTGCGCTTTAAGATGCCACGTGCGCACGGCCCCTGCACAATCTCCATAGACTACAAAGCGCAGCGTAACTGCATGTATTTACGCAACGTGCGCACATAGCCTAACAGTTGGGCGATTTCTTTATCAAGCATTCTCGGGTCCCCCTCATCATTATCTGAGTCGGTCTCGTTGCAGCTGCTTAGCTCTTCAGTGATGATTCCAGCCTTCCTGAAAGCTCGGATTACACTGGAGACTGATACGTTTTTCCAGGCATCCACGATCCACGGGCACATAGTGGCATAACTTGCCCGGCGTTGCCTTCCTGTGTTGGTGAATGTGTGGTCACCTTCTGTCATCCAATGCTCCCACGCAGCTCGCAATTTAACTTTAAATGACCTGTTGATGCCGATATCTAGTGGCTGGAGCTCTTTGGTTAATCCACCCGGAATTACGGCAAACTCTGAATTAGTTTTCTTCACTTGGGCTTTGACATTATCGGTCACATGGGCGCGCATGGAGTCACAAACCAATAGGGATGCGGATTTGTGAAAAAAACCATCCGATCTCTTGACGTAGACCTCCCTCAGCTACTCAATTATCTTCTCGTCCATCCGGCCTTTTGGGTTAGCTTTGATGATGACACCAGCAGGAAACTTTTCTTTGAGTAAAGTCTTTCTCTTGAAAATGACCATGGGTGGTAGTTTCTGGCCATTAGCCTGACAGGCGAGAACTATAGTAAAAGAGGACTTCTCGTTTCCTGTGGTGCGTATAGATACCGTACTGGTCCCTGTTTTCTCAACAGTACGATTTACGGGGATATCGAAAGTGAGGGGGACCTCATCCATGTTAGTGATGTGTTCTGGCTGGATGTTCTTTTCATTTATCTTGGTTCTGCAGTAGGTGCGGAAAATGGCCAGCTTCTCTTTATAATCCTTTGGCAGTTGCTGGCAGACAATAGTTCTGGTGCGGATGGAGAGATTACGTCTTTTCATAAAACGAAAGCACCATGAAGGACCTCCTCGAAACTCTGTGATCTCCATGTCGCGTGCTAACGCTGTGGCTTTCAGTCGAATAGAGACAGTGGAGACGCTTCTACCAGCGGTTCTCTGTTCGATAACCCACTGTTCTATTTTGTCCTCCAACTGTGGCCATCTTGCTTTGTTTCCTCGGAAACTCAGTTTGGTCTTCTTTACCTGGCGCAGTGCATCTTCTTGTTTCCTCCAATTACGCACCATAAATTCATTTATGTTGAATTCTCTTGCAGCTGCTCTATTTCCATGCTCTACTGCATGATTTTTAGCTTTAATCTTAAAATCTGCATCATAAGCATGTCGCTTAACAGGAGGCATTTTTGGGGCACAGATAACCCGCGCACAGATCTGTACATATCACCGCACTCAGTGAGGCTCCTGACTACGGTGGCCGTAATGCTCAATCCATGTACTGTACTGTATCCATATATAAAGCGCACCGGGTTATAAGCCGCACTTTCGATTTCTGAGAAAATCATAGGCTTTTATGTTCGCCTCATGGTCCGGAAAATACGATATATTTTATCTATCTATCTATCTATCTATCTATCTATCTATCTATCTATCTATCTATCTATCTATCTATCTATCTATATATATATATATATATATATATATATATATATATATATATATATATATATATATATATATATATATATATATATATATATATATATAATGTGTGTGTATATATATATGTATATATAATGTATATATATATACCGTATATACTGGCGTATAAGACGACTTTCTTTGTCGCTCCATTGGGAGACCCAGACAATTGGGTGTATAGCTTCTGCCTCCAGAGGCCACACAAAGTATTACACTTAAAAGTGTAAAGCCCCTCCCCTTCTGCCTATACACCCCCCGTGCATCACGGGTTCCTCAGTTTTCATGCTTTGTGCGAAGGAGGCAGACATCCACGCATAGCTCCACAGCTTAGTCAGCAGCAGCTGCTGACTATGTCGGATGGAAGAAAAGAGGGCCCATAACAGGGCCCCCAGCATGCTCCCTTCTCACCCCACTCTTGTCGGCGGTGTTGTTAAGGTTGAGGTATCCATTGCGGGTACGGAGGCTGGAGCCCACATGCTGTTTTCCTTCCCCATCCCTTTAGGGCTCTGGGTGAAGTGGGATCCTAATCGGTCTCCAGGCACTGAGACCGTGCTCCATCCACAGCCCCTGGGGACTCTGCTGGACAAGGAGCCGAGTATCGTCAGGGACAAGGCCCTGCTACTTTGAGGTACTCTGTGTCCCCGTGGGGACCGCGCACAGAAACACTCCAGCATTGCTGGGTGTGTTAGTGCGCCGGGGACCGCAGCGCTGACCGCGCTTGTGCCATCACACACTGCAGCGTGGCTGGGTGTGTTAGTTTACTGGGGACTACCGCGCTGACCGCGCGCTGCCATTTCACACTGCAGCGCGGCTGGGAGTGTTAGTACGCCGGGGACTACCGCGCCGACCGCGCTTATACGCCGGCCGCGCTTATAACTTTAGTCCCCGGCTTTTGCGGCCTAGTCTCACTCTTTTCCCGCCCCCAGGCCTGCCAGTCAGGGGAAGGGCGGGACGCTGTACGGACGTCAGCACTGAGGGCTGGAACATGCTTTGCATACTCCACCCCCCTCACTGTGCACAGTGGGGCACCAGATTCCCGCACTTTTTAGGGCACGCCCACGGCCCCCTCCTCTCCTCAGGACGCCGGCAGCCATTCCTGTCAGCTCTTCTGACGCTGGAGAGGGGAGACAAGCTCTGGGAGACCCAGGCAGGGATTCTGGTGACCACACAACCGCTTTGAGCGGGCGGTAAGCAGCACCTGAGGTGCTGGCCCCACTAGTGCAGAAGTGTACATATAGATTATATGATTATAGGCTATACTTTACACTGTATGGTGCACGGTTGATTTTTGGCTATATACCCTCCTGGATTGCTCAGAGGAGACAACAGCATGTCGTCCGCAAAAAGCAAGGGTGCCAAAGCACAGGCTTACTATGCTGCCTGCGCCGCATGTACGGCTATACTACCGGCAGGTTCCACTGACCCTCATTGTGTGCAATGCTCGGCCCCTGTGGCACTTACTCAGCCGGAGCCTCTGCTAAGGGTGACCCAGGGGGAACCACCTGCTAACACTGTCCAGGTGACGGGGACGGAGTTTGCAGTTTTTACTGATAGACTTTCTGAGACTATGGCTAAGATACTAGAAGCCTTGCAGTCCAGACCGGTATCTCAGACCATGGGCACTGTGGAATCATTGCACCCTGGTCCCCCTCAGTTGGAACAACAATGTCCTCCCGGGGTGTCTCATAGATCCCAGGGTGAGGTCTCTGACACGGACCGCAGCCCCAGACCGCCTAAGCGAGCTTGCTGGGAAATTCCCTCGACATCATCACATTGTTCAGGGTCTCAGCGGGAGGACTCTCTGTATGATGAAGCGGAGGTAGCTGATCAGGATTCTGATCCTGAGGCCGCTCTCAACCTTGATACTCCTGATGGGAACGCCATAGTGAATGATCTTATCGCGTCCATCAATCAAATGTTGGATATTTCTCCCTCAGCTCCTCCAGTGGAGGAGTCAGCTTCTCAGCAGGAGAAATTCCGTTTCAGGTTTCCCAAGCGTACGAGTATGTTTCTGGACCACTCTGACTTCAGAGAGGCAGTCCAGAAACACAGAGCTTGTCCAGATAAGCGTTTTTCCAAGCGCCTTAAGGATACACGTTATCCCTTCCCCCCTGACGTGGTCAAGGGCTGGACTCCGTGTCCCAAGGTGGATCCTCCAATCTCCAGACTGGCGGCTAGATCCATAGTTGCAGTTGAAGATGGGGCTTCACTCAAAGATGCCACTGACAGACAGATGGAGCTCTGGTTGAAATCCATCTATGAAGCTATCGGCGCGTCTTTTGCTCCAGCATTCGCAGCCGTATGGGCACTCCAAGCTATCTCAGCGGGTCAGGCGCAAATTGACGCAGTCACACGTACGTCTGCGCCGCAAGTGGCGTCCATAACCTCTCAAACGTCGGCATTTGCGTCCTACGCTATTAATGCTGTCCTGGACTCTGCGAGCCGTACGACGGTTGCAGCCGACAATTCGGTGGCAATACGCAGGGCCTTGTGGCTACGGGAATGGAAGGCAGATTCGGCTTCCAAAAAGTGCTTAACCAGTTTGCCATTTTCTGGCGACCGTTTGTTTGGTGAGCGATTGGATGAAATCATCAAACAATCCAAGGGAAAGGATACATCCTTACCCCAGGCCAAACCAAACATACCCCAACAGAGGAGGGGACAGTCGAGGTTTCGGTCCTTTCGGGGCGCGGGCAGGTCCCAATTCTCCTCGTCCAAAAGGCCTCAGAAGGATCAGAGGAACTCCGTTTCATGGCGGTCTAAGTCACGTCCTAAAAAGACCGCCGGAGGTGCCGTTACCAAGGCGGCTTCCTCATGACTTACGGCCTCCTCACACCGCATCCTCGGTCGGTGGCAGGCTCTCCCGCTTTTGCGACACCTGGCTGCCACAGGTAAAAGACCGTTGGGTGAGAGACATTCTGTCTCACGGTTACAGGATAGAGTTCAGCTCTCGTCCTCCGACTCGATTCTTCAGAACATCTCCGCCTCCCGAGCGAGCCGATGCTCTTCTGCAGGCGGTGGGCACTCTGAAGGCAGAAGGAGTGGTGGTCCCGGTTCCTCTTCAGCAACAGGGTCACGGTTTTTACTCCAACCTGTTTGTGGTTATAGCATCAGAGGTTAAAATTTAACTTTTAATCTAGTATTAAAATCCTTGTAGACTAAAACATTAACCCAAAGTTCTCTGGATTGCTGTCGTTAAACAGCCCTCACAGCCCCAGAGAACCTATGACATAACAAACCAATCAAAAAAACACAACAAACACAAAACAAAATTGAGTATGATGGTTAACACTCCAAAAAGGACAGTGGTCCAATATGAGTATATAAAAAAATCATCAAAAACAACTCCATATAATAAACATATAGTGCACGGTAATCCTCAAAGAGGAATTTACCAATTCAAAATTTATAGAATGAGTTAGGTTTGATCTCACCCATTCTTGCAGCTTGGGGTGCAGAAGGCTTCCTCTATATGGGTCCACACAGCGTCAGCTGGCCCTATACTGACCCTAGAAGACCTTCATAATGTCTAACACCCCAAAGCTTCTGCTCTTACAAGAACAGACCACATCTAGTCCTCTCTTGTGCCCCTACAATATTCCTGGCCCTCGTCCCGACGCGTTTCATCAATTCCGACTCATCAGGGGACTTCAGTATTGCATTTAGAGGTAACAGGTCCTACACCCAGACTCAGGTGGGTGTAGGACCTGTTACCTCTAAATGCAATACTGAAGTCCCCTGATGAGTCGGAATTGATGAAACGCGTCGGGACGAGGGCCAGGAATATTGTAGGGGCACAAGAGAGGACTAGATGTGGTCTGTTCTTGTAAGAGCAGAAGCTTTGGGGTGTTAGACATTATGAAGGTCTTCTAGGGTCAGTATAGGGCCAGCTGACGCTGTGTGGACCCATATAGAGGAAGCCTTCTGCACCCCAAGCTGCAAGAATGGGTGAGATCAAACCTAACTCATTCTATAAATTTTGAATTGGTAAATTCCTCTTTGAGGATTACCGTGCACTATATGTTTATTATATTGAGTTGTTTTTGATGATTTTTTATATACTCCTATTGGACCACTGTCCTTTTTGGAGTGTTAACGATCATACTCAATTTTGTTTTGTGTTTGTTGTGTTTTTTTGATTGGTTTGTTATGTCATAGGTTCTCTGGGGCTGTGAGGGCTGTTTAACGACAGCAATCCAGAGAACTTTGGGTTAATGTTTTAGTCTACAAGGATTTTAATACTAGATTAAAAGTTAAATTTTAACCTCTGATGCTATATTCCCTAAATTTGAAGAGGTCTATTCTCCTACATCAGGAGTTGCTGAATTGACAACCTGTTTGTGGTTCCAAAGAAGGACGGGTCTTTCCGTCCTGTCCTGGACCTAAAACTGCTCAACAAACACGTAAAGACCAGGCGGTTCCGGATGGAATCCCTCCGCTCCGTCATCGCCTCAATGTCCCAAGGAGATTTCCTTGCATCTATCGATATCAAAGATGCTTATCTCCACGTACCGATTGCTCCAGAGCATCAGCGCTTCCTGCGCTTCGCCATAGGAGACGAACACCTCCAGTTCGCGGCACTGCCGTTCGGCCTGGCGACAGCCCCACGGGTTTTCACCAAGGTCATGGCTACAGTAGTTGCGGTCCTCCACTCTCAGGGTCACTCGGTGATCCCTTACTTAGACGATCTGCTGGTCAAGGCACCCTCTCAAGAGGCATGCCAACACAGCCTCAACGCTACTCTGGAGACTCTCCAGAGTTTCGGGTGGATCATCAATTTTCCAAAGTCAAATCTGACACCGGCCCAATCGCTGACATATCTTGGCATGGAGTTTCATACCATCTCAGCAATGGTGATGCCCCCGCTGAACAAACAGCGGTCACTGCAGACAGGGTTGCAATCTCTCCTTCAAGGTCAGTCACACCCCTTGAGGCGCCTCATGCACTTCCTAGGGAAGATGGTGGCAGCAATGGAGGCAGTCCCGTTCGCGCAGTTTCACCTGCGTCCTCTTCAATGGGACATCCTACGCAAATGGGACAGGAAGTCGACGTCCCTCGACAGGAACGTCTCCCTCTCTCAGGCAGCCAAAGCTTCCCTTCGGTGGTGGCTTCTTCCCACTTCATTGTCGAAGGGGAAATCCTTCCTACCCCCATCCTGGGCGGTGGTCACGACGGACGCGAGTCTGTCAGGGTGGGGAGCAGTCTTTCTCCACCACAGGGCTCAGGGTACGTGGACTCAGCAAGAGTCCTCCCTTCAGATCAATGTTCTGGAGATCAGGGCAGTGTATCTTGCCCTAAAAGCGTTCCAGCAGTGGCTGGAAGGCAAGCAGATCCGAATTCAGTCGGACAACTCCACAGCGGTGGCTTACATCAACCACCAAGGCGGAACACGCAGTCGGCAAGCCTTCCAGGAAGTCCGGCGGATTTTGATGTGGGTGGAAGCCACGGCCTCCACCATATCCGCAGTTCACATCCCGGGCGTAGAAAACTGGGAAGCAGACTTTCTCAGTCGCCAGGGCATGGACGCAGGGGAATGGTCCCTTCACCCGGACGTGTTTCAGGAGATCTGTTGCCGCTGGGGGATGCCGGACGTCGACCTAATGGCGTCCCGGCACAACAACAAGGTCACGGCATTCATGGCACGATCTCACGATCACAGAGCTCTGGCGGCAGACGCCTTAGTTCAGGATTGGTCGCAGTTTCAACTCCCTTATGTGTTTCCACCTCTGGCACTGTTGCCCAGAGTGTTACGCAAGATCAGGGCCGACTGCCGCCGCGCCATCCTCGTCGCTCCAGACTGGCTGAGGAGGTCGTGGTACCCGGATCTGTGGCATCTCACGGTGGGCCAACCGTGGGCACTACCAGACAGTCCAGACTTGCTGTCTCAAGGGCCGTTTTTCCATCTGAATTCTGCGGCCCTCAACCTGACTGTGTGGCCATTGAGTCCTGGATCCTAGCGTCTTCAGGGTTATCTCAAGAGGTCATTGCCACTATGAGACAGGCCAGGAAACCAACGTCTGCCAAGATCTACCACAGGACGTGGAAGATATTCCTATCTTGGTGCTCTGATCAGGGATTTTCTCCCTGGCCATTTGCATTGCCCACTTTTCTTTCCTTTCTTCAATCAGGATTGGAAAAAGGTTTGTCGCTCGGCTCCCTTAAGGGACAAGTCTCAGCGCTCTCTGTGTTCTTTCAGAAGCGTCTTGCCAGGCTTTCTCAGGTACGCACGTTCCTGCAGGGGGTTTGTCACATTGTCCCTCCTTACAGGCGGCCGTTAGAACCCTGGGATCTGAACAGGGTTCTGATGGCCCTTCAGAAGGCACCTTTTGAGCCTTTGAAGGATATTTCTCTTTCTCGCCTTTCGCAGAAGGTGGGCTTCTTAGTAGCAGTCACATCACTTCGGAGAGTGTCTGAGCTAGCAGCGTTGTCATGCAAGGCTCCTTTCCTGGTGTTTCACCAGGACAAGGTGGTGCTGCACCCGGTTCCGGAATTCCTTCCTAAGGTGGTATCCACCTTTCATCTCAATCAGGATATCTCCTTACCTTCTTTTTGTCCTCATCCAGTTCATCAATGTGAAAGGGATTTGCATTTGTTAGATCTGGTGAGAGCGCTCAGAATCTACATTTCCCGTACGGCGCCCCTGCGCCGCTCGGAGGCACTCTTTGTCCTTGTCGCTGGTCAGCGTAAGGGGTCACAGGCTTCCAAATCCACACTGGCTCGGTGGATCAAGGAACCAATTCTCGAAGCCTACCGTTCTTCTGGACTTCCGGTTCCCTCAGGGCTAAAGGCCCATTCTACCAGAGCCGTGGGTGCGTCCTGGGCTTTACGGCACCAGGCTACGGCGCAGCAGGTGTGCCAGGCGGCTACCTGGTCGAGCCTGCACACTTTCACCAAACACTATCAGGTGCATACCTATGCTTCGGCGGATGCCAGCCTAGGTAGACGAGTCCTTCAGGCGGCGGTTGCCCACCTGTAGGAACGGGCCGTTTTACGGCTCTATTATGAGGTATTATTTTACCCACCCAGGGACAGCTTTTGGACGTCCCAATTGTCTGGGTCTCCCAATGGAGCGACAAAGAAGAAGGGAATTTTGTTTACTTACCGTAAATTCCTTTTCTTCTAGCTCCAATTGGGAGACCCAGCACCCGCCCTGTTCCCTTCGGGCTGTTGTTTTTTCGTGTACACATGTTGTTCATGTTGAATGGTTTCAGTTCTCCGAAATTTCTTCGGATTGAAGTTACTTTAAACCAATTTATTTGCTTTCCTCCTTCTTGCTTTTGCACTAAAACTGAGGAACCCGTGATGCACGGGGGGTGTATAGGCAGAAGGGGAGGGGTTTACACTTTTAAGTGTAATACTTTGTGTGGCCTCCGGAGGCAGAAGCTATACACCCAATTGTCTGGGTCTCCCAATTGGAGCTAGAAGAAAAGGAATTTACGGTAAGTAAACAAAATTCCCTTCTTTTACCCCCTTAAAATAATGGCTACAGTGGGGGGTCGTCTTATACGCCGGATATACGGGGGGGGGGGGGGGGGGTGTATATATATATGTACACTGCAGCGTCCAGGGGAGGTGGGGGCAGCAGCTCTGGAGCACAGGGGAACGCTGCGGGCTGCAGCCTTTGATCTCCTGCACCCGCTCATATAATATGCACAGCCGCTGTCCATCTCCAATGTTGCTGAAATCGCACGCAGTGAGGGGCTGGGGCAGCGGTGCATATTATATGAGCCTGCGTCCCAGTGTGGTCGCACATGCCCACCCCTGTGTTAGATTTGGCCCCCAGGCTGCTGCTCATTCTAAAATAAAAAAGCGTTTCTTACCCCTGCAGCGTTTCTCCCCGTGTCCCTGCTTCCACTGTGATCAGGCAGGCAGAGAGCTCAGCCTGCTGTGCCGATCACATGACCGCACTGAGAACCAGGAAGTGGAAGAACAGAAACACGGAGCCAGACAGGAGGGAGCTCAGCGCTGGAGGAGATAAGGAAAGAGGGTTTTATTTTACTTTGGGCAGCAGCCTAGGGGCCATATCTGACACAGGGGGACTTGTGCGATCTATAGGGGCCATGGGCAGCACTATGGGGGCGATATCTGACACAGGGGGACTTGTGCGATCTATAGGGACCATGGGCAGCACTATGGGGGCGATATCTAACACAGGGGGACTTGTGCGATCTATAGGGGCCATGGGCAGCACTATGGGGGCGATATCTAACACAGGGGGACTTGTGCGATCTATAGGGGCCATGGGCAGCAGCATGGGGGCGTTATCTAACACGGGAACGTGTGCAATCCATAGGGGACCATAGGCAGCACAGGGGAACGTGTGCCATCACAAGGGGGCTATATTCAATATAAGGGGGCCATATCCAGGGGCTAATTTTAGGATGGGGGGCTATGAGGGACATATACCCTATATGATTTGTTAGAGGGACACTGGCATTATAAGATGGACCCCATTTAACATTAAAAAAAAAAAATTCTCTTTTCCTTCACCAAATTTGGGGGTGCGTCTTATAATCAGGTGCGTCTTATAAAGCGAAAAATACGGTATATATCATACAGCAGGGGTCGGGAACCTATGGCTCGCGAGCCAGATATGGCTCTTTTGATGGCCGTATCTGGCTCGCAGACAGGGCTCCTACCTGTCTATGGGCAAATGCCGGGGCCCTGGAGAGCCGGGGGGGCCCACTCGGCCTCGTCAGTTCTCCTGTCCCTTGGCCGGGGCCCACTCGCCTTTATAGTTCTGCTGCCCCCGGCCGAGTTCCGGGGACCGCAGTCCTCGGCAGCAATCTGCGGCGCCGTCACTTTAAGGCGCGCAGACATCCTGTTTTGAATTTCATCTGTGGGCGGAGCTACCGCCTTCTCAGTCCCACAGATGGAGGCGAGCTTCTGTCCGGCGCTGTGTGGGCCCCCTCTCCACCGTGACCTAATCGGGTAAATGCCCTCCCCGCCTCCCCATTATGGGCCCCGGTGAGCTGCTTCTAACCCCCCAGATGTATGCCCTGCCAATCCCCCCCCCCCCCCCCCCCCGCCGATGCCGCGGGTGCAGGCCCCACAGAGCAGCAGAGTTGTGTGTATTTGTCTGTATGTAGCAGAGTTGTATGTGTTTGTCTGTATGTAGCAGAGTTGTGTGTGTTTGTCTGTATGTAGCAGAGTTGTATGTTTGTCTGTATGTAGCAGAGTTGTGTGTTTGTCTGTATGTAGCAGAGTTGTGTGTGTTTGTCTGTATGTAGCAGAGTTGTATGTTTGTCTGTATGTAGCAGAGTTGTATGTTTGTCTGTATGTAGCAGAGTTGTATGTGTTTGTCTGTATGTAGCAGAGTTGTGTGTTTGTCTGTATGTAGCAGAGTTGTGTGTTTGTCTGTATGTAGCAGAGTTGTGTGTGTTTGTCTGTATGTAGCAGAGTTGTGTGTGTTTGTCTGTATGTAGCAGAGTTGTGTGTGTTTGTCTGTTTGTAGCAGAGTTGTGTGTGTTTGTCTGTTTGTAGCAGAGTGTAGTACCATTGTTTCAGTCCAGTTGTGGCTTTATACAGCAGGGAGGAGCATTCCTTGCTGTACTAAGTGAACATTGGAGCGATTGATCTGTCAATGGCCCTTTAAAAACATATTGTACGGCTCTCGCGGAATTAAAATTAACATGTTGCAATCAAAGCAGACTTTTTTTCATTTGGGAGCGGGGTAGTCTTATACAGTGAGTATATCCCAAATTCTATATTTTTAGGGCAGAAGTTGGGGGTCGTCTTATACGCCGGCATATACGGTATATATGTAAAATATATATATATATATATATATATATATGTGTAAATATATATATATATAGGTAAATATATATAATGTATATATGTATATATAATATATATAGGTAAATATATATAATGTATATATGTATATATAATATATATATCTCCTATATATATTTTACCTATATATATTTCTTTTTCGCTCCTAATTGGGAGACCCAGACAATTGGGTGTATAGCTACTGCCTCCGGAGGCCGCACAAAGTACTACACTTAAAAGTGTAAGGCCCCTCCCCTTCTGGCTATACACCCCCCCGTGGGAGCACGGGTCCCTCAGTTTTTTGCTTTGTGCGAAGGAGGTCAGACACGCACGCATAGCTCCACTGTTTAGTCAGCAGCAGCTGCTGACTATGTCGGATGGAAGAAAAGAGGGCCCATACAGGGCCCCCAGCATGCTCCCTTCTCACCCCACTTTCTGTCGGCGGTGTTTGTTAAGGTTGAGGTACCCATTGCGGGTACGGAGGCTGGAGCCCACATGCTGATTCCTTCCCCATCCCCATTAGGGCTCTGGGTGAAGTGGGGTTTTACCGGTCTCCAGGCACTGAGAACGTGCTCCATCCGCAGCCCCTGGAGAAGCCGCTGGATATGGAGCTGAGTATCGTCAGGGACAGGGCCCTGCTCCGTCAAGGTACTCTGTGTCCCCGTGCATACCGCGCGCACACCGCAGCATTGCTGGGTGTGTTAGTGCGCCGGGGACATCAGCGCTGCTGCGCTTGTGCCATTTCCTCACTTCAGCTTGGCTGAGTGGGTAGACTTAGGGCGAACGGTCGCGCCGGCCGCTGGGACTGCGACGCGGCTGGGACTTGTGGTGCGCCGGGGACTTCCGCGCTGGCCGTGCATATATCACGGCCGCGCTTATTACTACAGTCCCCGGCTTTTGCGGCCTAGTTCGTTCGTTCCCGCCTCCGCACCTGCCAGTCAGGAGGAGGGCGGGACGCTGTACAGAGCATCAGCGCTGAGGGCTGGAGTCGTTTTTACATACTCCAGCCCTCACACCAGGCACAGTAGGACGCAGTTTCCCGCACTTTTGTTTGTGGCACGCCCACGGTCCGCTCCTCTTCACAGAACGCCGGCAGCCATTCCTGCCTGCACGCTGAGCTGCAGAGGGGAGACGGGGAGGCCCAGACACGGGATGCTACGGCCTCATACCCGCTGTTCAGCGGGCGGTAAGCAGCCCTCAAGGGCTCACCCCCACTTGTGCCTTTTGTGTACTTAGTATTTTGTGTTTGCAAATACTTTGCACTGTACGGTCGCTGGTGATTCTCGGCTATATACCCTCCTAGATTACAAGGAGGCAACAGCATGTCGTCCGTAAAACGCAAGGGTGCCAAGGCACAGACATTATATACTGCCTGTACCGCATGTGGGGCTGCTCTACCGGCAGGTTCCACTGACCCCCATTGTGTGCAGTGCTCGGGCCCTGTGGCACTTGCACAGCCGGGGCCTCTTGCTGGACGTGACCCAGGGTGTACCACCTGTGAATGCTGTCCAGGTGACAGGAACGGAGTTTGCAGCTTTTGCTGACAGATTGTCTATGACTATGTCAAAGATTCTTGAAACATTGCAGTCTAGACCAGTAACTCAGACCATGGACACTGTTGCACCATTGCTCCCTGGTCCCCCTCAGCTGGAACACTTCCGTGCTCCGGGGGTGTCACATGCACCCCAGGGTGACGACTCTGACTCGGACGACAGTCCCAGACAACCTAAGCGGGCTCGCTATGAGGGGCCCTCAACTTCGTCTCACTGGTCAGGATCCCAGCGGGACGAATCTATGGGTGATGAGGCGGATGTAACTGATCAGGATTCTGATCCTGGGACCGCTCTCAATCTGGATACACCGGATGGTGACGCCATAGTGAATGATCTTATAGCGTCCATCAATAAGATGTTAGATATTTCTCCGCCAGCTCCTCCTGCGGAGGAGTCAGCTTCACAGCATGAGAAATTCCATTTCAGATATCCCAAGCGTAAATTAAGCACTTTTCTGGACCACGCTGACTTTAGAGACGCAATCCAGAAACACCACGCTTATCCTGAGAAGCGGTTTTCTAAACGGCTTAAAGATACACGCTATCCTTTTCCCCCTGACGTGGTCAAGGGTTGGACCCAGTGTCCCAAGGTGGACCCTCCAATCTCCAGGCTTGCAGCTAGATCCTTAGTTGCAGTAGAAGATGGAGCGGCACTTAAAGATGCCACTGACAGGCAGATGGAGCTCTGGTTGAAATCCATCTATGAAGCTATTGGAGCGTCGTTGGCGCCAGCTTTCGCAGCCGTATGGGCACTCCAAGCTATTTCAGCTGGGCTTATACAAGTCGACTCGTTCACACGTACATCTGCTCCGCAGGTGGCACCATTGACCTCTCAAATGTCTGCATTCGCGTCTTACGCGATTAATGCTGTCCTAGACTCTACGAGCCGTACGGCGGTGGCGTCAGCCAACTCCGTGGTTTTACGCAGAGCCCTGTGGTTGAGAGAATGGAAGGCAGATTCTGCTTCCAAGAAGTGCTTAACCAGTTTGCCTTTTTCTCGTGACCGATTGTTTGGGGAGCGTTTGGATGAAATCATCAAACACTCCAAGGGTAAGGACTCATCCTTACCTCAACACAGACAAAACAAACCCCAACAAAGGAGGGGTCAGTCTGGTTTTCGGTCCTTTCGAGGCTCAGGCAGGTCCCAATTCTCCTCGTCCAAAAGGACTCAAAAGGATCAGAGAGGCTCAGATTCTTGGCGGACTCAGTCACGCCCAAAAAAGACAGCAGGAAGAACCGTTACCAAGACGGCTTCCTCATGACTCTCAGTCTCCTCTTTCCGCATCCTCGGTCGGTGGGAGGCTCTCCCGCTTTGGCGACATTTGGCTGTCACAGGTCAAAGACCGTTGGGTGAGGGACATTCTGTCTCACGGGTACAGGATAGAGTTCAGCTCTCGTCCTCCAACTCGTTTCTTCAGAACTTCCCCACCGCCCGACCGAGCCGATGCTCTGCTGCAGGCGGTGGCCGCTCTGAAGGCGGAAGGAGTGGCGACTTCCGTTCCTCTTCAGGAACAAGGTCACGGTTTTTACTCCAATCTGTTTGTGGTGCCAAAGAAGGACGGGTCGTTTCGGCCCGTCCTGGATCTAAAGTTGTTCAACAAACACGTAAAAACCAGGAGGTTCCGGATGGAATCTCTACGCTCCGTCATAGCCTCCATGTCTCAAGGAGATTTCCTAGCATCAATAGACATCAAAGATGCTTATCTCCACGTGCCGATGGCGCCAGAGCATCAGCGTTTTCTACGCTTCGTTATACAAAGCGAACACCTGCAGTTCGTAGCGTTACCTTTCGGGCTGGCAACAGCCCCTCGGGTCTTCACCAAGGTCATGGCAGCAGTAGTAGCTGTCCTGCACTCGCAGGGTCACTCTGTGATCCCGTATTTGGACGATCTACTTATAAAGGCACCCTCTCAAGAGGCATGCCAACACAGTCTGAACGTGGCACTGAAGACTCTCCAGAGTTTCGGGTGGATTATCAACTTTTCAAAGTCAAATCTAACCCCGACCCAATCACTAACATATCTTGGCATGGAGTTTCATACTCTCTCAGCGATAGTGAAGCTTCCACTGGACAAGCAGTGTTCTCTGCAGACAGGGGTGCAATCTCTCCTTCAGGGCCAGTCGCACTCCTTGAGGCGCCTCATGCATTTCCTAGGGAAGATGGTGGCAGCAATGGTAGCAGTCCCTTTCGCGCAGTTTCATCTGCGCCCTCTACAATGGGACATTCTCCGCCAATGGGACGGGAAGTCGACGTCCCTCGACAGGATGTCTCCCTCTCTCAGGCAGCCAAGGACTCTCTCCAATGGTGGCTTCTTCCCACCTCATTGTCAAAAGGAAAGTCGTTCCTACCCCCCATCCTGGGCGGTGGTCACGACAGATGCGAGCCTATCAGGGTGGGGAGCAGTGTTTCTTCACCACAGGGCTCAGGGTACGTGGACTCAGAAAGAGTCCACCCTTCAGATCAATGTTCTGGAAATCAGAGCAGTCTATCTTGCTCTGCGAGCCTTCCAACAGTGGCTGGAAGGCAAGCAGATCCGGATTCAGTCGGACAATTCCACAGCGGTGGCGTACATCAACCACCAAGGGGGAACACGCAGTCGGCAAGCCTTCCAGGAAGTCCGGCGGATTCTGACGTGGGTGGAAAACACAGCATCCACCATATCCGCAGTTCACATCCCAGGCGTGGAAAACTGGGAAGCAGACTTTCTCAGTCGCCAGGGCATGGACGCAGGGGAATGGTCCCTTCACCCCGGACGTGTTTCAGGAGATCTGTCGCCGCTGGGGGATGCCGGACGTCGACCTGATGGCGTCACGGCACAACAACAAGGTCCCGGTTTTCATGGCACGGTCTCACGATCACCGAGCTCTGGCGGCAGACGCCTTAGTTCAGGATTGGTCGCAGTTCCGGCTACCTTATGTGTTCCCACCTCTGGCATTGTTGCCCAGAGTGCTCCGCAAAATCAGGTCCGACTGCCGTCGCGCCATTCTCGTCGCTCCAGACTGGCCAAGGAGGTCGTGGTACCCGGATCTGTGGTATCTCACGGTAGGCCAACCGTGGGCGCTACCAGACCGTCCAGACTTGCTGTCTCAAGGGCCGTTTTTCCATCTGAATTCTGCGGCCCTGAACCTGACTGAGTGGCCATTGAGTCCTGGATCCTAGGGACCTCAGGTTTATCTCATGAAGTTGTTGCCACCATGAGACAGGCTAGGAAACCATCCTCCGCCAAGATCTACCACAGAACGTGGAAGATATTTTTATCTTGGTGCTCTGCTCAGGGAGTTTCTCCCTGGCCATTTGCATTGCCTATTTTTCTTTCCTTCCTGCAGTCTGGGTTGGAAAAAGGTTTGTCGCTTAGCTCCCTTAAAGGTCAAGTCTCCGCGCTATCCGTATTCTTTCAGAAGCGCCTGGCGCGACTTTCTACGGTACGCACGTTCCTGCAAGGGGTTTGTCATATCGTTCCCCCTTACAAGCGGCCATTGGAACCCTGGGATCTGAACAAGGTTCTAATTGCTCTCCAGAAGCCGCTTTTCGAGCCTATGAGGGAGATTTCCTTTTCTCGGCTTTCACAGAAAGTGGCTTTTCTGGTGGCGGTCACGTCTCTTCGGAGAGTGTCAGAGCTGGCGGCGTTATCTTGCAAATCTCCCCTCCTGGTGTTTCACCAAGACAAGGTAGTACTGCGTCCAATTCCAGAGTTTCTTCCCAAGGTGGTATCTTCCTTTCATCTCAATCAGGATATCACTTTACCATCTTTGTGTCCGCATCCAGTTCACCAATTTGAAAAGGGTTTGCATCTGTTGGACCTGGTGAGAGCACTCAGGACCTACATTCCCGCACGGCGCCTCTGCGCCGTTCGGATGCACTCTTTATCCTGGTTGCTGGTCAGCATAAAGGGTCGCAAGCTTCCAAATCCACCCTTGCGCGGTGGATCAAGGAACCAATTCTTCACACCTACCGTTCTGCTGGGCTTCCGATTCCATCTGGACTGAAGGCCCATTCTACCAGAGCCGTGGGTGCGTCCTGGGCATTACGGCATCAGGCTACGGCTCAGCAGGTGTGCCAGGCGGCTACCTGGTCGAGTCTGCACACTTTTACCAAGCATTATCAGGTGCATACCTACGCTTCGGCGGATGCCAGCCTAGGTAGACAAGTCCTTCAGGCGGCGGTGGCCCACCTGTAAGAAAGGGCTGCCTGACAGCCCGATCACGAGGTATTCCTTTACCCACCCAGGGACTGCTTTTGGACGTCCCAATTGTCTGGGTCTCCCAATTAGGAGCGAAAAAGAAGGGAATTTTGTTTACTTACCGTAAATTCCTTTTCTTCTAGCTCCAATTGGGAGACCCAGCACCCGCCCTGTTTTTTCTTAGGGTTTTGTTTTTCGGGTGCACATGTTGTTCATGTTGATAAGTTAAGTTCTCCGATATTGTTTATCGGATTGAATTTGTTTTTGAAACAGTTATTGGCTTTCCTCCTTCTTGCTTTTGCACTAAAACTGAGGGACCCGCGCTCCCACGGGGGGGTGTATAGCCAGAAGGGGAGGGGCCTTACACTTTTAAGTGTAGTACTTTGTGCGGCCTCCGGAGGCAGTAGCTATACACCCAATTGTCTGGGTCTCCCAATTGGAGCTAGAAGAAAAGGAATTTACGGTAAGTAAACAAAATTCCCTTCTTTACCTATATACACACATATATATATTTACAATTTATTAGTTTTTTGTGTTTTAAAGTTGTATTCCAATAATTATATTTTATGTTCTATCTAAATATCTTGATTATTGTATCATAAAAATAATTAAATGTCTAATGTTCACATTGTACTACAATACATTTTTCACTTACATATAAGCATTATTCTAAATGTTATTATTTAGTAAAATATTCAGCACATACTGCATTGCACTACTGTCCCCAATTTATTATATATTTTAGGAGTCGGAGTCGGTGCATTTTATACCGACTCCGACTCCACCAAAATGAGCTCCGACCCCACGACTCCGACCCCACAGCCCTGCTGCTGACAGATGGGAAAACAGGAGATCTGTATACATTTTCCTGTAAGCAGCAAGACTATTGACGTAGAGTTAGGCTGCTTTCACATCAGCATTTGTTTTTGACGGACGTTAATAAAAAGGCAAACGTATGTGACCGGATCCTTTGACAAATGCGTTCTCATTTCAATGCATTTTTAATGGATTCGCGTTAAGATGCGCTTGCATGCATCATATTGCCGGATCCGTTGATTTGCACTTTTTTACCTTGTTTCAAAAACACAACTTGTATGTGGTATGCTGATAAAAAGGATCCAGTTGCTCGCTCTCTTTCGCAACGTAACGGGTAAACAGCAATAGCTAAGAAAAAAATATTTTGTTGCCTAACCATGTTTTGTGTAATGTCCGCTCCAAACACCCCGACTCACGTTTCGCACTTAATGCTTTATCAAAAGGAGTATCACGTGTTCATATCTCACTTTTTTTTTTTTTTTTTAGGTAAAACCAAACCCTCTTCTTCTACACCTGTTAAAATCCACTGGTGCCCAGAAGGAAACCTTCACAATGAAAGAGGTAGGAACTGAAAGCTTTGGGTATGAGATGTATTATTATACAATGAGTGCGTTTTCCATGATCTTCTTTGTAATGTGTAGTTTATTACAATGTCTTCGTACTTGCGCTATAGGTTATTTACCATCTTGGCCAATACATTATGGCCAAGCAGTTATATGACGAGAAGCAACAGCATATTGTCCACTGCGCTAATGATCCTCTTGGAGAACTATTTGGGGTACAGAACTTCTCTGTAAAAGAACCCAGGTAACTGATGTGTTTGTAACAATATTGTTATGTAACTTTATTTACCCCAATAATACGACAGAGGACCTGTTTACTTACAAGGTTTCATTCAGAATGTTGGCAGTCGTTTTTTACACTGTATTCTTATTTAATTTATTCTTCTGCATGTTTTCCATAAGCAATTTTGAGGTTTTTATTTTTTTTCTGAGCTAACCAGGCTATAAAGTACAATACAAACAACCCAAAAAGAATAGGTACCTACAGTTAAAAGGGTGGTTCACCCATATTTTTTATTGTCTGGTTCGATATTATATTGAGAAACATAACAAAATACCTTGTGTTGGCAATAGTGCCTGTGAGAGGCGCTATTGCAGACTGCTGTTCCCCGCTCTGGTGACGTCCCCGTCAAGTGCCGCAACATCACATCTGTGCAGCCGGCTGCATTCTTGTGTTCACTGCTGTCACAGCCCATCTGCTGCCTGCTCCCCCTTCCCTCCTCCCTCACAGCAGAACGCTGCAAGCAAGAGACGTGACGCGCTGTGAGGGAGCAGGGAGGAGATGGGCTGTGACAGCGGTGAAACACAAGAATGCTGCACGGATGTGACATGTGCAGCACTTGACTGAGACGTCACTGGACCGGGATCAGCGGTCTGCAATAGCTTCTCTCACAGGCACTATTGCCAACACAAGGTATTTGAGAGAAACATTGTTTCTCAATATAATATCGAACTAGACAATAAAAAATATGGGTGAACCACTCCTTTTAATATTGGGGTGCATTGGCTACATGTCCAGACCTGACTTTAGGCCTTATTCAGGTTGCTATATTATAAGCGTTTGGTTAAAAACTAAAATCGCATTTGTTCAGGTAATTGTGGAATAACCTGTAAAGATGTTTTAGATTATTTGGGGATTTTGGGGGGTGTTGGGAGGGGGGGGACAAGAATTTCTTCTGTGCCTTTTTCACCAGAACCGAAGTGAAGACACCAAAAGTCGCAAAATGAAGGCACAACCCCAAGTTGTGCCTAAATCTTGTGACTGTTTAAAGCTTTTACACCAAAATTCTGATGTGACAGCTTTGATCAATCCAGCCCTAAATGTATTCTAAATGGACACACTCTTCTCATACATTTGGCTGATGAAAGTCTGTGGGCACTTCCTTCCATATTTTGTAACCTGTTGTAATACTGATATGCTTACTGACATGGCTGAAAGATAGTATGCAAAAACCATTAAACGTCTATACGCAGAGGGGGAATCCACTTATATATGTGTGCATGAATATGGGTTATTTTGGGATTGTACTGCAAAGTGTCTGGTGAATGTCTAGCTACACTTAGTACGGAGATATATATATAATTAGAAGGTGGCCCGATTCTAACGCATCGGGTATTATAGAATTTATTGTGTAGTTAATGTATGTTTTTTGTTATATATATCGATGTTGTTGTGTGTAGTTGCCAGTGTTTGTGTAGGGCACTGTAAATGTTCTGGGTGTTGTCTGGGTGGAGGGGGTGTGTGAGAGTGGTGTTGTATGTTTGTGGTGTGTGTTGCGTTGTTTGTGGAGCGCTGTGTGTCTACAGCGTTCTGTGTGTGTGGTGCTGTGTGTGTTGCACGGTTTGTGTGGGTGTGGAGTGCGTGGGTGTGTTTTGGGGGAGGTATGTTTTGTGCAGTGTGTGTGTGTTGCGCAGTATGTGCGTATATTTGTTTATGCCGCGGTGTTTGTGTGTTGGGTGGTGTGTGTGTGTGCGGCGTTGTCCGTGTAGGGCGGTGTTTGTGGTTCCCAGTGTGTGTGCGGTGCGCGTGTGGCGCTGTGTGTGTGTTTTGGGGGGGAAGTGTGCACCCCCCCATCGTGCTCCATCCCCCATGCTGCGCACCCCCCATCGTGCTCCATTCCCCATGCTGCGCACCCCCCATCGTGCTCCATCCCCCATGCTGCGCACTCCCCATCGTGCTCCACAGTCACACATCAGACAGTATACACGCACACATCTGATCGCGTACACTCACACACCACTTCTCTCTGTGCCCTCCGGTGGGCGGTCCCAGCAGCTGTGCTCACGCCGTGCTCCTCTGCCGACACTCACAGATCCGATCGCATACACTCACACATCAGAACACACGCACACACCCGATCGCATACACGCGCACACACACACTGACGATATTGCACATACGCGCTCACACACTCACAACATCCGGAGATACCACATGCTTCCGGCCATGTGATCCTCCGGCAGGTCCTGGAAGGTCACTGCACGCACAGTATCGCCGCTGAGAAGTAAGCAATATCACTGGATGTTGTTGTGTGTGGATGCGATCTGATGTGTGTGTGAGAGTGAGTGAGTGTGATCTGATGTGTGTTTGTGTGTCCTTATGTATGTGTGTGTGTGCTCCGCCGCTGCAGGACCTTGATGCGCTCACCTGCTCCCGGTCGGCATCTGGTGAGTATGACTGCGGGGTCTTCTTTCTTCTGTCTGCTCTCTTCTGGGGGTGCGTGCGGAGGTCCGGGGCGAGCGGCTAATCCATGTGGGGGGCGGGGCAAGGCCGAGGCGAGCGGCCAATCCGTGGGTGGGTGGAGCCAGGCCGAGCCCAGGGCGGCTAATCCATGCGGGGGGGGGGCAGGGCGAGCCCAGCGGCCAATCCGACAGTTGTCACTTTTATGACACTGTCACGGTGACACTGTCACGGTGACACAATTTTGGAGCAAGACAGACAGACAGAATAAGGCAATTATATATATATAGATACAGACTATTGGGTGGGTGGTGACAACATCTAGGGTGTTCTTGGCTGCATTGAGAGCTGTCAAAAATATATTGTTCTAATTGGGTTGCACAGTTAACAACTTTTGAAGTGTTGTAGACATAACAATGAACTGTTATAAGCTACATCTATAACTCAGACATGATCTCTTTATTTTAGGAGACTCTATGCAATGATTTCTAAGAATCTGATAACTGCAGACTCGGAAGGTAAAATTCTGATGAAATTACTGCAGTTATTCTACATTCTGATGTTGATACTTGGGTTTTTAAAGTTGTCAGGACTGTGGAATCAGTAAGCAGAGGTTGTGACTGTGTCTCATCTATTTTTCTACACTCCATTTCCTTCATCAATGTCAGATAATTACTAATTTACTGCAGTAAACTGGTATTCTCACTGGTAACCTTTTAGATTGATAGAACATATAAATATAGTCATATTAAAGGGAACCTGTAAGCTGCAATATGCACCCAGAACCATGAGCAGTTCTGGGTGCATATTGCTAATCCCTTCCTAACAGTGCCAGCCTATAGTCGCATAGATTAAAAATACTTTCTAAAGATCCTTTTAAGATCCCATATGATATGCTAATGAGGCCAGCGACTAGTTGCAAGGGTGTTGGTTCCCTTGGCTAGTTGGCCCCCTTAGCATGTAAGTACGCCCCTGTGGGCGTGCAAACATACTAATAAATGGGCAGCATTAGAGGATGGTTGCGCTCACCTCTCTGTTGCCATCGCTGGACTTCGGCTCAGTGCGCATGATCCCGGACTTTCGGTCATGCGCACTACATGAGTTTGAAGCCAGGACGCGTACACCCGGCTTCATAGTGCGCATCACTGAAAGTCCGGGATCATGCGCAGTCGAAGTCCAGCTTCGGGTGCGATAGCAGCAGAGGTGAGTGCGACCATCCTCTGACGCTGCACATTCATTAGCATGTTGGCACACCCAAAAAGGCATTCTTACATTCTTACTAGCCAAGGGAACTAATGCCCTTGCGACTAGTCGCTGGCCTTGTTAGCATACCATATGGGATCTTTAAGTTCCCTTTTTAAACCTGTCTAAATTCTTATGAAGGTTAATAACTTATCTGTTTTTGTGTTGTTTTTTTTTCTTTCAAAGCTGGAGTTGGTATATTTCACTTAGGTAACTTCCAACACCCGCCAAAGCTACAATTGCTGATTCCACGCTCCTGTCCAATTTATAATTCTAAAATTACTGCTATTTGCCTCTCTCAGATCTTTTCATGTTCATTTTACTTGCAGCTCTTCATAAAACGTCTTTTTTTTTTTTTTTTTTTCTGATGCATTATGGAATTTTTGTTTCTGATATTATTTGTCCAAAACTCTGTAGTTATGTCACATTAAAGCCTATAGTAAAATATAACACATAAAGACATACTACATACATAAATGCATTTTAGATTGTATCACCTTTTTTTGTCCGTAATGTAAAGAATGTAGCCTGCTTTGTGTATGTTATTTTTTTTCCTCATCCTTGTTTATAGCACTTGAGAATTTGTGAAAATTCATGTAGAAACATGTTTTAAATGCCTGAAAAGGATAGCAGGATATTTACTTTACACGTGCAATAATTCTGGTGCAGTTTTTTGTCTTAAACTTTTAGGTATCTCGCACCACATTTTATTACTTTCTTCGGCGCTCCATTGGGAGACCCAGACGATTGGGTGTATAGCACTGCCTCCGGAGGCCACACAAAGCAATTACACTAAAAAGTGTAAGGCCCCTCCCCTTCTGGCTATACACCCCCAGTGGGATCACTGGCTCACCAGTTTTCTGCTTTGTGCGAAGGAGGTCAGACATCCACGCATAGCTCCACTGTTTAGTCAGCAGTAGCTGCTGACTATATCGGATGGAAGAAAAGAGGGCCCATATGGGGCCCCCAGCATGCTCCCTTCTTACCCCACTTGTGGTTTGTAAGGTTGAGGTACCCATTGCGGGTACGGAGGCTGGAGCCCACATGCTGTTTTCCTTCCCCATCCCCCTGAGGGGCTCTGAGGAAGTGGGATCTTACCGGCCACCAAGCCCTGAGGCCGGGCTCCATCCACAGACCCATAGAACCTGCTGGATGTGGAGCGGGAGTGCCGTTCAGGGACAAGGCCCTGCAACTTTCAGGTACTCTGTGTCCCCGTATGGCAGGCCACGCACACCCCAGGCTTGCTGGGTGTGCTAGTGCGCCGGGGACTGTAGCGCTGTGCGCTGGGCTTATAGTCCCCGCAGATTACTGGGGGACTTTATGTGTGTGGATCGCCGCGCCGACCGCCCCTGGAGCGGCGGCGCAGCTGCGACTTGTAGTGCGCCGGGGACGCGCCGACCGCGCTTTTACGGCGGCGGCGCTTCTAACTTTAGTCCCCGGTTTACTGCGGCCTAGCTCCGCTTCGTTAACGCCCCCCACCCTGTCAATCAGGGTAGGGGAGAGACGTTGTTCAATCGGCAGCGCCGAGGGCTGGAGCACGATTTACATGCTCCAGCCCTCTCACTGAGAACAGTAGGACACAGGCTTCGCGCTTTTTCTCTGTGCACGCCCTAGGCCCGCCCCCAGGCTTGCAGCTCCCCAGGACGCCGGCAGCCATTATACACATGCAGTCTGGCTGGAGAACGGACGCAGGCTCTGAGGGACCCAGGCTAGGGGTTTCTGGCGACCACACACCCGCGCTAAGCGGGCGGTAAGCAGCACATACGTGCGGCCCCACTAGTGCCACAGTGTTATATTTGTGTACTGCACTGTAAGGTCGCTTCTTGGCTGTACACCCTATATTGCTTTGAGGAGACAACAGCATGTCATCCGCAAAACGCAAGGGTGCCAAGGCACGGGCTGTATACACTGCTTGTACAGCATGTGGGGCTAATCTACCAGCAGGCTCCAACGACTCTCATTGTGTGCAATGTTCAGTCCCAGTGGCACTTCGTCAGCCAGAACCTATTGTGGTGGTAGCCCAGGCAGAGACGCCTGTGAACCCTACCCCGGTGACGGGGACAGAATTTGCAGTCTTTGCTGATAATATGTCTGTGACTATGACAAAAATCCTGGAGACCTTGCAGTCCAGGCCAGTTGCTCAGACCATGGACACCGCTGTGTCTATGTTCCCCGGCCCCCCTCAGCTGGAATTAATCCGTAATTCAAGGGGGTCCCAGGCATCACAGGCTGAGGGCTCTGACTCCGATGACAGTCCCAGTCCGCCTAAGCGAGCTCGCTGGGAGAGACCCTCCACGTCATCACGCGGATCAGGGTCTCAGCGAGAAGGGTCTCTATATGATGGCTCAGAGGTGGGTGATCAGGAGTCTTGTCCTGACGCCGCACTCAATTTGGATACGCCAGATGGTGACGCCATGGTAAATGACCTTATAGCGGCCATCAATAGGCTGTTGGATATTTCTCCCCCAGCCCCTTCTGCAGAGGAGGCAGCTGCACAGCAGGAGAAATTCCATTTCCTGTATCCCAAGCGTAAATTGAGTACTTTTCTGGACCACTCTGACTTCAGAGAATCCATCCAGAAACACAATACTTATCCGGACAAGCGTTTTTCTAAACGCCTTAAGGATACACGTTATCCTTTTCCCCCTGACGTGGTCAAACGCTGGACCCAGTGTCCAAAAGTGGACCCTCCAATATCCAGACTTGCAGCTAGATCCATAGTTGCAGTGGAGGATGGGGCTTCACTTAAAGATGCCAATGACAGACAGATGGACCTTTGGTTGAAATCTGTCTATGAAGCTATTGGCGCGTCGTTTGCTCCAGCATTCGCGGCCGTGTGGGCGCTCCAAGCTATTTCAGCTGGTCTGGCACAGGTGGACTCTCTCATACGTCCAGCAGTGCCGCAAGTGGCGTCCCTAACTACGCAAATGTCTGCGTTTGCGACCTACGCTATCAATGCGGTACTGGACTCTACGAGCCGTACCTCAATGGCATCCGCCAACTCTGTAGTTTTGCGCAGAGCCTTGTGGTTAAAGGAATGGAAAGCAGATTCTGCTTCTAAAAAATGTTTAACCAGCTTGCCATTATCTGGAGACAGACTGTTTGGTGAGCAATTGGCGGAAATCATTAAACAGTCCAAAGGTAAGGACTCCTCCTTACCCCAGCCCAGATCAAGCAAACCTCCACAGAGGAAGTGGCAGTCAAAGTTTCGGTCCTTTCGAGGCTCGGGTAAGCCCCAATTCTCCTCGTCCAAAGGGACTCAGAAAGAGCAAAGGAGCTCTGATTCCTGGCGGGCTCACTCACGCCCCAAGAAAGCAACCGGAGGTACCGCTTCCAAGGCGGCTGCCTCATGACTTTCGGCCGCCTCCCTCCGCATCCTCGGTCGGTGGCAGGCTCTCCCGCTTTTGCGACATTTGGCTGCCACAGGTCAAAGACCGGTGGGTAACAGACATTTTGTCTCACGGGTACAGGATAGAGTTCAGTTCTCGTCCTCCGCCTCGGTTCTTCAGAACTTCCCCACATCCCGACCGAGCAGATGCCCTTCTGCAGGCGGTGAATTCTCTAAGAGCAGAAGGAGTGGTGGTCCCTGTTCCTCTTCAGGAACGAGGTCAAGGTTTTTACTCCAATCTCTTTGTGGTGCCAAAAAAGGACGGCTCATTCCGTCCTGTTCTGGACCTAAAACTGCTCAACAAGCATGTGAACGCCAGGCGGTTCCGGATGGAATCCCTCCGCTCAGTCATTGCCTCAATGTCTCAAGGAGATTTCCTAGCATCAATAGACATCAAGGATGCTTATCTCCACGTGCCGATTGCTACAGAGCACCAACGCTTTCTACGCTTCGTGATAGGAGACGACCATCTTCAGTTCGTAGCTCTGCCATTTGGTCTGGCGACAGCCCCACGGGTGTTCACCAAGATCATGGCGGCAGTGGTAGCAGTCTTGCACTCTCAGGGACACTCTGTGATCCCTTACTTGGACGATCTACTGGTCAAGGCACCCTCTCAAGAGGCATGCCAACTCAGCTTGACTGTTGCACTGGAGACTCTCCAGACGTTCGGGTGGATCATCAACTTCTCAAAGTCAAATCTGTCACCGACCCAATCACTAACGTATCTTGGCATGGAGTTTCATACTCTCTCAGCGATAGTGAAGCTTCCGCTGGACAAGCAGCGGTCTCTACAGACTGGGGTGCAGGCTCTCCTTCAAAGTCAGTCGCACTCCTTAAGACGCCTCATGCACTTCCTCGGGAAGATGGTGGCGGCAATGGAGGCGGTTCCGTTTGCGCAGTTTCATCTGCGCCCACTTCAATGGGACATTCTCCGCCAATGGGACGGGAAGTCAAAATCCCTGGACAGGAAAGTCTCCCTTTCCCAGACGGCCAAGGACTCTCTGCAGTGGTGGCTTCTTCCCACCTCATTATCACAGGGAAGATCCTTCCTACCACCGTCTTGGGCGGTGGTCACGACAGACGCGAGTCTGTCAGGGTGGGGAGCAGTTTTTCTCCACCACAGGGCTCAGGGTACGTGGACTCAGCAGGAGTCCACCCTTCAGATCAATGTTCTGGAAATCAGAGCAGTGTATCTTGCCCTACTAGCCTTCCAGCAGTGGCTGGAAGGAAGGCAGATCCGAATTCAGTCGGACAACTCCACAGCGGTGGCATACATCAACCACCAAGGGGGGACACGCAGTCGGCAAGCCTTCCAGGAAGTCCGGCGGATTCTGATGTGGGTGGAAGCCACGGCCTCCACCATATCCGCAGTTCACATCCCCGGCGTAGAAAACTGGGAAGCAGACTTCCTCAGTCGCCAGGGCATGGACGCAGGGGAATGGTCCCTTCACCCAGACGTGTTTCAGGAAATCTGTCGCCGATGGGGAAGGCCGGACGTCGACCTCATGGCGTCCCGGCACAACAACAAGGTCCCAACCTTCATGGCACGGTCTCGCGATCAAAGAGCGCTGGCGGCAGACGCCCTAGTGCAAGATTGGTCGCAGTTCCGGCTCCCTTATGTGTTTCCACCTCTGGCACTCTTGCCCAGAGTGCTACGCAAGATCAGATCCGATTGCAGCCGCGTCATACTCGTCGCCCCAGACTGGCCGAGGAGGGCGTGGTATCCGGATCTGTGGCAGCTCACGGTCGGCCAACCGTGGGCACTACCAGACCGACCAGACTTACTGTCCCAAGGGCCGTTTTTCCATCGGAATTCTGCGGCCCTGAACCTGACTGTGTGGCCATTGAGTCCTGGATCCTAGCGTCTTCAGGATTATCCCAAGGGGTCATTGCCACCATGAGACAGGCTAGGAAGCCCACGTCCGCTAAGATCTACCACAGAACGTGGAGGATATTCTTATCCTGGTGCTCTGCTCAGGGAGTGTCCCCCTGGCCATTTGCATTGCCTACCTTTCTTTCTTTCCTGCAATCTGGGTTAGAAAAAGGTTTGTCGCTCGGCTCCCTTAAAGGTCAGGTCTCGGCGCTATCCGTCTTTTTTCAGAGGCGTTTGGCACGCCTTCCTAAGGTGCGCACGTTCCTACAGGGAGTTTGCCATATCGTACCCCCGTACAAGCGGCCGTTAGATCCATGGGATCTGAACAGGGTACTAGTTGCCCTCCAGAAGCCGCCCTTCGAGCCTCTGAGGGAGGTTTCACTTTCTAGACTATCACAGAAAGTGGCTTTTCTAGTAGCGATCACATCTCTTCGGAGAGTGTCTGAGCTGGCAGCGCTATCATCCAAGGCTCCCTTCCTGGTCTTCCACCAGGACAAGGTAGTGCTGCGCCCCATTCAGGAGTTTCTCCCGAAGGTGGTATCCTCTTTTCATCTTAATCAGGATATCTCTTTGCCTTCGTTTTGTCCTCATGCAGTTCATCGGTATGAGAAGGATTTACATTTGTTGGATCTGGTGAGAGCACTCAGAATCTACATTTCCCGCACGGCGCCCTTGCGCCGTTCGGATGCACTCTTTGTCCTTGTCGCTGGTAAGCGCAAAGGGTCGCAGGCTTCTAAGGCCACCCTGGCTCGATGGATCAAAGAACCAATTCTTGAAGCCTACCATTCTGCTGGGCTTCCGGTTCCATCAGGACTGAAGGCCCATTCTACCAGAGCCGTGGGTGCGTCCTGGGCATTGCGACACCAGGCTACGGCTCAACAGGTGTGCCAGGCAGCTACCTGGTCGAGTCTGCACACTTTCACCAAACATTATCAGGTGCATACCTATGCTTCGGCGGACGCCAGCCTAGGTAGAAGAGTCCTGCAGGCGGCAGTTGCCTCCCTATAGGGGAGGGCTGTCTTGCAGCTCTAACATGAGGTATTCTTTACCCACCCAGGGACAGCTTTTGGACGTCCCAATCGTCTGGGTCTCCCAATGGAGCGCCGAAGAAGAAGGGAATTTTGTTACTTACCGTAAATTCCTTTTCTTCTAGCTCCTATTGGGAGACCCAGCACCCGCCCTGTTGTCCTTCGGGATTTTTGGTTGTTTTTCGGGTACACATGTTGTTCATGTTGAACGGTTTTCAGTTCTCCGACGTTACTTCGGAGTGAATTTGTTTAAACCAGTTATTGGCTTTCCTCCTTCTTGCTTTTGCACTAAAACTGGTGAGCCAGTGATCCCACTGGGGGTGTATAGCCAGAAGGGGAGGGGCCTTACACTTTTTAGTGTAATTGCTTTGTGTGGCCTCCGGAGGCAGTGCTATACACCCAATCGTCTGGGTCTCCCAATAGGAGCTAGAAGAAAAGGAATTTACGGTAAGTAACAAAATTCCCTTCTTTTGCACAATATTAGAGAAAGGAATATGGCCTTAGGCTATGTGCGCACGTTGCGTACTAGCTCTGCAGAAATTTCTGCAGCGATCTGCAGAGCACACATGCGCTTCAAATCGCTGCAGAAAATGTCCGTAGAGGAAAAAAAAAATGCCCATTCCATGCGCTCTGACTGCAGCTCCTGCCATAGACAGAGCAGGAGCTGCCGGCAAAGCGCAGGAAAGAAATGACATGTCACTTCTTAGAATGCGCGCTTCGGGCAGCAGCCGAAGCGCTGTGCTCTAAGACGCCACATGTGCACGGCTCCTGCATAATCTTCATAGATTATGCAGGGGACGCAGGACGCATGCAGTTATGCTGCGCTACAAAGCGCAGCGTAACTGCATGTAATTACGCAACGTGCGCACATAGCCTAACCCCTTCAGCCCCCAGCCTGTTTTCACCTTAAAGACCCGGCCATTTTTTTACATTTCTGACCAGTGTCACTTTGACAGGTTATAACTCTGGAACGCTTCAACGGATCCTGGTGATTCTGACATTCTTTTTTCGTGATATATTATACTTTATCAGTGGTAAATTTAGGCCGATATGTTTTGCGTTTATTTGTGAAAATTTCGAAAATTTGGCGAAAATTTCGCAATTTTCAAAATTTGAAATGTTATGCCCATAAATCTGAGAGATATGTCACACAAATTAGTTACTAAATAACATTTCCAACATGTCTGCTTTACATCAGCGCAATTTTCGAAACAAAATGTTTTTTCGTTAGGAAGTTAGAAGGGTTCAAAGTTCATCAGCTATTTTGCATTTTCCCACAAAATTTGCAAAAAAAAATTTTTTAAATACCACATCACATTTGGAGTGACTTTGAGAGGCCTAGGTGACAGAAAATACCCAAAAGTGACCCCCTCACTCTGCTCAAAACCACATCCAAGAAGTTTATTAACCCTTTAGGAGCTTCACAGCAACCAAATCAATGTAGAAAGAAAAAATGAAAATTTAACTTTTTTACACACAAATGTTACTTTAGCCATAAAATTTAGCATTTTCACAAGGGTATCAGGAAAAAATGCTCCATAAAATTAATTGTGCTTGTTCTCCTGAGTACACCGATATCTCTTATGTGGTGGAAATCAATTGTTTGGGCGCACGGCAGGGCTCAGAAGGCAAGAAGTGTCATTTGACTTTTCAAATGCAAAATTGTCTGGAATAGTTAGTGGATGCCATGTTGTGTTTGGAGACCCCATGAGGTGCCTAAACAATGGAGCTCCCCCACAAGTGACCCCATTTTGGAAACTAGACCCCTCATGGAATTTATCTAGAGGGAGGCAGCACATGGAGGGAGTGGGGGAGGCAGCACATGGAGGGAGTGGGGGAGGCAGCACATGGAGGGAGTGGGGGAGGCAGCACATGGAGGGAGTGGGGGAGGCAGCACATGGAGGGAGTGGGGGAGGCAGCACATGGAGGGAGTGGGGGAGGCAGCACATGGAGGGAGTGGGGGAGGCAGCACATGGAGGGAGGGGGGGAGGCAGCACATGGAGGGAGGGGGGGAGGCAGGCAGCACATGGAGGGAGGGGGGAGGCAGCACATGGGTCCGGGGAGGGGGGGAGGGGAGGCAGCACATGGGTCGGGGGAGGGGAGGCAGCACATGGAGGGGGGAGGGGAGGGAGCACATGGCGGGGGGAGGGGAGGCAGCACATGGAGGGGGGAGGGGGGGCAAGTACATGGAGGGGAGGCAGCACATGGAAGGCGACGGCCGATTAGGTGCAGTGGCAGCCGATGGAGGAGGCGGCGGCCGCCGATCGGGTGCAGTGGCGGCTGAAAAAGGTGGGTGCGACTGAAAGGGGACGGTGGCGGCGTGTAAAGCGGCATGGCGGGCAGGGACAGTGGTGGGAACAGCAGCGTGGCGGGCAGGGACAGTGGCGGGAATAGCGGCATTGGGGGGGCAGCGGTGGATTGGGGGGGCAGCGGTGGATCGGCGGGGGGCAGCGGTGGATCGGGGGGGCTATAACTTACCGATGGGCACCCGCAGCGACTGCTCTCATCAGCTTTAACGGACGGAGTGAAGCTGAGGGTAGCGGTCACCTACAGGTCACCGGCACCAGATCCACGGTGATTGGAGAGATCGGTCACAAGGCCGGTCTCTCCAATCAGAGCTGGGGGCGGGTGAAACAAAGTTCACCCAGCTCCAGCCAGTCATCAGTGCTACAGCAGCACTGATTATGGCTGGATTTCAATGTGTCAACCATTTTCAATGACTGACACATTACAGTGACTGTAATTGGCTGAGTGGCATTCGTGAGCCAATCACAGCCTCTGTAGGTTCGGGGAGGAGACACCATCCCTCCTGAGGTCAGGCAGAGGTCCCCTCCTTCCCGAATCTTCTATTTCATTACAACTATCGCACTTACAGGGGCTCCAGGGCTGCGATTTTGCCATGACGTACTGGGTACGTCATAGGTCGTGCTTGTTTTTTTTGTGGGATAAGTTGGACTTCATATTGGTACCATTTTGGGCTTCATAATATTTTTTGATGCTAACTTAATCAACAATTCTTCAGCAGAGACTTTTCTTTATCGTTCCTTTGGGAGACCCAGACCATGGGTGTTTTAGCTTCTGCCTCCGGAGGACACACAAAGTACTACACTTAAAAGTGTAGCTCCTCCCTCTGAGCTTATACACCCCCTGGTAGCCAGTCCTAGCCAGTTTATTGCTTTGTGTCAGGAGGCATACATCCACACATGCATTCTCATCTGATTTGTTTGACTTTTGGAAAGAGTTTGAAGAAAAGCGGGTCCATGTCTGGACTCCCGGCATGTCCCTTCTCACCCCACTGTGTCGGCGGTGTTGTTAAGGTTGATTTACAAGGCTGCAGCCTTACATGCCGCGCTCCTTCACCATCCCTTCTGGGCTCTGGCTTGAAGTGGGAGCCAGCACGGTCTCCATGCCTGGCAGGAGTCCGGTCTCCATCCACAGCCCCTTGAGGATTCTGTTGGACCGGAGCACTCATCCCCAGGGACATGGCCCTGCTTCTCAGCAGCTAAGTACCTGAGACGTTTATGTTGGGGGTCCCGGTTCTTTATTGTAAGGGGAGAGTATGCTGTATGTGATTGTTTTAACTTTTCCGGCGGGTTCTCTAGCTTTTGCCTGAGAACCGCGCCGATGGTGCCTGCTTGTCGGCCTCACCGCTTAAATTTAGGCCCCGGCTTCGCCGGAGGCCTAGTTTCATTTTCCTGCCCTCGCATGTCACTCATGCAGAGGGTAAAGGTTCGACTCCTCCCGGCGGCCGTTCTACACAGGGGAGGGACACTCCCCACTTCTGGGGCGTCCCTCCTTCCCTGCAGGTCTCTATAGCCCTCCAGTTCCCGCTCTTTTATAGGAATGCCCCCTAGTCCCGCCCCCTCTTTTCACTCCGGTTTCTCAGGCAGAGTTCACTCTGCTCTGGGACATCCTGCATTCTGCATCTCTGCTGAGGTGCTGCGACTGGGGGACCGGGCTTCGGGATCTGGAGGGCACACAACACCGCGCTCAGCGGTCTGGTAAGCTACAGCCGGTCTCCGGTTGTGGACCTCTGTATATTCTCCCTGGGGTTCATTCTCTGCAAAGCCCCCACTCCAGCAGCATGTCTCACACAAGGAGCAAGGCTCCAAAGCTTTATTCTGCATGTACTGCATGTAAGCTCCTGCTGCCTGAGCCGAGCATTTATCCACACTGTGATGGTTGCTCTAACTTGGCGGTGCCACAGCCTGGAGTCTCACCCCCAGTGGTCTCTCAGGCTGCTGCTGCACCTGTGACTGAACCCCCGGCCTGGGTAGAGTCCTTTTCTAGGTCCATATCCCAGTCATTTGCTGAGTCCATGGGACTTTTGTCCAGGACTTTGATGAATATGCATCAGTCCCCCTCACAGGGTGCCTCTAATACTCTTGACAGAGGATTCCTATCCTCTGACCTCCGTCCATCGGAGCTCACGGAGGATTCGTCATCTGATCCCAGACCCCGTCCTTCTAAGAGAAGGCGCAGGGTTTCCTCCCCTCCCCGTCCCACGGCTCTGTCTCAAGAGCTGACTCTCAAGATGAGGAGGATACCCTCACTGGGGGCTCGGAGGCTATGTATCCCTTCGATTTTTCTGAGGGTGACTCACATCTTAGTGATTTGATTGCTTCTATTAATTCTGTGCTGGATCTCAATCCGCCAGTATCAGAGGAGCAACCCTCTCTGGCAGAAAAGCACCAGTTTACCTCGCCTAAGAAGAGTGTGTTCTTTAACCACTCCAGTTTTCAGACCGCTGTGACCAAATCCAGGACCTGCCCTGACAAACGCTTTCCAAAGCGTGGTTCTGATGACCGGTTTCCATTTCCACCTGAGGTGGTCAAGGAGTGGTCTCACTCCCCAAAGGTAGACCCTCCGGTGTCTAGGCTCTCAGCCCGGACCGTTGTGTTGGTGGCTGACGGCACCTCACTTAAGGATTCCACTGACCGTCAGATTGACCTTCTGGCCAAATCTGTGTATGAAGCTGCGGGGGCCGCGTTTTCCCCGAGTTTTGCAGCAGTGTGGGCTCTCAAAGCCATCTCTGCTTCTCTAGAGGAGATGCATTCCCTCACCAAGGAATCTATGCCTGAGATGGTTACCTTAACTGCTCAGGCTTCAGCTTTTTCATCCTATGCCATGTCTGCCATGCTAGAGGCTGCTCACCGCACTGCGGTGGCTTCAGCTAATTCTCTTGTTATCCGCAGGATCTTGTGGCTTAGAGTGGAAGGCAGATGCTTCTTCCAAGAAGTTTCTTGCTGGGCTCCCTTTTGCTGGTTCACGGCTGTTTGGTGAACAGCTGGATGAAATCATTAAAGAAGCTACTGGCGGGAAGAGTACTTCCATGCCACAAACCAAGACCAGGAAACCCGCCCAGGGTAGGAATCAATCGAGGTTTCGTTCCTTTCGTTCCTCCAACTGGTCATCCTCTAAGCCTTCCGCCTCGTCCGCTAACTCAGCCAAGGATCAGAAATCCAACTGGCGCCCAAAAGCATGTCCGCAGAAGACCGCAGGAGGTTCTGCCACTAAGGCAGCCTCCTCGTGACTCTCGGCCCGCTCCAGCCACGTCCTTAGTCGGTGGCAGTTTCTCCCACTTTGGCGACGCTTGGTTAAAGCAAGTCTCTGATCAGTGGGTGAGAGACGTCATATCTCACGGCTACAGGATAGAATTCTCTTCCAGCCCGCGAAACAGATTTTTTTCTCTCAACTCCCCCCTGCTCCAAGGCCGCCGCCTTCTCACAGGCCGTGGCGTCCTTGCAGGCAAACGGAGTGATTGTCCCAGTTCCCGCTCAGGAACGGTTCAGAGGTTTTTACTCAAATCTCTTCCTAGTTCCAAAAAAGGACGGTACCTTCCGGCCCATCTTGGATCTCAAGCTTCTCAACAAGCATGTCCGGGTGTGGCATTTTCGCATGGAGTCTCTGCGATCAGTCATTGCCTCTATGACCCAAGGGGATTTCCTGGCGTCCATCGACATCAGAGATGCCTATCTACATGTGCCAATCGCAGTGTCACATCAGCGTTGGTTACGTTTTGCGATAGGAGAGGATCATTTCCAATTCGTGGCTCTCCCCTTCGGGTTAGCCACGGCCCCTCGGGTATTCACCAAGGTCATGGCGGCAGTGATTGCGGTCCTGCACCTCCAGGGGTTAGCAGTGCTTCCTTATCTGGACGACCTTCTGGTCAAGGGTACATCCAGCGCAGACTGTCAGCGGAGTGTTTCGCTCACTCTCGCCACCCTAGCCCAATTCGGGTGGATTGTCAATCTTCCCAAATCCACTCTGACTCCGACTCAGAGTCTCACGTACCTAGGGATGCAGTTCGAGACTTTGCCGGCACTTGTGAAGTTGCCCTTAATCAAACAGCAGTCTCTCCGGCTAGCGGTGCACTCTCTCCCGAGGCCCCACCGTTATTCCCTCAGGCGCCTGATGCAGGTGCTGGGTCAAATGGTGGCCTCCATGGAGGCGGTTCCCTTTGCCCAGTTCCATCTGCGTCCTCTGCAGCTGGACATTCTCCGCTGTTGGGACAAGCGGCCTTCCTCCTTACAGAGGTTAGTGGCTCTGTCGCCACGGACCAGGAGCTCTCTTCAGTGGTGGCTTCGACCCCTCTCCCTGTCCCAAGGGCGCTCCTTCCTGACTCCGTCCTGGGTGATTCTCACCACGGATGCCAGCCTATCCGGCTGGGGAGTGGTACATCTCCACCACAGAGCACAGGGCACTTGGACTCCGTCCGAGTCAGCCCTTTCAATCAATGTGCTGGAAACCAGAGCTGTGCTTCTAGCTCTCCTAGCCTTTCACCACCTGTTGGCGGGCAGGCACATTCGAGTCCAGTCAGACAACGCGACAGCGGTTGCCTACATCAATCACCAAGGCGGGACACGCAGCCGCCTGGCAATGTTGGAGGTCCAACGCATTCTTCAATGGGGGGAGGACTCCAAGTCCACCATATCCGCAGTCCACATCCCTGACGTAGAAAACTGGGAGGCAGATTATCTCAGCCGTCAATCCGTGGACGGTGGCGAGTGATCCCTGCTCCCGGCAGTGTTGCGGCAGATTGATTGAAAGTGGGGCACTCCGGACGTGGACCTAATGGCATCCCGTCACAACAACAAGGTTCCAGTTTACGTGGCTCGCTCCCATGATCCTCAGGCCTTCGCCGCGGACGCTCTGGTTCAAGACTGGTCCCAGTTTCGTCTGTCCTACGTGTTTCCCCCTCTAGCTCTCTTGCCCAGAGTCCTGCGCAAGATCAGAATGGAGGGCCGTCGAGTCATCCTCATTGCACCGGACTGGCCCAGGCGAGCTTCGTATCCGGACCCGCTCCAACTGTCCGTGGAGATGCCGTGGCATCTTCCGGACCATTCAGACCTGCTCTCGCAAGGTCCGTTTTTTCCGCCCGAATTCTGCGGCACTCAAATTGACGGCGTGGCTCTTGAGTCCTGGATTTTGACGGCTTCTGGTATTCCTCCTGAAGTCATCTCCACTATGACTCGGGCCCGTAAGTCTTCCTCCGTCAAGATCTATCACAGGACTTGGAAAATTTTCCTGTCCTGATGTCGCTCTTCCGGCCATTCTCCTTGGCCATTCTCGTTGCCGACCCTTCTGTCTTTTTTACAGTCCGGTCTGCAGCTAGGACTGTCCCTCAACTCTCTCAAGGGACAAGTCTCAGCTCTATCAGTGCTGTTCCAGCGGCGTCTCGCCCGGCTGGCTCAGGTCCGCACCTTCATGCAAGGTGCGTCTCATATCATTCTGCCTCATCGGCGGCCCTTGGATCCCTGGGACCTTAACTTGGTCCTCACGGTATTGCAGAAACCCCCTTTCGAGCCCCTTAGGGAGGTTTCTTTGTATCGTCTTTCTCAAAAGGTGGCCTTTCTAGTTGCCATAACTTCTCTCAGGAGAGTCTCTGATTTGGCTGCGCTCTCCTCGGAGTCACCTTTTTTGGTTTTTCACCAAGACAAGGTAGTTCTCCGTCCAACCCCGGACTTTCTTCCTAAGGTGGTCTCTCCCTTCCACCTTAACCAGGATATTTCCTTGCCTTCCTTCTGTCCGGCCCCTGTTCATCGCTTTGAGAAAGCGCTGCATACTCTGGATCTGGTGCGTGCTCTCCTGATTTATGTGTCTCGCACCGCTGCGCTTAGGCGGTGCACCTCTCTTTTTGTGCTAACCACAGGGTGGCGCAAGGTTCTCTCTGCTTCTAAGCCGACCTTGGCCCGTTGGATTAGATCGACCATTTCGGACGCCTACCAGAGTACTCGGGTGCCTCCCCCGCCGGGGATCAAAGCACACTCGACCAGAGCTGTCGGTGCCTCTTGGGCTTTTAGGCACCAGGCTACGGCTCAACAAGTCTGTCAGGCTGCCACTTGGACTAGCCTGCATACCTTTTCGAAGCACTACCAAGTGCATGCTCATGCTTCGGCAGATGCGAGCTTGGGCAGACGCATCCTTCAGGCGGCTGTCGCCCACTTGTGAAGTTAGGCTCCGCCTACTTCTTAGTTTTTTCTGTTTATTCCCGCCCAGGGACAGCTTTGGAACGTCCCATGGTCTGGGTCTCCCAAAGGAACGATAAAGAAAAAGAGAATTTTGTTACTTACCGTAAATTCTTTTTCTTAGTTCCGTATTGGGAGACCCAGCTCCCTCCCTGTTGCTTGTTGGCAATTTTCTTGTTCCGTGTGTTATCACCGGCTGTTGTCGTGGACAGAGTCTCCGGTTGTTCCGGTTCTTACTCGGTTCTACTTGTGGGTGGCTATTCTCCTTCAGCTTTTGCACTAAACTGGCTAGGACTGGCTACCAGGGGGTGTATAAGCTCAGAGGGAGGAGCTACACTTTTAAGTGTAGTACTTTGTGTGTCCTCCGGAGGCAGAAGCTAAACACCCATGGTCTGGGTCTCCCAATACGGAACTATAAGAAAAAGAATTTACGGTAAGTAACAAAATTCTCTTTTTTTTTCTGTCTTCTATATAGAGGGGTTCTCATGTGCAGACATTTTCTATAGACCCTCCATGCTTAGTTTTTCAAATGTTAAGAGTTGTCCTATTAACAAAGTTAATTTCAATCAAGAGTTCTTGGAATAATATTAACCCCTTCAGGACCCATGACGGATATATCAGTCATGGATCGTCTGAGGTTAATCCCCGCCCCCTGTCGTGGCCAGGTCACGGCGATCCGCGCACATATCAGGTGTTTTCAATAGCTGACGTGTGCCTGCAAGTTAGGAGTGGAATCGCTTTCCACCCACAACTTTTAACGCCTTACAGCTCACTGCCAGCCTGGCAGTGAGATGTATGTGCGCGCAGCCATTACTTTTACTTACCGCCGTCCCCACCGGAAGTCACGTGGGTGATCATGTGACTTTCGGTGGCTGCCATGGTAGCACAGGGTCATGTGATGATGCCTGTAGCTAACATAAGTCACTTTCTCTCAGTGCCGCCATACTTCCGGCATTGAGAGTAAAGCAGCGTATCTGCAGTTCTCAGTTCTGTAGCTGAGATCTACAGATATGGCAGAGCGATCAGATTGCGGAGCCATATACTCCCCTAGAGGGACTACTAGTAAATTAAAAAAAAAAGCAAAAAAAAAAAGTTTTAAAAAATGAAAAAAACCTAAAATTTCAAATCACCCTCCTTTCAACTCATTGAAAATTAAAGTGTTAAAAAAAATATACACACATTTGGTATCGCCGCGTTCAGAAATGTCCGATTTATCAAAATGTAAAATCAATTAATCTGATTGGTAAACGGCGTAGCAGCTAAAAAATTCCAAACGCCAAAATGAAGGTTTTTTTGGTCGCCGCAAGTTTTGCGCAAAATGCAATAACAGACGATCAAAACGTAGCATCTGCGCAAAAATGGTACCATTAGACACGTCAGCTCGAGACACAAAAAATAAGCCATCACTGAGCCATAGATCCCAAAAAAGAGAACACTATGGGTTTCGGAAAATTATGCAAAACGTGTACCACTTTTATTGGACAAGCTTGTGAATTTTTTTTTAACCCCTTATATAAAAGTAAACCTATACATGTTTGGTGTCTACAAACTCCCACTGACCTCAGGCAACACCTCATTTTATAATATAGTGAACATGGTGAATAAAATATCCCAAAAACTATTGTGCGATCACACTTTTTTTTGCAGTTTTTCCACACTTGGAATTTTTTTGCTGTTTTCCAGTACACTATATGGTAAAACTTATGGTTTCATTTAAAAGTACAAATTGTCCCGCAAAAAACAAGCCCTCATATGGCAAGATTGACGGAAAAATAAAAAAAATTACGGTTCTCGGAAGAAGGGGAGCAAAAAACAAACTGAGAAACGCTCTGGGGCTGAAGGGGTTAATTTACACAATTGGATGTGTTAGGTTTTTGTTTTTTAAAAAAACAACCCCTTCGTTTTGAAGTAAGACATAAATTAAGAAACACGGCAGGGAAATGTTTTACGTCACAAAAAGAATGAGCTGTGATCCCATACTGTGTTATCTAGATACTCTGTTTCCTCCCCTGCCCAGGAGATGAGGTATGATCAGACCGTATCCCTGTGCAGTCAGACACAGCCATTACATAGTGCATAGTAGGGGCGCATTTCAAAGATTCTCAGCTCAAGAGCATATTTTTTTTAATCACATCCAATTGTTTAAATCATTGTTCTAAGATCTTTTGATTAAAATAAACTGTAAAATTAACTTTGTTCATGTGAAAACCTGTTTAAGTTTGTTTTCTGATTGCTATTTCTGGACTAATAAAGCGTCTTCTTTCAGATTGCTGCGGAGATACTTCTGCGAAAGAAGCAAGTAATTTTTCACAAACTGATCGCTCTATACAGGTATATCTGCTATAATAAGATTGTTTTGCTCATCTTTATATGTTGGCGTTGGCATAATGTATTTTTTCATTATTGTAGGATTCAACTGAGGAGCTTCAAGAGAAGATAACTGCCTCTGCATCATCCTCTAAGAAAAGCCAAAGTGAATCAGGTAATTTTCTATGTATTCAGCATCTGCAAATGGCACCAGTAGCTGTGTACAAAAGGTGTGTTTTCTAAAGCGTTTATTTTTATTTTTATTTTGTTTAGAGGAAAATTCTTCAAGTGGTCAACCCCCAGACCATCAGAGAAAGAGACACAAATCAGACAGTATTTCATTAACCTTTGATGAGAGCCTCTCGTGGTGGGTGATAAGTGGCTTACGCTGTGATAGAAATAGCAGTGATTCCACAGATACCTCTACTAATGCAGTAAGTAAGGCAATATTCTGACCAAATAGTTCAATAATGTTCATTTAGGGTTTCTAGACAAAATGTAGAAGGAATTGTAAGAATTATGACAGGTAGCAGTCTTTTTTTTTTTTTTTTCTTTTTTTAATACAATCCCCAGGATATGTACGAAGGGCCGCTGATAAGTCTTTGGGTTTACCCAGAAAGAAACAATATAGGATGATGAAACTTAACATTTATTCCACACACTCTCCACTGTTGTCAACACACTTCTTACATTGGTATTCCAAGTTCTGTAAGCTTAGCAAAAAGGATTTCGGTAGTGCCTCAAACCAGGCATCCGTATCAGCCATGGCATCAGAGATGGTGTGGAATTTGGTACCCTTGGGGTGTTTCTTCAGGTTTGAAAACAGATGATAATCGGAGGGAGCTAGATATGGTGAATTAGATGGGTGATCAACCAGCTGGAAGCCCAGCTCTTACAGTTTTGCTGTGGTCGCTTGTGTAGTGTGAGCAGAGGCTTTGTTTTGCAGTAAGAAGATTCCTTTGGACAGCTTGCCAAACCTTTTGGCCTTCAGAGCTGCCTTCGTTTGATCCAAAAGTTCAATGTAATACGTTGCATTGATGGTGGAACCCTTTTGAAGGTAGTCCACTAGCAGCACGCCCTCCTTATCCCAGAACACAGACGCCATCACCTTAGTGGCTGATTTTTCCACCCTGAACGTCTTTGGATGAGGAGAACCACTGTGCCTCCACTCTTTTGACTGCTTCTTGTTTTCAGGGTCATACAAATAAATCCAGGTCTCATCCATAGTGACCAGTCAATCCAGGAAGTTCTTATCAGTCCGGAAACACTGGCAGATGGATCGGAAAGTTATCACTTGCATGCTTCTCTGATGTGTTGTCAAACATTTGGGGACCCACTTTGTAGATAGCCTCCTTATATCCAAGTGTTGATGGTTAATGACACAAACACGTTCACGGGAAATCCCCATGAGTTCTGCTATTGCTTTAGCTGAAATTAATAGTTTCTCCAGTATGAGGTTCGCACAGCATCAACGATCTCCGGAACAACAACCACTTTCGATCGTCCAGGACGTTCCTTATCAATGGTGCTGAACTGACCTGTTTTAAATTTGGCAACCCAGTTCTTAACTGTGGAATATGAAGGGCATAGATCCCCCAATGTCTGCGACATATCACCATGAATATTCTTCAGGGACTTTGCTTGCAGAAACAAGACTTTTATCACTCCTCTGCTCTCAGTTGCTGTGAATATCGCATTAGACTCCACAATTGTTTTCCCGCATGCGTAGAACACTGTTGCTATCAGCAACAGACACAACATTTTGAAAACCTATATTAGACACACAAGGCTTTCATGTGATGTAGCATTCTTTACCGTAGAAAAAGATCACAAAGCCAAAGACTTATCAGCAGCCTCTCGTACAGAGCTCTGCATTCAGAGAAATGTTAGATCAACAGCTGATAAAGTAATTTATCAAAACTGCAGCATGCAACCCAAAAAGTGATACATTACTGGAATCAGAATCTCTGCTCCATAATGCTGCTTTCAGATGGGGTACTAAAACCTGGCAACAGATTTAATCATTGTATAATTAATCAGCTTTTTACTTTGTATCAATTCCTCATTATTTCACTATTCCTTATGTTTGCTGTTAGCGGGTGAAAGCAAACCAGGGCAGACCCAGTTTTGCTCACTGCTGACAGTTGACATTAGTCTATCTAATTGAACCAATTTTCACCATCAATAATCTTATGTTCTTCTAGTTTTCTATGTATTAATAATCCATGAACAATGTATCCTAAAGGCCAGCATGTTTACCACTAGAGGTTTATTTAGATTGTATTTGGATATACGTCTGAAGGCCAACCGCTAGCTCTCTGCTTTTGGTGTATGTTTCCATGTACTGGAATTGCTGCAGATTTCTATCTGGGTTTTTGGACAGAAAGTAATCTACAATATTGGGGAAAAAGAGGAGATGCAATTTTTCACACAGAGAGACCTGCATGGTGAAACGTAAAATCTGCAGCATCACCTTGTCATTTGAAAAAAAAATATTACCTTGGTAAATTTAACGTGTCATAATTTAAAGCTCAACCCACTAATTGTGGATTACCTACAGATCTGCAGAAAAATCCTCAGTCACAATCATAAAATATGAAAAAAGAGAAAATTTTAATTAAAAAAAGGCATAAAAACCCAAACCCATTTGTGTCTACTCTAATAACAGTAGCCTGGGCATTTGCTGGAACTGGGATCCAGAGATGTCTTGCCATATGCCACTGTAGCCAATCGTAGGCTTCAACTGAAAGGTCTTGCTAAAGGTTGAGTTTGCTGAGATCAAGCATTTCATGGAGGAGTTAGAAAAGGCAAATGGTATTACCGTACAATAAAACTGTAAAACATATTAAGGGGCATTATTAATGCCACATCACTAAGTATTTTTTTTCCTATTTCCTTTAGGACCATGAGGCCCCCTCAGCACCTGATGACTCAAATTGGTTGGATGCAGAGTCTGATTCTGATCAGTTTAGCGTAGAGTTTGAGGTTGAATCTGTATATTCAGATGACTATAACCCTAGTGGAGCTGAAGAAGCACTAACAGATGAAGATCTAGATGATGAGGTAAGACTAATATAGATTCTTAGGCCTGGACACATTACTAGTCATGTTCTTGCTGCCGATGAAAGTTTTCCAACGCTCTCAAAAGAGAACTGCAATTTTGGAAACATCATGTGTGTACCCCATGTTCAACAATAAGAACAGCTCAGCTTTTATAAAAAAAAAAAAAAATCTCCGCACACAGCATTATTGGCAGAAAAAAGGAATGTTATAGGTCTTAGAAAATGGCAACAAACTTTTTTTCTTTTGGTTACACAGTATACAGAGGAAGTTGTCAGTCAGTGGTGTGGGCTGGGTTACACAATGTGTTATGCACAGAGGAAGCTGAGTTCGTGGTGTGGCCTGAGTTACACAATGTACAGAGGAAGTGGCCAATCAGGGGCAGGCTTGTTTACACACTACAGAGGAAGCTGCCAGTCAATGGGGTGGGCAAGGCTACACAGTGTACAGAGAAAGCTGCCAATCCGTGGTGTGAGCGGGATTACACAGTGTACAGAGAAAGCTGCCAATCCGTGGTGTGAGTGGGATTACACAGTGTACAGAAAAAGCTGTCAATCGGGGGTGGGCGGGGTTACACAATGTAGTGTACAGAGGAAGCTGCCAAGCGGGGAGGTGGGTCGGGTTATACAGAGCTACATATTCTGACCACTTCTACATGTACAGCAGAGAAACAGGGATTCTATAAAAACTACATAAAACAATCCAGTAAGTTATACATGGCTTTGTTTTTATATTCCTGGATCAGGCTGTCTGCCCCGACCTCATGCAGTTCTCAGATTCGATAGCTAAAACCTGCTGACAAAATCTCTTAAAAACTACAACTCGTCAAAAAAAAAAAAAAAAAAAAACAATCCATAGGATGACTGTTGACAGGAAAGTTGACAAAGTCATGTCTTTTGAAAGGAAAGACAGAAACAAACACGAAAAAGGAAAAAAAAAATTAAGGGTTGGCCTGGTGTTTATTTGTTGTAGGTAGTTTTTTTTTCTGCAACAATATTGCACATCAAAACGTGATTAACCCCTTTACAACCAAGGACGTAACTACGTCCTTGGTCGTCCATCTCCCGTTACCACGGGCTCTGGCGGCGAGCCTGTATTAATCCCCACACATGTCTGCTGATCTGATCAGTAGACATGTGGGACTAACAGGTGCAGGTTGATCGGAGATCCGCCCCCACCTGTTAACCCTGTAGATCGCGCTGTCACACTTTAAATAGCTGCAGCAGGGATCGCGCTGTTCCCCGCCGCGACCCCGTGACACAGTCACTGTTGCCAGGGTAGCGTGGGGTCAGCTGATGACCCCTGACGCTGCCGTGACTCACTTCCTGTGAGAACCGACAGCGTGCTGCCACTTATAGGAATGATGGTGCTCTGATCAGCAGAAATGCACAGGCGACCAGACTGCTGTGATAGTCCCCATGTGAGACAAGTAACATAAATTAAAAAAACAGAGAGTGATAGAAGAAGGGTCTTAATTCCGCGCCAAGGACTCAATGGATCCAGGAAGAGAGTAATGCTTCTTTAATAACATGCACAAGTTACGCGTTTCTGGAGACACAGCTCCCTTCATCAGGACATTGGCAAGAGAACATCAAATCTGGTTTCAAGTGAGATGGTGAAGTATAAAAGCATGCAATGATGTCATAGGAAACACCCATCCTGAAAAAAAACTTTGAAAGCGGGCGGGATCCAGATCATTCTAGAAATCTGTATGTTCAAACAGTTCCCTGAATATTGAATTATGATCAAAAAAAGTTATATACACTTCTACTAACATACAGTAAATATGTACAATAATCCTGACAAAGGAAAAACAAAATAAATATATAATATATAATAGATACTGAACGACATACACGGGGTTAGAACCTGGTGTAAAATAAAGAAAAACAGCACGATTTCATGGAGGAGCAGAGACATCAACCACAGGACTACCGCCCCGAGTTGTAATTTATCATAGTCCTAAGGTAGTTTCCTATTAGGCAGGCAGCCTAAGGGTATAATGATGGAGCTCAAATTGCTGTCAAGGAATTGCTAGAAGAGAGCGGATAGCCGAGGGCTATGTGTGGAGTATATTGTGGAACCTTCAATGAAATGCAGTACGGAGCTAGTGTCAGAGAGGTGAACAAAGTTCAGAGGCGTGGGGAAAAAAAACACAACCAACGTACGCCTGTGTAGACTGGTGCTCAGAAAAAACAGGCAAAAATCAGAGAGACACAGGGTCTAACATATAGCAACTCGGGGGATATATATTCACTGGGGGAAAAACTTTATATTGGATGGACCACGGTCAAAAAACAGCTCATCTATAATGAAAAATGGAGCAAGTTTTTTTTATATATATATAATTTCTTTGTCGCTCTATTGGGAGACCCAGACAATTGGGTGTATAGGCTATGCCTCCGGAGGCCGCACAAAGTATTACACTTAAAAGTGTTAAGCCCCTCCCCTTCTGCCTATACACCCCCCGTGCTCCCACGGGCTCCTCAGTTTTTTTGCTTTGTGCGAAGGAGGCAGACCTGCACACATAGCTCCACAGATTGGTCAGCAGCAGCTGCTGACCATGTCGGATGGAAGAAAAGTGGGCCCATATAGGGCCCCCAGCATGCTCCCTTCTCACCCCACTCTTGTCGGCGGTGTTGTTAAGGTTGAGGTATCCATTGCGGGTACGGAGGCTGGAGCCCACATGCTGTTTTCCTTCCCCATCCCCCTCAGGGCTCTGGGCGAAGTGGGATCCTATCGGTCTCCAGGCACTGAGACCGTGCTTCATCCACAACTCCTGTGGAGCCTGCTGGATAGGAGCCGGGTACCGTTCAGGGACATGGCCCTGCTACTTGAAGGTACTCTGTATCCCTGTGGGGACCGCGCACGGCAACACCTGAGCTTTGCTGGGTGTGCTAGTGCACCGGGGACCGCGGCGCTGACCGGGTTAAACTGTGCCATTACACACTCAGCGTCGCTGAGTGTGTTTATATGTAGGGGCTACCGCGCTAACCGCCGCTGCCATGGGAAACTGCGGCGCGGCTGGGACTTGTAGTTCGCCGGGGACTTCGGCGCCGGCCGCGCTTTTACGGCGGCCACGCTTATACTCGAGTCCCCGGCTTTCTTGCGGCCTAGTTTCCTTTTCTCCCGCCCTCAGCCCTGACAGGCAGGGGAAGGGCGGGACGCTGCACGGAACGAGCAGCATTGAGGGCTGGAGTATGATTTGCATACTCCACCCCCCTCACTGTGCACAGTGTGAGCACCAGTTCCCGCACTTTCTCGGCCACGCCCACAGCTCCCTCCTCTCGTCAGGACGCCGCAGCCATTCCTGTCAGTCCTCCGACGCTGCAGAGAGGGACAAACCCTGGGAGACCCAGACACGGTCTCTGGTGGCCTCACAACCGCTTTAGGCGGGTGGTAAGCAGCACCTGTTGGTGCTAGCCCCATGGTGCTGGAGTGTATTGATACATTATTTGTTTATAGTATATTCTTTACACTGTATGAGCACAGTTCATTCTGGCTATATACCCTATTGTGTTGCTCAGGGAAAACAATAGCATGGCGCCCACAAAAGGCAGGGGTGCCAAAACACAGGCTTATTATGCTGCCTGCGCCGCTTGTACGACCCAGCTGCCGGCAGGTTCCACTGACCCTCATTGTGTGCAATGTTCAGCCCCTGTGGCACTTCTTCATCCAGAGCCTCTGCTAAGAGGGGCCCAGGGGGAGCCACCTGTTGACGCTGTTCAGGTGACGGGGACGGAGTTTGGAAAACTCTCTGAGACTATGGCTAAGATACTAGAAGCCTTGCAGTCCAGGCCGGTATCTCAGCAAAGGGACTCTGTTGCATCATTGTTCCCTGGCCCCCCTCAGTTGGACCAACAATGTCCTCCCGGGGTATCTCATACATCCCAGGCTGAGGGTTCTGACTTAGACCCCAGTCCCAGACCGACTAAGCGGGCTCGCTTAGAATTTCCCTCGACATCATATTGTTCAGGGTCTCAGCGGGGGGAATCTCTGGTTGATGATGCGGATACAGCTGATCAGGATTCTGATCCTGAGGGCGCTCTCAATCTTAATACTCCAGACGGGGACGCCATAGTGAACGATCTTATTGCGTCCATCAATCAAACGCTGGATATTTCTCCCTCAGCTCCTCCGGCGGAGGAGTCAGCTTCTCAGCAGGAGAAATTCCGTTTCAGGTTCCCCAAGCGTACACCGAGTATGTTTCTAGACCACTCTGATTTCAGAGAGGCAGTCCAGAATCACCATGCTTGTCCAGATAAGCGTTTTTCGAAGCGCCTTAAGGATACACGTTATCCTTTTCCCCCTGACGTGGTTAAAGGTTGGACTCAGTGTCCCAAAGTGGATCCTCCAATCTCCAGACTGGCGGCTAGATCCATACTTGCAGTGGAAGATGGGGCTTCACTCAAAGATGCCACTGACAGGCAGATGGAGCTCTGGTTGAAATCCATCTATGAAGCTATCGGAGCTTCTTTTGCCCCAGCATTCGCAGCCGTATGGGCGCTACAAGCTATCTCAGCAGGTCAAGTGCAAATTGAAGCAGCCACGTGCACGTCCGCGCCACAAGTGGCATCCATTACCACCCAGACCTCGGCATTTGCGTCTTACGCTATTAATGCTGTCCTGGACTCTGCGAGCCGTACGGCGGTTGCGGCCGCCAATTCGGTGGTACTCCGCAGGGCCTTGTGGCTACGGGAATGGAAGGCAGATTCTGCTTCCAAAAAGCGCTTAACCAGTTTGCCAATTTCTGGCGACAGGCTGTTTGGCGAGCGTTTGGATGAAATCAAACAATCCAAGGGAAAGGATACATCCTTACCCCAGCCCAAACAGAACATACCCCAACAGAGGAGAGGGCAGTCGAGGTTTCGGTCCTTTCGGGGCGCGGGCAGGTCCCAATTCTCCTCGTCCAAAAGGTCTCAGAAAGATCAAAGGAACTCTGATGCATGGCGGTCTAAGTCACGTCCTAAAAAGACCACCGGAGGCGCCGCTAACAAGGCGGCTTCATCATGACTTTCGACCTCCTCTAGCAGCATCCTCGGTCGGTGGCAGGCTCTCCCGCTTTTGCGACACCTGGCTGCCACAAATAAAAGACCGCTGGGTGAGAGACATTCTGTCTCACGGTTACAAGATAGAGTTCACCTCTCGTCCCCCGACTCGATTCTTCAGGTCATCCCCGCCTCCCGAGCGAGCCGAGGCTCTTCTGCAGGCGCTGCGCACTCTGAAGGCAGAAGAAGTGGTGATCCCTGTTCCTCTCCAGCAACAGAGCCACGGTTTTTACTCCAACTTGTTTGTGGTCCCAAAGAAGGACGGGTCTTTTCGCCCGGTCCTGGACCTGAAACTGCTCAACAAACACGTAAAAACCAGACGGTTCAGGATGGAATCCCTCCGCTCCGTCATCGCCTCAATGTCCCAAGGAGATTTCCTTGCATCGATCGATATCAAAGATGCTTATCTCCACGTACCGATTGCTCCAGAACACCAGCGCTTCTTGCGCTTCGCCATAGGAAACGAACACCTGCAATTCGTGGCACTGCCGTTCGGCCTGGCAACAGCCCCACGGGTTTTTACCAAGGTTATGGCTACTGTAGTAGCGCTCCTACACTCGCAGGGTCACTCGGTGATCCCGTACTTGGACGATCTGCTGATCAAGGCACCCTCTCAAGAGGCATGCCAACGCAGCCTCGACGCTACCCTGGAGACTCTCCAGGGTTTCGGGTGGATCATCAATTTTCCAAAGTCAAATCTGACACCGGCCCAATCGCTGACATATCTTGGCATGGAGTTTCATACCCTCTCAGCGATGGTGATGCTCCCGCTGATCAAGCAGCAGTCACTACAGAAAGGGGTACAATCTCTCTTTCAAGGTCAGTCACACCCCTTGAGGCGCCTCATGCACATCCTGGGGAAGATGGTGGCAGCAATGGAGGCAGTCCCTTTCGCGCAGTTTCACCTGCGTCCCCTTCAATGGGACATCCTACGCAAATGGGACAGGAAGCCGACGTCCCTCGACAGGACCGTCTCCCTCTCTCAGGCGACCAAAGCTTCCCTTCGGTGGTGGCTTCTTCCCACTTCATTATCGAAGGGGAAATCCTTCCTACCCCCATCCTGGGAAGTAGTCACGACGGACGCGAGTCTGTCAGGGTGGGGAGCGGTTTTTCTCCACCACAGGGCTCAGGGTACGTGGACCCAGCAAGAGTCCTCGCTTCAGATCAATGTTCTGGAAATACGGGCAGTGTATCTTGCCCTGAAAGCGTTCCAGCAGTGGCTGGAGGGCAAGCAGATCCGAATTCAGTCGGACAATTCCACAGCGGTGGCATACATCAACCACCAAGGCGGCACACGCAGCCGGCAAGCCTTCCAGGAAGTCCGGCGGATTTTGATGTGGGTGGAAGCCACGGCCTCCACCATATCCGCAGTTCACATCCCAGGCGTGGAAAACTGGGAAGCAGATTATCTCAGTCGCCAGGGCATGGACGCAGGGGAATGGTCCCTTCACCCGGACGTGTTTCAGGAGATCTGTTGCCGCTGGGGGGTGCCGGACGTCGACCTCATGGCGTCCCGGCACAACAACAAGGTACCGACGTTCATGGCACGGTCTCAAGATCCCAGAGCTCTGGCGGCAGACGCCTTAGTTCAGGATTGGTCGCAGTTTCAGCTCCCTTATGTGTTTCCTCCGCTGGCACTGTTGCCCAGAGTGTTACGCAAGATCAGGGCCGACTGCCGCCGCGTCATCCTCGTCGCTCCAGACTGGCCCAGGCGGTCGTGGTACCCGGATCTGTGGCATCTCACGGTCGGCCAACCGTGGGCACTACCAGACCGACCAGACTTGCTATCTCAAGGGCCATTTTTCCATCTGAATTCTGCGGCCCTCAACCTGACTGTGTGGCCATTGAGTCCTGGATCCTAGCGTCTTCAGGGTTATCTCAAGACGTCATTGCCACTATGAGACAGGCTAGGAAACCAACGTCCGCCAAGATCTACCACAGGACGTGGAAAATGTTCCTGTCGTGGTGCTCTGCTCAGGGTTCTTCTCCCTGGCCTTTTGCCTTGCCCACTTTTCTGTCCTTCCTTCAATCTGGACTGGAAAAGGGTTTGTCGCTCGGCTCCCTTAAGGGACAAGTCTCAGCGCTCTCTGTGTTTTTCCAGAAGCGCCTAGCCAGACTTCCACAGGTACACACGTTCCTGCAGGGAGTTTGTCACATCGTTCCTCCTTACAAGCGGCCGTTAGAACCCTGGGATCTGAACAGGGTGCTGATGGTTCTTCAGAAACCACCATTCGAGCCAATGAGGGATATTTCTCTCTCACGCCTTTCGCAGAAAGTGGTTTTCCTAGTAGCAGTCACTTCTCTTCGGAGAGTGTCTGAGCTAGCAGCGTTGTCGTGCAAAGCCCCTTTCCTGGTGTTTCACCAGGACAAGGTGGTTCTGCGTCCGGTTCCGGAATTTCTCCCTAAGGTGGTATCCCCCTTTCATCTCAATCAGGATATCTCCTTACCCTCTTTTTGTCCTCATCCAGTTCACCAATGTGAAAAGGATTTGCACTTGTTAGATCTGGTGAGAGCACTCAGACTCTACATTGCTCGTACGGCGCCCCTGCGCCGCTCGGATGCACTCTTTGTCCTTGTCGCTGGCCAGCGTAAAGGGTCACAGGCTTCCAAATCAACCCTAGCTCGGTGGATCAAGGAGCCAATTCTCGAAGCTTACCGTTCTGCTGGGCTTCCGGTTCCCTCAGGGCTGAAGGCCCATTCTACCAGAGCCGTGGGCGCGTCCTGGGCTTTGAGGCACCAGGCTACGGCTCAGCAGGTGTGTCAGGCGGCTACCTGGTCGAGCCTGCACACTTTCACGAAACACTATCAGGTGCATACCTATGCTTCGGCGGATGCCAGCCTAGGTAGACGAGTCCTTCAGGCGGCGGTTGCCCACCTGTAGGAAGGGGCCGTTTTACGGCTCTATTACGAGGTATTATTTTACCCACCCAGGGACTGCTTTTGGACGTCCCAATTGTCTGGGTCTCCCAATGGAGCGACAAAGAAGAAGGGAATTTTGTTTACTTACCGTAAATTCCTTTTCTTCTAGCTCCAATTGGGAGACCCAGCACCCGCCCCTGTTTTTTTGTGTACACATGTTGTTCATGTTGAATGGTTTCAGTTCTCCGATATTCCTTCGGATTGAATTTACTTTAAACCAGTTGATAATTTTTTCCTCCTTCTTGCTTTTGCACCAAAACTGAGGAGCCCGTGGGAGCACGGGGGGTGTATAGGCAGAAGGGGAGGGGCTTTACACTTTTAGTGTAATACTTTGTGCGGCCTCCGGAGGCATAGCCTATACACCCAATTGTCTGGGTCTCCCAATTGGAGCTAGAAGAAAAGGAATTTACGGTAAGTAAACAAAATTCCCTTCGTCCCAGAGTGCCTGGAAATGTAAAAAAAACCACAAACGCTTGTGGTGATGGTGCATTTTTGTCACTCGTAACTTCATATGTTTTTCAGTAGAAAGTGTGACAAAAATGCAAGAGGATAGAACGTGCAACATTTTTTTGGTCAGAAGTTTGTGACAAATCAACTGCAGGCAAAAAACTGCAACGTGCGCACAGCAAATCTGATTTCTCTTAGACTTTGCTGCGAAGTCAAAAGTGAGAACTTTCTGACAACAAAACTGCACCAAAAAACACGACTAAAACTGCAGCATGCGCAAATGGCTTATTCACAGTGCAGGATCAACATCAGTCAATTGCATCTTAACTTCAGCTTGTCGGTTATCAGACATTTGCACGGTATTGTCTATGATCGGCATAAACGCCTTTATAACTGATGTCAAAGAAAATTACCTCCGAGGATCTGAGAACTGCTAATGCTAAACAGCCTTGCTGTAAGCAAATACAATTGTAAAAGCTGAAGCTATTAGGTTGTCTGTGGTGTGATATCATGTTCTGTTTTTTTTATGGGGGTTTGTGTCATCTGAGGTTACAACTGATGAATAGCTTGTTGTGTATTGACTTCTAATATCAGGCCATAGCTATTTGTTATATGTACATGCAGATAGGAAGAAATTCCTTATGCAGCTAGCCAAAGCTTGTATTTTTTAAAGTTGTGGCATATTCGTAGGATTTCTGTGATCCACACAAACCACTTCTGAGAATGAATGACAGGCAGCATTGGTATGGCTTAGCATTGCCTTCATTGTTTTTTTTATCCTGCACAGGGGCCTCAGCCATTGAGCCAATATAGTACAGCATGGGCCATGGGAAGGCTGCATTTCTCTCCATAGCCAGGAGCAGAAAAGGGAACACTGCTCTAAACCACAGCTGCTACCCCGTTCATTTTCATTATTAGCCTGGGTTTCCTAGAAACTGGATTCTCTCCTATCCTAAACTATTGGGAATAGCCTGTTGGTTTATAGGCTTTTATTCCCCCATTTCAGCAGGAAATCTGTGATATTTTTCACAAAAATGTTTTTGTTTTTTTTTTGGCTAAAGTTTTCTATGACATAATTTTTAGTGTTGTGATATATTCTGCATTATGTGTTTGGTTTTTTTTTCCTTGGCCAGTACAATGGCTTATGCTGGGCTTTATTGGTATGCCGTTTTATTTGCTAAAACCAATTTGTTCTCTTCCCAGGTTTATCAGGTGACCATATACCAAGCTGAAGAATCAGGAGACTCTTTTGATGAGGACACTGAAATCTCTGAAGCTGTAAGTAGAACTTAGTGTAAATGACATTTCAGAAAAGTAAATTTTTTATTTTTTTTTTTTTTTTTTTTTTGTGCAGTGATGCTCTGCAGGAATTTTGTAATATGTTTTTCTAAAAATATTACAGGATTATTGGAAGTGTTCAGAATGTGATGAAATGAATCCTCCGATTCCAAGATATTGTAAAAGATGTTGGTCTCTTCGTGAAGACTGGCTTCCAGATGAATCTGAACAGAAAAATTGCCCCGTAAAAAGAAAAACAATGGAGGATTCTCGAGAGGATGAAGGCATTGATGTTCCAGATGGCAAAAAAACAAAAGTCACAGAGGCGCCAGAAGCAGTCGTCACAAAAAAAGAAGAGGAGGGAATCCATAGCTCTGAATCTCAGGAAACTGAGGATTTTTCTCAGCCTTCAACGTCTGGCAGCATCGCATCTGGTAGTCAGGAGGAGTACCGAGAAGGTGAACTATCTCAGGAGGAAAATTCAGAACAAAGTCTTCCACTTTCGAGTATTGAACCTTGTGTAATTTGCCAGACTAGGCCGAAGAATGGCTGTATTGTTCATGGCAGAACAGGGCATCTCATGGCATGTTTTACATGTGCGAAGAAGCTGAAGAAAAGGAACAAGCCGTGCCCCGTATGCAGGCAGCCGATTCAGATGATCGTGTTGACCTATTTCAGCTAGATCAATAGACACAGCATGAAAATGCAAGAAGTGGAAAGCATTTGAACTCGTAGAATATATAATTGTTGCAAAAGGGACAGGATATAAATTTATAATTTCACTTGAAAAAATAGAAAATTGCTTATTGAAACTGAGGACTACACCAGCTTATACAAGCACTTGCACATGTAAATAGTTTAATATCTTCATAGGGCTGAAATAAAAGCAGTTCCTTGCAACTATTAGTATCGGAGTTCATGAATAGGCAAATCATTTTAGACTTTATTTCTACCATGAAGTCAGATTTTAGGTTTCTAGACTAGTCAGACTGTAATAACATCCAAAAGCTTCAATAGAAAGTTCTACGAGCAGTCAGCCCGATCGTAGTCTTTTATATTGGCATCAGACGCACACTACCAGCGTCCTGGTGCTTTCAGCTTGGTTTAGTGAATTGTAAATGGTGACCATTGTGTGAGATCTACTCAATGAAGGAAAAACTGTTTGTTTAAAGGGTATTACTCTAATGGGATTAAAATTGAGAATTTGACCCTCAGAAAACACTGCTGTGGCTGGTTAAACAATAGTGATTGAGTTTCTGTCCCTATAGGCTTGATACCCTCTGCATACAGTTTTCACAAAGCTTATCTGATGTAATGTAGCATAATATCTTAATATTCACATCTTAAGTTACAACTTAGACAGATTGGTGAAATCCAAATTTTAATCTGATGCAAACTAGTTTAATGTTTGGTCAATAAAAAGGACTGCGTTATGGAAAATGCGTAATTACATACTGGAAAGCCAAAGTAAAAATAACCCAAAACATTGACCAAGTAAGCTACCTTCTAGGTACACTGGCTATCTGGCTTGGAAGTTTCCAGTTTCCTCTATTTGTTAGCTTAGGATTTAAGATTCTGCTACCTATCCAATGATACCGGAGGGTTCAGTTCTATAATATAGAAATGGGAAGTGTTCTTTATCATAAGAGACCTTTTGGAATTATAATTACTATTGGGCTTATAGAGTGTCTCTTTACCTACAAGATGTTTGCCACTACATTGAATTCCCCACTTCTAAGCAGTTGGCTGCTGCAGAACCATTTATACTTGCCATTAAACTGTACATCCAGTAACTCGAGAATGAAATATTCCACGGGAATTGCAGAGCTCAGTAAGTGTAGCCAAGAGATTGTGGCCTTTTAACTGGAAGAGGGGTTACGAAGAACGAAATGAATTTAATATATTTGTATACTATTTAGTTTTTCAGATTGCAGAGATTTTGTAGAAGTGAATGTGTGTTTTTGTTTTATTATAAAAATGAATATTTCTGGTATGCAGAAAATGAAAACCTTCGTGCCTTTTACATAGTTTTTTTTCTAGTGATTGTGAACTAAACCATTTGAACACCGTAATATGAACTTCTGTACAGCAGATAATATACAGGCTTAATATGGGGCTAAGCGCGTGTCCACCATGTACCATACTCATCCAAGTGTATGCCCCAAGAATGAGAAATTACCTCAGTTCTTAAAGACGCAGTGTGTTTAGGCTATGGTTGCATATGTCGGGAATATTTTATGTATAAACTATTTATCAAATGCCGTATTTTTCGGATTAGAAGACTCACTTTTCCTCCCAAAAATTAGGGAGGAAAGTGAGGGGTGCATCTTTTAAAATCCGAATGTAGCTTACCAGGAGGTGAATGGGCACTATGCTGACTGCGGTGGGCGCTGTGTGGAGCAGGGAGGTGCGGCGGGTGAGATGCTCTGTCGGTGGTGCGGGACTGTGGTGGGTGGTGTTTAGCAAGGCAGTGCAGGGGTGAGATTCTCTGCCGGCGGTGCAGGGCTGTGCTGGCTGCGGTGAGCGCTGTGTGTAGAAAAGCACTGTGGGGGTGAGAGATTCTTTCAGTGGTGCGATCTTCAAACAATTCTGCCATGGGTCGGCACTTGCGCAGATGGAGCTCTCAGATTGTCATTGAGATGAAAACTCAATCTGCGCAGGTGCCGATTCCGGGCAGCATTATTTGAAGATCGCACCGCCAACAGAGCATCTCACCCCTGCACTGCCCTACTCCATGCAGCCAGCTCGGCCGGCCCAACAGCAGGAGTATAAGATGGACCCCATTTTTTTTTTTTTTTTAAATCTTTTTTTATCTCTATATTTAGGGTGTGTCTTATAAAACAAAAAATACGGTATGTATTTATTTTCACTCAAAACCACATTAATACGTCAAATAATACACCCTATGTGAACATTCCCTTACCCAAATTTCTAACCAGTTGTCTGATACGGGATTTTATTTTTACAAGCTTAGATGTACTTAATTTGAGGGTAAAAAAGTGGCATACTCCTTCCAGTGTGCCTGCGGATCTAGCACATGCTGCTCTGGAAGGGACCGCTACAGCTAATCACAGGCTGCAGTAGTCCTCTGACTTCCAAATGCCACAGACTACCTGTGCTTGAAGGCAAGTGACAGTTTTTGGGGGGTTTTTTTCTCGCTTATTTTAAGCCCATTCATGCTTAATAAACAAAAAAAAAAATCCTATATCAGACCAAACACACTCAGTTTACTAAAGTACAATTTCAGTTCCCTTTCAACAACATTTTCTACAGAGGACATTTTTAAAATTTTAGACTTTTAGCCGGGTCTGGTGAAGCTTCTTTCACAGCAGCACTAAAGTGTACATTTCTAAACCATATTAGATTGCATGAGATATAATTGGGTTCCTCTATTGGTTGCTTACTACATTTATTTCATTTTTTATTTTTCCACCCAATTGATCAGTTAATTTTAGGTTTATTGTCTTTATTTTTCTGCATTTACTAAATCAAAACAATATAATTTGATAAAAAGTAATCTATTTAATAGCAACCCTCTGAGATCTTTAGCTTATTTTTTTTAGATATCTATTGTTACCTTTTTGTTTTAATGTGTATGCTTGATATTGGCTGCACAGCAATAATTAAATTGCATGATTTCTCACTTACCTAATTTTTTTTTTTTTAAGGTAAATTGGCCCATAATGTATAGCAATTTAAGTATTGTAATTTGTTGAAAGTTCATAAAATTTAATTTGACAATAAAGCAAAATATTTTTTATCTATTGAGCTTGCTCTAATATAGTAGCTTGTTTTTTAGTTTCATCAATTTTGGATACATATCCTAACAAGAAATGTGCACAGTGATTTAGGTGGTTCTAATAGTTATTAGCCATCTGAACATCTTCAAGCACTTCATATTGGTGTATAGAGTTGCATTCACACATAGTATGTAAGATCTGTACTCTTTTTTTTTTTTTTTTTTTTTTTTTTTAATGTTCAGAGAAAATTGGTACCGGTAGGTAAAGACTGCTTCTATTTTCCTTTGTACCATTTGTTCAGTGTATTCTTATTTTTTTATGAAAGGATACATTAAAAGTTGAATGAAGGGTCATTGGATTAGTTAGTCGCAAGATTTTAGACTAAAATATATAAACATGGCTTGAATTCTGCTGCAGTCAGATTTTTTTAAAAATGTTTTTTTAAAAACTACCATGGCTTTGTGGTCATGTATAACAAAAGGGTCTCTTAAATCTCAAGTTCTAAAAGACATTTAGACTTAATTTTATTTCTCTTCATGAATAGTAGTTAAGGCTTTTTTTTAGTATTCCTTCATGATTATAGTGTGGTATTCGATTTACACTTTGTTTGAATGAAATATCTTCTAATTATCATTTTAGTTATTTATTTTAGGTTTAATCTCTGGTTTCCCAGCAATAATCTTCTTGCTGTATTAGGGTATGTTCACCTCACATTTAGGGGTGCTTCACACACAGCGAGCTCGCTGCCGAGATCGCTGCTGAGTCACGCTTTTTGTGACGCAGCAGTGACCTCATTAGCGATCTCGCTGTGTGTGACAATGAGCAGCGATCTGGCCCCTGCTGCGAGATCGCTGCTCGTTACACACAGCCCTGGTTCGTTTTCTTCAAAGCCGCTCTCCTGCTGTGACACACAGATCGCTGTGTGTGACAGCAAGAGAGCGACAAATGAAGCGAGCAGGGAGCAGGAGCCGGCGTCTGACAGCTGAGGTAAGCTGTATCCAAGATAAACATCGGGTAACCAAGGTGGTTACCCGATATTTACCTTAGTTACCAGCCTCTGCAGCTCTCACGCTGCCAGTGCCGGCTCCGGCTCTCTGCACATGTAGCTGCTGTACACATCGGGTTAATTAACCCGATGTGTACAGCAGCTAGGAGAGCAAGGAGCCAGCGCTAAGCAGTGTGCGCGGCTCCCTGCTCTCTGCACATGTAGCTGCATTACACATCGGGTTAATTAACCCGATGTGTACTGTAGCTAGGAGAGCAAGGAGCCAGCGCTGCGCGGCTCCCTGCTCCCTGCTCACACTGGTAACTAATGTAAACATCGGGTAACCATACCCGATGTTTACCTTAGTTACCAGTCTCCGCAGCTTCCAGACGGCGGCTCCGTGCAAGCGCAGCGTCGCTTGCACGTCGCTGCTGGCTGGGGGCTGTTCACTGGTCGCTGGTGAGATCTGCCTGTTTGACAGCTCACCAGCGACCATGTAGCGATGCAGCAGCGATCCTGACCAGGTCAGATCGCTGGTCGGATCGCTGCTGCATCGCTAAGTGTGAAGGTACCCATAGACTGGGATTTTCACACAAAGCAAATGCCATATAGTTGTATGTCAGCGTAGGAACAGATTATAAAACAATTCTTAAAACATACTTCTCTTTTTCCCCCCTATTTAAAGGGAATCTGTCAGGTCATTTAGTACTACAATACTAATGTTATCTTTAAATGGGGCTTAAGGAGACCTTTCAGGATCAGTAAGTTTTATTGCTTTGTTATCCTGTTATCTTGTTGTAAGGGTACCGTCTCGCTAAACTATGTACCAGCGATTCCGACCACGATACGACCTGGTCAGGATCGCTGGTACGTCGCTAGTGAGCTGTCACAGTCAGCTCTTCCCAACGACCAGCCACCAGCGACTCTTGTAATGATGCTGCGCTTGGTAGCCAGCGTAAATATCGGGTAACTAAGCAAAGCTCTTTGCTTGGTTACCCGATATTTACCCTGGTTACCAGCGTACGCTGCTTACAGAGTTGGTGCTCGTTGGTCTCCCGCCGTCAAACACGCCGATGTGTGCTGTACAGCGGGAGACCAACAAGCAAAAAATGAACCAGAACAGTGTGTAGCGATCAGCGATTTCACAGCAGGGGCCAGGTCGCTGCTTAGTGTCACACACAGCGAGATCGCTGATGAGGTCACTGGTACGTCACAAAACCTGTGACTCAGCAGCAATCTAGTCATATCGCTATGTGAGAAGTACCCCTAAGGGTACTGTCACACTTAAGCGACGCTCCAGCGATCCCACCAGCGATCTGACCTGGTCAGGATCGCTGGTGCATCGCTACATGGTTGCTGGTCAGCTGTCAATCAGGCAGATCTCACCAGTGACCAGCCCCCAGCCAGCAGCGACGCGTGGACGCGATGCTGCGCTTGGTAACTAAGGTAAATATCGGGTAACCAAGCGCTTGGTTACCCGATATTTACCTTGGTTACCAGCGTACACCGCTTAGCGCTGGCTCCCTGCACTCCTAGCCAGAGTACGCATCGGGTTAATAAGCAAACCGCTTTGCTTATTTACCCGATGTGTACTCCCGCTACTTGTGCAGGGAGCCGGCACTGAGAGCGGCGGACGCTAGTAACCAAGGTAAATATCGGGTAACCAAGCAAAGGGCTTCGCTTGGTTACCCGACATTTACCTTGGTTACAGCTTACCGCAGGCTGCCAGATGCCGGCTCCCTGCACATTCAGATAGTTGCTCTCTCGCTGTCAAACACAGCGATGTGTGCTTCACAGCGGTAGAGCAACGTCCAAAAAATGAACCAGCACTGTGTGTAACGAGCAGCGATCTCACAGCAGGGGCCAGATCGCTGCTCAGTGTCACACACAGCGAGATCGCTAATGAGGTCACTGCTGCGTCACAAAAACCGTGACTCAGCAGCGATCTCGCTAGCGATCTCACTATGTAAGAAGTACCCCTAAGGGGGCAGTGAATAAGCAGTTTGTATTTGCATATGCTTGACAAGCTACTACTTCACACTGAATTCTAGGGCGCTTAAAATAAGATAAGATTATGTACAGCTATAAAAGTTACTGATCCTGAAAGGCCTCCTTAAGCCCTATTTAAAGATGACCTTTGGATAGTACTACAAAATCACCTGACAGATGCCCTTTAATAGCATAGTCTAGAACATAGGCATCCCTATAACTTACACATGCAAAATTATACATTTAGACAAACCTCTAAATGTGGTGTGAACATGGCCTAATCCAGACAGAGAGCAAAGAATGTGATGGCTTTTTGGAACTTTCTCCTCTTAGCACCTTGTTAATTATTTTTTTCTTTTTTAGTATTTGAAGAGTTGATGTGCATATTCTCACTCTCTGCCTAGAACATTTAGCTAAAATGCAGTGTAATTAACTGTAACATCTAATATATTTATGTATTAAAATTATTTAATGATAACTATTTGTGGCGTTGATCTGTTGGGGTATCCACATTTGTTTTACCGTATGTTGAACTATAATTCTGTAAATTGTGTTTAGCTTTCAGTTGATTTGCAATAAATGGAAATCTTTAAAAGTGCATTTAGATGACTAGATAATTGACAAACGAGCGTTCATTCCCCCAAATATCCACGTTTAATATGTCGATTGGGTAGTTTATGCCAAGAAAATATATTTGCAGGACATTGCCTCATGTATACAGGATGTTGTGGCGTTAACATGGTGAAAGAATGATCGTATTAGCGAGGCTTCTGTCCTCTTAATTAACACAGGTCAGTAAATAAGTGGTGAGAGTCAGTTGGCACTCATTAACATGCCAAAATTGTCCCATTTTAATGCACCATAATGCTACATTCACACAAACAGTGCATTCAGCCTGAAAGTACAATGTCGAATCTCCTACCGTGTTTTTCCAAAAATAAGACACTGTCTTATATTTTTTTTTGCCCCCCCCCAAAAGAGCACTAGGGCTTATTTTTGGAGGAGGTCTTATTCTTGGAGAAACATGGTTGGGGGTAAGTTTACCCCCCAAAAAAGCAGACCCCCCCCCCCCCCACACTTCCCAGGAGACTCATACTCACCAGACCAGGACGTCTGCGTGGTTCCCAGGTCCTCCTGTGATCTCTGGTCGGTGCTGCACGCCGTCCTACCCTGCTGCTAGCTGACACACACAGAAGATCCCAGACACACACAGCAGATCACACACACACACACACACACCAGATCAGATATACACAGCAGATCAGATATACACAGCAGATCAGATATACACAGCAGATCAGATATACACAGCAGATCGCAGATATACACAGCAGATCGCAGATATACACAGCAGATCGCAGATATACACAGCAGATCGCAGATATACACAGCAGATCGCAGATATACACAGCAGATCGCAGATATACACAGCAGATCGCAGATATACACAGCAGATCGCAGATATACACAGCTGATCACACACAGCAGATCGCAGGCACACACAGCCATCATAGATACACACATCCGATCGCAGGCACACACATCCGATCGCAGGCACACACAGCCGATTGCAGACACACACACACACACACACACACACACACATCACATCACTGTGTGGGTATGCGATCACTGCAGGTCCTGCTGCTCGGCGTCTGGTGAGTGTGATTGCCGGGTGTCGCTGTGTATAATGAAGTGTCCTGCAGTATCTGTAACTTTTTTAGCTGCACGGATACTTCATTATTGATCCGGGACTAGGGCTTATTTTCGGGGGAGGGCTTATATTTAAGCCTTTCTCCAAAAATGCTGAAAATCCCTGCTAGGGCTTATTTTTGGGGGAGGTCTTATTTTTGGAAAAACACGGTAACACGGACAGCACTACGGCCATTGTTAGTCAATTGGGCTGTTCACATGTTTTTTTTTGTTTTTCTTTACACCAATTGTCTACATGAAAAAAAAACCCACCATGCACTAGTCTGTTCTTTGTTTCAAATGAGACTCGTCTGTTAAAATCTGTGGGTGAGCAAAAGAAAAGTATACGGTTGATCCATTTCTGATTTTTATATACATTTCAATTCTCATTCAGATGCCTGATGGCTATACAGATGAAAAATTGGCGCCTTTTATTCAGTCTTTTTTTTTTTTTTTTTTTTTTTATAATAAAGTCATGTGAGCTTGATGGCGATACACAATGTGGAAATACCTATCCATGAAAGTCATCATCAAGACCACAAAGCAATGCTTGGAAACATATAATTTCCTTTCTTCTCTCAAACTAGAAAATGCATCAAAGGTCGTGTTCACACACAGGTTTTTGTTTGTATTTTGTGCCAATCCAAAGTGGGTTTTGATTATTATTTTCTCTGTCGCTTTCATTGAGGGACACAGGACCATGGGTGTATGCTGCTGTGACTAGGAGGCTGACACTAAGTAGACATAAAAAAGTTAGCTCCTCCCTAGCAGTGTACACCCTGAGCCGGAGGCGGAACTATGCCAGTTTTTTGCTTAGTGTCGTAGGAGGCTGATGTGGGCCCATATCTCTGTGGGCCAACCTCAGCCTAGGCTATTCCTTTTTTCCGTTTTTTTTTTCATGCTATACGGCGCCGCTCAGCCTTCTCATCTTTTTACATTTTTTGTCTCTTCTGCAGGGTTTTAAGCCCTGCATCATCAGAGAGAAACCTCGCCTGCTCTTTCCCTACGGGGTGTCGTCCCCAGGGTTCCTTGAGGATCGAGGCACCAGCCCTTATCCCCCTCCAGCCCCACGGTACCACTCCAGGGGCTGCTTGGGGTCCCACACGTTTATTTTTTATGGGCTCACTCCCCGTCGACCCCTATGGTACCGTCCCAAAGGGTGTTTCGGGTGGAGATGGCGAGGACGCTCTTCACCGGGATCAGGATCGCAAGCGCAGGAGCGCCCACAGCACCAGGCCTCCCCCAGTGTTCTTCCCTGATTTACTGGGCCCAGGCAGAGGATCTGACACTGCAGCGCAGGAGCGCTCTGCAGTCTCCCCCACAGCCCCCCAGCAGCCCTCCCCTGGCGCTTGCCAGCAGCAGCCTGCACTTACCGGGGGCCGCAGCATCCAGGATGGGACCCGTGGATCTGGGCGCCGCGCATGGACGCAGGTAAGATCTGCTCCGCGTGCAGCACTGCGCTCCCGGCGGCCGCCGCTCACTAATTTAGTCCCCGGCTTGGGCCTACCTCGGGCCGGAGCGCTCCACCCCCCTGTTTGCGCGCGCTTTTCCGGCCACGCCCCCCCTTCTTCCCGGAGACAGCTTCCCAGCGTCCCCTACGTGACAGGCCCCAGGGGGAGGATCACAGCTGCAGCGCAAGAGCGCTCTGCATCTCCAGGCCTCCCCAGCATTCACTGCTTCCCTGGGCCCAGGCAGGGGATCGTGATCACACAGTTCTCCCCAGGCAACTCTCCGGCAGGCAGGATGGGGCCGAGGATCACAGCGACACCGGCAGAACGCAGGTAAGACTGCTCTGCGCGCAGCGCTGCACTCCCGGGGGCCGCCCACTACTCTAGTCCCCTGCTTCGGCATACTTCAGGCCTCAGTCCTCCGTCTCACCGCTTGCTGTGTTTTTTCCCAAGCAGACCCCTGCAGTTCCTGCCCGGTCCCAAAACCAGCCAGCCCCCCTACTATATAAAAAAAAAAAAATGATGAAGGGCTGCATTTTTTTCTTCAGCAATGCTGTCCCCGCAGTTTCTTAGACCTCTGCTGACCTGGGTGGGACACAGGACCTGGGTGAGGGCTGATCCTGCTTAGGAACAGACTATAGCTTCCTTCCCCTTTTTTATTATTTTTCTTAATTTTTTCACTCTTTTCTCCTGTCTCCCCCCTAGCGTCGCTAGTGGTTTTTTTCCTAAGCGCCATGGCTAACGCTAGTCTCCCCATACAGACCGGGCCCCTTTATAGCCTTTTTGAGGCTTGCACAGCCTGCTAGGTAAATTTCTCCCAAGCCAGGCTTCGCCCCTCCCCCGCTCGGCTTGCGCCACAAACCACCCTGTCACCGCCAGCACCCGACCTCCGCTGCGCTCCCTTAACCAGAGGGGTAGAACCCCTATCCCAGTCTGTGGGCTCTCTCCCAAGGGCGTCTATGACCATCGCGCAGGCGTTGCAGTCGCTCCCTACGCCCGGCCATGCTCCCCCGGTCCAGCTGGCTCTGGGCAACAGTCGGTCTGATCCAGATCCTACTGCTGGAGCGCAGAAGGGGACCTGCGGGGTCTCCTCTCAAGCCCTCCCGGACATCTCTATCACCTCCAGACTCCGAGTGCTCCTCGGCTCCGAGACCGGCCGACCCCCTGTTTCAGGAGAAGAGTTGGATGCAGCCTCAATGCTGAGTCCAGATCAGAGGGCGGATGTCAGAGGTAGGGTGGATAGTCCGGTCAAAGCGGCAAGTCGTACGCTAGAGCTGCAGACGGACTCTGTGGCTACCCAGTGCTTGCATGTCTCATTCAAACAGGTTAAGCGGGCACACAGGCAATTCGGTGACCATCCAGAATTTGCGGAAATTCTATACAAGCACAGACGACAAGCGGTCAAGATATCCAACAATGGTAAGTCATTTGATTTACTTTTTCCCCTTCCCTGAGGCTCTCAGGAAGAAATGGGCAGGTTCGCCTAGGGTCGCCCTTCTGTTTTTTTCCGTCTGTCATCTTCCAATACTATCTCTCCCGCACGGGGCATCGCTCCGAGTCGCCACGGATCAAGACACCGAGAGAGTGGCCCGTTCAGTTTGTCTTCAGACGGCAGGCACGGTACTCCTACTGTCTTTGCCGCCATCTGGCTGGCAGCATCCATGATGTCCTGGGCTGCTACCTCCACAACGGTCTTCGTGCGGGATCGAGCAATCTGGAGTTCTCATCACGGCTACACAGATCGCTCTGGCGGGTGAGTACATACTCATCACATATCTGTCAGCAGCCTACTGTGCAGTGCAAGCGGCTGGCAGCACGGGGGCCATCTGTCGGGCGATCTGGCTCAGAACCTGGTATGCGGACGCAGCTTCTAGGATATCACTTACAATCCCCCCCTTTACAGGAAGTCGTCTGTTTGGGGACTGGCTGGATCAGATATCGACGAGATCACAGAAGCTTCGATTCCACACACAAGAAAACCAGGCCTCCGCAGAGGAACAGGAAGTTCCTGTCCTTTTATACGTGTTTTTTCTGGCGTTTCTCAGCCACGTCAGCCATCAAAGACGACGTCCGGTTCACAGCGCCACCCCGCTGATGACCCTTGGTCGTTGCGCGCGGGCACAGACCAGGTGGAGGGGGAGGCGCATGTCTCTTCTCATTCACGTCTGGCGGACTTGGATCACAGACGCCTGGGTCGGAGAGATACTGGACTCAGGGTACATAATAGTTTTCAGCAAGTCTATCGTCGGACATACAGGTCGCACCTAACTTGACAACAGCACAGATCTTTCTGCGTCTCGTAATAGCAGACGATCATTGTTGGTGTTTCCGCACCTGGGCGCCTTGTTGATCAGGGTTCTTCGATTGTCTCCTAGGTGTTCAGGTCACCATTGATATCCTGTCCCGACTCGGCTAGCTCATCAAGCGGAAGAAGCCCTCTCTGACTCCGGCCAGCAGGATTACCTGTCTAGGCATGGAGTTCGATACCATCCAAGGACGCGTGTCCTTACAAAGAGACCGCCAGATCCTCCGTCACTCCAAGCCGGAGAGTCCTCAGTCGGATGGGGGCGGAAATAGAGGCGGTTCCGTTTGCCGCTTCCGCCTTTGTCTCCTTCAGCTGACTTGGCAGAACAGATGGGACAATTCTCTATTTACCTTGAATCGCAGGATCCAATTGACTCCGGGAACCCGCCGCTCGTTTTTATGGTGAACCAGCGGCCCTAATCGGTCCAGTGAAATGTCTTTCATACCAGTACACTGGCAGGCAGTCACCACCGATACCAGTCTTCTGACTGGAGAGCAGTGTTCCGAAATACACGGCTCACGGTCGGTAGTCCTCCCAGGAGAGCCGTCTGCCTATTAATTTTTTTTTTTAGGGATCAGTGTTTTTTCTCCGAGCCCCACAGATTTTTTTCAGCCTTGCATACGAGAATCGCCATCCAGAATCCAGTCGGACATCACCTGGGCGGAACAAGGAGCGTCACGGAGGTGACATAGGTGAAGAAGATCTTACATTGGGCATAGCTTCACCACTACAGATTTTGCCCGCAATCATTTTTCCCCGCCGCAGATAATTGGGCAGCAGACTATATCAGCAAGGTCTGGCGGCAGGCAAATGATCCCTCAACAGAGAGGCTTTCGAATGGATCTGCCACAGATGAGATATTCCGAATGTGGACCTGATGGCTTCTCGATTCAACAATCAAGTCACGGGAGTCCTCCAGCAACTCCGAGCAGAGGGCATACCAGTGACTCATTGCCTGGGTTAACCCAGGCAAGCGTTGTTCGCAGAGCTCACGCAGCTCATCAGACACCCCAGGGTGGCTTCCAGATCGTCTGAACTTCCGGTCGCAAAGTCCTCTTTTCCATCAATATTCAGGGGTTCTCAATTTGACCGCATGGCTGTGGAACCATGGCTACTAGCCCAGGCAGGCTTTATCCCACAGGTGTTACAGACCATGGTCAGAACTCAGAAGCCTCCGTCTTCAAACATCTACTACCGCACCGGATAGATCTCCTTTCAAGAGTGTGAGGTCAACTCATCTCCACTGGATCTGTCACTCCCAGTGTTACTGGCCTTCCTACAGTCAGGCTTGCAGGCGGGTCTCTCGCCAGCAACCTTCAAAGGGCAGATGTCGGCTCTATCTGGCTTTTCTAGAGAAATCTTGCATTTCGGCCGAAAGTCAGGACGTTCATCCAAGGAGTCCTCCATCTGGCACCGCTAGGTCGTTCCCCGCTAGAACCATGGAACCTCCAGCTGGCTCTAGGGTCTCTTTAATTAGCCCCGTTCGATCCGCAATCTCTCGCCTATCCGGGAAGGTGGCTTTGTTTAGGGCAGTCACTTCAATCAGAGGAAGGTCTGTTCTGTCAACCCTCTCATGCGGGTCACTTTGTTTCTTGTGTTTTTCTCCAAGACGAAATTGTTCGGCACCAGTCTCGGGTTTTTTTCCTACCGGATGTAGTATCTGAATGAGATGATGGCGGCGCCATCCTTCGTGCCAGCCTCCATTCGTTCCTTGGAGAGGTCACGGCTTACACCGGATCTAGTGCGAGCTCGGAGGAGTTACGTTTCGAGATCCGCGCCCTTCTGCATCTTGGACGGCCTAATCGTCCGGTCTACTGGACTCAGGAGGGGCATGCCGGCGCCCAAGGCTACCATGGCAAGTTGGATCAGGCAGACCATATCAGAGGTCTGCAGGAATAGAGTCAGGTTTACCCCGAGGGGTGTAAAAGCCTCTCCACCTGTGCAATTGGGGCGTCTAGGACAATCAGACGCCACGCGTCAGCCAAGCAAGTCTACAGAGCCGCCGCGTAGTCAAGCTTTTCATACCTTTTCCAGGGTTTCCTGGATACAGCAAGTGGCTGTCACACGCTATGATAAGCCGGTATATTTTTGCAACGAGCATTGCTACAGAGTTTGGATATGTTTTTGAATCTGCAGGATTACTCCTGTACCCACCCAGGGACTGCTTTTGGACGTCCCATGGTCCTGTGTCCCCCAATGAAAGCGACAGAGAAAGAAGGATTTTTGTGTACTCACCGTAAAATCTTTCTCTGAGTCTTCATTGGGGGACACAGCACCCACCCTATTTGGATATTGGGTTGCTCTTTGTTGCCGGATGTTACTGGTTCCTTATGGAAACACGTTCTTCCGTACCCGGCGTATTTATGTTTTTTATATGTATATTTATATACAGTATAGGTTTAGATAAGATACTGTGTGTTTCTTATTACCTTGAATAGTTATGGTTGTTCAGTTTTCTCCTACTACTGCTTGTACACTAAACTGGCATAGTTCCGCCTCCGGCTCAGGGTGTACACTGCTAGGGAGGAGAACTTTTTTTTTATGTCTTAGTGTCAGCCTCCTAGTCATAGCAGCATACACCCATGGTCCTGTGTCCCCAATGAAGACTCAGAGAAAGAGATTTTACAGTGAGTACACAAAAATCCTTATTTATTTTCCTAAAAAAGTTTTGAAAAACACCTGAAAAAAGGGCATTTAGGAATTTGCTCCAAATTAGGCACTGTTAAGTCAAAAGCCTGAAGAAAAGCTTAAAGAAAATAACTTCCACAAGAAAGCACCCCCAAAAGCTCCATATGAATATAGCCTAACATATGCATATGGCTGTGTTAAAGAATAAATCTGGTCTAAAAGATCAGATTGATATAATTGTTTGAATTTGCTACACCTAACATAAAATAACATCTAAATATGTATGAAGACCATATTCAGTGTATTGTGCCTTTTTAAATATAAAATATATTAAGTGCTGGTGCATTGCAAAGTGTACCAGTCCTTATCTCTCAGGCTAGGTTCACACTTCCGTTAAATTGTATCAGTCACAATCCTCTGCTCTGGTAAACAACGGAATCAGTTTGGCGGATTCCGTTGTTCCCATAGACTTGTATGAGCGGCAGATTGTGACTGATGCTGCGTTGCATCTTCCACACTACTGATTAGTCATGGAACGACTGACCGCGGGGCGGAAAGAACACAGCTTGTAACAGTTTTTGAGCAGCGCAAATCCGTAGGATTTCGCTGCGCATGCTCTCCCTGGCTCCCTGCACACGTAACCAGGATACACATCGGGTTACCAAGCAATGCGCTTTGCCTAGTTACCCGATATTTACCATGGTTACGTGTGCAAAGAGCCAGCGCTAAACGGTGTACGCTGGTAACCAAGGTAAATATCAGGTAACCAAGCAAAGTTCTTTGCTTTGTTACCCGATATTTAACCTGGCTACGTGTGCAGGGAGCCCATCACTTCCCCGCTCGGCTCCATCCCGTCCCGCACTCCGTATGTACACACACACACACACTCACCTGTCCCCAGCCATGCAGACTGCGGCACTGACGTCCTCAGCGCCACGGCCCTGCTCTGCTCCACCCACCTCGCACTCCGCCCCACGCCCAAAACTGAGTCCGATAATGAATTCTGTTCTTTGTCATCCGTTGTACAACGCATCAGTCACATGCGTCAAGCAACGCATGTGACTGATGCAAAACAACGGAAATGTGAACCTAGCCTAAGAGAGGCCCCCCTGATGCACATGGCATGACTCTGCATGTTCCACATCACATAAGCTGTTATTAAAAAGTCCCTAGATTGTGTAAGAACAAGATAAAGACCATCTTGGACCATGCAGAGAGCCAAGAATATTATCTTGATATCCATTTGAATCAGGTGGTCTCTGATTTATGTAATATTCCAGATGAACCAATCATTATGCAATAGTGATAAGATTGACCAATGTATGATGGTCTACATTGACTTATATGTTAAAGCTTTTCAATAAATAACCCCCTGGGCATTTGCTCAGCTGGGGAACCACACGATTGACGTTGCTGGCTGGCTTCCTCCCGTCGACGAACCATTCATTGCTCTTCAGCAATATTTATGTATGATCTATATTAAAACTAGTGAAATAACTTATTCATGCTGGCCATACATGGTACACTCTTGCCACACAAGCTATTAAAATGAACCCTTTCGCGCCAGAGCCTGTTTTTGCCTTCGTGAATTTTTTTTCATTTCTGATCAGTGTCATTTTGACAGGAAATAACTCTAGAACACTTCAACTGTTCCCGGTGATTCTGAGATTGTTTTTCTCATTTTTCCAATAAAATTTACAAAACCATTTTTTTGGGACCACATCACATTTGAAGTGACTTTCAAGGGCCTAGCTGACAGAAAATACCCAAAAGTGACATTATTCTAAATACTACACCTCTCAAAGTACTCAAAAATCACATTCAAGAAAGTTATTAACCCTTTTTGTCCCTCACAGAAACTAAAGCAATGTGGAAAGAAAAAATTAAAATTTTAACTTTTTCCCACAAAAATGTTATTTAGCCACACAACGTTTTAATTTCACAAGGGTAACAGGAAAAAATGCGCCATACAATTTTTTTTTTGTGTGCAATTTTATCTGAGTATGCCGGTACCCCATATGTGGTGAAAAACTACGGTTAGGACGCACGGCAGGGGCTCAGAAGGGAAGGAGCGCCATTTGGATTTTAAAGCGCAAAATGGTCTGGAATAGATAGCAGATGCCATATCGCATTTGGAGAGCCCCTGATGTGCCTAAACATTGGAGCTTCCCTCACAAGTGACCCCATTTTGGAAACTACATACTTCAAGGAATTTATCTAAATGTTAGAAGTACCAGCGGTATCAAGGTGCACACCACGGAATTTTATAGCGTTGAACTGTGAATATAAATAAAAAAAAATTTTCTTCGGCGCTCTATTGGGAGACCCAGACGATTGGGTGTATAGCACTGCCTCCGGAGGCCACACAAAGCAATTACACTAAAAAGTGTAAGGCCCCTCCCCTTCTGGCTATACACCCCCAGTGGGATCACTGGCTCACCAGTTTTCTGCTTTGTGCGAAGGAGGTCAGACATCCACGCATAGCTCCACTGTTTGTAGTCAGCAGTAGCTGCTGGCTCTATCGGATGGAAGAAAAGAGGGCCCATATAGGGCCCCCAGCATGCTCCCTTCTCACCCGCGGTGGTGCTTGTAAGGTTGAGGTACCTATTGCTGGTACAGAGGCTGGAGCCCACATGCTGTTTTCCTTTCACATCCCCTGGAGGGCTCTGTGGAAGTGGGATCTTACCGGCCCCCAAGCCCTGGGGCCGGGCTCCATCCACAGACCCAGAGAACCTGCTGGATTTGGAGCGGGAGTGCCGTTCAGGGACAAGGCCCTGCAACTTTCAGGTACTCTGTGTCCCCGGCAGGCACGGACACTCTCAAGGCTTGCTGAGCGTTATAGTGCGCCGGGGACAGTAGCGCTGTACGCTGGGGTTAGGTCACTGCAGCCTTGCTGAGTGACGTTACATGTTGGGAACTACTGCGCCGACCGCTCCTGGAGCGGCGGCGCAGCTGCGACTTGTGGTGCGCCGGGGACTTTGCGCCGACCGCGCTTTTACGGCGGCGGCGCTTCTAACTTTAGCCCCCGGCTTCTGCGGCCTAGCGCCGCTTCGTTCCCGCCCCCACCCTGTCAATCAGGGTAGGGGAGAGACGCTGCTCAATTGGCAGCGCCGAGGGCTGGAGCTTTATTTACATGCTCCAGCCCTCTCACTAGGCACAGGGGGAAGCAGACTTCCCGCTCTTCGTCGGTGTATGCCCAGGGCCCGCCCCCCCTCTCCACAAGGACGCCGGCAGCCATTACACATGCGATCTGGCTGGGGAAAGGCAGCAGGCTCTGGGAGACCCAGACTAGAGGGATTTCTGGCGACCACACACCGCTCCTAAGCGGGCGGTAAGCAGCACAGTAGTGCTGGCCCCACTAGTGCCTCAGTGATATATTAGTGTACTTCTTTCTTGGTACCATATATATATATATATATATATATATATATATATATATCTATTTATATAGTGCACTGTAAGGTCGCTTCTTGGCTGGACACCCTGTACTGCTCTGAGGAGGCAGCAACATGTCATCCGCAAAACGCAAGGCTGCCAAGGCACGGGCTGTGTACACTGTTTGTACTGCATGTGGGGCTGATCTACCGGCATAGGCGGCTACCTCATGACTTTCGGCCTCCTCCCTCCGCATCCTCGGTCGGTGGCAGGCTCTCCCGCTTTTGCGACATTTGGCTGTCACAGGTCAAAGACCGGTGGGTAACAGACATTTTGTCTCGCGGGTACAGAATCGAGTTCAGTTCTCGGCCTCCACTTCGGTTCTTCAGAACCTCCCCACACCCCAACCGAGCAGATGCCCTGCTGCAGGCGGTGGACTCTCTAAGAGCAGAAGGAGTCGTGATCCCTGTCCCCCCTCAGGAACGGGGGCGAGGATTTTACTCCAATCTCTTTGTGGTTCCAAAAAAGGACGGCTCCTTCCGTCCTGTTCTGGACCTAAAACTGCTCAACAAGCATGTGAACGCCAGGCGGTTCCGGATGGAATCCCTCCGCTCAGTCATTGCCTCAATGTCCCAAGGAGATTTCCTAGCATCAATAGACATCAAAGATGCTTATCTCCACGTGCCGATTGCTACGGAGCACCAACGCTTTCTGCGCTTCGTGATAGGAGACGACCATCTTCAGTTCGTGGCTCTGCCATTTGGTCTGGCGACAGCCCCTCGGGTGTTCACCAAGATCATGGCAGCAGTGGTAGCAGTCTTGCACTCTCACGGACACTCTGTGATCCCTTACTTGGACGATCTACTGGTCAAGGCACCCTCTCAGGAGGCATGCCAACTCAGCCTGAATTTTGCACTGGAGACTCTCCAGGCGTTCGGGTGGATCATCAACTTCCCAAAGTCAAATCTGTCACCGACCCAATCACTAACGTATCTTGGCATGGAGTTTCATACTCTCTCAGCGATAGTGAAGCTTCCGCTGGACAAGCAGCGGTCTCTACAGACTGGGGTGCAGGCTCTCCTTCAAAGTCAGTCGCACTCCTTAAGACGCCTCATGCACTTCCTCGGGAAGATGGTGGCGGCAATAGAGGCGGTTCCGTTTGCGCAGTTTCATCTGCGTCCACTTCAATGGGACATTCTCCGCCAATGGGACGGGAAGTCGACATCCCTGGACAGGAAAGTCTCCCTTTCCCAGACGGCCAAGGACTCTCTGCAGTGGTGGCTCCTTTCCACCTCATTATCACAGGGAAGATCCTTCCTACCACCGTCCTGGGCGGTGGTCACGACAGACGCGAGTCTGTCAGGGTGGGGAGCAGTGTTTCTCCACCACAGGGCTCAGGGGACGTGGACTCAGCAGGAGTCCATCCTTCAGATCAATGTTCTGGAAATCAGAGCAGTGTTTCTTGCCCTACTAGCTTTCCAGCAGTGGCTGGAAGGGAAGCAGATCCGAATTCAATCGGACAACTCCACAGCGGTGGCATACATCAATCACCAAGGGGGGACTCGCAGTCGGCAAGCCTTCCAGGAAGTCCGGCGCATTATGATGTGGGTGGAAGCCACGGCCTCCACCATATCCGCAGTTCACATCCCCGGCGTAGAAAACTGGGAAGCAGACTTCCTCAGTCGCCAGGGCATGGACGCAGGGGAATGGTCCCTTCACCCGGACGTGTTTCAGGAAATCTGTCGCCGATGGGGAAGGCCGGACGTCGACCTAATGGCGTCCCGGCACAACAACAAGGTCCCAACCTTCATGGCACGGTCTCGCGATCAAAGAGCTCTAGCAGCAGACGCCCTAGTGCAAGATTGGTCGCAGTTCCGGCTCCCTTATGTGTTTCCACCTCTGGCACTCTTGCCCAGAGTGCTACGCAAGATCAGATCCGACTGCAGCCGCGTCATACTCGTCGCTCCAGACTGGCCGAGGAGGGCGTGGTATCCGGATCTGTGGCATCTCACGGTCGGCCAACCGTGGGCACTACCAGACCGACCAGACTTACTGTCCCAAGGGCCGTTTTTCCATCGGAATTCTGCGGCCCTCAACCTGACTGCGTGGCCATTGAGTCCTGGATCCTAGCGTCTTCAGGCTTGTCCCAAGGGGTCGTTGCCACCATGAGACAGGCTAGGAAGCCCACGTCTGCTAAGATCTACCACAGAACGTGGAGGATATTCTTATCCTGGTGCTCTGCTCAGGGAGTGTCTCCCTGGCCATTTGCATTACCTACCCTTCTTTCTTTCCTGCAATCTGGGTTAGAAAAAGGTTTGTCGCTCGGCTCCCTTAAAGGACAAGTCTCGGCGCTATCCGTCTTTTTTCAGAAGCGTCTAGCACGACTTTCTAAGGTGCGCACGTTCCTACAGGGGGTTTGCCATATCGTTCCCCCGTACAAGCGGCCGTTAGATCCATGGGATCTGAACAGGGTACTAGTTGCCCTCCAGAAGCCGCCCTTCGAGCCTCTGAAGGAGGTTTCACTTTCTAGACTATCACAGAAAGTGGCTTTTCTGGTAGCGATCACATCTCTTCGGAGAGTGTCTGAGCTAGCAGCGCTGTCTTCCAAGGCTCCCTTCCTGGTCTTCCACCAGGACAAGGTAGTGCTGCGCCCCATTCAGGAGTTTCTCCCGAAGGTGGTATCCTCTTTTCATCTTAATCAGGATATCTCTTTGCCTTCGTTTTGTCCTCATGCAGTTCATCGGTATGAGAAGAATTTACATTTGTTAGATCTGGTGAGAGCACTCAGAATCTACATTTCCCGCACGGCGCCCCTGCGCCGTTCGGATGCACTCTTTGTCCTTGTCGCTGGTAAGCGCAAAGGGTCGCAGGCTTCTAAGGCCACCCTGGCTCGATGGATCAAAGAACCAATTCTTGAAGCCTACCGTTCTGCGGGGCTTCCGGTTCCATCAGGGCTGAAGGCCCATTCTACCAGAGCCGTGGGTTCGTCCTGGGCATTGCGACACCAGGCTACGGCTCAACAGGTGTGCCAGGCAGCTACCTGGTCGAGTCTGCACACTTTCACCAAACATTATCAGGTGCATACCTATGCTTCGGCGGACGCCAGCCTAGGTAGAAGAGTCCTGCAGGCGGCAGTTGCCTCCCCGTAGGGGAGGGCTGTCTTTGCAGCTCTAACATGAGGTATTTCTTTACCCACCCAGGGACAGCTTTTGGACGTCCCAATCGTCTGGGTCTCCCAATAGAGCGCCGAAGAAGAAGGGAATTTTGTTACTTACCGTAAATTCCTTTTCTTCTAGCTCTTATTGGGAGACCCAGCACCCGCCCTGTTGTCCTTCGGGATTTTTGGTTTGTTTGCGGGTACACATGTTGTTCATGTTGAACGGTTTTCAGTTCTCCGATGTTACTCGGAGTGAATTTGTTTAAACCAGTTATTGGCTTTCCTCCTTCTTGCTTTTGCACTAAAACTGGTGAGCCAGTGATCCCACTGGGGGTGTATAGCCAGAAGGGGAGGGGCCTTACACTTTTTAGTGTAATTGCTTTGTGTGGCCTCCGGAGGCAGTGCTATACACCCAATCGTCTGGGTCTCCCAATAAGAGCTAGAAGAAAAGGAATTTACGGTAAGTAACAAAATTCCCTTCTTTACCGAAAAATTTACTTCAACCAGAGCCCCCCCCCCCCACCCACAAGTGTAAAAGGAAACCATGCACCATACAATTTGTTGTGAAGTTTCTGCTGAGTACGCAGATACCTCATATGTGGTGGAAATAAACTGTATTGGACGCACGGCAGAGCTCTGAGGGAAGCCGTGCCATTTCAGTTGTTTGAACGCTAAAATAGCTGCAATTGTTTGCAAACGCCATGTCTCATTTGGAGAGCCCCTGATGTGCCTACATAGTGGAGCTCCCCCACAAGTGACACCATTTTGGAAACTAGACCCTTCAAGGAATTTAGATGTTTGTTGAGCACCCGGAAACCCCAGGTGCTTCACGAAATTTAATAACGTTGAGACATGAAAATGAAAAAGTACGTTTTTACCACTAAAGTGTTTCCACTTTTCACAAAGGGAATAGGTTAAAAAAAAAAAAAAAAAAAAAAAGGCCCCATAATGTGTTACACAATTTCTCCTGAACATGGCAATATCCCACATGTGACTGTATATTACGGTTTGGCCACACCACAAGGCTCAGGAGGAAAGGAGCACCATTTGATTTTTGGAGGACAGGTTTTCTTAGAATAATTTGCAGACTCAATTTGCAAAGTCCCCAATAGGGCTGAGCGGATTGGCAAAAAAACGGGACTGACTCAATCACCAGATCACTGCTCAATTAAAAAGAAAAATCCTGATCCGCTCCGGAATCCTGTGCCCATATAAGTCAATGGGGACCAGAATCTGGAGATTAAAAACATTTGTGGAGGGGATAGGGGGGTAGAAGCGCACGGTATACTCAGCCAGGCGGTGTCATGGCGGCAAACTCCTTCGGGGTCACGCTTTTTCCTTCTGGAGCCGAAAATTCAATATTCACTACTTTGCCCACCCACCGGTGCGTGTAATTGGTTGCAGTTAGATGCGCCCCCACCCTGAGTGTCAGCTGACTGCAACCAATCACAGGCGCCAGGACGGCTGCTGGGCGGGGAAATCAGTACATTGTTTTATTTAATCGTCGCATGTTCCCCCGTATTCTGATAACAGCACAGGTAAAGTGCACGGCTGCAGCCCCCAGCTATCGGGCTGTATCTGGGCTGTGGATCCAGAGCCTAGAGTCACACATGCGAGGCTTTGCTGGGTGATGCCATGGCAGACTCGCACAAGCCCCTCGCAAGTGTGATTTTGGCCTAAGAGAAACCACATGCGGCATTTTTTATTTTATTAAATAATTAAAAAAAAGACGTGCGGTCCCCCCCCCAATTTTGATCACCAGCCAGAGAAAAAGCCGGCTGGGGGCTGGTATTCCAGCCCGCAGCCACCCGGTATTGCCGCATCCATTAGATGTGAAAATCCCAGTGCTATACCGGCTCTTCCCGTTGCCCTGGTGCGGTGGCAATTGGGGTAATAGTAGGGGTTAATAACAGCACACAGCTGATACTAAACCCTAGGTTAGTGATGGCACAGATGTCTATGATATACCTCCATCCTTTATTTGGAATAAAATACAAAAACACACCCTCCTGGAGGTTCCCATGGTCCTTCACCTGTGACCGCAGGTAACCTGACCTCAGGTGGAGGTCACGGAGTTCTCAGACCTGCATCTCCTAGCAGAGAAATGCATTTTTCTGTTACCATTGTGGATGTGAGGTGATTGCTGTGTCACAGATGAGAGAAGCAGGATCTCTGCTTTGTTATTTCTAATGCAGAGAGGTCAGGTGCAGGGGCAGAATACTGACAGCCAATGAGTGTGCAGAGGGTGGGCAGGGGGCGGGGCTGGACAGTGAGGCCGGGCAGTGCCAGCTCTGACTGAGAATACAGGAAGTTATCATGTTTGCTGGAGCTGAAGGTAAACAAAGAGCTGCAGAGAATGAAGGGATAATTCAAGAGGAACAAAAGTCAGAAAACAAAAAATAACAATGTAAGGGTGATTTATATGACAATACAGCACAGATTAGCTTACATTTTTTTTTCTTTGTCGCTCCATTGGGAGACCCAGACAATTGGGTGTATAGCTTCTGCCTCCGGAGGCCACACAAAGTATTACACTTTAAAAAGTGTAACCCCTCCCCTCTGCCTATACACCCTCCCGTGCATCACGGGCTCCCCAGTTTTATGCTTTGTGTGGAAGGAGGCACACATCCACTCATGCATTCTCAGATTAGTTATATCGGTTGGAAGAAAAGAGGACCCCCACGGGGCCCCCGGCATGTTCCCTTCTCACCCCACTATGTCGGCGGTGCTGTTAAGGTTGAGGTACCCATTGCGGGTACAAAGGCCGGAGCCTCATGCCGTTTTCCTTCACCATCCCTTAGTGGCTCTGGGAGAAGTGGGATCCTGACCGGTCATCCATTCACTGGGACCGGGCTCCCTCCGCAGCCCCTGTGGGAATCTGCCGGACAGGAGTCTATTCATCCTCAGGGACCGGGCCCTGCATCTATAAGGTACTCTGTGTCCCCATGGGGACTGTGCATGGAGCGCCTTCTTCCCGGACGCTGCAACAGCTGCTGATTTGTGAAGACCGGCGGACGACCGCGCCTGCTTGTCGGCCGCGGTCTTAAATTTAGTCCCCGGCTTCATCGCGGCCTAGTAGCAAAAATCCCGCCCCCGGGCCTGCCTGTCAGGGGTAAGGGCGGGACTGCCGACCTGACGTCGGATGTGAGGGCCGGAGCATCCTGTATGTTTCCTCCCCCCTCACTGATCACTGTGGGGACCCCAGATTCCCGCACTTTTTCTAGCACCGCCCACGGCTCCACTCCTCCCCTGAGAGCTCCGGCAGCCATGTTTTTGGCATTCTGCCGGTGGAGGATTATCAGGGAAGAGCTCTGCAGCTCTGGGAGACCTAAGGCAGGGAACCTGGAGGACACACACTCCGCTTTTTAGCGGTCGGTAAGCCACACCGGTCACCCGGTGCTGGTCCCCCCTAGGGTGCCGGAATAGATACGTATTTATATACATATTTCTGTTCGGTCGGGCTGTATACCCCTTCCCATATACCCTCAGTGATCACTCTCCTAGGAGACAACAGCATGTCGTCCACAAGGAGCAAAGGTGCTAAGGCACAGGGTTTTTTTTGCGACCTGTACCTCTTGTGGGGCTATGTTACCTGCGGGTTCCACCTACCCTCACTGTGAGCAATGCTCGACCCTTGTTTCGCTTGCTCAGCCGGAGCCTCGGCCACTAGTGGGCCCCTCGGCTCAGGTAGACCCCCCTGCTCCCCCTGTCCAGGCGGCAGGGACAGAGTTTGCTGCTTTTGCTGAGAAACTCTCTGAGTCACTTTCACAATCCATGGCTCAGTCTATGGACAAATGGTCTGCCAAGCTGCTAGAAGCTTTGCAGTCCAGACCGGTCCTTACACAGGCCCCGGTCCCTGTTGGATCGTCGCCTCCAGGCCCCTCTCGGTCCGCGCCGCAGCGCGCTCCCAGGTTGGGCCCTAGATCCCACGCGGAGGACTCCTGCCCGGACCACAGTCCCAGACCATCTAAGCGGGCTCGCTGGGAATCTTCCCCGACTTCTTCACGCTGCTCGGGTTCCCAGCTTGAGGACTCTCTGGAGGATGAGGCGGACGTCGCAGCTCAGGGCTCTGAACCTGACGTTGCCCTCAATCTTGATACACCTGAAGGGGACGCCTTAGTAAATGATCTTATCTCGTCCATCAACCAGGTGTTAGATCTGTCTCCCCCACCTCCACCTGTACAGGAGTCGGCTTCTCAGCAGGAGAAACACCAGTTTCGGTTCCCCAAACGTACACTGAGTGCGTTTTTCGATCACTCTAACTTCAGAGATGCTGTCCAGAAGCCCAGAGCGGTTCCGGACAAGCGCTTTACTAAGCGCCTTACTGACACACGTTACCCCTTCCCCTCTGACGTAGTTAAGGGTTGGGCTCCGTGTCCCAAGGTGGATCCTCCAGTCTCTAGATTGGCGGCTAGATCTGTGGTATCGGTTGCAGATGGTTCATCGCTAAAAGATGCCACTGACAGGCAGATAGAGCTCCTGGTGAAATCCATCTATGAAGCCACGGGCGCGTCTTTTGCCCCGGCCTTTGCAGCCATGTGGGCACTCCAAGCTATCTCAGCTTGTCTGGCTGAGATTAATGCAGTCACACGTAATTCTGCTCTGCAGGTTGCGTCTCTGACTTCTCAAGCGTCAGCTTTTTCTTCCTACGCCATGAACGCAGTCCTAGACTCTGCTAGCCGTACAGCGGTGGCATCCGCTAATTCTGTGGCAGTCCGCAGGGCCATGTGGCTGCGCGAATGGAAGGCAGACTCGGCCTCCAAGAGGTTCTTAACCGGTTTGCCGTTTTCTGGCGACCGATTGTTTGGCGAACGATTGGATGAGATTATTAAGGAATACAAGGGAAAGGTCTCCTCCTTACCCCAGTCCAAACCTAAGAGACCTCAGCAACGGAAAATTCAATCGAGGTTTCGGTCCTTTCATCCCTCCGCCAAGTTCCAATCCGCTTCGTCCAGCAGGCCGGAGAAAGGCCAGAGGAACTCCTATGCGTGGCGGTCTAAGTCACGCCCCCAAAAGGCCGCCGGAGGCACTGCCTCCAAGGCGGCCTCCTCATGACTCTCGGCATCCCCGAACCGCATCCTCGGTCGGTGGCAGGCTCTCCCGCTTTTGCGACGCCTGGTGGCCACATGTTCAAGACCGATGGGTGAAAGACATTCTGTCTCACGGTTACAGGATAGAGTTCAGCTCTCGTCCTCCGACTCGTTTCTTCAGAACCTCTCCGCCCCCCGCTCGGGCCGACGCACTTTTTCATGCAGTGGACGCTCTGAAGACAGAAGGAGTTGTGATCCCTGTTCCCCCTCAGGAACATGGTCGCGGCTTTTACTCCAACTTGTTCGTGGTGCCAAAGAAGGACGGATCATTCCGTCCCGTTCTGGACCTCAAACTACTCAACAGACTGTGAGCACCAGACGGTTTCGGATGGAATCTCTCCGCTCGGTCATCGCCTCAATGTCACAAGGAGACTTCCTAGCATCGATCGACATCAAAGATGCTTATCTCCATGTGCCGATCGCACCCGAACATCAACGCTTCTTGCGTTTCGCCATCGGGGACGAACACCTTCAGTTCGTGGCATTGCCTTTCGGCCTGGCGACAGCCCCACGGGTGTTCACCAAAGTCATGGCATCCGTTGTGGCGGTCCTACACTCTCAGGGCCACTCGGTGATTCCCTACTTAGACGATCTCCTAGTCAGGGCACCTTCTCGGGTGGCGTGTCAACACAGCCTTACCGTCGCTCTGGCGACTCTCCAGCAGTTCGGGTGGATAATCAACTTCCCAAAATCCAAGTTGACACCGACCCAATCACTGACTTACCTCGGGATGGAGTTTCATACACAGTCAGCGGTAGTCAAGCTACCGCTGGACAAACAGCTTTCTCTGCAGGCAGGGGTGCAATCTCTTCTTCGGGGTCAGTCACACCCCTTAAGGCGCCTCATGCACTTCCTGGGGAAGATGGTGGCAGCGATGGAGGCAGTGCAGTTCGCGCAATTCCATCTACGGCCACTCCAATGGGACATTCTCCGCCAATGAGACAGGAGGTCGACTTCCCTCGACAGGAACATCTCTCTGTCCCTTGCAACCAAGACGTCTCTTCAGTGGTGGCTCCTTCCCAATTCTCTATCGCAAGGAAAATCCTTCCTACCCCCAACCTGGGCTGTGGTCACCACGGACGCGAGCCTGTCAGGGTGGGGAGCGGTTTTCCTCCACCACAGGGCTCAGGGAACCTGGACTCCGGTAGAGTCCTCCCTTCAGATCAATGTTCTGGAGATAAGGGCAGTGTATCTAGCCCTATTGGCTTTCCATCGGTGGCTGGAGGGCAGACAGATCCTTATACAGTCGGACAACGCCACTGCCGTCGCATACATCAACCACCAGGGCGGCACGCGCAGTCGTCAAGCCTTCCAGGAAGTCAGGCGGATTCTGCAGTGGGTGGAAGCCACAGCCTCCACGATCTCCGCAGTTTACATCCCGGGCGTAGAAAACTGGGAAGCAGATTTTCTCAGTCGTCAGGGCATGGACGCGTGGCAATGGTCTCTTCACCCAGACGTGTTTCGAGAGATCTGTCACCGCTGGGCAACGCCGGACGTCGATCTCATGGCGTCACGACACAACAACAAAGTCCCGGCATTCATGGCCCGGTCCCAAGATCACAGAGCTCTGGCGGCGGACGCATTAGTTCAGGATTGGTCGCAGTTTCGACTGCCTTATGTATTTCCTCCTCTGGCGATGCTGCCCAGAGTGTTACGCAAGATCAGATCCGACTGTCGTCGCGCCATTCTCGTCGCTCCAGATTGGCCGAGGCAATCGTGGTACCCGGATCTGTGGCATCTCACAGTGGGTCAACCATGGGCGCTTCCAGACCGCCCAGACTTGCTGTCACAAGGGCCGTTTTTCCTTCTGAATTCTGTGGCCCTCAACCTGACTGTGTGGCCATTGAGTCCTGGCTCCTAGCGTCTTCAGGATTATCTCAGGATGTCATTGCCACTATGAGGCAGGCCAGGAAACCAACGTCCGCCAAGATCTATTACAGATCTTGGCGGATCTTCTTATCCTGGTGCTCTGATAATGGTTTTACTCCCTGGCCGTTTGCCTTACCCACTTTTCTTTCATTCCTTCAATCCGGAATGGACAAGGGGTTGTCACTCGGCTCTCTCAAGGGACAAGTTTCGGCGCTCTCCGTATTTTTTCAAAACCGCCTGGCCAGGCTTCCGCAGGTCCGCACGTTCCTGCAGGGAGTTTGCCACTTAGTCCCACCTTACAAGCGTCCGCTGGAACCCTGGGACCTTAACAGGGTGCTAACGGCTCTTCAGAAACCACCTTTCGAGCCGCTGCGGGATGTCTCTTTATCACGTCTTTCCCAGAAGGTGGCATTTCTAGTGGCAGTTACATCACTCCGAAGAGTGTCGGAGCTTGCAGCGCTGTCATGCAAAGCCCCCTTCCTGGTTTTTCACCAGGATAAGGTGGTTCTGCGTCCTGTCCCGGAATTTCTCCCTAAGGTGGTATCTCCTTTTCATCTCAATCAGGATATCTCCTTACCTTCATTTTGCCCTAATCCAATTCACCAATGCGAAAAGGATTTGCACTCATTAGATCTAGTGAGGGCACTCCGGTTCTATGTGTCTCGCACGGCGCCCCTGCGCCGTTCAGATGCGCTCTTTGTCCTTGTCGCTGCCCAGCGTAGGGGTTCGCAGGCTTCCAAGTCAACATTTGGCTCGGTGGATCAAGGAACCGATTCTTGAAGCCTACCGTTCTTCTGGGCTTCCGCTTCCTTCAGGGCTGAAAGCCCATTCTACCAGAGCCGTAGGTGCGTCCTGGGCATTGCGGCACCGGGCTGCGGCGCAGCAGGTGTGTCAGGCAGCTACCTGGTCTAGTCTGCACACTTTCACGAAACACTATCAGGTGCATACCTATGCTTCGGCAGACGCCAGTCTAGGTAGGCGAGTCCTTCAGGCGGCGGTTGCCCACCTGTAAGAGCGGGCCGTTTCGGCTCTTTTTATCGAGGTATTCTTTTACCCACCCAGGGACTGCTTTTGGACGTCCCAATTGTCTGGGTCTCCCAATGGAGCGACAAAGAAGAAGGGAATTTTGTTTACTTACCGTAAATTCCTTTTCTTCTAGCTCCTATTGGGAGACCCAGCACCCGCCCCTGTGCCCTTCGGGCTGGTTGTTCTTGTGTGTACACATGTTGTTCATGTTGAATTGTTCTTTTGGTTCATGGTTTTCAGTTCTCCGAACATCCTTCGGATTGAATTTACCTTAGACCAATTTATAAGTTTCCTCCTTCCTGCTTTTGCACCAAAACTGAGGAGCCCGTGATGCACGGGAGGGTGTATAGGCAGAGGGGAGGGGTTACACTTTTAAAGTGTAATACTTTGTGTGGCCTCCGGAGGCAGAAGCTATACACCCAATTGTCTGGGTCTCCCAATAGGAGCTAGAAGAAAAGAAATTTACGGTAAGTAAACAAAATTCCCTTCTTTTTTGAGTATATGTCGGATAACTCCTTTAAGTGGGATTTACTCACTACAACAGGGCCAAACGTGGACGCTAACTGTGGTTTAGGCACACAGTGGTGCACAAAAGGAAGGGGGACATTTGGATTTGGGAGTGCGGATCTTGCTGGATTTCTTTTTTTTAGGGGGGGCAAAGCATACCTTTTTCTCAGAGCCTTTGTGTTACCAGTAACGTGGACGCCCCTTATATTTCCATTAACATGACGGACCTGAGTGGTTTTTTTTTTTCTGTGGATTGAGTTGCAGCTTTTATTGCGAACATTTTACATAACATTTTGGATACCATTTATTTGGTGCTCTACGCTGAGCACTTACATTGGGGTTTCTATCTAAATATATAATATAAATAATGTGATTCGGATGATACACCCAAGTAATCCATTCACTATAATGAGGCAGCCGAGATACTCTGAACTCTGTCTGGCCTCTGTTCAGCACTGTCCTTTTCACAAAACTAGTTGAATGCACTTTTATGCACCACTGAGACTGACACCGCTAGATCAATGGCAGACAGTCCAAAATTACTCCTTTTGCCTCATTATAGGAAATGTTCAGTCTGGGATTTCGTCTGAATCACATTGTTCAGAGTTGCATACGTAATCCCTAGTGTAAGTGCTCAGCATAGAGTGCAGGATAAATGTGAGTCGCGCCATACTGTGATCTTTGTCAGGCAGCATTAACAAATCAACAGCAGGTCAAGAATCCCGTTTATCTACTTTTTACGCTGTCCACCGTGTGGTATAAGTGATTAGATCAGTGTTTCTCAACTCCAGTCCTAAAGACCCACCAACAGATCATGTTTTTAGGTTTTCCTCAATCAGGTTTTCAGGATTTCCTTAACCCCTTAACGACCCTTGACGTACTGGGTACATCATGGTGACATGGTGCTAAACGACCCATGACGTACCCAGTACGTCATGGCGAAATCGCGGCCCTGGAGCCCCGGTGAGTGCGATCGGTGTAATCAAATAGAAGATTCGGGAAGGAGGGGATCTCTGCCTGACTTCAGGAGGGGTGGTGTCTCCTCCCCCGAACCTACAGAGGCTGTGATTGGCTGATTAACGCCGCTCAGCCAATTACAGTCACTGTAATGTTTCAGCCATTGAAAATGGCTGAAACATTGAAATCCAGCCATAATCAGTGCAGCTGTAACACTGATGACTGGCTGGAGCTGGGTGACCTCAGTTTCACCCGCCCCCAGCTCTAATTGGAGAGACCGGTCTTGTGACCGATCTCTCCAATCACCGTGGATCTGGTGCCGGTGACCTGTAGGTGACTGCTCGTTTCAGCTTCACTCCGTCCGTGAAAGCTGAGGAGAGCGGTCGCTGCGGGTGCCAATCGGTAAGTTATAGCCCCCGATCCACTGCTGCCACCGCCCGCCGCTGCCACCGCCCGCCACGCCACTGTCCACGCCGCCACCGCCCGCCATGCCGCTGTCCCCGATCCACCGCTGCCCCCTACATGCTGCTGTCCCCACCGCCTGCTACACCACTGTCCCCGATCCACCGCTGACCCCGCCCCGCCGCTGCCACCGCCCGCCGCTGTCTCCGCCGCCACGCCGCTGTTCACGCCACTGCTTGCCACGCCACTGTCCCCGATCCGCCGCTGCCACCGCCCATCACGCCGCTGTCCCCGCCACCGCCCGCCACGCCGCTGTCCCCGATCCTCCACTGCCTCCGCCCGCCCTGCCGCTGCCACCACCCGCCACGCCGCTGTCCCCGCCGCCACTGCCCCCTTTCAGTCGCACCCACCTTTTTTCAGCCGCCGCTGCCCCCAAATCGGCCGCCACTGTTCCCGATCGGCCGTCGCCTCCTCCATCGGCTGCCCCTTCTCCATCTGCCACTGAACCTCCCACCCTCCATGTGCTGCCTCCCCTCCTCCATGCTGCCTCCCCCCCTCCATGTGCCATCGCTCTCTCCCATCAGACTCTGCCCCCCTCACCCAATCTGTTGCCTCCTTCATCTGCTGCCTTCTCTGTCTGCTGTGATCCTGCTGCCTAGATCCATCCTGTAAGGTAGCTATCCCCAATCTCACCTCCCACCCCTCCCCAACCTCCGCTGCTCCTCCATCCGCTGTGCCCTTTCCCATCCTCTGCCACTCCTCCATCCGCTGCGCCCTTTCCCATCCTCCATCCGCTGCGCCCTTTCCCATCCTCTGCTGCTCCTCCATCCGCTACGCCCTTTCCCATCCTCCATCCGCTGTGCCCTTTCTCATCTGCCGCCCCTCCATCCACCGCCGCGCCCTCTCACATCGCATTATTCAGCACAGTTGCTCGCTTCCAGACAGGAGCAGATGATGCGATGCGAGACTCGTGCATTGCTCTCACGTTTGGCACTTGCCTTAGTGGCAGGCGCTCATATTTTTTTTTTTTATTCTTTTTTTTTTTTTTTTTACTGACGTCCGTTTTTTTATTTTGCCAAACTAATACTTTTTTGTATTTTCTCTTTCTTTCTAGATTTTCCTTGTTCGACAAAGACACACACACACACTAAATTAAAGTATTTTTTTCTCACACACACAAACACTAAATAAAGTTTTTGTACACACACCACACATACAATGTCCCGATCCTCACGATTCTAGAGACAGTATTCAGATGAGGGGGCATATGCCTTTGTTGCCTCCGAGCCTGATAGTGAGGGAGATGACCCTACATTTTCTCTGTTCCTCCCAAACCGCTTCCTCCTCCAATGACGAAGGACCACCGCGAAGATGTCGCAGGACGAGGTATCGGTCACGGCCCAGGGGAGAATAGCCGGGGCCCAGGGGAGAAGAGCCGGAGCAGAGCGTGAGTGACCCCCAACCTAGCACTAGTGACCGGGTATGGACCCTAGTCCCTGAAAACTCTGCACCACAGATTCCTGAGTTTCTTCCCCAATCAGGAATCCAGTTTGATACTACCAAACTTAGAACAATAGACTTTTTTAAAGTCTATTTCTCTGAAGAGTTCGTCAGTCTCATGGTGGTGCAAACGAATCTCAACGCCCAACGATTTTTGGCCCAAAATGCTGACTCAGCATTTTCTAGCTGGACCCTGACGGATTCAGTAGAAATGTTGAAGTATGGGGGTCTCACTCTTCACATGGGGCTGGTGAAGAAGCCACAACTTCGCCAATATTGGAGTGTTAATATTTTATACAACACTCTAGTATTTGGCATGGTTATGACCCATAAGCATTTTGAGGCCATGCACAAATATTTACATTTTAGGGACAATTTGGATTGTCTTCCCCGCGATTACCCAAATTTTGACAGACTGTTCAAAATTCGTCCAGTCATCGAACACTTCAGAAGTAAGTTTGCTGAAGTGTACGTTCCCCAGAGGGAAATTTGTGTGGATGAATCCCTCATCCACTTTAAGGGGAGACTGAAGTTTTGCCAGTACCTGCCCAGTAAAAGGGCAAGGTACGGCATTAAACTCTATAAGTTGTGCGAGAGTACCTCAGGGTACACTCACAACTTTAGCGTTTACGAAGGGAAGGACATGCAGATCCAACCCCCAGAATGCCCACCTACTCTGGGGGTGAGTGGGAAAATTGTGTGGGATTTGATCCACCCACTGCTTGATAAAGGTTATCACCTGTATGTTGAAACTTTTTATACAAGCATCCCACTCTTCCAATCCCTCTCTTCCAGAGGTACCGCAGCTTGCGGTACTGTCCGGAAAAATCAGAGGGGCCTCCCTTTGACGCTAATTGGACAGCTGCTCTCAAGAGGTGAGAGTAGAGCCCAATGTAACGACAACATGGTTGTTGTCAAGGACAGAAGGGATGTCCTTTTCTTGACCACAATACATGGTCCCGGCACCACAGCCATCAGTGTTCGAGGTACGTTGGCACAGGTTTGCAAACCGGACTGTGCCTTGGGGTACAACAAACATATGGGAGAAGTTGATCTTTCCGATCAAGTCCTCCAGCCCTATAATGCCATGCGGAAGGTGAAGGTGTGGTATAAGAAGCTGGCTGTGTACATCATGCAGATGGCACTGTACAATGCATTCGTGCTTTCACGAGGTGCAGGCCAGATCAACACCTTCCATCAGTTCCAGGAAGCAGTCATCAAGACCTTGATGTTTTGAAGAGAAGAAGCAGCTGTCCCTAGCACCTCTGGAACTGCAAGTGCCCGCATGGTACCAGGGCAACATTTCCCTGGTGAGGTACCGCAAACCACCGGAAGAGGAAGATCACAGAAAAGGTGCCGGGTGTGCTATAACAGGGGGGTGAGGAAGGACACAGTGTTTCAATGCGACACTTATCCCGATAAACCTGGACTTTGTGTGGTAAACTGCTTCAAAGTCTATCACTCATCCGGGTACTAAATTAACATGTGCCATCCCAACATTCCTCCATCCCGATATACTCTACAAAACACACACACAAAACGACATACACCACAAAAACGGGGGGACCTGTAGACGGGGGGGACCTTCAGTACACCACATAGATGGGGGGGGGGAACCTTCCGTACACCACATAGACGGGGGGAGGACCTGACGTACGCCACACAGACGTGGGGGACCTGACGTACACCACACAGATGGGGAACCTGACATACACCACACTGACAAGGGGAGAGGGACCTGATGTATACACCACACAACACAGACGGGGGGAGGACCTGACGTACACTACTCAGCATACACATGACAGCCTGATGTACCCTACACACATATACCACACTATAAAATTGACATACGAGGTCCCTGCTAATATACAGCACTCTTTCCCTTTGGAGCCCTGCCATGCGCCCAAACAGTGGTCTGCTGCCACATATGAGGTATCAGCATACTCAGGACAAATTGCCCAACAAATTTTGCAGTCTATTTCATCCTGTTACCCCTGTAAAAATTAAAAAATTGAGCCTAAAATAACATTTTTGTGGAAAAAAAGTACTTTTTTGCTTTTACGGCCTAATGTATGAAGCGCGTGAGGGTTAAAAGTACTCATTACCCATCTAGATTTATGCCATGGGGGGTATAGTTTAAAAAATGAGGTCACTTGTGGGGGAGCTCCATTGTTTAGGCACCTGAGGTGGTCTCCAAACACAACATGGCATCCGCTAACTAGTCCAGACAATTTTGCGTTTGAAAAGTCAAATGACGCTCCTTGCCTTCTGAGCCCTGCTGTACGTCCAAACAATTGATTACCACCACATATGAGATATCTGTGTACTCAGGAGATATTGCACAATCCATTTTATGGTCCAATTAGTCCTGATACCCTTGTGAAAAAAAAGCTACCTGGTTGAAGTAACAATTTGTGGTAAAAAAAAAAATATATATTTTCACGGCTCAACATTATTAACTTTTGTGAAGCCCCCAGAGGTTCAATGTGCTCACTAAACATCTAGATAAATTACATGAGGGGTCTAGTTTACAAAATGGGGTCACTTGTGGGGGAGCTCCATTGTTTAGGCACCTCAGGGGGTCTCCAAACACAACATGGCATCCGCTAACTATTCCAGACAATTTTGCGTTTGAAAAGTCAAATGACGCTCCTTGCCTTCTGAGCCCTACTGTGCGCCCAAACAATTGATTACCACCACATATGAGATATCTGTGTACTCAGGAGAAATTGTACCATACATTTTATGGTGCAATTTTTCCTGATACCCTTGTGAAAATGCTAAATTTTATGGCTGAAATAACATTTTTGTTTAAAAAAAAAAAAGTAAAATTTTCATTTTTTTTTTCTACATTGCTATGGTTGCTGTGAAGCTCCTAAAGGGTTAATAAACTTCTTGGATGTGGTTTTGAGCAGAGTGAGGGGTGCAGATTTTAGAATGGGGTCACTTTGGGGTATTTTCTGTCACCTAGGCCTCTCAAAGTCACTCCAAATGTGATGTGGTACCTAAATATTTTTTTTGTAAATTTTGTTGGAAAAATGAAAAAATGCTGATTAACTTTGAACCCTTCTAACTTCCTAACGAAAAAAAAATTTGTTTCAAAAATTGCGCTGATGTAAAGTAGACATGTGTTAAATGTTATTTAGTAACTGTTTTGTGTGGCATATTTCTCAGATTTATGGGCATAAAATTTTCGCCAAATTTCCGAAATTTTCACAAATAAACGCAAAACATATCGGTCGAAATTTACCACTCACATGAAGTACAATATGTCACGAAAAAAACAATGTTAGAATCGCCAGGATCCGTTGAAGCGTTCCAGAGTTATAACCTGTCAAAAGTGACACTGGTCAGAAATGTAAAAAATCTCCGGGTGAAAGGCTTTAACCCCTTCACGACCATGGACGGAAAGATCCGTCATGGTGCCCGGGGCCTTAACGACCAAGGACGGATCTTTCCGTCATGGCGTAATCGCGGCACCGGAGCCTCCGGTGACTGCGAAAAGTTAGGATAAACCGCAGATTCGGGGAGGAGGGGACCTGTACCTGACCTCAGGAGGGGTGGTGCCTCCTCCCCGTACCTACGGAGGCTGTGATTGGCTGACGAACGTCGCTCAACCAATCACAGCCACTGTAATGTTCCAGCCACTTAAAGTGACTGAAACATTGAAATCCAGCCCTGGCCAGTGCAGCTATAGCACTGGCCATTGGCTGGAGCTGGGTGACCTCACTGGATCACCCTCCCCCAGCTCCAGTAGCTCTGATTGGAGAGATCGGCCTTGTGACCGATTTCTCCAATCACAGTGGACCTGTTGCCGGTGACCGCCCCCGTCATCGTCCCTGCAGCACGCCAGCACAGTGAGAGTACACAGTGCAATGGCAGGGCGACAAGCTCCGGTCCCATGCTGTTATGAGACCGGAGCATGGGACCCGGAAGTTGCCGCGCTGCCATTGCACTGTATGAAACCGGCCTCCCGATCCGCCGCCACGATCTGCCACCCGCACTCCCACCCCTCGTATCTGCTGCCCGCACCCTCACCCCCACACCTCCCGATCCGCCGCCGCTGCTGCCCTCCGCTGCGATCTGCCACCCGCACCCCCACCCCTCGTATCTGCTGCCCGCACACTCACCCCCACACCTCCCGATCCGCCGCCGCTGCTGCCCTCCGCCGCGATCTGCCACCCGCAACCCCACCCCTCGTATCTGCTGCCCGCACCCTCACCCCCACACCTCACGATCCGCCGCTGCCCTCCGCCGTGATCTGCCACCCGCACCCCCACCCCTCGTATCTGCTGCCCGCACACTCACCCCCACACCTCCCGATCCGCCGCCGCTGCTGCCCTCCGCCGCGATCTGCCACCCGCACCCCCACCCCTCGTATCTGCTGCCCGCACACTCACCCCCACACCTCCCGATCCGCCGCCGCTGCTGCCCTCCACCGCGATCTGCCACCCGCACCCCCACCCCTCGTATCTGCTGCCCGCACACTCACCCCCACACCTCCCGATCCGCCGCCGCCCTCCATCTGCCACAGTGCCACCGGTCCCCCCCGATCTGCTGCCCGGCCCCTTTCCCTCGTGATCGGCTGCTCGTCCCCTCACCGCCGTGATGTGCGCTCCCTCCCCTGTCACCGCCATGATGTGCGCTCCCTCCCCTGTCACCGCCGTGATGTGCGCTCCCTCCCCTGTCACCGCCATGATGTGCGCTTCCTCCCCTGTCACCGCCGTGATGTGCGCTCCCTCCCCTGTCACCCCGTGATCTGTGCTCCCTCACCTTTCACCCCGTGATCTGTGCTCCCTCACCTGTCACCCCCGTGATCTGCTGTCCGCTCTCCCTCACCTCTCACCCCCGTGATCTGTGCTCTGCTCACCTGTCTCCTCCGTGATCTGCGCTGCGCTCCCTCGCCCACCTCTCACCCTCCCCGATCTGCTGCCTCCTTCATCTCCTGTGATCCAGCTGCCTAGATCCATCCTGTAGGGTAACTATCCCCAATCTCACCTCCCACTCCCCTTCCCACCCATCCCCCCCTCCCCCCATCCTCCCGTCCCCCCATCCTCTGCCGCTCCTGCATCCACTGCGCCCTCTCCCATCCGCCCCCACCCTATCCCAGCCGCCGTCTCACAATCACAGATGCTCCCTTTATATGCCGCTGCCCCCCCATCTGCTGCCGCCCCATCTGCCGCCCCCCCCATCTGCCGCTGTTTTTTTTTTTCTATGCCATGGGGGTCTAGTTTCCAAAATGGGGTCGCATGTGTGGGAGCTCCACTGTTTCGGCACCTCAGGGGGTCTCCAAACGCAACATGGAATACGCTAATTATCCCAGACAATTTTGCGTTTGAAACGTCAAATGACGCTCCTTGCCTTCCGAGCCCTGCTGTGCGCCCAAACATTTTATTTCCACCACATATGAGGTGTCTGTGTACTCAGGAGAAATTGCACAATACATTTTATGGTGCAATGTTTCCTGATACCCTTGTGAAAAAAAAAGCTACCTGGTTGAAGTAACAATTTTGTGGTAAAAAAATTTTTTTTTATTTTCACAGCTCAACTCTATTAACTTTTGTGAAGCCCCCAGAGGCTCAAAGTGCTCAATAAACATCTAGATTCCATGAGGGGTGTAGTTTCCAAAATGGGGTCACATGTGGGGGAGCTCCACTGTTTCGGCACCTCAGGGGCTCTCCAAACGCAACATGGTGCGGCTAACGATTCCAGCTAATTTTCTGTTCAAAAAAGTCAAATGGCGCTCCTTCCCTTCCCTCAGCTGATCGCGCTACTCACCTCAGTTGCTGTGTGGAGCTGACAGGAGCGGCGGTGTCTTCTGCAGCTCCGGTCACCTCCATGCAGCAGAGCTGGAAGCGACGCTGGAGGTCCGTGGATTACGCCGGACATGGAGGGCTTTTTTGGGCTTATTAAATTGCTGAACCAGGGAATTTGTTAGTGTTTTTAATTTCTAATAAATGATTTTTTTCAGGTGTGTGTGTGTGTGTGTGTATTTACTGTAATTTACAGATTAATCATGGAAGGTTTCTCCGGGAGACGCCTGACATGATTAATCTAGGATTTAGTGGCAGCTATGGGCTGCCATTAACTCCTTATTACCCCGATTTGCCAACGCACCAGGGCAAATCGGGAAGAGCCGGGTACAGTCCCAGAACTGTTGCATATAATGTATGCGGCAATTCTGGGCGGCTGCTGACTGATATTGTTAGGCCTTCAGCCGTATGGCTGTATCTGGCTGGTATTAAAATTGGGGGGGACCGCACGCCATTTTTTTAATTATTTATTTATTTATTTATTTCACTGCACAGTATAGACCCGCCCACCGGCTGCTGTGATTGGTTGAAGTGAGACACCTGTCACTCAGCGTGGAGGCGTGTCTCACTGCAACCAATCATAGGCGCCTGTGGGCGGAGAAAGCAGGGAATACGAGATTGTTTAATGAGCGGCCGGCTTTTTCAAAATAGTAAATGCCGCCGCAGCAGTGTAAACGCCGTGCAGCGCCGCGCTGGGGATCGGTGATCGGTGAGTATGAGAGAGGGCTGCTAACTTCAGTCACTCAGGGGATTAGCGGTCACCGGTGAGTCCTTCACAGGTGACCGCTAATCAGGACGCGGCACAGACAGAGCCGCAGCATGACAATGAAGTCGGGTGAAGTTAACCCGAGTTCATTCTGATTGTGCGGCTCTGTCTGTGTCTGCTGTCATCTGCCATTCAGCTCTGCTACATGGCTGTCTGTGTCTGCTGTCAGCGGCCATGTAGCAGCGCTGAATGGCAGATGACATAGTAAAAAATACGTATTACACACGCATTACACACGCATTACACACGCTAGTAAAATCATTAATTTATTCAGAAAAAGCATCGCACTTGCGTTGCACTTGGACCTAACGAACTAAAATCAGCTGAGTTTTTTTCAGCCAACTCGGACCGATTTTACTCGCATAGATGTGTTTCCAGCCTTACATGGCCTGTCCTTTCCTCAGTAATTGAGAAATCAGCAGCTGAATTGATATACAAATGAGGCTGAAGAACTGTTGTGGATTTGAAGCCTCTCTCACTCCAGCTCTTTTCCCCTCCTATCTTTGCCTATGACTAGATTGACTGCTCCTGTGCCTGGAGTCACATGGCAATGGAGACTGTCAGTCAAGCAGGAGGCGGCGCCGCTGGGCAGAGAATAGAGCTGGAGTGACAGAGGTTTCAAATCTTAATCCTCATTTTCTAAATAACAGAGGTACAAACTAATCATGTAAATATATTGCTGGACTGGTCTTTGAAAAAGCTGTATGTGCATATAAATACTTCAGGGATGAAATCCTGCTGACAGTTCCCCTTTAAGTCTTCTGCCGTTTGAGAGAGATTAAAGTGGTCGGACCTCTAGCAATCAAACATTTAGAGGTTATTCTAAGGAAATTCCATTAATGAAAATAAACCATTGGGACAGAATATATAAAATATTTTTATCTTTGGTCTTTTACACAGAATAACATTAATGGATTTTCTAATTTCCTCTAAGACTGTAGAATGCATATTTCCTGATGTGGTGACACTAGTGTATAACCATGATGAATATTCTCCTTCCGCATTACCTATGCTATGCGCTGAGGGGGGTAGCACCTTGGTGCCGGCCCTCTCCGTGACATCGTCATGGGTGGGTTTTTTGATATGATCTTGGAATGAGGTTGAGGTTAAGGATCCCTGGCTGGTGAATATCGTTCTTCCATCTTTAGCATTACTTGTCCATTGTTTATATTTATATTATCTATGCTATGCACTGAGGGCGGTGGCATTAGTTGATGCCACCCCTCTCTGTGGCATCGCATTAGATGGGTCTTTGAATGACTTCTAGAGCAATTTCCATGATTGGACATGATCTCCAAACGGTACTGACACCAATGATCTCTTGTGACCATCTCCTTGGTTTGTTCATTTGAACAACAAACAACTTTTTCTTCCATCTTTGGCATTACTTGTCCATTGCTTACATTTATATTATCTATGCTATGCTCAGAGGACGGTGGCATTAATTGATGCCGCCCCTCTCTGTAGTATCGTATTAGATGGGTCTTTGAATGACTTCTAGAGCAATTTCCATGATTGGACATGATCCCTTAATGGTATTGATACTAATGATCTCCTGTGACCATTCCTCGAATTGTTCATTTGAACAATAAATAATTTATTTTTCTATGCTATGTGTAGAGGGCGGCGACACCCCTGATGCCGCCCCTCTCTGCATCATCGTTATAGTAGGGTCTATATGACTTTTTTCATGCAAATTCTTATGATCTGAGCCCTTGATTCCCAAGTGGGATCTATATTATCATATTGAGGCTTTGGCACAGCCTTTTGAGCAATTCTTCATAAGTCTTTAACAACTTTGCTCTCTATATCTTCCATAGTGAAATTACAGACTATCTCCCTATCTTTAGTACCACTCCTTCATTATTTATATTATTTATGCTATGCACAGCGGGAGATGGCATTTTATCTCATTTTGTGCCATCCCTTTCTGTAGCATGGTGATAGATGAAGTCCCTGAATTATTTTTTGAGCAATTCTACTATTTGACATGATCTCTGAATGGTTTTGATATTGATGATTTTTTGCGACTATTTCTGACCTGTACATTATTGATTGTTCAATCCATTTTCTATACTATGTACAGAGGGCGGTGACACCCTTGATGCCGCCCCTCTCTGCATCATCGTTATAGTAAGGATTCATATGATTCAACTGATGTAATTATTATGTTCTTAGCTCCTAAATGGAATATATACCATCATATTGAGATTCTGATATTGCCTTCTGAGCAATCCTTGATGAGTCTTTGATAATCGTACTTTTTTCTATCCCCTATAGTGAAATTCACATTATCATATAGGAAAATGAACTTCTGTATAGAATTTAACATCTATGTTTGAAATGATTAATATCTGAGATGCATTTATATTTCAGAGTTCTGTTGCAGCATCACCTTCGTTCGCTTTTTGTTTTTTTAATTTTAATTGAGGAAATTTAGGGTACCTTATTTGTAATAAAGAGTGTCAATTCTCCTTCATATTGGTGATTTTGTGATATATTGGTGGCTATGGTGAAATTATCTTTGGATCAATTTTTCTTTTGTGTATGTGCACGAATAGTATCTGATGATCTTGAACAGTTTTCACAATAAAATCTGTTGTTATGCATATATACATATTGAATTTATGATGACTATTAATTTCCTTGCCAAACATAGTGGATATTCTGATATATACTCCATTTGTTATCATTTATGATGGTTGCCATTTTGGGGAGTACAGTTAGGTCCAGAAATATTTGGACAGTGACACAAGTTTTGTTATGTTAGCTGTTTACAAAAACATGTTCAGAAATACAATTATATATATAATATGGGCTGAAAGTGCACACTCCCAGCTGCAATATGAGAGTTTTCACATCCAAATCGGAGAAAGGGTTTAGGAATCATAGCTCTGTAATGCATAGCCTCCTCTTTTTCAAGGGACCAAAAGTAATTGGACAAGGGACTCTAAGGGCTGCAATTAACTCTGAAGGTATTTCCCTCGTTAACCTGTAATCAATGAAGTAGTTAAAAGGTCTGGGGTTGATTACAGGTGTGTGGTTTTGCATTTGGAAGCTGTTGCTGTGACCAGACAACATGCGGTCTAAGGAACTCTCAATGGAGGTGATGCAGAACATCCTGAGGCTGAAAAAAACGAAAAAATCCATCAGAGAGATAGCAGACATGCTTGGAGTAGCAAAATCAACAGTCGGGTACATTCTGAGAAAAAAGGAATTGACTGGTGAGCTTGGGAACTCAAAAAGGCCTGGGCGTCCACGGATGACAACAGTGGTGGATGATCGCCGCATACTTTCTTTGGTGAAGAAGAACCCGTTCACAACATCAACTGAAGTCCAGAACACTCTCAGTGAAGTAGGTGTATCTGTCTCTAAGTCAACAGTAAAGAGAAGACTCCATGAAAGTAAATACAAAGGGTTCACATCTAGATGCAAACCATTCATCAATTCCAAAAATAGACAGGCCAGAGTTAAATTTGCTGAAAAACACCTCATGAAGCCAGCTCAGTTCTGGAAAAGTATTCTATAGACAGATGAGACAAAGATCAACCTGTACCAGAATGATGGGAAGAAAAAAGTTTGGAGAAGAAAGGGAACGGCACATGATCCAAGGCACACCACATCCTCTGTAAAACATGGTGGAGGCAACGTGATGGCATGGGCATGCATGGCTTTCAATGGCACTGGGTCACTTGTGTTTATTGATGACATAACAGCAGACAAGAGTAGCCGGATGAATTCTGAAGTGTACCGGGATATACTTTCAGCCCAGATTCAGCCAAATGCCGCAAAGTTGATCGGACGGCGCTTCATAGTACAGATGGACAATGACCCCAAGCATACAGCCAAAGCTACCCAGGAGTTCATGAGTGCAAAAAAGTGGAACCTTCTGCAATGGCCAAGTCAATCACCAGATCTTAACCCAATTGAGCATGCATTTCACTTGCTCAAATCCAGACTTAAGACGGAAAGACCCACAAACAAGCAAGACCTGAAGGCTGCAGCTGTAAAGGCCTGGCAAAGCATTAAGAAGGAGGAAACCCAGCGTTTGGTGATGTCCATGGGTTCAAGACTTAAGGCACTGATTGCCTCCAAAGGATTCGCAACAAAATATTGAAAATAAAAATATTTTGTTTGGATTTGGTTTATTTGTCCAATTACTTTTGACCTCCTAAAATGTGGAGTGTTTGTAAAGAAATGTGTACAATTCCTACAATTTCTATCAGATATTTTTGTTCAAACCTTCAAATTAAACGTTACAATCTGCACTTGAATTCTGTTGTAGAGATTTCATTTCAAATCCAATGTGGTGGCATGCAGAGCCCAACTCGCGAAAATTGTGTCACTGTCCAAATATTTCTGGACCTAACTGTATATCTTTGACTTATGGTATACAACAAAATGGCACTGGCTCCCTCTATACACAGCAGTGTGAGCGCTGCCGCACGCATGCGCGGTCCTGTTCTCTCCGCCCCGTGGTGTGGATGCGTCATCACGGGCGACATCGTCGCCCCTCCTGACGTGCTTGCACCTCGTGGTGGTGGGAGAGATCTTCCACGTTCGTGCTGACAGTGCCCGGTAAGCAGGGCGCTCAATGATTTATTAAATTCAGCTGTATGGGAGCTATATAAGGTTACCTCACATTACTCCCTGACGAAGCTACGTCAAACGATCGTTGGAGTGGTGTGGGGAGGGTCTGTCTATATTGGGTAAAGTATCCCTATGATTATTTACATGCTGGTTATATGTGGACTTTGTTGTTTCACTGTGAGTAATGCCCCCTAAGGCTCTTTATATAATATGAGATACCTATAAGTTTACTACATCTCTTTTGTATGGATTTTGCCTTTTCTTTACATGAAATGCATTTTTTCCTGTGAATAATGCCCCCTAAGGCTCTTTATATAATATGAGATACCTATAAATTTGCTACATCTCATTTATATGGATTTTGCCTTTTCTCTATATGAAATGCATTTTTTACATACAGGTTTACCAATATAACATCTCTCTCCTTGTGATATGTAATGGTATTCTTCATATATGAATTAATTTATTAATCCTAAAACAAGGGGATTACACACAGTGACTCAAACCTAATAAAATACATTGTGACTTATAAATATTCTTATATCATAAATTACATCAATGAATTATTATGATGGACCCTCCATTTTACACCCCATCAAATTTTAATCATGTCTATTGTGTTCATGTTTTTTAATCATGATAATAAAGATTGGTTTGTATATATTTATAATATGGTCTTTGGAGTGATTTATATGGGCTCTTGGTCTTTGAAAAAGCTTTATGTGCATATAAATACTTCAGGGATGAAATCCTGCTGACAGTTCCCCTGTAAAGGCCCCGTCACACTAAGCAACATCGCTAGCAACATCGCTGCTAGCGAACAACTTTTGTGACGTTGCTAGCGATGTTGCTGTGTGTGACATCCAGCAACAACCTGGCCCCTGCTGTGAGGTCGTTGGTTGTTGCTGAATGTCCTGGGCCATTTTTTAGTTGTTGCTGTCCCGCTGTGAAGCACAGATCGCTGTGTGTGACAGCGAGACAGCAACAACTAAATGTGCAGGCAGCAGGAGCCGGCTTCTGCGGAGGCTGGTAACCACAGTAACCATCGGGTAACCAAGAAGCCCTGTCCTTGGTTACCCGATATTTACCTTTGTTACCAGCCTCCGCAGCTCTCAGCTGTCAGTGCCGGCTCCCTGCTCTGTGCACATGTAGCTGCAGTACACATTAGGTAATTAACCCCATGTGTACTGTAGCTAGGAGAGCAAGGAGCCAGCGCTAAGCGGTGTGCGCTGCTCCCTGCTCTGTGCACATGTAGCTACAGCACACATCGGGTAATTAACCCGATGTGTGCTGTAACTAGGAGAGCAAGGAGCCAGCGCTAAGCAGTGTGCGCTGCTCCCTGCTCTCTGCACATGTAGCTACAGCACACATCGGGTAATTAACCCAATGTGTGCTGTAACTAGGAAAGCAGGGAGCCAGCGCTAAGCAGTGTGCGCTGCTCCCTGCTCTCTGCACGTGTAGCTGCATGCGCTGGTAACCAAGGCAAATATCGGGTTGGTTACCCGATATTTACCTTAGTTACCAAGCGCAGCATCTTCCACGCGGCGCTGCTGGCTGGGGGCTGGTCACTGGTTGCTGGTGACAGCTCACCAGCAACTCGTGTAGCCATGCTCCAGCGATCCCTGCTAGGTCAGGTTGCTGGTGGGATCGCTGGAGCGTCGCAGTGTGACATCTCACCAGCGACCTCCTAGCAACTTACCAGCAATCCCTATCAGGTTGGATCGTTGTTGGGATCGCTGGTAAGTTGTTTAGTGTGACTGGGCCTTACGCCTGCTGCTGTTTGAGAGAGATTAAAGTGGTCAGACCTCTAGCAATCAACATTCAGAGGTTATTCTAAGGAAATTCCATTAATGAAAATAAACCATTGGGACAGAATATATAAAATATTTTTATCTTTGGTCTTTTACACAGAATAACATTAATGCACAGTAGTTTTGTAGAATGGCATATCTGACATTTTGTAATTTTTAAAGTGAATTCCATCCAACAGATTCAGAACTTTCCTCCAGATTTTCTTTTGGCATCTTAAAGTATGTTATATAATAGCACCAATACAGTTCTTAAGAAGAACATAATCAAGCAAACTTGTAATGTGCTGCCACTGCTATTGCTTCCATTAAGAGTACATGATCCTGTTGCTGGCAAAGGACTGCTTGTCGTTTCAGTAAACTGGAAGTTGTAGGTCATTGCAGATAGGGTCGAGCTCTGTGGTATGGTAATCGTCTTTACCATTGACTTGTCCAACATCATAACCTAAATTATAAAAAGGTAATCACAGATAAGAGTACAGTCTATGCAACATGGAAGAATAGGTATACACATAGTCTATCACAAGTGAGTACACTCCTCACATTTTTATAAATGTTTTATTACACCTTTTCATGGTTCAGTACTGAAGACATGACACTGTTTTACAAGCTATACACTGACTTCTCTACATTGTATCAGTGTAAATTTGGTTTGCCCGCTAAATAACTCACACAGCCATTAATGTCTAAACCACTGACAACAATAGTGAGTACACCCCTAAGTGAAAATTGCCAAATTATGCCCAAAGTGTCAATATTTTGTGTGGCCACTAGTGATGGGCGGTCTCGCAGATACCCGGGATCAGAGGGTCCAACTGGGTTTAAAAAATACCGGACTTGATCCCGGATATCTGGCAGGACGCTGTTCCCCATATAAATCTATGGGGACCAGAATCCAGCGCTTTAAAATTGTGGTAGAAGGGATAGAGGGATTAGAGCGGGCACATTATACTTACCCAATCTCCCGCGTGGCTCTAACGCTACTTCCAGGGCAACTCATTAACCTCATAGATATGCAACGCCTCCGCCGCCCACCGGCATACCCTGCGTCTCTGGTTGCAGTGAGAAGCGCACCCACCCTGTGTGATGTGTCTGACTTCTTTTACACAGCACCTCTGACTGCCAGTGGGCGGGGAAAGCAGTGCATATGAATGAGATTAATGAGTGGTTCCAGAAGCAGTATGTGCAGCCCCGAAAGCAGTGAAGCAGTGTACAGCAGCACAAGAGACTCAGTAAATATAACGTGCCTGCTTCCCCCCCCCCCCCTCCCTTTTTTTTTTTTTTTTTTATATATATATATACACGAGTTTCCGGTCCCAGATCATTACCCGGAGTTCTCTGTTAACTGTGGCACTGGGTTTGTTGCTCGGGTACTTTTGAACCCGCGCAGATCGGGACTTTTACAGTCTGGATCCGCCCATCACTAGTGGCCACCATTATTTTCAAGCACTGCCTTAATGCTCTTGGGCATGGAGTTCACTCGAGCTTCACAGGAGCCACTGGAATCCTCTTCCACTCCTCCATGATGACATCACTGAGTTGGTGGATGTAAAGACCTTACGCTCTTCCACCTTCCGTTTGAGGATGCCCCGTAGATGCTCAATAGGGTCTACGTCTGGAGAAATGCGTGGCGAACTCAGCACCTTTACTCTGTTTTTTTTTTTTTTTTTGCAAGACAGTGGTCGTCTTGGAGGTATGATTGGGGTCATTATATTGGAATACTGCCCTGCGGCCCAGTTTCTAAAGTGAGTGGATTATGCTCTGCTTTAGTATGTAACAGTATATGTTGGCATTCATGGTTCCATCAAGAAACTGTAGCTTCTCACAGCCGGCAGCACACATGCCGCCCCAAACCATGACACTCCCAGCACCATGCTTGACTTTAGGCAAGACACACTTGTCTTTCTACTCCTCACCTGGTTGCCTACACATAAGCTTGACATCACCTGAACCAAATAAGTTGATCTTGGTCTCGTAAGACCACAGGAAATGGTTCCAGTAAATCCTGTCCTTGTCTTCAGTAAACTGTTTGTCGTCTTTCTTGTGTATAATCTTTAGAAGAGGCTTCCTTCAAGGATAACACTCATGCAAACTTATTTGATGCAGTGTGCGTCAAATGGTCTGAACACTGACAGGCGGATCCCTGCACCCCTGTAAACTCTGCAGCAATGTTGCCAGCAGTCAAAAATTTATTTTGACAAGACAACCTCTGGATATGACGTTGACCACGTGCACTCCTCAACTACAAGCTGTACACTGACTACTTTACATATCTAAGTGTCATATCTTCAGTGTTGCCCCATAAAAAGATATATAATAAAATAATTACAAAAATATGAGGGATGTACTCACTTTTTTCATATACTGTATATTACAGGCTCAACCTAATTGCTGGCTGTCATTCTATTGCCTCTTCTTTTTGCATCCACCCGGAAAGTCCATGGTAATACTACTCAGACCACTGTAGACTACATAAACTATTCAGTACAGTTGTCGCGGGCGGGGAGGAGGGTGTCAGCACACCGCGCTCACCCCTTCTGCTCGGGTCCGGCAGCTGCTCCTGGTGGCTCGAGCTGTGGGCCGGATCCCGGGGTTTCTCGAGCGACACTCCTCGCCCGTGAGTGAAAGGGGGGTGTTTGTGGTTGGATGTGGGGATTGTTACAGTTCGTGACGCCACCCACGGTTGTGGTGATTGCACCACCGCTGCTCAGTATGGGGGTCCCGGGGATGGTGATGCGGAGCAGCCAGGTGTTGTGTTGCCCCTCCGTGGGTAGGGGTTGGTGATCCCGGGGCCCGGTGATGAGATGTGAAGTGTAGGGCCTGGAGGGCGCAGGGACGCGGGGGCAGCGCTGTGCCTTGCGGCACTATGGTACTCACTCAGCCTGACACACGGACACAGTTTGTACGGTAAACCAAACGGCTGGTAGGACGGTCCCACAGACGGCTGCACCTGCACTCCCGGTAGGTGACGGTGATGTCCCTCTTCCTTGCACCTTTGCTTGACTTGTGGTATCGGTGGATTCCCTCCGGTTACCCGCTCCCCGGCTGCAATCTGGGCCGGAGGAGCTCTACACTTTGCCCGCAGGCGCTGGCCCTGGGGAAACTGGTGCCCTGGCGGTGGCGGTGTCTCCCCGGTTCAGGTTGGGCTGTTGCCTTCACTCGGGACTTGGTTGTTGGGGGAGCTGCGTCCCCGTCACTGACGGATTTGGCAAATCTGGCGACTCCTAGCCTTGCCGGGGTCCGAGAGGCCCCTGCCCTGGTGCTGACTGTCCTTCGGAACACTGCTCCAGACCACCGGGCACACAGCCAACGGGGTCCTTCCAGGAACTTCCAAACGGTCCCCCTCCAGACAGTCACCGCCGTTGCTGACCTTGCTGTTCTGGCCCTCACAAAGCTGGACCCTTCAGGCTGTCCTTCTCTTCTGTCACTTTACTTGTTTTTTTTCCTTTACTACTTTCACTTTCTTAACTCCTCCACTTTAGCTCCTCACACTTGCCCTGCCTGGGCTAATCTCCGTTGTTACTCCTTCCACTTCCTCCTCCTGGACTCATCTGCCTGGTTTCTTCCTGTCTCCAGAGTTGTGAGCTCCTCGGTGGGCGGAGCCAACCGCCTGGCCCACCCCCTGGTGTGCATCATCAGACTCCTGGAGGAAGGCAACAAGGATTTGTAGGTTAGCTGTGATGTGCCTACCTGGAGTGTGGGGTGTGGTGGTGTGTGACCTGTGTCCCCTGGCTTGCCCAGGGCGACACATTCCCCCTTAGCAAAATGCAGACCGTCCGCGGGCTGCCGTCCTACACCGGTTTTTTTTTCTGTAAAAAGGGGTAACAGGGTTAAGCAAACATAATTACATTTTTAATCAAAACTCTTCCCAAGACGGGAGGCACATTTACTTAAACGTTGCAACGGTATACGGTCACGGTTTCCGCTTTCTCCCACCCAAGCAACCTGGCCCTGATGCTGCCCCTAAAGCCCAGGCAGCACCCCTTGACCCACAGTCCAGCACAAGTTACCCGAGCGGGATCTGTCCTTCCCCTCCAGAGGGTGGCCACCAGTTCCTTTGGTGGCTGGGCCCTGGCCTGCTCTGCTCAGGGCCCTCCCTCCAACCTGCCTCTCCGGAGACGGTATTGCGGAAACGGTAACGGTACCCAACATATTTACAAGCCACTTAACGTTTGTGGTGCCCTGCAAGTTCACGGGCTTGTCCATGGATAGTTCCCATGCAAAACTTAAACGGTCCCCACGGGGACAACGGTGCCAGCTCCTGCCGGTTCTAATCACAAAGCAAATCTGGTTACTGTTCGGTAATCATTTTTCATCATTTTCTTATCATTCTTTTTCAAACTTTCAAACAAACAACAACACTCTTTTACATTTGCGGACCCCTTTTACTCATAGAACGGTCTCCCGGTACCTAAGTGGGGGCCTACCTAGGTTAGAACGGGTGGACCTTCGGGGCCCGGTGTCAGTGGTGCTAGACAGTGGGGTAGAGGAAACAATCGGTTCCTCCTCCCTGCTACAGTGTGGGGCAGGCGGAGGTGCAGGGGAGCTGGGTACAGGTTCGTCCCTGGGCACTGGCACTGGTTCTGGCTCACGGTTAACCGCTTCCACTACTTCTTCATCCACGGGTTGTGGGAACAGTATCACTGGAAGAATCACCGCGCCGTTCTGTGTAGGCCAGTTTGCTGGGAAGTCACCCATTACAGTGTGGATTACCTCGGCTGCCTTTTCCACTGGTGGAGGAACCGGTACTTCAGCCTCTGCCTTCAACGCTGGGGGGCATTTTTTTAGATGGTCCCGAGAAACTGTGGCTAGGGTGCCCCCTTGGTCACGACTGATCTGATAGGTCTTCCCATCTCCCCATTCTGTGGGTTGTATGACGTAAGGGACTGGCTCCCACTGATCATCCAGCTTGTGGGCTTTTCTCTTCCGTTTCAGCACCACATCTCCTGGCTGGAAAGGACCTGCGGGCGCCTTCTGATTGAACCGATGTTCTTGCTGCTCTCGACTTCGGCTGAGGTTTTTCTCCACATACTCCTGGATTTGCCGGTATTGTGCCCTCCTCCGACTTTCCCACTCCGCCGTTGAAGGGAGTGCTTCCGGGGCTTCCAATCCCATCTCCAGATCCACCGGCAGGCGGCCAGGCCGAGCCCTCATCAGGTACGCTGGGGTGCACTTCGTCGAGCTAGACGGGATATTATTGTACATGTCGACCAAGTCAGGTAGCTTTTCCGGCCACATGTTCCGTTCTTCTAGTGGTAGTGTCTTGAGGAGCCCCAGGACCAAGTGGTTCATTTTCTCGCACATGCCGTTGGTTTGGGCGTGGTACGGAGTGGTCCGGATCTTCTTGCAGCCGTACAACTGGCAGAATTCGTGAAACACCTCTGCTTCAAAAGCCGGGCCTTGGTCAGTCAGCACTTTCTCGGGATACCCATGGGGTCGGCAGAAATAAGCCTGGAACGCTCGAGCAGCGGTTCGACCAGTTAGGTCCTTAACGGGGACTACTACCATAAATCTTGAGTAGTGGTCTACCATGGTCAAGGCGTAGGTGTACCCACTTCGGCTAGGGGTGAGCTTGACATGGTCCAGGGCGACCAGCTCCAGCGGCTGATGGGTGACTATGGGATGTAACGGTGCCCTCTGGCTAGTCTCGTCCTTTCTCCTCAGTGTACAAGGACCGCACTCTCGGCACCAGGCTTCCACCGATTCACGCATCCCACTCCAATAGAACCGCTCCCTCAACAGCATCTCCAGCTTCTTCCACCCGAAGTGGCCAGCACCATCATGGTATGCCTGCAGGACAGTAGCGACATCAGCTTGAGGAACGATTAACTGGCATATTTTCTCATGGGTCTTTGGGTTGATCAGCTCACGGTACAGCCTCCCTTGGTGTAGGTAAAGCCGTTTCCGTTCTTTCCACAAACGTTGGGCTTCGGCTGGAGCGGCAGGGTCTATTCCCATAGCACCTTGTTCCACTAGAGTCTTGACAAGGCGGACAGCCGGCGCTTGATCCTGGGCGTCTTGCCACTCTTGACTGGGCCGCGGGTCCAGATCCACCCTTTGCTGACAGACTTGTACCCTCTCAGTAGGCAGCTGGTGAAACGCAGGCAACTCGATCTCCTCGAGGTCGTCATCCTCGCACCCCTCTTCTGACAAATGGGGCATCCGGGAGAGTGCATCAGCATTTATGTTGACACGGCCAGCTCGGTACTTTATGGTGAAATCATAGTTGGCTAGCCGGGCTACCCACCGCTGCTCCAGCGCGCCCAACTTGGCCGTGTTCAGGTGAGTCAGCGGATTGTTGTCCGTAAACGCGGTGAATTTGGCTGCCGCCAAGTAGTGGCGGAACTGCTCCGTGATAGCCCACACCAACACCAATAGCTCGAGCTTGAAGGAGCTATAGTTCTCAGGGTTCCTTTCGGTCGGCCGGAGTTTTCGGCTAGCGTAGGCAATCACCTTCTCCTTTCCATCCTGGACCTGGGATAGGACCGCTCCTAGCCCCACGTTACTGGCGTCCGTGTGGAGGATGAACGGGCTCCCATAGTCAGGGTACGCCAGGACCTCTTCTCCGGTCAAGGCCGCCTTCAACTGGCAAAAGGACTCCTCATGCTTGTCCTCCCACGACAGTGGGGCCCCAATGGGTCTACCACCTTTGGTCTGTCCCACGAGGAGATCTTGCATGGGGGCAGCCATCTTCGTGTACCCCTTTATAAAGCGCCGATAGTACCCCACCAGACCCAGGAACTGCCTTACTTCCCTCACTGTAGTTGGTCTCGGCCAGCTCTGGATGGCAGTGATCTTTTCAGGGTCGGGGGCGACACCATCCGCACTCACCACATGCCCTAGATACTGCACCCTGGGTTTCAGCAGGTGGCATTTTGAGGGCTTCAACTTCATCCCGTACTTGGCAAGGGACGCGAACACCTCGGCCAGGTGCTCCAGATGGGCTTCATACGTCTGGGAATAAACAATCACATCATCCAAATACAGCAGGACGGTCTCGAAGTTTAAATGTCCCAGACAGCACTCCATCAACCGTTGGAAGGTCCCGGGGGCATTGCACAGCCCAAACGGCATGCTATTGAATTCGCAGAGCCCCATCGGGGTGGTGAAGGCGGTCTTCTCCCGGTCCTCTGGGGCCACGGCCACTTGCCAGTATCCGCTGGTGAGGTCAAGGGTCGAGAAGTAGTTTGCAGTTCTCAGTGCAGCCAAAGACTCTTCAATACGAGGTAATGGATAGGCATCTTTATGGGTTATCTGGTTGATCTTCCGGTAGTCCACACACATCCGCATGGTACCATCCTTCTTCTTGACCAGTACCAACGGAGCGGCCCAGGGACTACAGCTGTCCCGAATAACCCCTGCCTCCTTCATATTCCTCAACATATCTTTGGCACACTGGTAATGTGCAGGGGGAATAGGTCTATACCTCTCTTTGATAGGGGGATGTTCACCCGTGGGAATGTGGTGTTGGACCCCCTTGATCTGCCCAAAGTCTAGGGGGTGCTTACTGAAAACCTGTTCGTACTCCTGCACCACCCTGTGTACCCCTGCCTTGTGATGTGTAGGGGTATCATCAGTGCCTACATGTAACTGTTGGTGCCACTCCTTTGCGTCCCCCTGGGGTGGGGGAATGCTGACGGTAGGTGGGAGTGTGGATGGACTGGCTTCATGGATAGTGTGAGGGTCCTGGGTGAGCAGCTTTGCAATGGTGGCATACCGGGGGAGCCTGACTTCTTCCTCCCCACAGTTCAACACTCTCATGGGCACTCTCCCTTTCTTCACATCTACCACCCCGCGGGCGGCCACTACAGTGGGCCAGTGCTCGGAAGGCATGGGCTCCATCATCGCAGGGTAGTCACGCCCCTGAGGCCCTACTGCTGCCCTACACCAGATCATCATCTCACTCCTAGGGGGCACAGTCAATGGAGCAACATCCATCACTCTCACTCCACCAATCTCCCCTCCTGTTGAGCTCACATGCTGGCGGTACATCAGGGCGCGGATCTCACGCTGCACAGCCCTCTGCCGGCTCCCCGCCGCTGTAGCGGCTAGCTGTTGCAATAAGTTTAACACATCAGCCATGCAGTGTTCCATCACATTGGTTCCCAGCACTATTTTCGGGTTATGATCACTGGGTTCATTCATGATCACAATCATACCCTGGTGTTGCAGTTCAGCTTGCCCCACTGTCATAGCCACTTGTTTATACCCCACCTGGGTCAATGGGAGTCCATTAGCGGCAATTAAATTTATACTATTGTCTGGAGGCGCCAGCTCGTCTGTGGCCCAATACTGCTGATACAACGTGTACGGTATGGTAGTTACCTGTGATCCAGTGTCCAAGAGAGCCATCACCGGTATGCCGTCCACAGCCACGGGGATGATAGGGCGGGCCCCGACATATCGGTCTCGCCAGTCCGGGGGGCCACGGTGTTCTACTCCTGAGGATTGGCCCGGGGCCCCAGGGGTTGCTCGTTTAACGGGCACTGTCGGTAGTAATGGCCCGGCTTACGGCACTTGTAGCAGATCGGAGGTCTGCTCCGCGGGTTGTTAGCGCTTCTCCGCTGCATCCAGGGAACATCTTCGGGACTGTCAGCAAGCTGTATCTGCGCTGGGAGTTGAGGTCTGGTCAGAGGTTGCAGTGCAGCTAGGATTTTGGCAAGGTCTCCGTCCATGCGACGGACCTGGGCTGCCAGCTCTTCTACTGTGCTGCTCGGGGCTGCAGATATTAGGGAGGTTGGTTTGGCTGAGGCCGCCACAACGGGGGCCGTCTCGACGGGCCACAGGACAGGTTCCAGAGCTTCAACAGCTGGGGGCTGTAGTGCTTTGATAGCCCGCTCCTTTAACACAGCAAAGTCCACATCAGGGTGTTCCAGGGCCCAGAGCCGGAGTTGTTTACGATCCTCAGGGGACCTCATCCCCTGCGCAAATTGCTCCACTAACATCTTGTTGCTATCCGCCTCATTAATAGAGTTCACCCGCTTCAGCGTGCGGAGGGCGGTCTGCAGACGTAGAGCATAGTCCCGAATGCTATCCCCAGCTCGTTGCCGGCACTGGTAAAACTGCATCCTCAGCTCCGCTTCAGTCCGGGTCTCGAAGGCAGTCTGTAGCTTCTCGAAGATGGTGGCTACAGAGAGCCGGTCCCCCTCGGTCCAGGTCTCCGCTTCCTGCTCCGCCGCACCGGTTAGCTGGCCTAGCACTATCGCTGCACGTTGCTTATCAGTCAGGGGGTACAGCTCTAGCAACGGGTTAAGCTTTTTCCGGAAGGCCTGTAGGGCATCCGGTTTCCCATCATACTGCGGTAGCCAGGCAGCTCCGGGCGCATAGGGCAAGGAAAACGGCATGACCTGAGCAAGCGCGGGGGCCGCGGCACCTCCCGCTGGTACGGCCGGGACCTGGGCAGGCCCATTCCCATCCGCGGGTGCCGCTGCGGCTGCGACCACCGCTCCTCCAGCGGCTCCGTCGGGCGCAGACATCTTGTTTCCGCCCCCCTTAGCTCTTTCCGGCCCCTCCTCTCTCGGGGCGGGGTTTTGGCCTTCGCGCCTCTACTGCTCGAGAAGACGCTCGAGCGGGAACTTTTCGCGCCAAAGATGGCGGCTTCTGAAATTTTTCTGCCGGATGCCTCCGGCGGTAACAAGGCGCACCTCTACCTGACGGCAGAGCGGTAAGATCCTGTTCGTGACGCCAAGTTGTCGCGGGCGGGGAGGAGGGTGTCAGCACACCGCGCTCACCCCTTCTGCTCGGGTCCGGCAGCTGCTCCTGGTGGCTTGAGCTGTGGGCCGGATCCCGGGGTTTCTCGAGCGACACTCCTCGCCCGTGAGTGAAAGGGGGGTGTTTGTGGTTGGATGTGGGGATTGTTATAGTTCGTGACGCCACCCACGGTTGTGGTGATTGCACCACCGCTGCTCAGTATGGGGGTCCCGGGGATGGTGATGCGGAGCAGCCAGGTGTTGTGTTGCCCCTCCGTGGGTAGGGGTTGGTGATCCCGGGGCCCGGTGATGAGATGTGAAGTGTAGGGCCTGGAGGGCGCAGGGACGCGGGGGCAGCGCTGTGCCTTGCGGCACTATGGTACTCACTCAGCCTGACACACGGACACAGTTTGTACGGTAAACCAAACGGCTGGTAGGACGGTCCCACAGACGGCTGCACCTGCACTCCCGGTAGGTGACGGTGATGTCCCTCTTCCTTGCACCTTTGCTTGACTTGTGGTATCGGTGGATTCCCTCCGGTTACCCGCTCCCCGGCTGCAATCTGGGCCGGAGGAGCTCTACACTTTGCCCACAGGCGCTGGCCCTGGGGAAACTGGTGCCCTGGCGGTGGCGGTGTCTCCCCGGTTCAGGTTGGGCTGTTGCCTTCACTCGGGACTTGGTTGTTGGGGGAGCTGCGTCCCCGTCACTGACGGATTTGGCAAATCTGGCGACTCCTAGCCTTGCCGGGGTCCGAGAGGCCCCTGCCCTGGTGCTGACTGTCCTTCGGAACACTGCTCCAGACCACCGGGCACACAGCCAACGGGGTCCTTCCAGGAACTTCCAAACGGTCCCCCTCCAGACAGTCACCGCCGTTGCTGACCTTGCTGTTCTGGCCCTCACAAAGCTGGACCCTTCAGGCTGTCCTTCTCTTCTGTCACTTTACTTGTTTTTTTTCCTTTACTACTTTCACTTTCTTAACTCCTCCACTTTAGCTCCTCACACTTGCCCTGCCTGGGCTAATCTCCGTTGTTACTCCTTCCACTTCCTCCTCCTGGACTCATCTGCCTGGTTTCTTCCTGCCTCCAGAGCTGTGAGCTCCTCGGTGGGCGGAGCCAACCGCCTGGCCCACCCCCTGGTGTGCATCATCAGACTCCTAGAGGAAGGCAACAAGGATTTGTAGGTTAGCTGTGATGTGCCTACCTGGAGTGTGGGGTGTGGTGGTGTGTGACCTGTGTCCCCTGGCTTGCCCAGGGCGACACACATATACATAATTGTTACTTACATTGAATGTGTATGTTCCTGGGAGAAGCAGAAGGAAATATTCCCCATTTTTATTGGTTCGGTAAGGGCATATGCGCAGTCTGCCCTGAACATCCACTACAGCATTTTGGATGGGTTTTCCATTTGTGTCAAGCACTTGCCCTTTTATTCCTGCCAAGTGATTGAAAGGGAATATAGAGTACTTAGCTCATAAACATACTCAGCAAAGAATGTGTTCATGACATTTTATAACATTCACCAAATTATCCCAATACCAGCGATTATTGTGATGGGAAAACTTTTTAAATAGTTTGTCCACTACCAGGACAACCTCTTCTTATTCCAAGTTTCTCCCGGGTAAAATAATAAAGCCTATAATCACCTGATGCACCTGAGCCCTTCCAATGGTGTCCGAGCTCACAGTGCCGGGGACAATGTGGAGTTGTGAAGTCACATGAGCCCCACATCCAATCAGCGCCGGCTTCCTTCTCCCCGCCTTCGGACCAAACGAGCAATCCACAAGAGGTGAGCGCAGCCGGCGCTGATTGGAGATGGGGCTCATGTGACGTCACAACCCCAGGTTAACCCCAGCACTGCGAGCTCTGACACCGCTGGAAGAGTGCCGGTACAGGAGGTGAGTGAGTATAGGCTTTAATATTTTACCTGGGGGAAACGTGGAATAAGAAGAGGCTGTCCTAGTAGTGGACAACCCTTTTAACTTAGTAATGAAATTGGATGTTCCAAATGCTGGAATTTTTTTTTTATGTTTTTATACTTGAGCACTTGGAATTGCTGTTTCAAGCATTTTGCAATCCAAACAGTAAGTTCACACATCACAGACAAATCACAGTATTTTCTACAAACTGCAAAACTCAATAGAACTGTAAAGAATGATTTTTTTCTCTGGCTGAAGTCATGCATGTAGCTTTTATGGCTCTTTTAGATGCAGTTTTTTACAGGTTAAAAATGTGTTAATGTTTTGTTGTGTTAAAGAGGTTGTCCTCTACTTTTACATTGATGGCCTATCTTATGATAGGTCATCAATATCAGATTGGCTGGGGGTCTGACACCCCACAACCCCACTGATCAGCTGCTCTTTGTACTGGCAGCAGCAGCAGGCAGCCGGAGCTGCTCAGTCTTCTGATAGTGGCCATGGCCGGGTACTGCACATCCACCTCCTTTTCAGATTAATAGGAGGCGGATGTGCAGTTCCCTGGCTACAGCCATTATCAGAAGACTGAGCAGCTCTGGAACTGAGCATTTCCGGCCCTAGGCTGCTGCCACCATCACTGAGAACGCTGATTGGCGGGGGTGCAGTGTGCCAGACCCAGCCAATCTGCCATTGATGACCCATCCTAAAGATAGACGATCAATGTAAGGGTACACTCACACGAGCATATAAATTGGACAAGTGCAATGCGAGAAAATTTCACATTGCATATTCAATGAGGGAGTGCAAATGGGCAGCTTTTTTCTCATCCAGATTCTGGATGAGAGAAAAGTCGCAGCATGCTGCGATTGTCAGCGAGAGCCATGTCACTCGCACCCATACAAGTCTGTGCGCGAGTGAAACATCGGACTGCACTCGAATGATATCTGAGTGCAGTGCCATTATCGCATCAGCTGACAATAAAGGAGATTTAGAGATTAATCCCGCCCTCTCCTCTACAGCGCCCGTCTCCTCCTCCGCAGCTGTGATCCGATCTTAGGATCAGATCACAGTTGCGTGACATTCGGCTCACGCTGGCAGCACAGCGGGAGCCGAGGGTCATTAGTATATCACATCTGAAGCATTCGCATTTGATGTCATACCACAGTGTGAATCCAGCCTAAAAGTAATGGAAAATCTCTTTAACTTATAATGCAAAAAAAAAACCCCTTAAATTTGCATTCGATTAATGTTGCAGATGTATTGCAAAGGGTGCACCCGACAGTGAAAATGACACAAACAAGTGACGCTGCTTATCTGTAGCATATGCAAAGCGGCTCAATTCCATATATAAATTATCTGCAGTGGTTGTCATTTTTGAAGTCTAACCTCGCTGCTATGCTAATGTGCTGTGGATTTCCCATTCCCAAATCCAGACTGAAAATCTGCTGCAATTCTGCAATGTGTGAGCAAGTTATTGGTTTACTTTTACGTTTACACTTTTTCCCTTCTTTTCAGATACACTCCTGATTTTAACTCAAGAAATGTAGAAACAGAAAAAAATACGCAAAGTGTTACAAGACGAGGGTGATTTTGCACATTTTACTTTTAATACAGATTTGTTCACAGTATATTTTTTGCAAAAATTGTGCTTGCTGCACGTGGGTTTTGCTGATTTGTCTCAAATTTCCATTGTGGAGAGTGAAATCCACACTCAATTCTGCACGAAAAAATTCACAAACTTAAAATCTGTGCAGAAATTTTTAGCAACATGGGATTTGTTTAACTTTCTTCTGCTTAGAGGCAAATATTCAATGAGTGAGTGAACGTTCCGTGCCCTGGGCCGTTTTTGTAATGGGGTGTATTTACATGGGATTTAGGTTAGTGTTCATACGTGACGCCACTTACGGTGCTGCGGCTATATATATTTGGAGCCGCCGCAGCAGAATATCACTACTGGGGCTGGTGGTTTTTGCAGCCTGGATGGTAGGCCCTCCGCAAGCAGGGCCTCGCTCCAGAGGATGGGTGTTGTGACGGGCGTCGGAAGAAGGTAGTCCACACAGAGGTATAGTGCAACTGTTTTTTTACTCACGGCTGGTAGGTGGTAACAGGTTGCCCGAGGCCGGCTGGTTTCACCTTCAGGTCCCCTTCGTCCCAGTGCCAGTTCAATACTCTGGTACCTTCTTCCCCTGCACCTGTCTCTGGTAAATGGGTCCCCGTCCAGTGGTTTGTCCACTTTTGTCCACCTAACGATAGCGTGAACCCTGTGTGGTTGGAGTCTCTGGTCCTGTCCCCGACTCTCCCTTTGCTACTGAGTCTTCAGATTCTTAGGGTCAGCGAGGTCCCCTCGCTGTGCAGATGTTAACAGGTCGGCTTGAATTTTTTTCCTGTCCTAGGGTTCTTACCCCGTCGGTGCGTAGTTCCTGGAGTACTCCACCGGCAACTACTCTCCTGGGTACCAGGTTACCGTTCCCCCCTCAGTCAGGACGTTGCTTCACTTCCACCTTCACTCCTCTACTGCTGTCAACTCACTGACTACTCTCCACAGTCTGCCCATCCCACCTGGTCAACTAGTGGACTGGTTTGGCTCCACCTCTAGGCGGCCATCCATTGGTCCAACCCTAGCTAAGTACCATTGTATGGGGGATTGTTGGGGAAAAACTGGGATTACTTGGGTTTTTGGTGTTACCGGCACTGGGTCTCCGGGTCCCTAGGGGGTAGGCCCTGCATCCTTCTGGGGACGCAGAACCTTGTAGCACACTGATGACTTTAAGGGTGCTACACTGGCCTTACAGATACTGAGGTAACATACTCACCAAATACACAACATGTGCACATGGTCTTACAAATACTGAGGTAAGAAAGTCACCAAATACTCAATGGGTGCACGTGGCCTTACAAATATTGAGGTAAGAAAGTCACCAAATACTCAGCATGTGCATGTGGCCTTACAAATACTGAGGTAAAAAAAACAAAACAAATACCCAACGTATGCACGTTGCCTTACAAATACTATGGTAAAAAACTCACTAGCTACTCAACGTGTGCACGTGGCCTAAGCTGATGGCTCCAGAGTAGCTACACCTAGTGTTTAGACTCACAGCTAAATCTACATGCTGTTCCATATTGTGCATTATTAGTCTAAATAATGCAGTTCCACATTCTTGCAAATTATGATCAGACTCCATTGCTCTTTATTTTCTGTTAATGACATGTTAAGCTGTTTTGATTTCTTTTCACATCACCTACTTAGATGATTAGTCACGTACCCATATGGACTTGCTTCATGTACTCCACAACAGAAACTTTGTTGTCATTCCAATGCCCCTGAAGTGTTGCGGCATCTGGATACTTACAACACGACACCTCGAGAGTGATTTCAACGCACTGACTGAAGATGTAGTTATAATCTTGCATGCCACCTGGAATCAAGGGTATAGGTCACTTTTCTAACCACATTGGTAAATATAGAAATATTGTGCACAAAATACAAATATTAACTCTCAGTTTCATTCTTAGTTACCTAACCCCCAACTACAACCCAACAAATTCTAGGAATTTCTAGTCAGTTTAGTAAGAAAAAAAGTGTAATGAAGAAACACAGTTTATACATAAGTGAGAATGGCATTTAAAATAAAATGGAGGTTTGTGCTTCATGCAGTAATGTATGGGTACGTTCTCCATTTAGGATTGCTATTAAAGCTGCAATAACCAGACTTTATATGTTCTACAGAATACTCTGATCACAATAAGGCTATGTTCACACTGAGGTGTTTTTTTTTTATTTTTTTTTTTAATTTTAAGCTTTCAAATACATGTTTTTCAAGCAGAAACCGGTTCAGGAAACTCCTTTTTTTAGGGGATCTTGTAAAGGGATTTTTTTTCCCTGAACAGCTTTAGAAGTGTTTTAGTTGGACAGTGCTTAGTTTGGAGAGGTTTACGTCAGGATCTCAGAGAGATGCACTTTTGTTTTTTCACAAGGCGGTTTTCAAAACTTTTTAAGGAAAGTTCAAATAACTCATAAATGGCAAAAAATGGAGTGTGTTTGGCTAGGTTCACACACCGTCTTTTAGTTACCGAGTTTTCCCAGGCAAAACAACTTCAGAAAACTGTCTGCTGATGTTCTCGTGAAGCAGCTTTGCCAACAGTATTGCCGTTCTTATGACAGCTATACCAGAAAAGAAGGGACATAAAATGGAAACCGTACACAGCAATGTCGTCTTTGACAGATGTGAACTATGTTCACTTTATGCACCTTTTCACTTTCTTTCAGATAATTTCTAGGACTTAACCGCCTGAAAATGACCTACTCCATAGCCTTACAACAGTTTGTGAGGAGGATGTTGAAGAGAATCCACACCAAAATACTCAAGATACAGGGTCAACATAGCCTGCAGTGTGTGCTCATGTTGCTTTTAATGCTGACGTGTTTTAAAGCAGTAAAAAAAAACGCTCAAAAACATGAACATGTGTATTTTTATGTAAAAACTAGTTTCTTTTGATATTGTGTAATATGGTTTTGCCAAGATGCCAAGCCTTTTAAAAGAAGTGACGTATATTCGTCAACCATTTTGCACTATGAAGACAGTTAATACTTTATAATAGAAGTCAACAGGAAAGCTAAAAAAAAATGCCCTGAAGACAGCAATTTTTTTGTGTTTTCCACCACACACACACACACACACAAAATATTAGCATTTTCTTAATTTCTTAATGAAGTCCAGAAAATGCAAGAAAGATACCAGGAAAAATAAATGCCAGGATTGTTTCCTCAGGCTTTTTTTTTTCAAACGTCTTTAAGGCCTCTTTTACACATGTTAAAAACACATATGTCCCTCTGTGTGCTGTGATTTCACGGCACACGTGTGTTCTCTATGTGCTACCCGTTATAGCACATGGAGATCAGGCATTCCAAACTCGCCTGTTCCTGCTCCTACTGTCCATGGTGCTAAACCTCTGGCTCTCGTGTGTGCGGCCGCCGCCGTGTCCTCTCTGCAGCTACTTCCGGGTCAGCTGTGCAGTGCATAACTGCATATTCATAAGAATAATTTGCCGGGCCTGGAAGCAGAGACAGCAGCAGCCGGAGACAGCGTCGCTGGAGATGGGTGAGTTTCAAAACCTTTTTAAATGTACGTGTTTTCTGGTATGTGTTTCACGGACCATACCACTGTGTTTTCCATGTGACATCAGTGATGCCAGAAAAAAAACGGACATGTCTCCGAGCGGAATCATGGACACGCATGTACATCACAGGGACACAGTCAGTGAAAAATCACTGATGTGTGCACAGACCCATTGAATTTAATGGGTCTGCGTATGTCCATGATTCTGGTATGTATAAAAACTGTCACATACGTACCAGAATCACTGACATGTGAAAGAGGCCTAAATAGCAGAAATAGACACAAAGTAAACAAACTCTTAACAAATGTGCAAACGGGAGAAATGTTGAGAATTTTTTTTTTTTTTTTTTTAAATCAGGTTCATTTTTATTTAACATCAAAATTATACAACACATAAAATAATTCCCTCCATAGAAATATCACAGAAAGGGAAAAAACCTTTAGTCAATAAGAAAAACCACACAAATAACATAATAAACAATGCACCCGCAGTCCACGTCTCATTTCAATATGGGTCTCAAAGTGCATATTATTTCCCAATATATTCTCCATAGTATAGCTTACCCAGCATCATTATGACATTATATATATATATACACATATACATACACGCACGCACGCACGCACACACATATACATGCACACACATATACATACACGCACGCACGCACACACATATACATGCACACACATATACATGCACACACCTTCCAGCAGTACGCATATCACCCTATTTGAGGAAATTTGTTAACCGGTCAGAAGGAGAAGGACCTGGTCGCTCGCACTGTCCTGCAGTAACGCCGAGGAGGGAAGGCCTGGGGTATCCAACCATGCCCCCCAGATCTTATAGAACTTTTTCAATGCATTTCTTTTAAGGTATACTCCTCTCTCCAGTCGAAGTATAGCGTTTACTCTTTCCCTAAAATCCCCGATGACCGGAGGCGCTGGGTCCAACCAGTGGTAGGCCAACAGTTTCCTAGCCTGGTACAAGAGACGTGTAATACCGACCATTACCGGCGAACTCAAGGCCACCCCCCCTCCAGTAGACCCAGGATACATATAATAGGTCTTGGCTGTAGACGGATATTGAAAACTTGTCTAACCAAATCTAGTACTGCCCTCCAGTAATCTTCAATGTTCCCACAGGACCACATCATATGCATCAGATTCGCACCCTCCTGTCCGCACCTAGGACACAGATCATCCATCCTAACTCCCATCTTATGCAATAGACTAGGTGTCCTATATACTCTATGTAACAGGAATAGCTGTGACAGTCGTTGGCCTTCAGATACAGCAAGGCTTGGCGTCTGAGACAGGACCTCACCCCACTGTTCCTCTGTCATAGGGCCTAGGTCCCTCTCCCACTTTTCTCTAGCCTGCAAAGGGAATTTGTCGAGGTGTCTAGATAACATCACTGTATACAACCTAGAAATAATACCATAGGAGCGATCAGATGTCAACAATTCAGTAAGAGTGTGATTCCGCTCTATCCTAATGTCCATACGACGTGTCTGTGTCTCATAGGCATGACGGAGCTGCAGGTATTGGTAAAAGGAACTGTGCGGTATCCCAAACTCAGCTTGAAGCTGGTCAAATCTTTTAAGTATATTATTCTGAAGAATCTGAGACACCTGATGCACCCCCCTGCTCACCCACATTCTCCAACCCGGGAGTCTCTGCAGCTCCGCCAGTCCACGATTATGCCATAAGGGCCAGTACTCAGTCATTCCTGATATTCCCAGCAACTGCTTCCCTCTATCCCACACCTTGTACATCAATGATAATGTTGGATATAATGTTCCTCCTCTGGGTGAGTATCCTGCATCCAAAAAAGCCACTGGGTGTCCCCATTCTGCAAGGCCCCTCACCAATTTGCCCCCAGCGTCATATGCCTCATCCTTTCCCCACCCCCTGAAGTGCTGCATCTGTGCCGCAATATAATAAACCCACGGGTTGGGGACTGCCAGACCCCCATCCTCCTTCCCTCTCTGCAGGGTCTCAAGGCGGATTCTAGCCTGCTGCTTTTGCCACAAGAGTTCCCGAAACAAAGTGTTGATTTTACGGAAAAATTTCCAGTGGATCCATATTGGGGCGTTGTGGAGAAGATACAGAAGTTTGGGCATCAGTACCATTTTTAGTAGATTAGCACGGCCAATAAGGGACAGTGGGAGTCGACACCAGGCATCTATCTTGTTCCTAAACTGAGCCAACACTGGTTCCAGATTTTGAGAGTAGTAATCACGCGGTCGGGCACTAACCACAATCCCCAGGTATTTAAATTTATCCACCGTCGGAATTGGCAGCCCCAGAGTACTAAAATTAGATGGGAGTGCATCTATAGGGAGCAGGGCCGATTTCTTCCAGTTTATTAGGAGTCCCGAGCGCCTACCAAATTCTATAATAATATTTATTGCTGGGCCCACCGATGTCCCCACCTCCCTGAGATACAGCAACAAATCGTCCGCATAGAGGGAAACCTTATGCTCCAGACCGCCTATCTCAAACCCCTTTACGCCAGCGGATGCACGAAGCATAGCCGCCAATGGCTCAATTGCCGCTGCAAATAGTAATGGAGAGAGAGGACAGCCCTGTCTCGTGCCCCTGGCCAAATTAAAAGACGAGGAGGTACAACGATTAACTCGAATCCTGGCCCGCGGAGAGGCATATAACAATTTGACCCAGCCAATAAATCTGGAGCCAAGACCCAATTTCTCCAAAACTACCCATAGGAAATTCCATTCAATACTGTCAAAGGCTTTGGCTGCATCTAATGACAGGACTGCTCTCTCCTTGTTTCTCCCCTCAGAACTTAGCTGTATCCCCAGGAATAAACGTCGCAAATTAATGGAAGTAGATTTATTGGGGATGAATCCAGTCTGATCCTCGTGGATCACTGACGTGATCACCCGGGACAATCTGTTAGCTAGAATTTTAGCGATTAATTTAATATCTAATGTAAGCAGCGAGATTGGGCGATAGGAGTCAGGCGCGGTCGGATCTTTCCCGGGTTTTAAAATCAGAACAATAATAGCCTTCCTCATGGATGCAGGGAGGGATCCCTTCTCCTCAGCATCTCTGAACACATCCAAGAGTCTTGGCAGCAGCAGATGGGTATATAATTTGTAGAATTCACCCGGGAGTCCGTCCGCACCTGGGGCCTTTTCATTTTGGATTTGACCGAGCGCCTCCTCCAGCTCCTCCAGGTCTATATCTCTATTCAGGGATTCTCTCTCACTATCTGACAGACTGGGGAGAGTGATCTCCTCCACAAAGTCCCGCAGTTCCTCATCCCCATAATGCGATTTAGAGGAGTATAATTGGGTGTAATACTGTTGCATGACCTCCACAATCCTCCCGCTGTCCCTCACCTCCTCTCCAGTGTCAAGTTTCAATTTGGTGATATAGGTCAATCCCTCCTGCGCCCTAGCAATTGTAGCCAAGCGATGTCCCACACTCTCCCCCTCCGTAAAGTACCGCTGCTTAAGGAAAAAGCGTTTGTTAGTGGCCAAGGAAGTCATATGGTCTCTCAGAGCTCTCTGCGCCCTCTCTAAGTCCCGCTTGGCATCATCTGTAGGGTTAGATATAAGAAGTCGTTCTGCATCACCTAAAGTGTCCGTCAGATACTTAGTGCGCTCTCTTGTTTTCGCCTTTCGGGTGCAAATTTCCCTAATATATGTCCCACGAACATACGCCTTCATTGCGTCCCACACTATATGTTTAGATGCCGTACCGTCATTTGTCACAAAATATTCCCGTATAGTGTCAGTCAGAGTGCCCCCTATCAGTTGTATCCAAAAAGGGTTGAGCCGCCAAGGTATCCCCGCCAGCCGGTCTGGGTCCCCAAGCCTTAGACGGACCTGTAGTGGGGAGTGGTCAGACACCCCCCTGGCCAGGTACGTGACTGAAGCTACACAAGGCAGCAGCTGAGCATTTCCAATGGCCAGGTCAATCCGGGACAGTGAATGATGAGAACTAGAATAGCATGAGTACTGCCGGACCTGCGGGTTTCTAATACGCCAAATATCTACATATCCCACCTCCTCCATCAGTCTGGCAAGGGATGTAGCTGCCGCCCCCACTGAGATATTCCCTGTATGTAACTTATCCCAATACGGGTGCAAGTAATTATTATAGTCTCCTACTAATAGGGTGGGGACCTCAGGGAGGGAAGCAACAAAATTGAGGATACGTTTCAATGGTTCCCCTGTGTATGGCGGCGGAATATAAATTGCAACTAGAACACAGCGCACATTATGAAGGACACAGTAAAGACATACAAATCTACCCTCCTGATCCACAGAAGCTTTAAGACACTCAAACGGCACTGTCCTGTGTATCAGGACACTCACCCCCCTGGAATGTGTGGTATATACAGAGTGGTACTCATGGGCTATCCATTTTTTGTGGAGCAAGTGGAGCCGCTCCTTCACCAAGTGCGTTTCTGATAAGAATATTATGTCTGGCTTAAGCTGCTGTAGAAACAGAAAAACTGCACATCTTTTAGTGGCTTCACCCAATCCTCGCACATTCCAGGCCACTATATTAACCTCCTTCGCCATAAGGGTGAGTGCACATATGTAACAGCAGGGGGCAGCAAGCGGGGACCCCCGGACCCATCTGCAGCAGTTCCCATAGATGAGCATAGACCAAACAGGTGCATAAAACAAAAAGGTCAAACAACATAAAAACATACACAGTAAACCAGGACATTCCTCTCAAACAGAGGGAAGTGGGGCTAAACATAACCGTAAGAGCACATAACGGTTTAAATTCCTGAACAGTCATCAACTGCATAGTAACCTATCTGGGTGGCTCCTGCCAACCGTCCATAAGTGTTCCAGCCGGGAAACATAGCAAGTTCACCTCAGCAAGTCCAACAGCAAGGAATCCGCAATAATCCTCAGCGGTGATTTCTGCGCAGTCCTTTTTCATTGGTATCGAGCCATGCGGCTGCATCCTTTGGAGTGTCAAAAAACTTTGTCCCACCATCCGCCACCACTCGCAGCCTGGTAGGGTATAGCATTGAGTAAGAGATCTGCAGCTGCCTCAGGCGTTTTTTGACATCAATAAATTGCGCTCTCCTCTGCTGGATTTCAGTGGAAAAATCCGGGTACAGTGAGACCTTATGGCCGTCAATAGCCAGATCCTTAATCTCCCGGGCTCTGCGGAGCGCAGTGTCCCTGTCCCTGAAGTGCAGTAGCTTGAGGAGGATAGGACGAGGGGGTGCCCCTGGTGGTGGGGGTCTAGTGGGGACCCTATGTGCCCGCTCAATAGTGAAGAAAGGAGAAAACAGATCCATACCCAAAGTCTTGGGGAGCCACATTTCAAAAAAAGCTACTGGATTATTGCCTTCTGCCTTTTCTGGGACCCCGACCAGTCGGAGATTGCTTCTGCGGGATCTGTTTTCTAGATCGTCCACCTTAGCCCTAAGCAATGAGATATTGTGGATTGCTCTGCCAAGGTCCCGAGTCAGAGGGGGCAGCTTATCCTCTGTGGCACTGACCCGGTCTTCCAGGGCCCCCACCCGTACATTGACCCCCTGCAACTCGTGCCTGATAGATGAAATGTCCATTTTAATTCCTCCCATCTGTATGTTCAAAGTGGCTAGCATATTGTTGCAGGTGTTTACTGCTGCAAGCACATCACTGAGGGTGGGCTCTGCTCTCCCAGGATCTGTGTTTTCATCTGCAGCTCTAAGATTGTCCCCCTTCTCCACATTACTGGCAGCAGCCAACATACTCACAGCTCCCTGCTGCTCTTCCTCCTCCATCAGTTCTTGTCCTGGGATCTGTAGCTCCTCCACGCTGAGGTCAGACTGCTTAACAGCTCCAGGTATCTCAGGCTGATCTCGTGCAAACTTGCTGAGGCGAGCTATTGCATCAGACGCCCTGCCCCCACCTGAAGCTCCAGCGTCCATGAGTGTGGCCTGTGTCCCACGCTTCTTATCAGCCCGAGTTCTGGTCATATCACTCAGGTCTTTGAAGCCCCCTCAGTCTAGGAGAGGTCACCACTTCAGGAAAGCAGTAAAACAAACTTTAACCCCAGCTGGACAGGATTATACAGGAGTTTTTTGCAGGAGCTCTCTCTACACAGGTCTTCCTCACATGCTGCTCAGGCCACGCCCCCGAGAATTTTTGTTTTTAATGGATTCTCATAAAATCCTCTTCAAAATTTCTTACAAGTTATTTCTATAAAAAAAAATGCACTTTGGTGTTACGTTTTTTTTTTCTTTTTTATTCCTGAAAAGATTTTGAAACACTTAGTGGAAAGAAAAAAAAAAAGAAAGTGCATGTCACTTCTTTGAAGAGAATCTTGGAGGAAAACTCTCCAAACTAGGCTCTGCTCTTTTTGGGTGTTAATTCTTCATCAGGGCAGAATACCTCTGCCCTGATGAAGAATTAACACCCAAGAATTTCAAAATGTACGTCGCTTCGTGAGGTTCTGCTGCTGCGACCAAGCCCTCATTATACCACTCCACCAATACTGGTAGATATGCTGTTACCATCGCTTACACAATGTGATGAGGTTGTGATCCTGAGGGGTTATATTTACTACGGGCATTGCCCAAGACAGGATGTATGCAATGTTTGCATTTGTCTTTTTGCAGTATTGCAATTTAACTAACTGTCATTAACCCTGAAGGGTTATATACACTAGAGCCTGGTCCTGTCATTTTATGTGTTTTTAATGGATGTTCATCTGCTGTATCTAATAAAACTTTTGTACCTTTTGCACTCTAAAAACTCATTGTCCTCTTGCTTATATACAATTAGAATCTATGTGGATATTCATATGTCCATTTTCATCCTGCAGCACGGATGACAAGGGGCAATACAAATCTATCGGTGTGTGAAAATCATGTACAGCACATGGATAGTATCTATGTGTCATCCGTGTGCTGTTTGTGTGGCGCCCCTGACCTGGTCAGGCACCACTGAGTACTGCACCCATGCTGGGGACAGTACAATACAGGTAATCCAGAAGGCTGACCGAGGTGTGACTACACAGGCGCATAGTGATCAGGTCTCACACATGTACCTTTGAGAGGACCCCTGGGGATCCCAGGAGGGGGCAAAGCCTTCACCTCCACTTGAGGAGTGGAGGGGGCGAAGCCTCCATCTCCACTCAAGGGGTGTGGTAGAGAGCCTGGTTGCTAGGTGGCGTAGGCAGGCACAAGGGGAAAAGAGAAGGAGGAGTAAAGAGTCTGAAGCAGAGTGTGGAGGAGTGAGGAGCATGGAAGTGGAGCTCAGACAGGAGCAGCAGGCAGGTCCCACGAGTGAGCCGGTTTAGTGTGCAGTCCAGGAAGAGCAGAAGCAGACCCTGGAGCTGTTGCAGTCTAACAGCGTCCGCGCAGTGACTACCGACGGGGGAGAACGGTCACCTGGTAGTGCTGCCCGAACACCACACACAGCTGGAGAGAGAGCAGTGTAGTGGAAAGTAAGGAGACTGTCAGGGAGTACCAGGCCCAAACGGGCGGCAGATCCCGATGCGGGGATAGATCCACCTTTCCTTGCTAAACCTGCCGGTGTGGGGCCCTTAAAGCCCACGCCACAACACCACAAAAGCCGCAGCCACGTAGCCACAGTTAGGGCCCATAGTTCACAGGAGGCAAGCAGCTGGAGTGATCTGGTCCAGGCGACAAGCAAACGGCAAACAAAAGAGGGGAGCAGCTACTTCCCTGGGTGACCCCCATAGGGACTAAAAGTCGGGGTTACCACAAACCACAGAAGGGCTAAAGAAGGCGAGTCAGTAGCCACCCTCATCAGTCAGCCTGAAGGATACCTGGTTCCAGCCTGGTTCATCCCAGCTACGCCCGGGTTACTCACCCTGCCATCAACTGTGAGTAAAACCCCTGAAAGACATTCTGCTTGTGTGGAGTTATTCTGCGCCTTGTGGTTCTACACACCTACACAGGGCCCTGGGGCTTGCCTCACTCTCAGGAGGCTGTTACAACTGACTGCACCCACCATCGGCCCCAGGCATCCCTAATCTGCAGTGGCGGTCCCCACTGACCGCAATTCTGAGAGTGGCGTCACGACAATCCTAAAAGAAGATCTCCTACCTGTGACAAGATCCAGCCGAGTGGAGTCCCTGAAGGTAATGCACCGACACTGCACTTGTGGGGCTTCACATCTGGCGTCACGAACAGGATAAGGACTAGACCTGTTCAGACAGGTGACCATGTGCCTGGGCGGTCCGCTTGGAAAATTGGAAGCGCCGCCATATTGCCACCATGAAAAGCGCGCTGAAAAACAACAGCAGCCCGCGCTGGGAGAAGTTACCGCCCACGAAGAGGTGTGGCTACCCAGAGATCCCCTGCAGAGTCCGGACCTCGCAAGTGAAGAGAGCGGAGGCGTTCAGAGACGTCGGGACAGAAAGGGAGCCAGAAGCCTGCTGCTGGAAGAGGCAGAGCAGAAACTGAAGAGCCTGCAACTGGAGGCAGCGACGAGTCCACTGCTGGGAAATCGTGCAGAAGAAGGCGCAGAGGAAATGGCGTCTGAACGCAGAAACCCAGAACCAGGCTCCGCTGCCTGGTGGTATCGGGAGCTTGCCCAGTTCTGCGACCGACTGGAGACCCGGGTCGTGGAGCAGATCAGAGAGGAACGCATGGAGCTTCTGGAGATGGCTGCCGCGGTGCAGGCCTATGAGGAAAAAGCTGCGCGACGAGTGCCAGACCGAGCGGCGACGACTCAGACCCCGATGGTGCCACCGATGGGTGAGTCCAGTGTTGCCCCTGCCAGCGCGAGTGCCCCGACCCCTGCTGCCACGCACGCGGTCCCTGAAGAGGCGCCCGGCGCGGCGACGCTGAAACAGGCCGCAGCCACGCCAGGTGCGGCCCGCCAAGTCCAGGCCGCCGCAGAGATGCCCTGCCCGGCCCGCAAAGATCCGGCTGCCGCCGCGACCCTCATCCACGCCGCAGGTGTGACGCTGACCCAGGCCGCCGCCATGCTAGGCCCTGCCCGCCAAGCCCAGATCGCTGCAGCGACGCCCAGCCCAGCCTGCACAGATCCCATCGCAGCTGCGACGCCAATTCAGGCCGCCGCAGCGATGCCCTGCCCGGCCCGCCAAGAACCGGCCGCAGTAGCGATGCCCGCTAAGACTCCAGCTGCGACCCTGATTGAAACTGCAACGCTGATCCAGGCCGCTGCCATGTCAGGCGCGGCCCGCCAAGACAAGAATGTACCACTGTTTACCCCGGCCTGCAAGGCCAGAGCAGACACCGCTCCCCAGTCTAAGGAAGTTCCTGCTAGGAAGTCCCTGATAGGAGAGGACCCTGAATACTGGAAGCTGAAGGCTGACCTAGAGGCCCAGTTCCCACAGGAGATGGTGGACCGGTATCTGCTCCCTCCGCACACCCCCAAGGCGACTTCTGCAGCAACCACGCCAAAGAGTCCCCCGCCCGGGCCTGCTGATGACCACCCATCCCCGGCGCTGCCACAACAGGAGTGCTTAGAAGAACTAAGGGGGAGAGGAGGCCAGGAGGCTGAGGAGCTGACCCCGGAGCCATCAGCAGTGGATCCATGCCCCGCGCCAGAGATGCTGCCGTATTCCCGCTGGGATGAAGAGAGCCCGACACCCTCTGCTGAAGAAGATCTGTCCAGGTACCTCACCTGGGAGCCTGCAGGCAGTGAAGTAACAACCCAGCAGAACCCAGCCCGTAGGACACGGCGCCGTAGCAGAACCAAGCTTTCCCCTGCACCGCAGTCTCCAGAGCAGAAAGACGAAGTCATGGCCAGAGACTTGGAAGAGAAACGGTCTTTAAGAAGAGCCAAATCCCAGGTTAGAGGCCCACTTTGTCGTGGTGTAGTAGAGGATTTCAGTTTGAAGAGTGGATATGGTTTCATAGTAGCTCCTGGTATAAAAGAAGGCATATTTGTGAATAGAAGGGATGTTAGAGCCCATTTGCCCAGAGGACATCCGGGAAGGAACTTACAGATGGGAGATACAGTGGAATTCACAATGCATCAGGGAGAAAGAGGATGGTATGCACTTGACGTTACGCCATGTACCAGAGATTCCTATAGAAACCCAGTTGTCTCCATACCACAAGAAAAAGAAACAGATACAGAAGAAGAAAGGAAAGATAAAGGACCCACTGATGAGACTACCTCCGATGATGAGAGAAATGAAGGAAACAACAGGTGCCGCAGCCCTACAGGCCCAAGCCCTGGTAAGGAGGAATCTATGTAGAGAAAAGTAAGAAGTACAGCAAGTTAAAGTTTTGAAAAGTTTGCAACGTTAATGTTTAAGAAATGTGCCCACATGAACTAATGTGAGAAACCCATAAACCTTAAGGCTATGAACTGGCTATAGCCACAAACTCTCGCAGTGTAAATAGTTACCCCAGAGGTACCACCACCAGAGCCAGCCTGTTTAGGGGCTTGGCTCACCTGCAACCAGGGAGCACGTCCGTTTATGGGGCCTTGGCTCGCCTGCAACCAGGGAGCATGCCTGTTTATGGGGCCTGGCTCTCCACCACAAAGAGGGTACCTGGTCAGCACCAACTGTGGAGGCCGCCTCTACATCCTGCCAGAAGTGGCTGAAGGCGCGGCTTCACCAGGCCAGGTATGCCCTGAAGACCACCAGCCCATGAAAGCCGCCTCTACATCCTGCCAGAAGTGGCTGAAGGCGCGGCCAACGTGAGAGGGTTTTGGGTGGGTTAACGGACTTGTGGGTGGAGGGTGGTGATGTATGGTACCTGGTGGTTTTAAAAAGTTTTACCATGTTTTAATGTTTTATGCATTTTAAAATGTTGTCTTGCAGCCCGAGGACGTGCTGGTGATAACTAAGGGGGAATGTGGCGCCCCTGACCTGGTCAGGCACCACTGAGTACTGCACCCATGCTGGGGACAGTACAATACAGGTAATCCAGAAGGCTGACCGAGGTGTGACTACACAGGCGCATAGTGATCAGGTCTCACACATGTACCTTTGAGAGGACCCCTGGGGATCCCAGGAGGGGGCAAAGCCTTCACCTCCACTTGAGGAGTGGAGGGGGCGAAGCCTCCATCTCCACTCAAGGGGTGTGGTAGAGAGTCTGGTTGCTAGGTGGCGTAGGCAGGCACAAGGGGAAAAGAGAAGGAGGAGTAAAGAGTCTGAAGCAGAGTGTGGAGGAGTGAGGAGCATGGAAGTGGAGCTCAGACAGGAGCAGCAGGCAGGTCCCACGAGTGAGCCGGTTTAGTGTGCAGTCCAGGAAGAGCAGAAGCAGACCCTGGAGCTGTTGCAGTCTAACAGCGTCCGCGCAGTGACTACCGACGGGGGAGAACGGTCACCTGGTAGTGCTGCCCGAACACCACACACAGCTGGAGAGAGAGCAGTGTAGTGGAAAGTAAGGAGACTGTCAGGGAGTACCAGGCCCAAACGGGCGGCAGATCCCGATGCGGGGATAGATCCACCTTTCCTTGCTAAACCTGCCGGTGTGGGGCCCTTAAAGCCCACGCCACAACACCACAAAAGCCGCAGCCACGTAGCCACAGTTAGGGCCCATAGTTCACAGGAGGCAAGCAGCTGGAGTGATCTGGTCCAGGCGACAAGCAAACGGCAAACAAAAGAGGGGAGCAGCTACTTCCCTGGGTGACCCCCATAGGGACTAAAAGTCGGGGTTACCACAAACCACAGAAGGGCTAAGGAAGGCGAGTCGGTAGCCACCCTCATCAGTCAGCCTGAAGGATACCTGGTTCCAGCCTGGTTCATCCCAGCTACGCCCGGGTTACTCACCCTGCCATCAACTGTGAGTAAAACCCCTGAAAGACATTCTGCTTGTGTGGAGTTATTCTGCGCCTTGTGGTTCTACACACCTACACAGGGCCCTGGGGCTTGCCTCACTCTCAGGAGGCTGTTACAACTGACTGCACCCACCATCGGCCCCAGGCATCCCTAATCTGCAGTGGCGGTCCCCACTGACCGCAATTCTGAGAGTGGCGTCACGACAATCCTAAAAGAAGATCTCCTACCTGTGACAAGATCCAGCCGAGTGGAGTCCCTGAAGGTAATGCACCGACACTGCACTTGTGGGGCTTCACATTTGTATTGAACATTGAAAGTATAGGAGAAGCTTTGCAATTTCTTTATCCATCCGTGAAAAATGCTTGTGGCAAACTGATGATAAAATCGGACACACGGACCATACACGGATGACACACTGTTCAAAACATTGATGACACCAGTACCATTTTTTCCACATATGTGTTTAAAAACGGATAAATGAATGCGGTCTTATTCAAATTCTATTTAAAAGAACTGCTGAAAGTTCAGGTATTGCAGCCGTAATATTTAATGTGAATGCATTTCAGGTGCTTGAAACCGTCCCTAAGACCAGTTTTACACGGTTGGTCTGGACACATACACACTGCTCAGCATTGATAATGCAACACCAAGAAGGAAAAGTTATGGAATTATGGAAATCACAGGAACATAGGCATATTATATGCAAATGATTAAAAAAAATTGAATACATTTTTTAAAACATCTTGATACTATAGCACACATATCATCAAGATTCACTGATCATTGAGATCATCATTAGATGGAATGATGTTTAATTTCATTTGGAGAACAGAATGGATCACTACGTGCTATTGACAAATCTGAAGGAACCACCTAAGGAAATGCTGTGAAAGGCCTTCACATTAAAACATCATACCGGTCCTGCTCCAGGCATTATGATGTGGGGAGACATAATGTATTGTAGCCAGCTCTAATCTTCATTCTAGGTACACTAACAGATAGGCATTGCGTTAATTTAGTCGTAGAACCAGTGTTACAACCAATTCTTCCAAGTGTCCAAGTAGTCATATTTCAACACGACAATGCTAGGCCTCATGTTTGTTAGTGCTACTGTAAACCTAATATGGTTTGTCACATCTCCAGACTTGTCTTCTATCGAGCACACCGGGGATATCAATGATCGGCAATTGCAAAGGGAGCTGCTAGCAGTGGATCTTGATGACTTCTGTGCCTAAGTGCACTCAGTGTGGCAGAACATTCCTTGGACAACTATTAATAAAAACCTCACTGATAGCATGCCAAAGTATATAAGTTCAAGTATTTCTGTGTGTGTCACCCCTACTTGGTACTGAATATATTTAGATGTTTTGAAAAATGTATTATTAACATATCTACTGATCCTGTGATTTTCACAATTTCATTGCTTTTCCTTCTTCCCATTGCATTTTCAACATTGATGAGTTATCAAATAATACAAAAAAAGGATATTTCAAATACTCACCATTCCCTGGGAATCCATAAGCCTGCATTATGGGAATGAGACACACAATAAAAGTTGTAATAAAGTGGCATATCTGCTGATAGGAAAAGCTGCAGGAGCAAACCTACCAATTATAAGGGTATGTGCAAACGGAGATTTTCCGGCGGTCAAAAACTCTGATTTTTCTATTGGAAAATGCTTCAAGAAAGCAGTTTTCTTTTCCTGAATCAGTTGAACCAATTTTGAATTTTTTTTCTGCTAAAACCTTTTTTTGTGACCTTTTGATTGATAGTGTCTTGTATGGATTGCCATCAAAGAAGTGACAAGCATTTTTTTTTCCCCACCAGTGATTTTTCCCAGCTGAAATGGAAGAAAAACACACTTGACCAGCAAAGTAGTTTTAAAAAAAGAAACAAATCGGAAAAGTCTTTAAAGGTTTTTTTTTGTTTGTTTGTTTTTTGTTTGTTTTTTAGCAATTTTTCAGGTCTCTTGATTAGGAACTACTCAAAAATAAAGCTCTGTGTGCACATACCGTAAAGTAATATGATGACACCCAAAGGTGAATCTACACTTAAACAGATTTGGCAAGAAATAATCCAGCAGACTATATTTTTATGTTTTGGTTAATAGACAAATAGATAATAGATATGATATCACTTTAAAAGATAAGCACAGGTGCAGGGCTAATTTTTTTTTTTTTTTTAGAGCACCACTCCAGTGTCTTTTTTTTTTCAGCACTGGAGTGGTGCTTTAAACCTAGGTCTCCTGGCCTCTGTCTTAGGCCCCCTTCACACGTCCATGATAAAAACACACGTTGTTCAAGGTCCGTGTTGAAGGTGCATATGGCCCATCCGTGTGCCGCGATTTTGGCACAAGTGATAACACACAGAGAACAGGAACTTTTTACTCACGTGTCCCCGGCGCTGCTGTCTCCAGCACTGCTACTTCTGGGTAGTGAATATTCATGAGCATAATGAGCAGGCCTGGAAGCAAGTGACAGCATCGCTGGAGACAGGTAAGTATAGACATTTTTTTTATTTCAAAGACACATGTTTTCTCCAGTATGTGTCACACTGCTGTCACACAGAGCCCATCAGTATACGCTCCATGTGACTTCTGTGCTGCTGGAGAAAAACGGACTTGTCTCCGTGCGTAACTGATGGACACGCGTGCCGCACGGACACACGTCTGTGAATAAACATGGTTGTGTGCGCAGACCCATTGATTTTAATGGGTCTGGGTATGTCCATGTCTCCGGTACATATGAACACGGTTGTCATATGTACCGGAATAACGGACGTGTGAAAGGGGCCTTATGCTCAAATGATATAATGTTCCAAATTGAGCCAACACTTTGGCACAAAACAAGATGGTCTAATGTAAGTCAATCGAAAAAATTCTGCTGTGAAGTTAGTCTGAATGTGGGCTATCTGATCCAGCATGAGTCCCCGTGAGAAATTTGCTGCATCTAGTCTAATGCTAGATAGTTTTAATACATCCGCCCTTACATCTGGGAGATTTGCTTACCTATATGCCTTTTAATATCAAAATTGGGCATGTATAGGTAATAATAGAGGATAAATTCACAAAGTGGAAAATATGTTTTTTACTCTTTTGTACTAGGATTTGTTCTCTGTTTTAATGTAAATTGGCATACAGGATGATGGATTTCCTTGATATAATATGAATGTTGCCTAAAACTATCCATAGACATCTGATGAATATTAGCAGGTCCAAAAGAAATTTGATATGCATTGCTAATGTCCCACAATGACACGTGTTAGTACAAATGAAGATTGGAGTTATGGATTTTAAGAAGTTTTATACTTTGTTACCTAAAACCAACTCAGCTCGCCTTATCTGTATGGGTAGCTTCAGTAACATACAGTATCAATTTGTTAAAACAAGGTACTTCCTTAATTATCTTACACAAACATTAGAGTATAAAATGCCATAAAACAGAAAGGCTTATAGCCCTGCGTACATGAGTGTCCTCACCTCTAATTTTGTACCAGTTAGCTCCATTTGTGACGCCATTGTTAAAACCAATTGAGCTAGGACAAGACATTCCACTGTACATTTTGTCATTATTTTTGGCATATAGCTGAGCTAAGTACTGCAACACATCATTGTCTGGGGGCGCTGTATAAAAGAGATGTAAAAATGAGTGAAATGTTCTACTAAAGTACTGGTAGTAATGTGAATGTGACACAGAAACGCATCTATCATTTAGTACTTTTTTGTCAAGGGCAACGTTCACATAATGCTTTACCCTACGTTCAGTGGCTCCATTGGGGCTTAAATCTGAACTCCTCCAAAACTGCATTTGGTCGTATTTGTTGATGGAACGATTGACCGTTATAATACAGATGGAGTCACAGTGTACGCGGTTGTACATCATTTTTAGCGCTATACACTAATTGGCGGTGGACATCAAGATATATTAGGCTAGGTCTTGCAGTCCACTTCTAATTGGTGCATACAGCTGAAAATAATGCACACACTGACTCCATATGCATCGTTGCCGTAAGTGGACCTGTCACCACATACACCCGAATCCCGTTTTGCAGCGATTCAGACTTTAGCCTAACTGACCATGTGGTAAAAGTTGATGTGAACATTGCCTAACTAATATACATAGCAGTGGTTTCCAAAAAACAAGTACTCTGTCAGTATTTTTCAGCTATATGTTTAGTGCTGTAGAAACTACCAAATGCAGCATGAAAATCTAGACAGACTCCCTCATTACAAAGATGACTCTTAATTCGAGATGGGAGAACCCACAGATGTTCGAGCTCGGTGGGTCTGGCCAGACTTAAAAAAAAGTTTGGTTCGGGACTTGACTTGATGCCGAAATCCATACTCACTGCTTCCCCCACCCACCCTTTGTGACTGTGTCTGTGATTGGTTGAAGTCAGACTCTCGGCATCGGTGATTTGTTGCCCTCACACTAGCTGTCTGGGTCTCCAGAGTGTAAAAATAAATAAGTAGTTGGAAAAAATGGTGTAGGGTCCCCCTTATTTTGATACCCAGCACAGACAAATTACTTACAGCAAAGATGGAACTGCAGCTGTACATTATCTAGGCCAAAAACTACTACTCCAGCAGGATACAGCTAAGCCCCCACTAGGTGGAGGCATCACAGGTGCAGGAGGAGCAAATCACACACACACTTCCAAAACATGGAGCGGGCGATTGCTGGATGGTAAAACTTCACACTGATGGCTTGCATAGATTTATTCCTCTTTTTTTGTTGCTTTTTTTATATTTTATATATAGTGAAGGGACCTCATATTTTTTTGAACAGGATACAGCCAGGCCCCTTTTAGTTAGGCCTTGCATATTAGAGTTCCTGTCCCTGTATGATGCACAGATGGAGTACGGCTTGGCAGCCCACTTGATGTAATAGTATGGGTGTTGCCCAATAGGCTGCGGGTTTGTGACTGTGCATCTGCAAATGTGAACAGCGCTCTATGCAAGCCATCAGTGTGCAGTTTTACCATCCAGCAATCGCCCGCTCCATGTTTTGGAAACGTGTGTGTGATTTACTACTCCTGCACCTGTGATGCCTCCACCTAGTGGGGGCTTAGCTGTATCCTGCTGGAGTAGTAGTTTTTGGCCAAGGTAATGTACAGCTGCAGTTCCATCTTTGCTGTAAGTAATGATATTTATGCTGTAAGTAATAATATTTATTCCTCTTTTCTGTTGTTTTTTTTATACCAGCACAGATAAAGCAGATGGCTGGAGGCTGCAGCCCCCAGCTGTGTGCATCATCTTGGCTGTGTATGAAAATATGAGTACTCTATACAGCTTTTTTTAAATTATTTAAATAAATAATAAAAAAAAAACTGTGTGCAATCACCCCCCATTTTAATACCCAGCCAAGATAAAGCTGACAGCTGGGGTCTGGTATTCTCAGGCTGGGAAGGCCCATGGTTATGGGGCCCTCCCCAGGCTAAAAAATAGCAGCCAGCATTCGTTCCAGAATTAGTGCATCCATTAGATGTGCCAATCCTGGCGCTTATCTGGCTCTTACAGATTGCCCTGAAGTGGTGGCAATTGGGGAAATATAAGGAGTTAATGACAGTTGTGTTTTGTAAAAAAAAAAAATCCCAGCTGTCATCAAGTTTAAGGTTAGTAAAGAGAAATAAAGTATTTTTCACTGTGTGTTGTGTTTATTTAAAAAAAACAAAAACTCCCTCCAATATATTAACCCCCAAAAAACCCCTGCAGGTCTGACATAATCCACACCAGGACATCCAATAACTCTACTATGTCTGAGGTCGCAGAGCGCGGTCATATTAGAAAACGTGACCGAACACTGCTGTGTCAGGGACACACTGATGCAGCTGAGAGAACGTTGATGTCAGTTAGTTCACCTGAGGTCACAGCTGTTCGTTCCCACGCAAACCCAGCTGTGACCTTAGGTGAACTCATCTCAGGAGAACCCTATGAATTTACCTGAGATGAACTCAATGTCGGATTACCGCCATAGGCTATATGTGCATGTTGAGTATTTGGTTTCAGAAATCTGCACCTCCTTGCAGAAAACATGTCAAAAATGTGTCAAAACCACATCGTGTTTTTGATGCGTTTTTCTGACAGGAGATACAAATTTGGTATAGATTTCTGCAACAAATATCTGCATCTCTCAGCAGAAACATGCAGCAAAACCACACTGAGTTTTGGTGCATTTTTCTGTCAGGAGATACAGATTTTCTGCAACCAAATACTCAACATGTGCACATAGCCTAAGCCGGTAATCCGGCATTGAGTTCACCTGAAGTGAGTTCACCTGAGTTCACAGCTTGGGTACTGTGGAAGCCAAGAGCTGTGCCTCAGGTGAACTCACTGTCATCATCACTCTCACAGCAGCGGCTTCATCAGTGTTTCCCTGATGCCACGGTATATTACGCTGATTACCACAGCTGCATGGCAATTGGGAAGAGCCGGGTAAGTGTCAGGATTGGCGCATCTAATGGATTATGGTTTATAGGTTATGCTAGTATGTAAAACCATTTTATTTTCCTGTGTTTGAGGTATTCACATTATAGAACCTAACCAATGTGCTTATTGTAGATCTGTGTCCCTGTATATTAGAGGTGTGTAAGACATTATATACATAGAAACTTACTAGTATATGAGTTATCATATGGATAGCTAGCCACCATAGCACCACCATGGAAGTTAGCCGACAGCACAAAACTTTCATTGGTAATCCAGTTTATAACAGCTTGTGTTTCTGGCTGGATCGTATCTGTGTTCTGTTCAAATGCATCAGGAAAATTCCTGTTCAGATCGTAGCCGTTTTTATTGGTCCTAAATATTGAAATTTAAAGTTATACATTGAATATGCAATTACAAAATATCTTACAGTATCTTAAGTACATTTCCTATTTCCAGTATCTTAAGTACATTTCCCACACTTATTATATAGGCTATTCCACAACAATACATTTCTTCTGAAGTCTAAAAAAATTGTTTAAAAGAACTGAGAGTTCTCAGTGGTTGATACCTTTTAATGGCTAACTGAAAAGATGGTAATATATAGCAAGCTTTCGAGACTACTCAGGTCTCTTCTTCAGGCTCAGGCTTCTGAAATCTAATCACTGTGTATGATGAGTCAGTACTCACAACAGTGAAGAGGTTGTGCATTCATACAGTGCACTAGTATTATAAAATCATCTCCAAATCATATACCTTTTAAACCTAGAAGTATCTTGTATAATGAATTCTAATTTTAGCAGGTATTTCAAGGGCTGTGGACATGTATGATTAAAGGGGTATTTTTGTTGTAGATATTTATCCCATAAATGTCTAATTGAGGAAGGTCCAAACTCTAGGACTGGCACCTATTTCCAGAATGCTCATCCTCAGCCTTTCTGTAGGCTACACATCTAGTTGGAGAAAGGTGATCACGCATGTACTTGGCCTCTTCATTCATTTTCTGGAAGTTACAAAAGCAAATAGGTATTCTTTCTCAGCTATTTTATTTTTCTTCATAGGTACTGGTCTGAAAGGTGGGATACTTATCAATTAGACCTTTATGACTTTTGGATATGCCAGTGAAATATCTTGCATATTCAGTGGCGTAACAAGAGTTTGATGGGCCCCGGTGCAAAGTTCGGACCTGGCCCCCCCCTCTACATACACCGACACTTGGGGTTTGGGACAATGACACTGAAACTCAGGGTACAGGATAATGATGCTGACACTTGGCTCTTTCCCTCAGCACCCAGATTTTTCATGATCTGAAATCTCTCTATCAGCACCCAGCTTTCCTATATTCTGATATTCATCTTGTCCTCGGCACCCAGCTTCCCCATGCTCTGCTATACATCTTTCCCTCAGCACCCAGCTTTCCCATATCAGAGCATGGGAAAGCTGGGTGCTGAGAGATGTACAGCAGAGCATGGGAAAGCTGGGTGCTGAGGGAAAGAGCCATTTTCCCTCAGCACAAAATGTTCCTATCACCTGCTTGTATCTTTGTCCCCCCTTTTATATAGTTCTCCAAATACTATAACTACCACATAGCCTTCCATATTGTATAAAGGGTCCCACATAACCCTTCACATATTAGAATGCAGCTCCATAGTCCTGCATGTATTATAATGCATTTCCCATAGTTCTACATATATTAAAATTCACCCCATAGTCCTCCATATATTATACTGTGCCCTATAGTCCTCCATATATTATAATTCACCCCAGGCCTCCATGTATAATGCAGCCAGCCCCCCCATGCTCCATGTATAATGCAGCCAGCCCCCCATGCTCCATGTATAATGCAGCCAGCCCCCCATGCTCCATGTATAATACAGCCAGCCCCCATGCTCCATGTATAATGCAGCCAGCCCCCCATGCTCCATGTATAATGCAGCCAGCCCCCCATGCTCTATGTATAATGTAGCCAGCCCCCCATGCTCCATGTATAATACAGCCCCCCAGGCCTTCATGTATAACGCTGGCAGCCCCCCAGGCCTTCATGTATAATGCTGGCAGCCCCCCAGGCCTCCATGTATAATGCTGGCAGCCCCCCATGCTCCATGTATAGTGCTGGCAGCCCCTCATGCTCCCCTGCCCCCGTGTTCTCACTGATTTTTTAAAAAAAACAAACAAAAAAAACCCCAAACAAGTTCTTATCTCTCTCCTCGTTCCCCTGCTGCTGTCCTCACGTCTCCTGTTCCCCCACTGCTCCGTCCTCATCTCTCCGCCGTTCCCCTGCAGCTGCAGTCGGCGTCCTCTCGCCCTGCGCTCTGTGCTTTCAGCACAGCAGTCGAACAGGAGTGACGTCACCGCGCAGGCACAGAGGGAGAATGATGGAGCGTGAAGCTGCACGCATGGACCGCTCCACTGTTGCTGTGCATGATGACGGGGAGGGGGGCCCGGTGTCAGCGGCGGTGGCATCAGGTCACAGCGGCTGCGGGGTCTGCACCAGAACAGCGCAGCTCCTCTCACAGAAAGGAGCTGCCTGCTGATCTGCAGAGTGGGCCCCTAAGCTGCCGGACCCGGTTGCAGTCGCGACCTCTGCGACCGCGGTAGTTACGCCCCTGTGCATATTTAAGATTAAAATCTACTTGAGACACAAACATATTGCTAGAATTTTTCTGTTGACCCCATGCTGTGCCTAAATACAGTGGCCAAGGGAAGGCAATTGGTTTAGTATCTTCATTATACTTATATTAACTTTTATTAACATCAGTGTTATGTGATATATAAAAACATGCTATTTGTGTGTAAAATATTTAATTCTAAACATGTCAAGGGTTTCTCCCCTGTGAACTCTGTGATGTCTAACAAGATGTGATTGATGTGCAAAACTTTTCCCACATCCTGAACATGAAAAAGGCCGTGTGCCTCAGTGTTATGTCTTTTTACTTTGCCAAATTAGTCACTGTATATACTATAATTCATAATGAATAAAACAAATCATTAAATATTTCAATAAGATATATAATTTACAAATATTACTGATCCTCACACAAAATTAAATACATGAATAATATCTTGTCATTCATACATTTGAGCACTAAAATAATTTGGCTACTTGCCTGCCATTAGTAGAATCACAATCAAGATACGATGAAGCTTCAAAGCCATCTGGGTTCATTGACGGCATAATATGTATTCTGGTATTGGTTATCAATTGTGTAACATTGGCATCACTTTGATAACCTGTCAGTAGGTACTCAATCAGATGGAGAAGTATCTCTCTCCCCACTGCCTAGATTAAACAAGACAAGAACGTATATTTAAAAGTTATATGTCACTTTATTTATTTATTTTAGCAATGGGTGCTATTATAAGAGAGGTTTTTTTATAGAGGAATATCGATGGGATATGTAAAATTATACACTGTGTTTTGTGAGTGTAATCATGAAGATTAGGATAGTTGATCCTACCTTCCAGGGATTTTTACTATGTAACCTGAGGTCAGCATGACTTGGGGGCTGAGACAATAACTTCAGTAATGTATCGCTTATCAGGCTGTGTGCTTCAGTATAATGAGTGTTTTTTTCAGCAGGAGATTATCACTATCATCACTATTAATATCATTATCACTATCGGACTAGCTGCCCATGTGCAACCTGGTTAAGCCATGACCGCAGTACTGATTAGCAGCTTATTGTCGATATGGAATGTACAGAAAAAGCTGCTAATCACAGGTGTTGGTGGAGTTAGCTTTCTGAGCTGTGCTACAATCAGAATTTTGGTTGTATCATAACTGCTACACTAGTAAAGTAAGTGACATGTCGTTGGAATCATTGTCTGATCTGGAGAACCAGGTCAGTTTAGCCATATAGTGAACATGGTAATTAAAAAAAACAAACAAAAAACATTTTGGAATTGCACTTCCATTTCTTTATTTATTTTTACACATTGCTTATATAGCACTATCATATTTCACAGCACTTCATAATCATTAGTCTCTATTGGAGCTCACAATCTAAGGCGGGCTTTGCACACTACGACATCGAGCGCAAAAGCGTCGTTATCGTATCATCGGTGTAGGGTCCGACATTTCTATAATGCCGGTGTAGAGACAGGTACGATGTTTTTCCTCATTCCTGCGGCAGCACACATCGCTGTGTGTGAAGCCGCAGGAGCGAGGAACATCTCCTACCTGCGTCCCGGCTGCAATGCGGAAGGAAGGAGGTGGGCAGGATGTTTACATCCCGCTCATCTCCGCCCCTCCGCTGCTATTGGCCGCCTGCCGTGTGACGTCACACGACCCGCCCCCTTAGGAAGGAGGCGGGTCGCTGGCCAGAGCGACGTCGCACGGCAGGTAAGTGCATGGGAAGTCGGCGTAGCAATAATGTTCGCTACGCCAGGAATCGCAAGATATCGCTGCTGTGACGGGGACGGGGACTATCGCGCTCGACATCGCAGCATCGGCTTGCGTTGTCGCAGTGTGCAAAGTACCCCTAAGTCCCCTATTTGGAGTGTGGGAGGAAACCAGAGGAAACCAAGGCAATCATAGGTAGAACATACAAACTCCTTGCAGATGTTATCTTTGGTGGGATTTGAACCCAGGACCCCAGCGCTGCAATACTGCAGTATTAGCCACTGAGCCACCATTCACATATTTACCTTTATAGCCACAAGAACCATTAGGGACGGTGTTTAACCTAAAAGCTAAACTTTATTTATTCATGTAAAAAATATATTAACAATTACATGTGTCAAGCAAAAGATCGTTATCACACTGGACATGTCAACATACTCATATTGTATCAGTAAACTCTACAGTGCCGTCTAAAACATGGTTATAATTTCAGAAACCTACAACTATTATTCAGCTTCACCCATGATTACTGCAACCACCCCTAGAGGAAAATACTGTTTGTATAGCTGATCTCAATCAAGCCACTATTATGATTCCCACTAGCATCAATATCCTGATTATCACAATAACAAAGGTTCCACCTGACCCAATCAGACTGATGCCACCAACAATAGAAGTGAGACCTAAATAATTACATTGCCAGTAAGATGACCCCCAGTGACCGAGCGTCCCTACTGCCAACCATGGCTTCCCCTAAAGGGCTGATGCAGCCCACGGTGATGTAGAGATACACTGACCTGTATTAGTGCTTAGCGTGACCGTCCGCTGTCCCGACGCGCGTTTCCCACTTCTTCAGGGGACGTGTGTCAATAGGTGTGGTTGGGGAGGGTTCACAAACGAACGTTTTTTTCGTTTGTGAACCCTCCCCAACCACACCTTTTGCCAATCCATATCATACGCATAAATAGCCTGGGTCTCAGCTTCCCATACACGGTAGGTTTTTTAACTGCATGAGAGGACACACACAAGCTAGGGACCCCAACGTAGAGAAATACTTTGGCGTAGTGTTGGGGCTCTATTGCATTGATCAATTCAGTAGTTAAATTTCTCTTGATTCATATGTTCATGGCAGTAATGCAGATTCCATTTTTCACATTTTCACTCTTACATATAGCTATTGGATTTTTCAAGTCAGTATTCACACAGCAGTTTCTGCTATTCCATGTATTCCCCTTACATAGTCACTGGTGTGCATACCTTATCTCCCCATAGTGATGTTTTTTTATGTTTTTTTAGGTTTTTGCACCCAGTTCGGACTTAGAATGGTGTTCCAAACGTTATTCCTATTAGTGATGTCCTGTGGCCGCAGATTTGCTGACGTCATTGAAAGCAAAGGCCTGTATAGATCCTACTGATCGGTGACTGTTGATACCTTCAGAAAATGTTGTTATAATCTTTCTCTGTGCTACAGTCATTGTTGTTCTCTAATTATGATCATCACATTTTGGGCAAAATAAAGGTTTTATGTTGATAAACTTTGGATCATTTGTAAAAGACTGTTCTAGTGGCATGGTGTATCCCTTACAAAAAATATTCAAATGTTGATCAATGTAGATTACATTATTTCTGAAAAAAGCAAGTGATCATATATTGTTCTCTAATTTTGATCTTCAGGGTATGTAACATAACTCAGATTTTAATACAATTTAACTTTACATATATAACTTGAGATATACTGCCAGTTCTAAGTTTACTAAGTGTGTGTGTGTGTGTGTGTGTGTGTGTGTGTTTGGGGGGAGAGTTGTCACTGATTTCATTGTGAAAACCTATCAATTTGTTTTTTTATATTATGTGCTATGATGACGGTAAGGCATTTAAATGCATGTGACATTCTAATGCTGAGATATACAGTGTGTTCTACCAGCTTTCCACTAGATGTCACTGTAACTAAATTGTAGACTAACCAGCTTGAAAGAGAATCCCTTGTGCTGGAGCGAACACTACTGCTATTGACGATCAACTTCCTTATTGAGGACACGTTATAACCCTTACTCCAACTGTAACACAGTCGATTATTAATGTATTTCTGTCTCTTCATTTCATACGTCACCAGGCCATCGCTTATCTAGTGTCCAATTTTGATTAAATTTAAAGTGACAGCAGTTTTTATATATATATATATATATATATATATATATATATATATATATATATATATATATAAATAAATTCTTACAGCAGACACATACCTCATTTCCATGCATATTTGCAACATACTTAAATTCGGGAATTCCAACTGTATGCTTATTTGGGTATCTTCCCACAACCAAAACCCAAAGATCTCTACCTATATAAAACAGTGCATAAAATGATTATTAATACAACATATTGAACATTTCTTGTCTAATAATAATAATAATAATAATAATAATAACAACAATTCTAATAATAATGAAACTACAAATACTTTGAAAGAGAACTGAGCGAGTACCCTAGTGCAAGTAAATAAATACTGAGGTGCACAATAGTGGCAAAGCTTGAAGACTGAATACAAACTCCATTCAAGTAGTCATAAATCAGAAATTTTGGCAGGACTAGATCGCCAATTAATGTGTATGATGTTAGAGAGAGAACAATTGGGCAGTTTGGTTACGAATGCCGATCCTTGTGTTCTTCTGGGAGATAAGCCACTACTAAAAGGTACAAAGTAACGAAAATCCAGCGGATCACAGGCAGATGAATTAAAAACTTTCCTTTATTTTCATCACTTTAAAAATGGATAGACAGCATCCACAAGGCACAGTTCACCAACGCATTTCGACATAACATAACATAACAACGCATTTCGACATGGATGGATCCATCCATGAATAAGAACATACGACACTGCGTTATGTCGAAACGTGTTGGATGAACTGTGCCTTGTGGATGCTGTCTATCCATTTTTAAAGTGATGAAAATAAAGCAAAGTTTTTAATTCATCTGCCTGTGATCCGCTGGATTTCGTTACCTTGTATCTGCTATTATCCCCTTGTGCCTGGGATTTCCGTGCTGGATCAGCTGGTCTTCTCCTCAGACTTACACACCAGAGCGGTGAGCTGGAACACGTTTCTTTTTGCAACTACTAAAAGGTGTAATAGATGATCGGCTGAGCATGAGAATTTTCATGCGTGTCCATAGACTAAGCAAAACTGGTACTGTCTGAGGAATAAAGAAGCCTCTCTATCCTCCTCTTTCTTACAGTGGATGCTGAGTAGTGGACACCCCATCTTAAAAGGGTTTGTCTAGATTTTTCACGAAAGTCTGCAGTCACTCAGTGACTGCAAACTTGTAAATCCTTACAGTGTGCACATTGCAGACTATCATGATACTCCGGTTCAGAAAGCAAGACAGGGTGGTCATGTGGCCGCAAGTATGCAGTATGCATACTTCAGCCTACATTTCGACTAGACGTTTGTGACCTACCTTAATATATCAATATATACATAGAGTAACTGCAGACTTTCTTTCCAAACCTGGACAACCCTTTTAATTTTATATTGGGGAATGTAGAATTAAAATACCTTATACTCTCCTGTTGTGCCAATGCCATTCTATTTATGTGAGCGTCTAGTCTCCCAAGGCTTATGTGACATTGTTATGCCATGTAAGCCCTGCAGCCAATCAGTGACTGTTTTTGGACTGCTTTGCCCCCATTTCTTTTCAATGAGCTTCGGACTTCTGAAGGAAATGAGATCACAACAACCAATAGTAACAGATGATTAGCTGCAGGGCTCACATGGCATAACAATGACAAGCAAACCTACGGAGAGCTGACATTGATAGAACAGTGGCGGTACAAGAAGCAAGTTTAAGATATTTTTCATCACACATTTGAAATTGTATTATTTAAGAAGGGAATCTCAGAGTAGTGGACAACCCCTTTTATATGTGTTTGCTTAAAAAAAATAAAAAGTTTTTAGACCTATGATCCCTGTACATTCACCATTCCACCATCCCATATCACTTGTCACAAATGGTTGGACATATATAGCTTTATTGGAATGCTAGCACATTGTAGTATGTATATAATACTATAACAGATATATTATTATTATTTAATAACAAAAAAGAACCTTAAATCAAAATCAGTGATGTCTACAGATGGGTGTCTGGTGTGGCTGATTTCTAATGGTCTGGCTTGCATGGCAGCTTCCTGTAGGTGGCACTAGAATGGCAGATTTCTTCTCTCGAGGAGTGTTATGAATTCTAACTTTTTTTTTCCAGGAAATGACCACCTTCATTATATTTTATTTATTTTTTATTAAATGCATGTATTTTGGTCTAAAAATCATTTTTGCAATTATGTTTTATTACAAATTTTGCACCATTTAGCTTTAAAAGGTTCTTTGGATCCCTGGACATTCAACTGTAATTTAGGCCTCCATCATATGTGCTTGTTTCCAGTACATGTGGTATTCGTTTTTTTGTTTTTTTTTCACGGATACCACACATACCCATTATAACCTATGGGGCTAGTCATGTCCGTGTTTTACACAGGCTGTGAGTCCGTGCAAAACATTGGGAGAAATATCTGTTCTTTTCCAGCAGCACGGATGACAAGAGCCAGTACAAGCCTATGGGGTTCGTAAGAAACCCGTACAGAACATGGATGGCATCTGCACGCCATCAGTGCACCATCCATGAAAGTATAGGAGAAGCTATCCTTTTTTTTTTTTTTTTGTTAGCCATCCGTGAAAAACACTGATGTCTTAAGGTAAAAAAGACACCCTGATAACACACTGATGGAAAACACTGACTGACACCAGTACAATTTTTCACGTCTGTGCTTTATACAGACGTTTGAAAAAGGCCTCAGTCTGTGGCTGCCTTTCTATTGCAGGAGGCTGACTGACAGGCCTGGTTATACGCTCCTACACCAGCAGCTATTGTATGGACAGAAATGCTGGTCAGAATTAGAGATGAGCGAACCTAAACAAAGTTTGGTGTTTGGGCCGAACACACTTTACAATAAAATCAGTGTTGAATTTCGCTGCATTACATATGCTGACCACTGCTCGAGCATCGTTGTGCTCGGGTCCGCCGGTTGCTCAGTCCTGTCCGAGCCGCTTGCAGTGTTTGAAGGGATGCACTAGGGGTAAAAGATTAGATGTAGTGTGTACGAAAAAAAGAAAAAAACCCGCTCTCCCTCTCCCGGAAGTGCTCTGTTTATGGCTGATTGTATGTGGGCAGAGAGACGAACTGCCAATCAGTGACTTCCAATGAGGTTCAGGTCAAGTCCAGATCCAGAACCAAACTCTAAAGTCCAGCTGAACCTGCCAAACCCGAATTTCAACAGGTCCACTCATCTCTAATCAGAATCCATCAGAGAGCTCGTTCTGACAGTCTAAAGCCCGCTTTACACGCTACAATGTATCTTACAATGTGTCGGCGGGGTCACGACGTAAGTGACGCACATCCGGCATCGTAAGGTACATTGCAGTGTGTAACAGCTACGTGCGATTGAACAGTAAAACGTTCATCGCACGCACGTCGTTCATTCCTCATGGATTGAACGTCAGGTTGTTCATCGTACCTGGGGTAGCGCACATCGCAGTGTGTGACACCCCAGGAACGATGAACAGATCTTACTTGCGTCCTGCGGCTCCCGGCCGGTAATGCAGAAGGAAGGAGGTGGGCAGGATGTTTACGTCCCGCTCAGCTCCGCCCCTCCGCTTCTATTGGCCGGCTGCCGCGTGACATCGCTGTGACACCAAACGTCCCTCCCACTCCAGGAAGTGGACGTTCGCCGCCCACATCGAAGTCGTATGGACGGGTAAGTACGTGTGACAGGGGGGTTACTCGTATGTGCGGAACATTCAACAAATTGAACGTGCCGCACATACGATGGGGGCGGTTACGATCGCATACGATATCGTATGCTGGATCGTAAGGTGTAAAGCAGGCTTAACAGGAAAGTTTGTGACTCTTTTTTTCTGACTTTTTCTGAGTTCCTCTCAGTTGATTTATATGGCCACAGACTACCTTTAAGTTAAATGTGCAGGGTAACATATAGCTTGTAAATTTCAAATAAAACCCAATAGCCAAATATATTTTTAGCCAAAAATACATGTCTATAAATAAAACAAGAAAATGTGCCCCAAAAGTGGTTATCACCTTTAAGATTTATTCTGCTTCCTGGTTGTTACATTAGATTGATGGAAGCACATTCCATAGCACGACTAACTGGTTGAGGCTGTTATGATAAAAATGCACACATAATGCACTTTGCGTGTCAAATCTACAGTGCTATGAATACAACTGCACGTCACAATTTTCAGATTTATATTTTTAAATCATTTAGAAACCATGTATGATTTCCTTTACACTTCACAAATACTTGCAACTTTGTTGGTATATCACATAAAATCCCAATACAATACATTCATTTTGTCGGAACAACATGAAAAAAATGTGGAAAAGTTCAAGAGGTATGAATACTTTTTCAAGGCAGTGTTTTATATGGTCTGTTAACCACATGTAATAATGGATGAATTTTCAACAGAAAAACGGGGGTCATTGCTGCGCTTATCACCAATGCAGGCCGGAATTATTAATCCCAGTCATTTATTGCAGGCAGATACACAGGTCAACGCGTTTCAGGGGTCTCTGCTCCTCTTCTTCAGGACAGTAAAGTATTGACAAGGGTAGTGTACAGGAAAGCGGTGTGAGCAGGTATATATACTCCTGAATGTACACGTTATCGGACCTCCCTCCGGTTCAAAAAAAATGGCGAAATCCTTCTCGGTACACAAGCCAGGATATAACAGACATTACAATTTACTTAATTATTATTTTTTATATTACTAATCTAAGGTATTAAGCAGCATCAACACCCAAATCAGAACAATCTACATTAATTGGTTAAAGACCAGGTCATTTTTGGCTCACAGACCTGACATTTGTAATTTTTCACCTTGGCATTTATCATGTAGGGTTTTCTATTGTTGCATTTACATGGATAAATGAGTATAGTTAAAGGGCAGTTTCTGTTTATACCATTTTATCTTTCTCTCCCTAGTTCATCACTGAGCTAATTGAAGTGCATTATATTATAAGTATAGGTTGTTACAGTCATGGAAATATCAGATATGTGGAGTATATTTCATGTAATTAAAATATTTATTCTAGATTTTATTCATATAATGTGATTTCTTTATGGTATTTATTTTTCTCCTATTTATTTTTGTAATTCTTTTTCACCGATATAGGGACTTCATTTTATTTTATTATTTTAACTCCTTCAAGACCCAGCCTGTTTACACCTTTCTGACAAGGCCAATTTTTTTCAATTCTGACTAGTGCTACTTTATGAGTTAATAACTTGAACGCTTCAACAGATCCCAGTGATTCTGAGAATGTTTTTTCATGATATATTGTACTTTATGTTAGTGGTAAATTTAAGATGATATTTTATTTAGTTTATGTGTGAAAAATTGGAAACCAATGACGTACTATTATGTCATTGGTAGTGTCCCCAGGTTACTGCAGGCTCCGGCGGCGAACCCACAGTAATCCCTGCACATGTCTGCTGATCTGATCAGCAGACATTTGTGGCTAACAGACACAAGTGGATCAGAGATCCACTTATGCCTGTTAACCCCTTAGATAGCGCTGTCGAACACTGAAAGCGTGATTTAAAGTGCCGTGGCAGGGATTGCGCTGATCCTCACCACCAATGGGGCGCCAATGTGTTACCATGACAGCAGGGGGATAGATGATCACCCGTGATGCTGTCATGAGACACTTCCTGTTAGAAAAGAGAATAGGAACACAGTATTTCTACTGCTGCTGAAGCATCACTCCGATGAGAAGCGATGAGACTGTGCTGTGATAAAGTCAATTAGGGGGGCTAGTATAATAAAAAATAAAAAAAAGTAAAAATAAGTTTTAAAAAATATTAAAAAATAAAAAAAAACCTAAAAGTTCAAATCGCCCCCCTTTTGCCACACTGAAAATAAAACAATTAAATATACATATTTGGTATCACCGATTGCAGAAATGCCCAATCAAAATATCTAATCAATTAATGTGATTGGAAATTTTTTTTTTCACTACACCGTGTACCAAACGTCAAAATTATGTTTTTTTTTGTTGCCACAACATTCATTAAAATGCAATAACAGGCGATCAAAACATTTTATCTACCCAATAATGGTATGGTTAAAAACAACAGCTGAAGACGCAAAAATAAGACGTCACTGAGCCCCATATCTCGAAAAATTAGAGCGCTACGGGTCTCAGAAAATGGTGACACAAGTGTTATTCTTTTTTTTTGGACAAATGTCTGAATTTTTTCTCACCACTTAGATAAAAGTAAACCTATACATGTTTAGTATATAGGAACTTGTACCGACCTGAGGCATCACACCAGCATATCAGCTAAAGGCTATGTGCGCACGTTGCGTACTAGCCCTGCAGAAATTTCTGCAGCGATCTGAAGTGCACACGTGTGCTTCAAATCGCTGAAGAAAATGTCCGTAGAGAAAAAAAAAAAAAAGCCGATTCCAGCTTTTGCCCGAGAACCGCGCCGATGGTGCCTGCTTGTCGGCCTCGCCGCATAAACTTAGGCCCCGGCTTCGCCGGAGGCCTAGTTTCGTTTTCCTGCCCTCGCATGTCACTCATGCAGAGGGACAGGTTCGGCTCCTCCCGGCGGCCGTTCTACACAGGGGAGTGACACTCCCCACTGCTGGGGCGTCCCTCCTTCCCTGCAGGTCTCTGTAGCCCTCCAGTTCCCGCTCTTTTATAGGAAAGTCCCGCCCCCTCTCTTCACTCCGGCGGCCATTTCTCAGGCAGAGTTCACTCTGCTCTGGGACATCCTGCATTCTGCATCTCTGCTAGAGGTGCTGCGCACTGGGGGACCGGGCTTCGGGATCTGGAGGGCACACAACACCGCGCTCAGCGGTCTGGTAAGCCACAGCCGGTCTCCGGTTGTGGACCTCTGTATATTCTCCCTGGGGTTCATTCTCTGCAAAGCCCCCACTCCAGCAGCATGTCTCACACAAGGAGCAAGGCTCCAAAGCTTTATGCTGTATGCACTGCATGTAAGCTCCTGCTGCTTGAGCCGAGCATTTATCCACACTGTGATGGTTGCTCTAACTTGACGGTGCCACAGCCTGGAGTCTCACCCCCAGTGGTCTCTCACGCTGCTGCTGCTGCACCTGTTGCTGAACCCCCGGCCTGGGTAGAGTCCTTTTCTAGGTCCATATCCCAGTCATTTGCTGAGTCCATGGGACTTTTGTCCAGGACTTTGATGAATATGCATCAGCCCCCCTCACAGGGTGCCTCTCATACTCTTGACAGAGGACTCCTATCCTCTGACCTCCGTCCATCAGAGCTCACGGAGGATTCATCATCTGATCCCAGACCCCGTCCTTCTAAGAGAAGGCACAGGGTTTCCTCCCTCTCCCCATCCCACGGCTCTGTCTCAAGAGCTGACTCTCAAGATGAGGAGGATGCCCTCACTGGGGGCTCGGAGGCTATGTATCCCCATCGATTTCTCTGAGGGTGACTCAGACCTTAGTGATTTGATTGCTTCTATTAATTCTTTGCTGGATCTCAATCCGCCAGTGTCAGAGGAGCAACTCTCTTTGGCAGAAAAACATCAGTTTACCTCGCCTAAGAGAGTGAAGAGTGTGTTCTTTAACCACTCCAGTTTTCAGACCGCAGTGACCAAACCCAGGGCCTGCCCTGACAAACGCTTTCCAAAGCGTGGTTCTGATGACCGGTTTCCATTTCCACCTGAGGTGGTCAAGGAGTGGTCTCACTCCCCAAAGGTAGACCCTCCGGTGTCTAGGCTATCAGCCCGGACCGTTGTGTCGGTGGCTGACGGCACCTCACTTAAGGATTCCACTGACCGTCAGATTGACCTTCTGGCCAAATCTGTGTATGAAGCTGCGGGGGCCGCGTTTTCCCCGACTTTTGCAGCAGTGTGGGCTCTCAAAGCCATCTCTACTTCTCTAGAGGAGATGCATTCCCTCACCAAGGAATCTATGCCTGAGATGGTTACCTTAACTGCTCAGGCTTCAGCCTTTTCATCTTATGCCATGTCTGCCATGCTAGAGGCTGCTCACCGCACTGCGGTGGCTTCAGCTAATTCTCTTGTTATCCGCAGGATTTTGTGGCTTCGAGAGTGGAAGGCAGATGCTTCTTCCAAGAAGTTTCTTGCTGGGCTCCCTTTTGCTGGTTCACGGCTGTTTGGTGAACAGCTGGATGAAATCATTAAAGAAGCTACTGGCGGGAAGAGTACTTCCATGCCACAAACCAAGACCAGGAAACCCGCCCAGGGTAGGAATCAATCGAGGTTTCGTTCCTTTCGTTCCTCCAACTGGTCATCCTCTAAGCCTTCCGCCTCGTCCGCTAACTCAGCCAAGGATCAGAAATCTAACTGGCGCCCAAAAGCGCGTCCGCAGAAGACCGCAGGAGGTTCTGCCACTAAGGCAGCTTCCTCATGACTCTCGGCCCGCTCCAGCCACGTCCTTAGTCGGTGGCAGGCTCTCCCACTTTGGCGACGCTTGGTTAAAGCAAGTCTCCGATCAGTGGGTGAGAGACGTCATATCTCACGGCTACAGGATAGAATTCTCTTCCAGCCCTCCAAACAGATTTTTTCTCTCAACTCCCCCCTGCTCCAAGGCCGCCGCCTTCTCGCAGGCCGTGGCGTCCTTGCAGGCAAACGGAGTGATTGTCCCAGTTCCCGCTCAGGAACGGTTCAGAGGTTTTTACTCAAATCTCTTCCTAGTTCCAAAAAAGGACGGTTCCTTCCGGCCCATCCTGGATCTCAAGCTTCTCAACAAGCATGTCCGGGTGCGGCATTTTCACATGGAGTCTCTGCGATCAGTCATTGCCTCTATGACCCAAGGGGAGTTCCTGGCGTCCATCGGTCCCTCGGGTATTCACCAAGGTCATGGCGGCAGTGATTGCGGTCCTGCACCTCCAGGGGTTAGCAGTGCTCCCTTATCTGGACGACCTTCTGGTCAAGGGTCCATTCAGCGCAGACTGTCAGCGGAGTGTTTCACTCACTCTCGCCACCCTAGCCCAATTCGGGTGGATTGTCAATCTTCCCAAATCCACTCTGACTCCGACCCAGAGTCTCACGTACCTAGGGATGCAGTTCGAGACTTTGCCCGCACTTGTGAAGTTGCCCTTAGACAAACAGCTGTCGCTCTATCCTGAGGCCCCGCCGTTATTCCCTCAGGCGCCTGATGCAGGTGCTGGGTCAAATGGTGGCTTCCATGGAGGCGGTTCCCTTTGCCCAGTTCCATCTGCGTCCTCTGCAGCTGGACATCCTCCGCTGTTGGGACAAGTGGCCTTCCTCCTTACAAAGGTTAGTGGCTCTGTCGCCACGGACCAGGAGCTCTCTTCAGTGTTGGCTTCGTCCCCTCTCCCTGTCCCAAGGGCGCTCCTTCCTGGCTCCGTCCTGGGTGATTCTCACCACGGAATGTTGTAATCTTTTTTTATAGAAAATGAAGGTTGGGATAATCCACTTTGTAAAATCCAAAATTCCTTTTATTGAGAATCCACATGCTCAGCAGTCGCAAACACATCACCACTGATGCTTTTCTGGCATTCTAAGGCCCTGTGCGCACGTTGTGTCGTGTCACTGCAGAATGTTCTGCAGTGATTTGACAGCTCATGTGCGATTCAAATTGCTGCAGAAACACTGCATCATGGATCGGGTGGTTCTGCAGAAAAAATGCCGTTTTCATGCGCTCTTGATGTTGCCTCTCCCATAGGCCTCTTTCACACGTACGTGCCTCCGGTACATGTTTGGCAGTTTTCTAACGTACCGTACACATGTGGACCTATGTATTCCTAATGGTTGTGGACACACGTAAGTATTTTGGAACGGAACGTGTGTCTGTTCCGTACTTACGTGTGTTCGTGTGTTTCTCACGCTGACATGTCCGTTTTTCTCCGGCATCACGGGTGTCACATGGCCCGCACTTGTGAGACGTGCCGGAGAAACAAGTGTCATTATTTTAAAATAAATAAAACACATACTCACCTCCATAAGCCCTGCAGCATCTTCCGCTGCAAACAGTTGCTGCCGACCGCTGCTCATTATGAGCGTGTTAAGGAGGTGGACGTGATTTTCACGTATGTGTGAGAGAGGCCATAGACAGAGTGGGAGCTGCATCCAAAGCGCATGAAAGAAGTGACATGCTGGATTTTTTAACGCACCGATTCGGATAAAAATTTCTGCATCCAAATTGTTGCGTTCAAAAAAGCAACGTGCGCAGGGGACGCAGGACGCATGCATTTACGCTGCAGTGCTAGACGCAGCGTAAATGCATGCAATATGCACACGCCCTAATACCGCCTTTAGTCAGAGATATTTTCTACATTTTTGCCACGTTGTAACTGCTGGGCTGCAGCCGAAGTGAAATCCATGATCACAGAGGAACTGAATTTATTGGTATAAAGAAAAACATGGTGAGTTTATGGACTTTCTATTGTAATTTTTTATTAGAATCTACATCATAATATGGTGAATTTTTGAGTCCGTGGAGGCCCTGACTAGAGATGAGAGAACCTGAAGTTTGGTACGAACTCAGACTTTTCCAAGAAAATAAAGTGTGGGCTCTTACGCACGTAACCGCTGAATATTCTGCAGCGATTTGACAGCACAAGTGCGCTTCAAATTGCTGCATAAATACTGCATAATGAATGCAGTATTTTTGTTAAAAAAAAACATTGTTAAAAAAATTTTTTAGCACCCAAATCGCTGCGTTCAAAAAAGCAATGTGTGCACGTCTCATGCACAATCTACATAGATTGTACAGAGGACGCAGGACGCATGCATTTACGCTGCAGTGCTATACGCAGAATAAATGCATGTCAGTAGGCAACGTGCGCACGAGCCCTTAGGGTTCGGAGTTCAGGTGCTTTACAAACGCAAACCACTCACTTGAGCAATGCTGTGCTCGGGAACTCTCAGCTCAGCCCACTGTGAGCCGCTTGTAGTATTTGAACAACTCGCACTGGGGGTAACAACAGCGTGATCAGATGTACTGTGTACGAAAAAAAGGGGAAAAAAACACCGCTCACCCTCACTTGGAAGTGTTCTGTCTATGGCTGGCTGCATGTGGGCAGAGATCCAACCTGCCAATCAGTTACTTCAAATGAAGGTCAGGTCCGGGTCCAAAACCCAACTTTAAAAAAGTTCAGCTAGACCAGCAGAACCCACCCTTCCACGGGTCCACTCATCTCTAACCTGACCCTTCTACTAAACCCTGGCTGCTTGTTAGAGAAATAGCAAAAGGAAAACTGAAAAAAGGCACAAGATTGTGAATTTGAAGAATAAATTCTCCTTTGTGTTCAATTCTTACTATTATCACAATGTCCGTTTCCTTTCAGAGAATGGGCATGTTAAGGCTATGTTCACACAGTGCATCTTTTATTGAATTTTTGGTGCATTTTTGAGGTCACAAAGATGCACCTAAGTGCATACATTTCCTTCTCCCAGTAAAGTCTATGAGATTTCTATTTTGCTGTATGTGACACCCTGGTAAAACCAGGCAGTCACAGATAGGCCCCCCGCATAACACCATCCCTCACCTAGGAGACACACAGCCGACCTGAAGCCCTAGTCAACCCCCCATAGGGAAAGATAGGCATACCAGTGGGTGGGACCAGGCAGTTGGACACGCCCATCCCGGGGTCTAGACAGCCCAAGGCGGGAAATCAAGCAGAATAGTCTTGTAGTTCAAGTTGAGAGGAGTGTGGGATGAAGCTAGGTGTAGCTCCAGCAGAGGAAGTTCAAGTTGAACGGTGCCAGGGTCGAAGCCCTGGTGCCTTTGTCTAGGTGGCAGACGGTGGTCTCCGTCAACAGGAGACGGGAAGACGGCTAAGCAGATCCGAGGTGGACCGGGACAGGGTTGTAGCCCACCGGTACCGACACGGAGAACTGACCCGAAAACCGTAGCACAGAGGGGGTACTCGGACCCTGAAGCCAGGACCGAAACTAGCGGCCTAGCTAATTAACCGATTGAGGGCAGGATTATAGGTCCTGTCCCACCCAAAGTCCTTAAAAGAAGACAACAGCCCACCGATAGGGATAAGGCCACCACCAGGGCCCATAGATCCAACGAGCCAGCGTCTGCGGGCACGGCTCCTTAGGCCACAGCCAGCCGGGAGCGGACTCCTGAGTTCCAGACCAGGCAGTCCACCATACACAAAACAAGTGCAGAGGAAAAGGACAGTGACCACCACCGGGGGGGGGACCTGATTGCAACCGGCCGCGGCAGCCGGCCACCAGCACCTTGGTTTACCAAAAGACTCGTGTGATTCATTTACTGTGAGTAACCAAACGCCCCCCTGCTTGCTTTGGCGCGCTGGCCCTTGCCGTCGCTATACCCTGCACAAAGACACTGGGCCCCGGGGCAACCATCCCTACCCATGGAGAGGTTAACATCCAGCTGCCACTACATCTCCCCCCGGGTGCCCTACAACAGCAGCGGTGGTGTCCCACCTCACCACACACCGTGGGTGGCGTCACAAACTTAATACGGCCTAGCCCGTACATAAACGTCCTCGCTTTTTATTCGACGTGTCCGGAGGATACCTCGAGCCACAGACACACACAGCGGGTCCGGACCCGAGCAGCGGCGGCTGCTGGCACGGGGGCGGCACACTGTACACACCTCTTTTTTTGGCTGCATCTTGGCTGCATCTTTGAAGATGCAGCAGGTCAATTCTTTTTGCGTTTTTCCAGCGTTTTTTAGCCCTTCCAGTCAATAGATTTGACTTAAAAAACGCATTTGGCAAAATGCGGTAGAAACACAGAAAAAACGCCTGCTTTTTTAATGTGTTTTTGTCGCAGTTGCGTTTTTTGGGGCCAAAAATGCTGCATCTTTATGGTTAGAAAAGATGCACTTTGTGAACATAGCCTAAGAGCGTGTAAACCTGTACACAGGCCTGCACTAACGGTGAATGGCACCCTGTAGAAAAGTGACTTTTCGTGCCCCAACCCAATTGTGGTTTTATTCACTTTCTCATGTACACGTGTGGGCAGGCATCTAGCAATTATACTCTAGTAAACTTGATTTAGGCTTCCCTCAGACTGATAAAAATGGCTTTAGACTTATTTCAAGCTTGTTAAAAGCACTATCAAATTCATTTTTTTTTTACAAGCATTTAATTGTATTGTGGCTTGGGGTGGGGGGGGCAAACAACATTTTGCAAGCTTTTCTTTCTGCTCTTTTATTTTTGTTCTGCAAAATTTATATGAAAACATCTGAAGAAAAAAATTGCACCAAAAGTACGGTATGCAGTGATTTGAAGAAAATGTCAGTAAGACAAAAAACAAATGTTTGTGTTTCTGTGTTTCCATTTGTAAGATATAAGGTCTGTATACAGTATTCTTGCAATATTGTAAAGAAATAAGAAGGGAATCTAGCCTTAAATTAGGTCTACTGTATGTTGAAAAGATTAGTGGTTTTCTTCTGGGACCCGTATCTGTGTTAGTCCCCCTTCATACGTCAGTGAAAAACCCACACATGTGTGCGCAGCATGGAAACACGTCAGTGGGACATCACTGATGTGTGCACAGACCCACTGATTTTAATGGGTCTGCATATGTCCGTGATTCTGGTACATGTAAAAACTTCAACATACGTACAAGAATCACTGCCATGTGAAGGGGGCCTTAAGGTTGAAAACACATCTATGCGAGTAAAATCGGTCCGACTGGGCTGAAAAAAACTCGGCTGATTTTAGTTCACGTTAGGTCCGAGTGCAACGCAAGTGCAATGCTTTTTCTGAATAAATTAATGATTTTACTAGCGTGTGTAATGCGTGTGTAATGCGTATTTTTTACTATGTCATCTGCCATTCAGCTCTGCTACATGGCCGCTGACAGCAGACACAGACAGCCATGCAGCAGTGCTGAATGGCAGATGACAGCAGACACAGACAGAGCCGCACGATCAGAATGAACTCGGGTGAACTTCACCCGACTTCATTGTCATGCTGCGGCTCTGTCTGTGTCGCGTCCTGATTAGCGGTCACCCGTGAAGGACTCACCGGTGACCGCTAATCCCCTGAGTGACTGAAGTTAGCAGCCCTCTCTCATACTCACCGATCCCCGGCGCGGCGCTGCACGGCGTTCACACTGCTGCGGCGGCTTTTACTATTTTGAAAAAGCCGGCCGCTCATTAAACAATCTTGTATTCCCTGCTTTCCCCGCCCACAGGCGCCTATGATTGGTTGCAGTGAGACACGCCCCCACGCTCAGTGACAGGTGTCTCACTGCACCCAATCACAGCAGCCGGTGGGTGGATCTATACTGTGCAGTGAAATAAATAATTAAATAATTAAAAAAAACGGCGTGCGGTCCCCCCCAATTTTAATACCAACCAGATAAAGCCATACGGCTGAAGGCTGGTATTCTCAGGATGGGGAGCTCCACGTTATGGGGAGCCCCCCAGCCTAACAATATCAGCCAGCAGCCGCCCAGAATTGCCTCATACATTAGATGCGACAGTTCTGGGACTGTACCCGGCTCTTCCAGATTTGCCCTGGTGCGTTGGCAAATCAGGGCAATAAGGAGTTAATGGCAGCCCATAGCTGCCACTAAATCCTAGATTAATCATGTCAGGCGTCTCCATGAGATACCTTCCATGATTAATCTGTAAGTTACAGTAAATAAACACACACACACCTGAAAAAATCATTTATTAGAAATAAAAAACACTAACAAATTCCCTGGTTCAGCAATTTAATAAGCCCCAAAAAGCCCTCCATGTCCGGCGTAATCCAGGATGGTCCAGCGTCGCTTCCAGCTCTGCTGCATGAAGGTGACAGGAGCTGCAGCAGACACCGCCGCTCCTGTCAGCTCCACGCAGCAAATGAGGTGAGTAGCGCGACCAGCTGAGCTGTCACTGAGGTTAATCGCGGCCACCGCTGGATACAGCTGATCACGGTACTCACCTCAGTGACAGCTCAGCTGATCGCGCTATTCCCTTCATTAGCTGCGTGGAGGTGACAGGAGCGGCGCTGTCTTCTGCAGCTCCGGTCACCTTCATGCTACAGAGCTGGAAGCGACGCTGGACCATCCTGGATTACGCCGGACATGGAGGGCTTTTTGGGGCTTATTAAATTGGTGAACCAGGGAATTTGTTAGTGTTTTTTATTTCTAATAAATGATTTTTTCAGGTGTGTGTGTGTGTTTATTTACTGTAACTTACAGATTAATCATGGAAGGTATCTCGTGGGAACGCCTGACATGATTAATCTAGGATTTAGTGGCAGCTATGGGCTGCCATTAACTCCTTATTACCCTGATTTGCCAATGCACGAGGGCAAATCGGGAAGAGCCGGATACAGTCCCAGAACTGTCGCATCTAATGTATGCGGCAATTCTGGGCGGCTGCTGACTGATATTGTTAGGCTGGGGGGCTCCCCATAACGTGGAGCTCCCCATCCTGAGAATACCAGCCTTCAGCCGTATGGCTTTATCTGGCTGGTATTAAAATTGGGGGGACCGCACGCCAGTTTTTTTAATTATTTATTTCACTGCACAGTATAGACCCGCCCACCGGCTGCTGTGATTGGGTGCAGTGAGGCACCTGTCACTCAGCGTGGGGGCGTGTCTCACTGCAACCAATCATAGGCGCCTGTGGGCGGGGAAAGCAAGGAATACGAGATTGTTTAATGAGTGGCCGGCTTTTTCAAAATAGTAAAAGCTGCCGCAGCAGTGTGAATGCCGTGCAGCGCCGCGCCGGGGATCGGGGAACGGTGAGTATGAGAGAGGAGGGGAAAATGACCGACATGGACAGAGAGAGAGAGGGACAGAGATAGTGACGAACCGACAGAGAGAGAATAGAGACCGAGAGGGAGAGACCGACTGACAGAGAATAGTGATTGACAGACATTGTGAGACCACTCGTTTCCAGTGTTTTAGAAAACATGCGAGAAATGTATTTAGAAAATCGCATGTCACTAGGATGGTGTGAGTGCCGTCCCGTGACATCCGATTATTTACACGCTCCCATAGACTTGCATTGGAGAGACTCGCAATAGAAACTCGCAAAAAAGGAGCATGCTGCGATTTTTTTCTCAGTCCGATTTGGACTGAGAAAAAAAATCGCAAATGCGAGCTGAATCATTGACTAACATGTGTCCGATTCCAATGCGAGTTTTTCTCATATTGCTCTACTGCGAGAAACTCGCAAGTGAGAAGCACCTAAGGGTAGGTGTCCCAATCCCTGTGCCATATGATGGTGTTCCCCGGCATCCAGGCACAGAATCATGTTCACACCTGCCAGCATTCAATTATTTGGGAAATTTCATAATAAGTCTTTGATTGCTAATTTATTGACAACAAAAAGGCTAGATAAAAATGAAAAAAAAAAAAAGTTTTTTTCTGCTTTCAGCCGCTATTACACTATAAGGCAATGTTCCCACGATGAGGTAAATTTTTGATGTTGCAGATTTTTTGCTCCATTCTGCATCTATTATGTACATTAGGATACATCTGTTTTTTCATTGCCTTTTTGTGTGCGGTTTTTAACATGCATTTTTGTTTTTTTAACACTGCGGGTTTTTTTTCATTTTGGTGTGTCATACTTTAAATAAAGTTTCTTTGTATTTCATACTTTTTGGTATTTGGCTTTGACAACTTTATTGACATTCCTAGGTGTGGATTACATGCGGTTTTTTTATGCTTTTCCGCTACAGAAACGCACCAAATGTGCAAATGCATCTTTTCCCTGCTGAAGTCTATGGGGAAAATCTGTACATCTCAGCACACCCGCAGGAGAAAGTGACATGCTGCGGATTTGCAACATGCACAGCAGGCCAATTTATGCTTAGTTAAAAGGAAGCCCAGTGGGCAGGAGACTTCTATAAATTCCATCCACTTTGCTTGAAATGTGAGACACTGAATTTGCGAATAAACTCCGTTCAACATGAAAAGTTTGGTGAGAAATCCTGTTTAAACAGGATGTCCAGGATATTTGTAAAAAATGTCTCAAAAGCACTAGATGTGGTAATAATTATTACTCATCAGTTAAACTTGTCGCTGTTCCCGTGGTTTCTCTAGCCTTTAGTAGACTTGTCGTACTGTATGTGATCACATGACCACTGCAGCTAAATTCCTGGCCTTTGCTAAGATGCCTACATGTACTGCAGAAGACTGCTGAAGCCAAAGGATTTACAGTAGACACACTCGAACAATGGGCTGAGGCAAACAATGGTGTTCAACAGGGACAAATGTAAAGTTCTACATCTGTGTAAAAGAAATGTAAAAAGCATATATAGCATGGGAGGAATATAACTAGGTGATAGCACAGGGGAAAAGGACTTGAGCATAATAGTACATCCCAGATTCACCATGAGCCATCAATGTGGAGCTGCAGCTAAAAAGCCCAACAAAATTCTGGGCTGTATCAAGACAAGCATTGAATCTAGATCAAGAGAGGCAATTATTCCCCTATACTCTGCCCTGGTCAGACCACACCTGGAATACTGTGTACAGTTCTGGCTGCCCCAATTCAAGAAAGACATCGATATATTGGAACAAGTCCAGAGAAGAGCAACCAAGATGGTAGAAGGTCTGCAAACCATGTCAGATGAAGAACGGCTAAAAGAACTAGGGATGTTTAGTTTGAAAAAGAGAAGGCTGAGAGGAGACTTAATAGCGGTCTACAAATATCTGAAAGGCAGTCACAGTGCAGACCCTATTTTCATTAGCACAAGGAAGTACAAGAAGCAATGGGATGAAACTAAAAAGAAGGAGATTCAGATTAGACATTAGGAAACATTTTCTGACAATGAGGGCAGTCAGGGAGTGGAACAGGTGGGCACAGGAGTTGGTGAGCTCTCCATCAATTGTAATCTTCAAGCTTCAGAACCTGGATAAACATATAGCTGGGATGATTGAGGAAAGCCTGCACTCGCAGGGGGTTGGACCCAATGGCCCTTAAGGTCCCTTCCAACTCTACCATTCTATGAGTTGTTGCAGAATTCACATGTACAGAATATCATAGCTGCAGGATAATTCAAGATTGTTATTATAACCACTAGATAGTTATCTTGTCATATTCCCTGTGTTGAGTTGTTGAGTCCTATTTTTATGGCCAACCACTTAGAGTAAGTAAACTCTCATATAATTTTATAAACCTTTAAGTGCTCATATACAGTAAATTGTATGTGTAGTTTCCGATATTTGTTTGGATCGCACACGGACAACATTCTGACCCACGGTTTATTGAGTAGGGCTGTTCAGATGAACGATTTTTCTCTCGGCCCTACTGTCTGTGAGAAAAAAATTGCAGCATGAACAACTTTCTTGTGTAAATCAGATTTGAGTCAGCTCAAGTCTATTGGGGCATAAAAAAAAAAAATCTGACCACACAAACAGCATCCTTTAGTTATGGATATATTTCTGTAATCAACCTATAAAACTATATTTGATCATGCTCATTTTTTTAATGTCAGTGTATGAAAACGAATCACCCACAGACAGCACACGGATATTTCACAGACAAAAAACAAATGGATACATGGATAAAAATTGGCTGAAGATTAGTTGAAAATGAATTCTAGTTTTGTGGATTAAACTCAAATGATTTTCATACACTTGTCTGCAGCTGGACTTATTTTGATCAGATCATTGGTTATACAGACCCTCACAGATTACTCAAAAAACCCTTAGAAGCGCACAGGTCCTGCCTGACCGTGAACTCACATTTGAGTACGGCTGCAGCAGAAAGCATTTCTACTGCATCCGTATTTTGCTGGTGTACGGTATGCACGCACTCCTGCCTACTGAGCTGCACACTTCTACAGCGGGCTTTACATGCTACGATATATCTAATGAGATATCGGCGGGGTCACGTCGTAAGTGACGCACATCCGGCATCGTTAGTGATATCGTAGCGTGTGACAGCTAAGTGCGACGGTGAACGAGCAGAAATACTCACCTTCTCGTTAATCGTTGACATGTCGCTCATTTTCAAAAAATCGAACGTCCTGTTGTTCATTGTTCCCGAGGCAGCACACATCGCTCCGTGTGACACCCTGGGAACGATGAACTGCAGCTTACCTGCGGCCGCCGGCAATGTTGAAGGAAGGAGGTGGGTGGGATGTTTACGTTCCGCTCATCTCCGCCCCTCCACTTCTATTGGCCGGCCGCTGTGTGATGTCGCTGTGACGCCGAATGTCCCTCCCCCTTCAGGAAGTGGATGTTCGCCGCCCACAGCGAGGTCATTTGGAAGGTAAGTACGTGTGACGGAGGGTTAAAGCATTGTGCGACACGGGCAAGAAATTGCCCATGCCGCACAAACGATGGGGGTGGGTGTGATCGCAAATGCGATCGCACGAGAAATCAACACATGTAAAGCAGCCTTAAGGGGTCTTTTGCGAGATCAGGACCCAGACCTCCACCAAAGGAACAGAATTAAAAGGCCAAAACAAATATACAAAAGCTTACTCTTTAAAAACACCTGACGAATTCTTTTTAATGAAAGCCACCCACACACCCACACCCACCCACACACCCACACCCACCCACACACACACACCCACCCACACACACACACACACACACACACACACATCATAGCTCCAATAAAAAGAAAAAAATAAGAACTAGGGGAAGATTGCAGATTGCCTACTTTAGCATGCCCATCATAGAAAACATACAGTATGTAAGGCCCTGTGCACACGCTGCAGTTCTTGCTGCGGATTTGCCGCGATTTTGCTGCATGAATTGCTGTAGAAAATGTTCATAACCTTTCTGCAGTCATTCTCCAGCAAAAGCTAAGGTAAAAAAAATGGTGTGCGTTTTTTTCCCCTACAGGTTTTGCTGAAGAATTTCTGCAGCAAAAAGAATGAGCATGTCACTTCTTTTCTGCAGGTCCCTGTGGTTTTTGCCATAGATAATAGTAAAAAAAACACAGGGACCAACTTGTGGAAAAACCGCGGCAAAAACGCGGGTGCGGTTTAACCGCGTTTTTTGCCACGGGTGCAGTATTCTGCCAGAGGGTGCGGATTTTTCTTAAGTCAATTTTCTAGTGTGCACATAGCCTAATTCTGAAACTTCACACGTCACCTTTTGTCTTAAAGGGAACCTGTCAGGTGCCCTATGCCTTCCAACCCAGCAGTATTCATACCTGCCCAAATTCCCTCCCTAACCAGCCCTGTATAATGTTATTCACTCATATATTTAGAAATGACTTATAAACCTCGCTGTCCCTATGCTAATTAGCGCCTTGACTAGTCGACGGGGCGTGTACGTGAGATGTTTTCTGAACTTCCGATCATGCGCAGCCAATGAAGTCATGAAGCATACACCCAGCTTCATAGGGGCACTGACGTGGCTGAAATGAACCGCACATATGCGCGAGATTTCCAGGAGATGCCGTGATGCCGACACAGGGGAGTAATAACATGGAGAAAGGAATGACTTGTCCGGGGAAACAACACCCCTCTGACTAGTCAAGGCCCTGATTAGCATTATTAGTTTATAAGTCATTATTTTTTAAAACATTCTTGTTAGTGAATAGCATTATACAGGACTGGTAAGGAAGGGAATTTGGGCATACAGATATGAGTGCTGCTAGGTTGGAGGGCATAACCTGACATGTTCTCTTTAAATGTGAATTAGCAACAACTAAAATATTTTCAGCAATAAATCTACAAGTATAATCCCAGCAACTAAATCATGCTCATAGTGAACATATCACACACTAATTAGCATCTTAACAAGCATTAGAAGGAATAATTAAACCAGTTGGGCTACCACTCCTAACTAATAAAAAAAACCCAAAACATTTACTTAAGTTTTCTGTCATTACCAGGTATTAATCTATTTTTCAAACCGTTTAATGTAATATGTATTATAACAACTCATGTGTCTGAGTATTTCTAGGGTTATAGATTATAACTAATGCTAATATCAACAGATAATATGCTATAAATGACTACAAAGACCATCACATATTACTAACACTAGAGCTGCTGTGCTGTACATACGCCATTTAGTCTCAGACCACGTTTTTTTCTTTGTTTTTATTATGTGCAGAAAATAAACTGTGTTTAACAAGCAAAATGAATGTGATTTCCTAAATTCATATGCCCACTGTGTGTTTAAACTTTATTATTGAACTGCGCGTATGTTTGGGTTTTTGGGGGTAAGTTTTTCCCTATAGGCTTCTTTTGGAAAAAGCGTCGTTGCATTTGTAAGTGCAGAATCCCAGCCTATATGCTCTTAAAAACATGCATAAAAACACAAATCTGTATCAAAAAAGCATAAAAATACCACATTCTATTTTGATACTGTCAATATATTTCACAGTACTTTACAGTTTAGAGGGTATTTGTACAAACAAGACAAGACATTACAAAGTAACAGAGGAACGCATACCGAGAGGGGTGAGGGCCCCACTTGCAACCTTACAATCTAGGAGACAATGGGGGTGAATCAAGAGATAAAAGGTAAAAATAAAATGCTTGTCATTATAATAAATAGGGGCATTCAAATAACACTGCATGAACCAGTCACTATCTAGTATCTGTACAAGAACAGGTATAAAGTGCTACCAAGCTCATGGAAAAGAGAACGGGATATTTAGTGAGGTGATAGGCCATTCTAAAGAAATGTGTTTTTAGGGCATGCTTGAAACTGTGGATACTAGCAATGAACCAAATTGTTTGGGGTAGCGCATTCCAGAAAACTGATGCAGCACGAAAGAAATCCTGAAGAAGGAAGTTTGGATTATAGAGGATATTTATCTTGTCATTAACAAAATGAAAAAGGGGGGGAAATACCTTAAAAAAGTAGTAACAATCAAAACAGATTGTTTTTACATATTCTGGTGCTGACATCTGCATTAGAAAAAAAATAAAACATATAGAAAAAACAGATTTTTTTTCACATGGGAATATAGCCTCAATGTACTAAACACTATTTAAGTATGTTAGTCCAAATGAAAAACCTCTGTCTATATGTCCCACTCATTTGTGGAGGTTATGGCTCCTTCTCTAGCAAATTGGCATGACTATACACTAATAAGCCCATAAAATGAAAACCACTGACAGGTAATGACATTTATAACTGTTTAACAATGACATCTATCTAAGGTTCAAATATATTCTGCGGCTACTGAACATTCAGTACATGTTGATGTGCTGGAAGCAGGAAAAAATGGGTGTTATGATCGGAGTGACCTTGACAAGGGCCAAATTGTGATGGCTGGACAACTGGGTGAGAGAATAAAAAAAGATACGTTTTTTGGGTTCCCAGTCTATCAGCACAAAATGACTGTTCAAACAAAGTGCACAGAGTGCTTGTACGTGGTTTGAACAGTCATTTTGCGCTGACAGACTCCCTAAATCCAATCATCACAGCAGTAAAGCTGGTGTCACACTAAGCGACAACGACGTCGCTGTTACGTCACCATTTTCGGTGACGTAACAGCGACCTTGTAAGTCGCTGTTATGATCGCTGCTTAGCTGTCAAACAGCAGAAGCAGCGATCATAACGTCGCTGTGCTACATGTGCAGAGAGCAGGGAGCCGCGCTTAGCGCTGGCTCCTTGCTCTCCTAGGTACAGTACACATCGGGTTAATTAACCCGATGTGTGCTGCAGCTACATGTCACAGTGCAGAGAGCAAGGAGCCGCGCGCACTGCTTAGCGCTGGCTCCTTGCTCTCCTTGCTACAGTATACATCGGGTTAATTACCCGATGCATACTGCAGCCACATGTCACAGTGCAGGAGCCGGCACTGGCAGCAAGAGCGGAGGCTGGTAACCAGCGTAAACATCGGGTAACCAGGGAAAGGTCTTCCCTTGGTTGCCCGATGTTTACGCTAGTTACAGCTTACCGCAGCTGCCAGTGCCGGCTCCTGATCGCTTCATTTCGTCGCTCTCTCGCTGTCACACACAGCGATGTGTGTGTCACAGCGGGAGAGTGACGACCAAAAAATGAAGCTGGACATTCAGCAACGACCGGCGACCTCACAGCAGGGGCCAGGTCGTTGCTGGATGTCACACACAGCGACAGCGACGGGACGTCGCTGCAACGTCACAGAAAATGGTGACGTAGCAGCAACGTCGTTGTCGTCGTCGTTATGTGTGATACCAGCTTAAGTGACATGGAGTTTCCTCCCCTCTTCCCCAAGTAGTTCTTTAGCTAACACAACCCCTCATGGATGATACCGATACCCCTACTCATTCCCCTTTTTTGCCCTTGGAAAAATAAATAAGCCTATAATCTGCTCCGGTGCGGCCGTGATTCTAGCGATGTTTAAAGCTGTGTTCCCGGGGCCCACATGACATTGTTATGACCAATCAGCGGTGGCTTCCTTTACTGCACCTTTGGACGTTTGAGGGGGAAGTCAGTGCAGCGCTTCAATCCTGCTCAAATGTCCGAAGGCGGGGAGACTGACACTGGGCACTGATTGGTCGCTGAGCTCGCATGTCATAATGTCATGTTGGCCCCAGGAACGCGGCTTTAGGCATCGCTGGAACCGTGGCCGCACCGGAGGGGAGTATACCATAGTCTTATTTATTTTTACGGGGGCAAACAAGGTTGAATGAGGAGGGTTTGTAGTAGTAGTAGTAGTAGTAGTAGTAGTAGTAGTAGTAGTAGTAGTAGTAGTAGGTGTAGTAGTGGACAACCCATTTAATATCACTCACTAATGTTAGTTTTTTTTAATTTTTTACTTTAGTAAAATCATATAAATTAAAATTTGTCTGTCTTTTAACTAATCACAGTACAGCTTTCAGTTTTCCAGAGCAATTTAAAAATGAAAGCTAAACTCTGCTTGCTATGAGAAACAAAAGACATTACTGAAATAGGTATTTTGGCAGGATTAATCAAGATTGTCATTTTGTACCCCAGTCTTATTGAGGGGTGTACAGGAATAAGATGAACCAAAATCAGCAGGTATTATCAGTGGCTTGTGCCTCTCCAGAAAAGTTGCTCAAGGGACTGGAGTAACATTTCTGGCCTAAAAAACGCAGCCACTTTTGATAGGTTTGACTGTCAGTCTCGCCCCAGCTTTCCCACTCCACTCATTTTAGTGGAAATGCCTGATACTTGACTGTAAACGCTAAAAGTCACACAAATTTATCACAACTTGTAGTTGAGAAAAGAAAAAAATTGCAAGTTTTCAAAGTGCTTTCTGGTGTAAATACTTTGATGCATTGGGGTCTTTTCTGGTGTAGGTACTTTGATGAATCAGAGCCTTTTCTGGTGTAGGTACTTTGATGAATCGGAGCCTTTTCTGGTGTAGGTACTTTGATGAAACGGGACCTTTTCTGGTTTTGATATTTTGATGAATCAGGGCCTTTTCTGGTGTAGATACTTTAATGAAATCGGGGCTGTTTCTGGTGTAGATACTTTGATTACGGGGCCTTTTCTGGTGTAGATACTTTGATGAATCAGGGCCTTTTCTGGTGTAGATACTTTGATAAATCGGGGCCTTTTCTGGTGTAGATACTTTAATGAAATTGGGGCCGTTTCTGGTGTAGATACTTTGATGAATCAGAGCCTTTTCTGGTGTAGGTACTTTGATGACGTGGCCTTTCCTGGTGTAGATACTTTGATGAATCGGAGCCTTTTCTGGTGTAGGTACTTTGCTGAAACAGGGCCTTTTCTGGTGTAGATATTTTGATGAAACGGGTCCTTTTCTGGTGTAGATATTTTGATGAAACGGGTCCTTTGTCTTTTTTCACACCTGTTTTTGTTTTCTGATTAAGAAGTCCAACATTCTGTGCTGATCAATGTCACAATGACTCTTTTTAAGGAAAATAGTTTAGTTTTTCTTGTATGCTGCTCCAAGTTATAGACAAAGAATCTATTAAGACAATATGGCTGCCATTGGCACTGTTTTTTATTTAGGCACCAGAGACTGTTTTCAGTTTGGTACTGAGAAGTAGTGAAATCATCTTTTGTTTTGTGAAGAAATGAAGAACAGGAAATTCACTGTTTCTCAACACTCATCTGAATAAACCTTACAACTTCCTGGTTGGGCGTTCTTTTAGTATTGGCAGGACAACTTTATTTACCTTTTTATACAAGACAAATACGGCTTGTATAAAATCTTTAGAATGTCACATTTTTCCATTAAAGAATTATCTTGAACATAATGCCTTCTGTAAGGCAGCCAACTTCCCTGAAGACCCATACTAGAGCGCCATTGTCAGTATTACTCACTAGCAAAACATTTCCCACCGCAATAAGGATTAATATAAAATTAAACTGCTATTATTTTAGGATTCTCGGAAATCCAAGGCTTATTTATACATTTATAAAAAACTTCACCAAACCACTATCCGTAGAAAAGTGGATGCTGCATTTTTTAAGACAATCATAATGTGTATTGTGTAATTGGCCAATCACAAGTCTGTCACTTTGGGTTTTACAAGGCGTCCATTGATCAGCAAGTTCAGTCAGTTTCTGGCCTTACGTTATGTGTACCGGTATTTTAAATACACATATTAGTAAGATTAGTAATCCTACAGCTTTGAAAGAAATGTGGGACACCCATGTAATAGATTGTTCTAGTCTATAATTACCACTCCCTGACATCTTCTTGATGCTATAAGGCAGTAACTGAATCCCACCCAAACTAATCCTGGTAATAATCCTGTTATAATGTAATGCATTTGTAACACTCAAACTCTCCAATAGAAATCCTTTTCTTTATATAAAAGTACAAATGGGATTTTTACTGACTAATATGGCAGGTTTTACAAAGTGCTTCATATTGTTAACAGGTAAGAAACGGTACTAATCTGATTTAGCATGTCAGCCATTGAAATTAAGGTATTATACAACTACAGCAGTGATCTTAAAGTAAAATTGCAAGTGCGTCATAACAAGGAAGATCACATAATTGGGTATGTTCTGTCCTGAAACTATCAGTATTAAACAACACATGTATTTCACCTTACCAAGATGAGCTATGATTATTATAGCCCTCAAGGGTAAATTCTATCTACCCGCATATATGAGGTTGTTGAGTTTGGGGCAGAAATCCCATGGCCAATCCATACATCACAGTCGAAAGTACAGACCCATAAACATGAGTGATAATCCACAGCGTTTACAACTCGTTCCCATGATCCTTAAAATATATTAAGGGAATCTGTCAGTAGTATCAAACCTCATTATTCATCTATCATAAGTGGAATAAAATGCTACCTTGATAGCTGCAATCTGAAGTGTTATTAAAAAAAACACAATTTTTTGGGGAGTACGTAAATGAGCTGTTAAAATCTATAGATGGGGCAAAGATCTCCCTGAGAATCGGCCCCAGAAACTATTTTAAATGAAAGGGGCATTACCAGTGTGGACATGTAATGACTGACAGTCTGCTCTCTTGATCTACATGTCTCACTCTGGTAATGCCCCCATATATTTAAAATAAGCTCTGGCGGCAGATTTTCAAGGAGATCAGTGTCTCATCCATAGATCTTAACAGCTCATTTACATATTAATATGTAGATTTTTCTGAAATAAGACACTGGATCACAGCTATCATGGTATCATTTTATTCAACTTCTATGGTCTGCATGCCTACATAGAGGACTTAGGGAGTTTTATCCTACTGACAGATTCCTTTCCAGCGCCAGCATCCCTGTAATGCCTTCCCTAATATCCCACCTCTGACGCTGACTCACTGACCCTCGTGGCCGGACTGCTTCCTGCCCTGCATTCCCACGGCCATTCATGTGCTTCTCTGCTGCCTCCTCCCGGGCCCTGTGCACGCCGCACAGGTCTACCGGGAACGCTGTTAGGTCACGAGTGTGCACTCCTGCTCTGCTCTTAGAGGGCCGATGCGCCATTTCGCAGAAGTGCCCCTCAGCCTATGGCTGAGAGACACTGGGTTCTCAGGGCATCCTCCCACTAGAGCAGGGGTGGGGAACCTTTTTTCTGTCGGGGGCCATTTGGAAATTTCTACCAACCTTCAGGGGCCGCACAAAATTATCAATGTTTAAATGACCCTGCTATATTGGGTGAAGCAATTAATTAACTGGGGGCATGGGGCTGGGGGCACAGACACCACACGCAGGGCTGGGGGCACAGACACCACACGCGGGGCTGGGGGCACAGACACCACTGGAGGGGCTGGAGGGACAGACACCACTGGAGGGGCTGGAGGCACAGACACCACTGGAGGGGCTGGAGGCACAGACACCACTGGAGGGGCTGGAGGCACAGACACCACTGGAGGGGCTGGGGGCACAGACACCACTGGAGGGGCTGGGGGCACAGACACCACTGGAGGGGCTGGGGGCACAGACACCACTGGAGGGGCTGGGGGCACAGACATCACTGGGGGGGAGGCACAGACATCACTGGGGGGGAGGCACAGACATCACTGGGGGGGAGGCACAGACATCACTGGGGGGGAGGCACAGACATCACTGGGGGGGAGGCACAGACATCACTGGGGGGGAGGCACAGACATCACTGGGGGGAGGCACAGACATCACTGGGGGGGCTGCACACACGACTGGGGGGGGCTGCACACACGACGGGGGGGGCTGCACACAGGACTGGGGGGGCTGCACACAGGACTGGGGGGGCTGCACACAGGACTGGGGGGGCTGCACACAGGACTGGGGGGGGCTGCACACAGGACTGGGGGGGCTGCACACAGGACTGGGGGGGCTGCACACAGGACTGGGGGGGGTTCACACAGCATTGGGGGGGTGCACACAGGCTTGGGGGGGTGCACACAGGACTGGGGGGGTGCACACAGGACTGGGGGGGTGCACACAGGACTGGGGGGGTGCACACAGGACTGGGGGGGTGCACACAGGACTGAGGGGGTGCACACAGGACAGGGGGGTGCACACAGGACAGGGGGGTGCACACAGGACAGGGGGGTGCACACAGAACTGGGGGGTGCACACAGGACTGGGTGATGGGCTGCACATAGGTTTGTGTGGGGGTGCACACAGGACATTGGGGGGCTGCACACAGGACTGGGGGGGTGCACACAGGACTGGGGGAGGGGTGCACACAGGACATTGGGGGCCACACTGCGCTGAGAGTTTCATGCAACTCTGGGGGAGAGGGTTTACAGAACTGGTGTGGGGAGGCACAAAGCATTGGGCAGGGCACATAGCAGCAGAGGGTCGGCGCTGGACTCACAGCAGCATTGCACTCACATCACTGGAGTGCAGGAGCCGGACACACTGCATCAGAAGGAGAAGGCAGGCACTGATCTCCGGAGGGCAGGGGGCGTGCACAGAACGAGGGAAGCTGTGAGGCTGCTGTAGACCCGCCCACAATTGGCACTGGCCGACGGGAGAACACATTGCAGCACAAACAGCAATGTGTGGATTTAAAGGGCCGGCGGCAGCAAGACCGAGGTGACAGCACCAGCACTGCCTCCCCCGGGAATCTGCCCGGGGGCCACATAAAAGGTCATGGCGGGCCGCATGCGGCCCGCGGGCCGGAGGTTCCCCACCCCTGCACTAGAGGAATTGCCTGCGTAACGCCTTTAGTTAGTCAGTTTGCCCATCTGCTAGCTAGTTGAGAGGTCTTGTACTCCTGTCCCATTACCTATACCTGTGTCCGCTTCCCATAGTTGTCGGACTCTGTCGTGTGCCCACCGTACCTGTCTGCTTCAGCCATCATGTCTGCCTCAGCCATCTGCCCACCTGAAACAGAGACTGTATCCGCCTGCACCTGTGTCCATCCCTGCATTTCCTGCCTTGGGGGTCAGCTGCCCCAGTTCTGGACACTGCCCTAGGAGTGGCACCTGGCGTCTACCTTGGTGGTTGCTTAGTCAAGCTCCTCCCATGTCAGGGTAAGCCCAGGTTCCCACTGGGAGTCCAGTGGGTCCACTCCTACTACTGCTCGCCTCCACACTGGCGAGCGTTACAACCTTTAGGAAGCAGAAAACATTATAGCCAGAGAACATCATTCAATTACACATTGAATGGTTAACAAAGACATCTATAGACCCAAATGTCTTCTGGAGTGTAGCATGTAGTTGCTGGGTGGGGGTTCTTATCCTACTGTCCAATGATTTCATAATGGTGTACCATTGACGACAATGCAGTGCCAATCCAGTTGATGGATCTGTGCTGTTCTGCTCTGCAACTGATCACATCCAGCTACCACTGTCACCAAGAACAGCTGATAGGCGGGAGTGCCAGATGTCGCACCCCCATTGATTTGATATTTATAATCTATCCGATCCCCTTTAAAAAAATGACACATCAGATCATATAATTATTTTTTCTCCAGAGATATATACAATTAGATGGGAGGATAAGGAATATATTAGGTATAGTAGTTTGAGAGGGCACAAAAAAAAAATTGTAGCAACCAAGCTTGTTTTTATAGTCACAGAACAAGCAGCTAAGAAATGGGTTACAGCACAAAGCTTACTTTGATACATTGATCAAGCTAATGGTACAGGTCAGATTAATATCTGCCATACTGAATGCGAACAAAGGTCTAGACTCTAGAGTTTACTTCCCTCATTAAAAGGTAACTTATACGACAGTGTGAGAGCAGAGTAGAAGCTTCAGCTACTGTACAACATATTACTCTACAGTTACCTCTGCAAGACAGAAAATGCTTTCTTTAGAGGAACAATTTACTGCTAGAGACATTTATATATAACTACAGACACATTATAATAATGTAACAACAAAACATTGACCATTTATGATGCATTCAATTGCAATCGAAATTATTCACACCCAAAAGTTTACATTTTCCTCTTATTTGCAATCAACCAACAAACTACAGTCATCTAAAAAGCTCAACACAACTAAGGCTAGGTTGACATTTCCGTTGTTTATGATCAGTCACAATCCGCAGCTCTGATAAAGAACGCAATCCGTTTGGTGGATTCCGTTGTTTCCCATAGACTTGTATGATCGGCGGATTGCGACTGATGCCCTTGCGTTGCATCCGCCACCCGACTGATCAGTCGTGGAACGACTGACCGTCGGGCGGCAGGAACACAGCATGTAAAGTTTTTTGAGCAGCGGAATCCTTATGTTTTCACTGCGCATGCTCAGATCTTTTGTTTAATCAGCTGATCTCCCGGCCGCCAGCTTTTGAGAGCGATCAGCTGATTGTTCACAATAGCCGGCCGAACAGCTGATCGTTCACAGAAGCCGACCCCCGGGCAATCAGCTAATCGCTCTCAAAAGCCGGCGGCCGCATGTGACTGATGCAATAAAACGGAAATGTGAACCTAGCCTAAAGGGGGCTTTACACGCTGCGACATCGCTAATGCTGAGTCGTTGGGGCCACGGAATTTGTGACGCACATCCGGCCGCATTAGCGATGTTGCTGCGTGTAACACCGATGAGCGATTTTGCATTGTTGCAAAAACGTGCAAAATCGCTCATCGGTGACATGGGGGTCCATTCTCGATTAGCGTTACTGCAGCAGTAACGATGTAGTTCGTCGCTCCTGCGGCAGCACACATCGCTATGTGTGACGCCGCAGGAACGAGTAAGCTCTCCTTACCTGCCTCCCGGCCGCTATGATGAAGGAAGGAGGTGGGCGGGATGTTCCGGCCACTCATCTCCGCCCCTCCGCTTCTATTGGACGGCCGCTCAGTGACGTCGCTGTGACGCCGCACGGACCGCCCCCTTAGAAAGGAGGCGGTTCGCTGGTCACAGCGACGTCGCCGGGCAGGTAAGTATGTGTGACGGGTCTGCGCGATGTTGTGCGGCACGGGCAGCGATTTGCCCGTGTCGCACAACAGATGGGGGCGGGTACCCACGCTAGCGATATCGGAACCGATATCGCAGTGTGTAAAGCGGCCTTAAGGCTAAGTTCACTTGTCCATCCAGCTTTCACCTGTTTGAAGTGGATGCAGTAAGCAAATAAACTTAAGGCCCTGTCACACACAGAGATAAATCTTTGGCAGATGTGTGGTTGCAGTGAAATCATGGACATATTGTTCCATTTGTACACAGCCACAAACCTGGCACTGATTGTCCACAATTTCACTGCAACCACAGATCTGCCAAAGATTTATCTCAGGGCCTTTATCCATTTCAAATGGAAGAGAATACAGATGGCTTTTTAACATATCTGTTTTCCATAGAACTTACTGTCATTAAAAAAAATAAAAAAAAAATAATGATCCGATTGCAATTTGTTTTTTACCCAAACTAAAAGAACTGCTTCCGCAGAACTTTTTTGCCTTGATAAAATAACTGCTCTTGATCATGTTTCAAACAGATCATTACTGAACAAGTGAACTCACTCTATTGTGACATGTGGATTCTCCAAGTTCAACACAAATTGCAACTTTTAATGACCACTGCAGTCTCATAATTATTCAACCATTTAGTGACAAATGCCTTTAATACTTAGTTGAGCACGCTTTTCCTGGTATGATATGCTGCAAACGTGATGCACAGCCGGATACCAGCTTCCAGTAGTGTTCCTGAGGAACCTTACCCGATTCCTAATGGGCAATGGCTACCAGTTCGCTAACATTCTTGAGTTATCAACAGAATAGTTCAAGAAGTTAAAGGATTTCTGAGGACTTCTAAAAAGAGAAGTGAACGTCTGCAGAGTTCTAAATCCTGATATCGTGCGGTGCACATGACCGCCCGATCTCAGCGGCAATACCGATGAATCTTGACAATGTGCATACCACACAGAGTGATTGTAGACTTTTACAAGAAGATGTGAATACACGTTTAAGTAAAAATATCCTTGCACAGAGAAACGGATAAAAAAGACAGAAAAGGCAGTGAATATCCCTAGAGATACAGTTAAAAGCATATTCTGGAAGTTCACAGTTACAGTAAAGAACAAAAATGAAGCCAACTCTGAAAAGAATGTGAGAATATGCTGAAAAGAACACACCCTACCGAAAGTGAAGAATGGTGGTAACTTGTTGACCTGTGGCTGTTTGGAAACCTGCTCCATGTCAAGGACAAGATGGATGTAATGACTATTGAGTCAGGAAATACTAAAAGAAAAAGATTTGCCTTCTGTGAGGATGCTGAAGTTTGAGTGTTATTGAGCTTTTCAACATGACACTGATTTCAAGTATCTTTCACTGTCCACTAAAGGCCGCTTTACACACTGCGGCCAGCATGCGTACCTGCCCCCATCTGTTGTGTGACACGGGCAAATCGCTGCCCGTGTCGCACAACATCGCCCGGACCCGTCACACGGACTTACCTTCCCTGCGATGTCGCTGTGACCAGCGAACCGCCTCCTTTCTAAGGAGGCGGTTCGTTCAGCATCACAGCGACGTCAAAGCAGCGTCACTGAACCGCCGCCCAATAGAAGCGGAGGGGCGGAGATGAGCGGTACGAACATCCTGCCCACCTCCTTCCTTCCGCATTGCGGGAGGCAGGTAAGGAGAGCTTCATCGTTCCTGCGGTGTCACACGGAGCGATGTGTGCTGCCGCAGGAATGAGGAACAACTTCGTTACTGCTGCAGTAACGATATTTGAGAATGGACCCCCATGTCACCGATGAGCGATTTTGCACGTTTTTGCGACGATGCAAAATTGCTCATAGGTGTCACATGCAACGGCATCGCTAAAGCGACCGGATGTGCGTCACAAATTCCGTGACCCCAACAAGATCACTTGAGCGATGTCGTAGCGTGTAAAGCCCGCTTAAGGCTTGGTATTTAGATGAAGGCCTGGAAGATTCTGGAGTAGCCATGATAATTTAAACCCTTGTTACCGCATTGAAAATCTATCCAACTAATGGATAATCAATACAATTTTTACACTGCAATCATAGATGAGACAGTTCACCAAAATTACCTAAATATACCACATAAGTGACAGATTTCTGAAGTAAGTGAGGGCAGCTTAATGTCATTCCGTGTCAAGTGGACCAGTTTTAAAAATCGTCCCCACTCGACGTTCTCCGATTTTGCTGAAAATTTATAAGGATGTACATGTATGTTTGAAAAGAGGTTCTGTACATTTTTAGGGCCAGATCTCAAATATATTGGGCACTATTGACCTTTCACTGGAGGCCCCCCCCCAAGCCTGCGGCTTCAGCTAAGAGGATTTTGCAAGCTTTGGCACATAGCCATTAGAGTTCTATACTGGCTATGATGCTGAAATTTGGCATACTAGCTCAACTTTTGCTGCTAAACGCGATAAAATTATTACCGGCTATGACAAAACAATATTTCGGCTGCAATTTTGTGTCAAAGTAGCTTGCAAAACGCCTCGCATAAAATTTATGCCAAACTTTGCCCATATATAACTCAAGACCAAAAACCAATAGGAACTGGTGCTTTACCCTGTACAACAAACATCTTCATGACTTTGCATTGCTGCAATATCACGGTCAAAGCATATGTATTTGTGGAAATATTCACACCCACATATGATGAAAAACTTAAAAAAATCGAATTTTACCTATTTTTAGGTCAAATTTCCCAAAAAGGGAACCCTAAAATATATTAATTCTGTTATCATTTGAAAGAGCACATTTTTCTCTACAAGAATCATTGGGGGTTTTTTTGGAGTCTCTCCATTTAAGAAAAGAAAAATGGCACTGAACATGGTGTTATTTATTAATACGCAATGAATGCTAACTGCACTATTCAAACCCTTGCGTTGGTCCATGGTGGTTATACCACAACCAATTCCCTAAGAATTGGTATTATAATCCTATTAAGAATTGTAATAATGCTGTCTTTCGAGAATTGGCAGCCCCATCGCCTAGGAGCCATGGCCGATAGCCGTGCAAGGCAAGTCGCGGGTGGTCTCTTTATCGCAGGTTCCAAAGCCTGAGGGTGGGTGTCTTTGCCTAGGATCCCAAGCCTAATATTGGGTATCTTTTGTTGGTTCCCAAGCCATAATGTTCAGTCTAAGTAAGTGGTCTGGAATTGTTGCTGAATTTGCAACATAATGGGTTCAGAGAAGCTGTATTGTCGGCCCATTGCTGTTGCAGCTGGTGCTGGAATTATTGCAATGATCGACTGCTCGGGAATCCAGCATGTATCATTTCTCACAGGCCAGTGAAAGAAGCTAGCTGCTCCATGAGGATGCATAAAATGTATTAATGCATCATGGTCGTCGACTGAAATTTCAGAAATATTTCCAATCCACCAGTTCCTATCGTAAATGCAGGCAATGTATTGCCCTGGCTGGAGGTTTGCAATTGGCACAAAAGGCATTTCTGATCTGACAGATCCATCTACATGGGCAATGAAAGATGAAGGGTCATTTGACACCCTTGAAATGCGAATCTTTTTGTCATCAATTTCATTCTCCATCACTAAAAAATAAATAATATATGCATTAAAATGTAACAATAGTCAATAGGTTTATAGGTTTTTGATTATAATAGACATTGCTAGCAACAATACAACTCTGTAACATGTGATAAGAATCTGAAAATCAAACACAAAATCAATGCATTACGTGCATACATAACACCATGTTCAGTGGCATTTTTCTTTTCTTAAATGGAGAGACTCCAAAAAACCCCCCAATGATCCTTGTAGAGAAAAATGTGCTCTTTCAAATGATAACAGACTTAATATATTTTAGGGGTACCCTTTTTGGGAAATTTGACCTAAAAATAGGTAAAATTCGTTTTTTTTTAAGTTTTTCATCATATGTGGGTGTGAATATTTCCACAAATACATATGCTTTGACCGTGATATTGCAGCAATGCAAAGTTATGTAGATGTTTGTTGTACAGGGTAAAGCACCAGTTCCTATTGGTTTTTGGTCTTGAGTTATATATGGGCAAAGTTTGGCATACATTTTATGCGAGGCGTTTTGCAAGCTACTTTGACACAAAATTGCGGCCGAAATATTGTTTTGTCATAGCCGGTAATAATTTTATCGCATTTAGCAGCAAAAGTTGAGCTAGTATGCCAAATTTCAGCATCATAGCCAGTATAGAACTCTAATGGCTATGTGCCAAAGTTTGCAAAATCCTCTTAGCTGAAGCCGCAGGCTTGGGGGGGGCCTCCAGTAAAAGGTCAACAGTGCCCAATATATTTGAGATCTGGCCCTAAAAATGTACAGAACCTCTTTTCAAACATACATGTACATCCTTATAAATTTTCAGCAAAATCGGAGAACGTCGAGTGGGGACCACTGGTCCACTTGACACGGAATGACCCGATAACAGCTTCCAATTAAAGGGAATATTCCTATGTCGCCTATGTTTTTTTTTATCATACAGAAAACCAGTTACTGATACATACTATTCTTTTTCCTGATAGTAGATGTTTTACTTTTATTTTCTGTAAAAGAATATGTAGGCGGTCAGCTTGCCTAAATTGCCATTAACAGCACTAAAAGATATGCTTTACAGCTGCCACAACGGATATTAGATATTAATTGACTTTTTGGCAGTGTGTACGCCAGGCATGCTCTGTGATTTGCACAGCGATAATTGTGCAGATTGGGGGAGGGGGGATGAGGAAGGAAACATGTGACCTTCCTCTTTTCCTGATCCAGCGTTATCTATATGTAGATATAGATATTACCCTTCATTATGAGAACAGCTGAAAAAAAAATCTCTACAGAACCTGCAACATTTCAGGATTTTTTTCAATAGGGATTGCGGCATTTAAAATTAAAAATACATGTCACCCAAATCGTAAATAATGTTTAACATAAAAACGTGCCACTTCAGCTACCTTGAAGTGACATTCTAACTTGACCATATATCATAGGTTTATTCTCTTGACTGATTTTCAGGAGTACACCCCTTCTGACTTCCAGCTGGCTCCCGAATGACTGTCAGTTCTTACATGGCCCTACTGGCCACAATGTGCATGCTAGTAGCAGCACCTTTGCCTCTGCAGTACTGGAGGAAGGCAAGAGCACTGAAACTGTCCAGCACTAGACAAAATTGAATTATTTTTTTAATTAAATTCAGAAAGGTAGGTATTGGCATTATTCTGCGGTAATGATGTGGCTTCCTTCTTGTTCTACCTGTACTGTAGCTCCCAGGTATATGGGGTGCTCGGTTCCGGGCAGTACAGGTTATAGGGAAGTCATGGTGGTAGCCGTTAGCCGGTTCCATGCCCTGGGCCCTTTTTGTAATGGGGATATTTACAGGGGAGAAAAAGGTAATGTTCACGTGACGCCACTTGCGGTGTTGCGGCTAAGTGTACGGAGCCGCCGCTGCAGATTGTCTCTACTGGGGCTGGTGGTATTGGCAGCTAGAATGGTAGACCCTCCGCAACTAGGGTTTTGCCCCAGAGGGTGTATGGTGCAGTTGGCGTTGGTAGAAGGTAGTCCGCACAGGTGTTCAGTGTAACTGGTTTACTCACTGCTGGTAGATGTTGACTGGTTGCCCAAGGCCATCTGGTTTCGCCTCCAGGTCCCTTTCGTCCGGGTGCCAGTTTGGTTCTCCTGTACACTCTTACCATGCACCTGTCTCTGGTAAGTGGGTCCCCGTGGTATGGAACACTGGGGGTCCCCGTTCTGTGGTTTGTCCACTTCTGTTCGCCTGATGATAGCGTGAACCCTGTGGAGTTGGAGTCTCTAGTCCTGTCCCAGGTTCTCCCATTGCTACTGAGTCTTCGGATTCTTTAGGATCAGCAAGGTCCTTGATGGTCCCCTTGCTGTGCAGGTGTTAACAGGTCGGCCTGGAGCTCTTTCCTGTCCCAGAGTCCTGTACCCCGTCGGTGCGTAGTTCCGGGAGTACTCCACCGTACTTCACCGGCAACCACTTCTCCTGGGTACCAGGTCACCGTTAACCCACGACAGACCATCTCTTCTGTCAACTCTCTCCTTTCCACCTGACCGATGACTGTCAACTCTCTCACTGTCTCTCTCCACAGTCCGCCCCTCCTACCTGGTCAACTAGTGGACTGGATTGGCTCCACCTCTAGGCAGCCATCCATTGATCCCACCCTAGCTGGGTACCATTGTATGGGGGATTGTTGGGGAAAACTGGGATTACCTGGGTTTTTGTTGGTACTGGCACTGGGGTTCTGAGTCCCTAAGGGGGTAGGCCCTGCATCCTTGTGAGGATGCAGAACCTTATAGCATCCTGATGATATCAGGGGCGCTACAGTACCAGGGGTGGACATTTCATTGGTGCAACCTGTGCAGCTACATAGGGGCCAAAGAGGAAATGTGACTCATTTCTACACCCGAAGTAGGTGGAATTGTGCATTATAATGAGCTTTTGGACTGCAAAAGGCCCATGTACTATTCTTGCACAGGAGCCACTTCTGTCTGTGTTCTCCAGTGACTTGTATGCTACTTATTCTCATATTCTATTAAACCACACCGACATAGGGTAAGGTGGAGTATCCTTTACCATGTCACTCTTTATGAGTTAGTCCTAGTCTTACTATTTACCATAGTTTGCTGCAATAAAAAAAATAAAAAAATACTGAATTATAAATTGCCATCACTAGTGCAAAATGAACCAATACAAGAAACCCCTCTGTGTGTAACCAAATGAAGTGGAAATATCTGTGAGATGAGTTTTGATTAGACAATTCTCGTTATGACAGTTCACACTAGTGAACACAGAACAAACAAATTTGGGAGCAGAATCCCACTGTTTACAGTGAAAGAATATAGGATGTACCGAATCACGTTTCTCTTCATACCGGGATTCAGTCTTGTTAAGCCCTTCAGAGAATTGAATTCATATGTTTTTAACATTAAATAGCCTAACATTTATTTAACAAGGACTATACGCAAGGACTGTAACAGTATAACTCTGGTGAAATTTAATTTCAAAATTGCTGATGAAAAAGAACAGCTTATACAATACCTCACATAAGGGGAACATAATGTCACGGGGTGTGACGAGGTACCTTGGAACATGGGCACCTACACTGGCCCTAGGGCTAGGATGACCCTAGCTGTCCCTGCTCCCAAAGATACGTCTAATGGTGACGATGTTTGGTCCGCCTTCCTAACCCTAGCTCCGGGATAGCCCTGGCCTATACCCCTGGAGAATGGCTGGGACAGGAGTGGTTTATCCCACACACATAGACAGGGAAAAACCAAAACTCAAACTCACTGATCTGACACACACACACACACACACACACACACACACATAGAGAGAGGGGAGCCAGCACGATCTGAAAATGGCATGCATCATATAAAAAGTGCAAATTCACAGATTTATTCCAACTGTACTGTAATATAAATGAGATTTTTAGCAAATAATTGATCAATTCTTTGAGCCACCCCTGCCAACATCACGGCAAATCTCAATAGGGGGTCCTACACTATATTCTGTATTTCATGTGCCATGCGGCCTCCTAGATAAAGTTAAAAGCAGAACCATAATAGAGCACACATACCTGTAACCTGTATATATAACCGCTTCTATGTTGCAAAAGAGGCAATTGTGGATAGAGGCCTGCCCAGGTCCCAGCATGTGGAGCAAGCTCTACACATACCAGCACTATATCAGAACTGACCCTCCCAGTGCCAGACAGCAACCATTGATAAAGGCGGACCAGATCCAAGTATGGTGCTTAATTAGCAATGCCTGTGGAAAGGGTGAGGCAACTGAATGTGAACAGCTACCAACAGGAGGAATATATTGCAAACCAAGATCAGGCGTGCATAGCATGGTGGTGACCAGCCACCAGACATTTGTAGCATAACTACAACCAAACAGAGAGAGATTGATCAATTATTTGCTAAAAATCTCTTTTTTTTATTATAATACAGTTGGAATAAATCTGTGAATTTTCACTTTTCATATGATGCATGCCAAATTCAGATCGTGCTGGCTCTTTTTTCTCAGTTATGACTGTAGTTATGCTACAATTTCTGGTGACTGACCATCACCATACCATGCACACCTGATTTTGGTTTGCAATGTATTCCTCCTGTTGGTAGCTGTTCACATTCAGTTGCCTCACCCCTTTCCACAGGCAATGCTAATTAAGCACCATACTTGGATCTGGTCCGCCTTTATCAATGGTTGCTGTCTGACACTGGGAGGGTCAGTTCTGATATAGTCCTGGTAGGTGTAGAGCTTGCTCCACATACTGGGACCTGAGCTGGCCTCTATCCATAATTGCCTCTTTTGCAACATGGAAGCGGCTATATACAGGTTACAGGTATGTGTGCTCCATTATGGTTCTGCTTTTAACTTTATCTAGGAGGCCGCATGGCACATGAAATACATAATATAGGTTAGGACCCCCCTATTGAGATTTGCCGTGACGTTGGCAGGGGTGGCTCAAAGAATTGATCAGTTATTTGCTAAAAATCTCTTTTTTTATTATAATACAGTTGGAATAAATCTGTGAATTTTCTCTTTTCATATGATGCATGCCAAATTCAGATCGTGCTGGCGCTTTTTTCTTTTTTTTTTTTTTCTTTTTTTTTCTTTTTTACACACACATAGGACAATATGTGCTTAGGAGTAGAGTTGAGCGCGGTTCTAGGTTCGAGGTTCTCCAGTTCTAGGCTCGAGTGATTTTGGGGGCTGTTCGAGATCGAACTGGAACTCAAGCTTTTTGCAAAAGTTCGATAGTTCTAGATCCGTTCGAGAACGGTTCTAGCAGCAAAAAGCAGGGCTTTTTACAGCTACAGTGTGCAGGAGCCATCGCTGGCAGCCTGCCACAAGCTGGTAACCAAGATAAACATCGGGTATCTAAGAAAAGCGCTTTGGTTAGTAACCCGATGTTTATCTTAGTTACGTGCAGGAAGCCCACACTTCCCCGCTCAGCTCGCTCCGCCCCCTCCTGCCCACGGCATGTACACACACACACACACACATGGTCCCGCTCAGCTTACCTGCGGTGATGAAGTCCCGCCATCCCGACCTCAGCGCTGTCACTGTCCTCCATGGCCGCCGCTTGTCACATCACCTCTCGTTACCGACCCGAGACTGACTAGCGGTGACGTCACGGGCCTCTCGCGATACTTGGTGTGAAGGCGCCGGTCATTGAACTCAGTGACAGGGGCTGTCAGTGTGCTGGAGATCAGCGCAGGTAATGTACCTTGCTGACAGCAGCACTTGTCATGCCCTACAGTGACCTGGGCTGACCCATTGATGTTAGCTCAGGTCACTGCACTGCTCTCCCAGCCAATGGGGAACATCCTGCTCTTCATTGACTGGGACAGTGTGGATCGTCATGGCAACCCCTTGGATTACACCAGACCTGGATTTGTTTTTCTTTCTAATAAATTGGTTAAAGAGGGAATGTTTTGGGGAGTGTTTTTTCAAATAAAAATGTGTTTGTCGTCTATTTTTTTACTGACTGGGTTGGTGATGTCGGGTATCTGATAGACGCCTGACCTCACCAACCCCAGGGCTTGATGCCAGGTGACATTACACATCTGGTATTAACCCCATATATTACCCCATTTGCCACCGCACCAGGGCGCGGGATGAGCTGGGGCGAAGCACCAGGATTGGCGCATCTAATGGATGCGCCACTTCTGGGGCGGCTGCGGCCTGCTATTTTTAGGCTGGGGAGAGTCCAATAACCATGGACCTCCTTAGTCTGAGAATATCAGACCCCAGCTGTCTGCTTTACCTTGGCTGGTGATCCAATTTTGGGGGGACCCCTACGTGTTTTTTTTTTTTAATTATTTATTTAATTTAAAATAACAGCGTGGGGTGCCCTCAGTTTTGGATTACCAGCCAAGGTGAGGTTGCCAGCTGTGGTCTGCAGGCTGCAGCCGTCTGCTTTACCCTAGCTGGCTACAAAAATAGGGGGAACCCTACGTCATTTTTTTTTTTTTCATTTTTTTGGCTAAATACAAAGCTAAGCACCCCTTAGTGCCACATGAAAGGCACCAAAGGGTGCAAAATTACAAAATGCAGGAGAGTGGGACATTATGTGTCTTTCTGCCATTATAATGACAGAAAAGACTGATATGAAGTGTACAAGCACAAGAAAATCACCAGAGCGCTCTACGCTGTGAAAAGCAGTAGAAAATGGCACTGGAGTGAACATGTGACCGCCTCATGTAGGATGAAGCTATGGATCCTGGGTAAATTTATGCATTTACCCTCATTCAGTTTTTTTGCAGTACACAAAAAAAACGGAAGGCACACGGATGACAAACAGATGACATACGGACCGTCTACGGAACGAAAACGGATGCCACACGGATGCACCCGTGAAAAAAAACGGACTGTTTTTTGCAGACCACAAAAATGGATCGGTCATGTTAATGTAGCCTTATTCTGATCTGCCGTTTATAAACAGCAGGCAGAAATAAGTGAATAACGCCCCCCAGCGTCAGAAAATCTCCGGGGTTTCAGGGCTAGCTGAGACCCTGGAGATCATGATTCAGGACGGTTTTTCCGGTCCCCGCTCACGTGATCACAGGTATACACCGTACACCGATGATCACGTTACAGTAAATAACAGCGCCGGTAAAAAATTATTTATCTCCCATCTGGCATGAACAAACACTTCTCCACTTCTTCTCCACTTTTTCTCCACTTTTTCTCCACTTTTTCTCCACTTTTTCTCCACTTTTTCTACATTTTTTCTCCATTTTTTCTCCACTTTTTCTCCATTTTTTCTCCATTTTTTCTCCACTTTTTCTCCATTTTTCCACTTTTCTACATTTTTTCTCCATTTTTTCTCCACTTTTTCTCCATTTTTTCTCCACTTTTTCTCCATTTTTTCTCCATTTTTTTCTACACTTTTTCTCCACTTTTTCTCCACTTTTTCTACACTTTTTCTCCATTTTTTCTCCACTTTTTCTCCACTTTTTCTCCACTTTTTCTCCACTTTTTCTCCACTTTTTCTCCATTTTTTCTCCACTTTTTCTCCACTTTTTCTCCACTTTTTCTCCACTTTTTCTCCATTTTTTCTCCACTTTTTCTCCACTTTTTCTCCGTTCTTTTTCTATGGTCGGTCTACCCATTAGCTCTGCCATGCATAGTGTAGCTCTACACCTACTGCACATGTTACTTTATGATTGACATCTCTTTCGTACCAGAGCTGTCTAAGCCTACTCTGACCCCATATGTGTCATTACTATATTGTCCTTGTACTGTATTATGACATTTGTATCATGTGTTTCATTTCTTGCTGTGTTGCAATTTTTTTGCTGCATCCCAATTGTACCTCTACATTGTTCGAGTTTATGTTATTGTTCTCTCACTCTTATGTGTTACTGATTATTGTCATTTTTCATGATTACATGCAGATAAGTCCAATCTGACGAAGGCTCAGGCCAAAACGTCATTTGTAACTTGTTTTGGACAAAAACATATATGCTTATGAAAAAATTTTTTTTCTTAATACGGACCAATAAAGAGTGATTTTGCATTACTATCCGTTGTGACTTACTGACTTAGTCTGGGAGATTTAGAGTGCCGAGGTTACTCACTAATTTTATCTATTATTACCTCTGAGCACCTATATACCAGTGAGCAGAGCTTCCTCTACAGTAGTTCTCCTGATTAGGCATGCCCTTACCTCATGAGCAGGGCATTGCAGCTTTGGTAGCAACCATTACGACATGGACTCTGCTGCTGTGGACCCGGGGAGAGTGAGTGCAGATTCATTGCACCCACACTCCTCACATGAAGAGTCCGCACTCCTAGAAAATGGGGGATACGTTCCCTGAGTGTCTCCCCCCCATATTCTAGACGGTCCAGAGTCGTCGTGGGACCTCTTTATTTTTTTTCTTACAATAAATTGGTGAAAGAGGAAATGTTTTGGGGACTGTTTTTTCAAATGAATTTCTTTTGTCGATTTTTTGTTTTTGTTAGTACTGACAGTTTATGATGTTGGGTATCTAATAGACGCCATGACATCACAAACTGCTGGGCTTGATCTCAGGTGACTTTACAGCTAGTATCAACCCGATTTATTACCCCGTTTGCCACTGCACCAGGGCACGGGATGAGCTGGGGTGAAGCGCCAGGATTGGCGCATCTAGTGGATGCGCCACGTCTGGGGTGTCTGCGGCCTGCTATTTTTAGGCTGTGAAGGCCCAATAACTATGGACCTTCCCACCCTGAGAATACCAGACCACAGCTGTCCGCTTTACCTTGGCTGGTGATCCAATTTGGGGGGGACCCTACTTTTATTGTGTAATTATTAATATTTATAAAATAATTATAAAAAAAGAGCCTGGGGGGACCTCCACATTGGATCCCCAACCACGGTAAAGCTGCCAGCTGTGGTTTTCAGGCTACAGACGTCTGCTTTACCCTAGCTGGCTATCAAAAATGGGGGGACCCAACATCATTTTTTTTTTAACTATTTTTTAAATAGAAAAAATTAATGGGCTTCCCTGTATTTTGATTGCCAACCAAGGTAACGACAGGCAGATGGGGGTGGCAACCCATAGCTGTCTGCTTTATCTGCGCTGAGAATCAAAAATACTGCGGAGCGCTATGTCATTTTTTTTAAAGATTTATTTTTACAGCACTGTGATGTCCAGCAATCAAAATACAGGGAAGCCCATTTTGTTTTTAGTTAGTTAAATAAATAATTAAAAAAAATATATATGGGCTCCCGCTGCATTTTTTGTATTGCTAGCTAAGGGTAATCCAAGCAGCTACTGGCTGCTAACCCCCACTGCTTGGTGTTACCTTCACTGGCAATGGAAAATCCAGGGAAGCATTTTTTAATTTTTTGGCCAAAAAACTACAAAAAAAGGACGTGAGCTTCGCCATATTTTTGTATGCTAGCCAGGTATAGCAGGCAGGTGCTGGAAGAGTTGGATACAGCGCCAGAAGATGGCGCTTCTATGAAAGTGCCATTTTCTGAGGCGGCTGCAGACTGCAATTTGCAGCAGTGGGGCCCAGAAAGCTCAGGCCAACCTGTGCTGCGTATTCCAATCCCCAGCTGCCTAGATGTACCTGGCTGGACACAAAAATGGAGCGAAGCCTACGTCATTTGTTTTCTAATTATTTCATGAAATTCATGAAATAATAAAAAAAGGGCTTCCCTTTACTTTTGGTTCCTAGCCGGGTACAAATAGGCAACTGGGGGTTGGGGGCAGCCGTACCTGCCTGCTGTACCTGGCTAGCATACAAAAATATGGCGAAGCCCACATAATTTTTTCAGCAAAAAACTTCTGCATACAGTCCTGGATGGAGTATGCTGAGTATGCTGAGCCTTGTAGTTCTGCAGCTGCTGTGTGTCTGTATGGAGAAGAGCAGACAGCAGCTGCAGAACTACAAGGCTCAGCATACTCCATCCAGGACTGTATGCAGAAGTTTTTTGCCCACCAAAAAAATGACGTGGGCTTCGCCATATTTTTGTATGCTAGCCAGGTACAGCATGCAGCTACGGGCTGCCTCCAACCCCCAGTTGCCTATTTGTACCCGGCTGGGAACCAAAAATATAGGGAAGCCCTTTTTTTTTTAATTATTTCACTTATTTCATGAAATAATTAAAAAACAAATGACATGGGCTTCGCCCCATTTTTGTGTCCAGCCGGGTACAACTAGGCAGCTGGGGATTGGAATCCGCAGCACAGGTTAGCCCGAGGTTTCTGGGCGCCTCTGCTGCGAATTTCAGTCCGCAGCCATCCCAGAAAATGGCGCTCTCATAGAAGCGCCATCATCTGGCGCTGTATCCAACTCTTCCAACAGCCCTGGAGCTGGGTGGCTTGTTGGGTAATCATGAGTTAATACTGGCTTTGTTTTACTAGCCAGTATTAAGCCAGAGATTCTTAATGTCAGGCACGTTTGACCCGACCATTAAGAATCTCCAATAAAGGGTTAAAAAAAAAGACACCACACAGAGAAAAAATACTTTAATAGAAATAAATACACAGACACATTAGAGACTCCATCTTTATTACCCCCTGTCAGCCCAATAAATCCCCAATAAACCAGCGCTGATAAGAGGTTTTTAATAGAGGCTTAAATTATAAGCAGCAATTTCAGCGTTCCAAGTGCCTTTAAATGAATTTGAAGAAACTGCACTTCAGGATTGTAGTGAGGATTGTAGTGAGGATGAGGTGCCCCAGCCCATTACTTGATGGGCTGGGGCACCTCATCCTCACTACAATCCTCACTAGTGTAGTAGTAGTGACGATTGTAGTGAGGATGAGGTGCACCAGCCCATCATGGGCTGGGGCACCTCATCCTCACTACAATCCTCACTAGTGTAGTAGTAGTGACGATTGTAGTGAGGATGAGGTGCACCAGCCCATCATGGGCTGGGGCACCTCATCCTCACTACAATCCTCACTAGTGTAGTAGTAGTGACGATTGTAGTGAGGATGAGGTGCACCAGCCCATCATGGGCTGGGGCACCTCATCCTCACTACAATCTTCACTACAATCGGGAAGCAGCGTGCAGCCTTCACTCCGTGAGTGATCAGTGCCGCTAACGGTAACGCTGACAGACGCGTTACCATAGCAACGGTGCTCCCGGAGCCGCGGTTAGTGGTGGCGTCACCGCTAACTGCGTTGCTATGGCAACGGTGATCTCCGTTAATGACCGGCTGTGTCAGCCGGTCCCTAACGGAACGGGGAGTCGACCGTGTGCTAGAGCATATCGCCGGTACACGGCGATACACAAATGTGCACCGTGTACTGGAGAGATGCACTCGCAGGTCCTACATGACGTGTCATAGTCATGTGACCAGTCTGTAGCCAATGAGATAATAGCCACGTGACAGGTCACATGGCTATTTTGAAGTCACGATAGGTCCTGCTTCTCTGCTGGCAGTGCCGGTCACCGGGAGGATTCAGCGATCATCGGATGGAATAGCGGCAGGAGACAGAGTGCAGGAGGGATCGCGGGGACCGGTAAGTGTTATGGCAATGTTTATTAACTGTTTGTGTACATTTATCATGCATTTTTAGGTGTTTGTGATTGCCTCCCATTCTAGCCTATAGGTTCAAGTTTGGTTCCTCGAACGTTCGACGAACCGAACTCGAACGGGACCCCCGTTCGGCGAACCAACCTCGAGCCGAACCGCGACCGGTTCGCTCATCTCTACTTAGGAGGAAATAAAGAATCAGGGAGCAAATAACAGACAAAGGAGAATATTTCCATGACACCAAATAACACACCAGAGATCACCAGAGCTAGATCACCACAGAACAAAGACCGGTATCGCAAATGAAGATATAATCGGGTTGGGGGAACAGACTCCACCACCTTTTCAAGGGCGAAGGCAACTGTGATAGGTCTCCTGTAACCTGTGACCCTAGCAGCAATCCACACGCTGACAGAAATTAACTCCTGCTAGACTGATCACTAATAAGCACACAACTGATCAACACCTGAGTCTGACTGTGCAATTCAAAAGCACCAGGGAACCATAGTGTGACATGTCAGACTCTGCAGTGTGAACTGGGTCAAAAGTCACCATGACACTCGATGAGTCTAGAGCAGAACACCGCATGACACATAATAAGTAACAGTTGTAAAATAGTAGAGTTGGTTGGATAAAACCAAAAGCCATTTAGTAATAGGCTCACTTATACGCTGCACCTCTTCAGGAAACAAAGGCTTACAATTGATCAACTGATTCAAGTGAAAGGGCGACTAGCTTAGAGCTTAGAGCGATAGCTGCACTCTCTACCATGGGAGTTTCTATGCTGTAACAGAGTGCATAAACTTGGATAATGTTCATTTTAAAGTAGTACATTCACCCTATTTTTTGTGGTATTATAAATTATTAGAATTTATAATCTTACAGAAAAATCAAGAGTAATAATGGTGGAAGAAAACTCCAACTCTCTCCTGAGGGGAATAAACGCGATAAAATAAAAAACATCAACTAAACATATACCGTATTTACATTGTCAACCACTTGAGAAAAAGGTGGAGAATGATCTAAACACACAGCGAAGATTGACAGACACATGACTTCACAAGGCGAAACTTTATTCTACTGTTCTATGACATGAATAATTGAGGTACAGAAAATCTAATGTTTCTAGCAACAGTATTCAACAATCCTGCCGCATGCTGTAATCAAGACTCATCTCAGTAGTAATGATATTTTCACCATTGCTTCATTTGTATATGCACACCAAAGCTTTACACTAAAACAAATTACACTTACATCAAATATCAACTAATGTGACTGTAACAAATATATACAATGGAAACAAAAATCAAGAATTTCATGAACAGAATCCACACTTTCCTTCTCCCCTCCCTTTTCTTCTTTGCACTGTGTAATGCTATATAATATTTTGTATATACTATACATTTTAATAATACTATTTTTCTTTTTACCATGAGATTATGGATTAATTGACCTGTATTATTAATGACCTAGATAATTAATTTATTCACATCTAATAACTATAAATTAATTTATCAATAAGAATCTAGTTACCATATATAATGATATTGTGTTTATTAATGTCTATGTTTATGTATTACTGTTGCTACAAAGAATTACGGTGCATCTTCTATGTATGTCATGATTCTTTAACCCAGGGGTGGGGACCTCAGGCCTGCGGGCTGCATACGGCCGCAATGACTTATTCTGCGGCCCCTTGGTAGATTCCAGGGAACCACAATGCTCAGGCGGCAAACACATCTTTTACTGGCTTCCGGCCCTTTAAAGCACCATGTGCTCTGAGTAAGCACACGCAGCTTTCACTACTGAAAGCTACATGCGCATACAACAAGGGAAGCTTAAGAAGTACTTTGTGGGCAGAGATAGGGTGCAATGTGCTCCCATCCCATACCAGCCCCAGCATCTCCAGTACTGTATATGCTACTCCAGTGATGTCTGTGGCTCCCAGTGCTGTATGTCTGTGCCTCCCACCAAAGAGAAGGAGCTCCAGCCGTCACAGTAGGGTTGAGTTAATTAATAATTTGACCAGTGGTGTAATGACTGCGCTCGCAGAGATCATGACAGTGCCCAGTAGGGTTAGGGGCCCGGTGCCCACCCTGCAGAGTAGCAGCCGACTACTCTCTGTGATAAAAGAGCTGCACTGTTCAGTGGCAGACCTCGCGGCCGCTAAGGGGCCCCTGAGTCAGAGGCCCCCCGTCGCCCGTCATCGCACAAAGTAATGAAGAAGGATGGAGCGAAATTCTCTACTCCATCCTTCATGATTCTCTCCCTGTGCTTGCGCTCAACGTCTCAGTGCAGCAGTATGCGGTGAAGTCACTACTGCGTGCTGCTGAGCTAAGACTGCAGAGCGCGGGACACTGACTGGAGCAGTGAGGGAACAAGGCGAGGTGAGGACTTGTTTATTTTTTTTTAATCAGTGAGTACACGGTGGCCAGAGGCCTATGGGGGTGCATTAAACGGTATGGGGGTTGGATAATGCAATATGAAAGACACCTTATACATGGACTATGTGGGTGCATCATAATACATGGAGGCCTATGGGGTGCATTAAATAGTATGGGGGCTGCATAATATAATATGAAGGACTATGGGGGCTGCATTATAAAACATGAAGGACTATGGGGTGAATTATAAGAAATGGAGGCCTACGGGTGTGCGTTAAACAGTATGTGGGTTGCATAATACAATATGAATGACTACGGGGTGCATTATAAAATATAAAGGACTATGGGAGCTGAATTATAATATATGGAGGACTATGGGGTGAATTATAATATATGGAGTACTATGGGGTGCAGTATTATATATGGAGGACTATAGGGTGGATTATAACACATGTAGGACTATAAGAGGTGCATTATAATAATTGGAGGGCTATCTTATACATGGAAGACCATGCGGTGCAGTATAATATATGGAGGACTATGGGGTGAATTATAATACATGGAAGATTATGGGTGCAGTATAATATACCCCGAGTGTTGGCGTCATTATTCCGTACCGAGTCTCGGTGTATGGTTTGGGAAGGGGGGGGGGGCAGGTCCAATCTTTGCACCAGGGCCCATCAAACTCTAATTACATCACTGTATTTGACCAAATATAGCAGGGTAATTTACACTCTTCCTTTCCTCCTGACAAGTCCTCTTTCATTTATATATCCCCTGAGAATGCTAAAAATACACGTAACTCATATTGGGGTCAGGTATTGTGGAGGTCATGTAATTAATGCAGCACTCCATCCCTCTGTTTTCTTTAGTAACATAGCCCTTACATAGCCTTGAAGTGTGCTTTGAGTTATTGTCCTGTTACACTGATCTATTATCCAATCCTTGTGTTGCTTTTCCCAAACAAGTTTTTTTCTTCTTGTTTAGGGTACTTTCACACATCCAGTTTTTGTCGTCAGGCACAATCCGGTGTGTGCCTGATCCAACGAATCTGGCGCAGATTGTGTAAAACTGATGCGACGGATCTGATAAAAAAAAAACGGATCCGTTGTAGCAGTTTGTACCGAGAATCCAGCTGTGGCCACGGGTAACCTGAGTGACGTCACCGCTGACAGCGCGACTCACTTCAGTTGCTCTGTGGAGCTCACAGTGAGCGGCAGTGTTCTACGGCCGCTCCTGTCAGCTCCCGATGTAGCAGAGTAGCAGAAATGAAAGCATCGGGGAACCTCGTGTGGATTACGTCGGACCTGGAGGGGTATTTGGGGATATTAATAAAGTGGTGGAAGAGGGTGTTTTTTTGTCTTTTATTTCAAGTAAAGGATTTTTCGGTGTTTGTGTTTATTTATTTTCACTACAGATTAATCATGGGGGTGTCTCATAGACGCTTGCCATGATTAACCTACATAGTGGCAGCTATGGGTTGCCATTAACTCCTTATTACCCCTTATTGCCGCCGCACCAGGGCAATTCGGGATGCATCAGGTAGAGTTCCGGGACTGTCGCATCTAATGGATGCGGCATTTCCGGGCGGCTGCTGGCTGATATTTTTAGGCTGGGGGGCTCCCCATCCTGAGAATACTAGCCCTCCGCCGTGTGGCTTTTTGCCTTGGCTGGTATCAAAATTGGGGGGGACCGTTTTTTAAAATTATTTATTTATTTTACTGCAAGATTTAGACCCGCCCACCGGCGGCTGTGATTGGTTGCAGTGAGACAGCTGTCACTCAGCGTGGGGGCTCGTCTGACTGAACCCAATCATATGCACTGGTGGGCGGGGGAAGCAGTGAATACGACATGGAATAATGAGCGGCCGGCATTTTCAAAACAGGAGAAGCCGCGGGAGCTTTGTGACAGCTGTGCAGTGCCGCACCGGTGATCAGTGAATATGAGAGACGGGGTGAGATGGGGAGACCGACCGACAGAGAGAGAGATTGACCGACATCGACAGAGAGAGACCGACCGACAGAGGGAGAGAGAGACCGACATCGATACAGAGAGACCGACAGAGAAAGAGAAAGATATTTTCTAACCAAAAAGGAATTTACACATCTGAGCATGCTCAGTTAAAAAACTGGACCACCAATAGGCTTTCTTTTTACAACCAGATACAGCACAGTGCGTTTTTTTGCTGGTGACAAAAAAACTTTCCATTGTGCGTCCTTTCCTGCAGCCGGACCCAGAAATTTCGCTGATTCTGACGCACGCCGGATGAAACGCAGGGGGATCAAGCACAATCGTCACTAGTACAATTCAATGAGGATAAAAACGCATCTGGCGCCAGATCCGTTTTATCCGATATTTGCCGGATTGTGCCTGACGGCAAAAGCCAGATGTGTGAAAGCATCCTTAGGGTTCTTAGCAGTGGTTTATTTGCAATAATTCAACCATAAAAGTCTGCTTCTCACAATATCCTCTTTACAGTTGATTTCTGTGCATCATTTCTAAGGACTGTTGTATAAGGTGCTGTCAATTTGGAGTCTCTGAGGCTGGTAACTGATGAATTTATCCTCTGCATCAGAGGTAGTTTTTGGTTTTCATTTCCTCGGGCTGTCCTCAAAAGATACAGTTTCATTCCAGCAAATGATGGTTTCTAGAAATACGCCTGAGAATAACTTCAAGGTTCTAGGAATTTGTTTTAGCAAAAAAAATACACATTTAAATACTTTGGCATGCTATCAATGAGCTTATTAATAGTTGTCTGAGGAATATTGTGCCACACTGAATGCAGTTAAGCACACAAATCATCAAGATCCATTACTGGCAGCTACGTCTGCAATTGCCATCCATGACTTCCCAGATGTTCTCAATGGGACACAAGTCCGGAGACACTGCAGGCCATATTAGCACATTTGATTTGGTTGAGAGACTGATGAAACAGCTATTTCTGCAAAATGTCCCAGGAGTAATTTCAAAACAATAACACCAGGCTGCATGGTGCTCAACCTGTTAGCAGCCTGCATGGCATAGATTTGATAATATGGCCTGCAGCATCTCCAAACGTGGCTCTCATTAAGCACATCTGGGAAGTCATTAGTATGCAATTGCAAATGTAACTGCCAGTAATGGATCTTGATAATTTGTGTGCTCAAGTGTATTCATGAGACAACCATTAATAACCTCATTGATAGCATGCCAAAGTGTGTAAATGCATACATTTCTCAGTATGGCGCTAAAGTTATTCAAATGATTACAGGCAGTCATTTCGCTACCCATGCCAATAGTGTTCTTTAGCTCCACGATAACGTAACTATAGGATGTGATCAAGGCTTTTACACTTTAATTGTTGTAGGAAAATGAGTCTGCAGATGCTGAGAGCAGTTCACTCTAAAAGCCTACATACCTGCTTAATTGTCCTGACCTCAAGTTATAATTAGGACATGTAATCTCAGATTCCATAGGTGAGCTAAGAAGAATGTATAACAAAGGAAAAGAATAGGTATGCACAATGCAGTGTGTGCCACAATATAAAATGATTCAATTAAAACATCTTAAAATGGTCTATTATTTGTTCCAAAGCTAAAGTAAGGACAAAGTACAATAAAAGTAGACACATCAATCTCTCACTTGATGGTGTAAGTAGAAAAGTAAACATTAGACTGGTATTAATTGTGTGGGTTGTATTAATACAGACATTTTTGTTAGAAGTACATATTTGTTGATATTGATCCTACACTGTGGACTGCCCTATTGTTTCAAATTGAAATCATGCTTCACGAGAATAAAAGATGGTTAAAGGTTTCTTTTGACTTGTCGCAAGTATGGATCGACCATTCTGCCTCAAAAAGCAATTATTGGTGTTAATCAGAGGAGATCCTCGTTTATGTATATCTAACATCTGTACTAGCCCTACAGTCACATCCCTGGGCCTTCTGTGTCTGTTTAAGGCCGCATTACACGCTGAGATCTCGCTAGCGAGATCGCTAGCGTGCGTGCCCGGCCTTATCGGTTGTGCGTCACGGGCAAATCGCTGCCCGTGGCGCACAACATTGCTCGGACCCGTCACACTACTTACCTGCCTAGTGACATCGCTGTGGCCGGCGAACCGCCTCCTTTCTAAGGGGGCAGTTCGTTCGGCGTCATAGCGATGTCACTAAGTTGCCGTCCAATAGAAGCGGAGGGGCGGAGATGAGCGGGACGAACATCCCGCCCACCTCCTTCCTTCCTCATTGCGTGTGGCCGCAGGTACGATGTCATTCCTCGTTCCTGCGGTGTCACACATAGTGATGTGTGCTGCCGCAGGAACGACGAACAACATCGTACCTCCAGCAGTAATGATATTTGGGAATAGAGCAGCGTGTCAACAAGCAACGATATGGTGTGTATTATCGCTCGTTAGCGGTCGCTCCTGCGTCACACGCAACAACGTCGCTATTGAGGCCGGATGTTCCATGCACAAATAAAGTATACGGCTACGTACTGCAGCCCCCAGTGTGTGCTTATCTTGAAGGGACGCATGAAGAGCAATACAAGCGCTGTCTTTGGGTAATAATTCTATGCAACAGCTGTCCCTGTGTAGATGTAGCTCCCCTGAGACCATCAGGGAGCTACAAGGTACTGCATCTCTACCAGGATGCAGGGCCTACCTCCAGGGTACCCAGAAGACCAGTGCACAACCAAACATTGCAGGTAATCCATATTTTGCCCCAAAATCCTCATAGACTGGTACCAGGCTAGGGTCAGACCACTGGATGGCCACTCAGAAGTGGAGCCAATCCAGTCCACTAGATGACCAGGTGGGAGGGGCACACAGTGGACAGTCAAAAAGACAGTAGTCAGTCTGCAGGAGTGGGTGACAGAGAGCAGACACAATGACAGGAGTGTGACAGTGACCTGAGGGCCCAGACGGTTGGTTGCCAGTTGAGTACGGTTAAGTACTCCTGGAATCACGCACCAACGGGGTACAGGATCCTTGGTCAGGCAAAAGATCCAGACAGACCTGATAAAATCTGCACAGTGAGGGGACCATCAAGGACCTCACTGACCTTGAAGTTCGGGACACAGTAGCAACAGGAGAACCGGGGACAGGACCAGAGACTCCAACCCCACAGGGTTCACGCTACCGTCATACAGACTGCTGTAAGAGACAAACAGGAGGGGATTCCCAGCAGCTCCAAGCCACGAGGACCCACCAACCAAAGACAAGTGCAGGGGAAAGAAGCCTCCAGGTCACTAAACCGGCACTGGGACTAAGGGGACGTGCGGTTCAAACCAGCCTTCCCCGGGTGACCAATTACAACTGAAAGTGAGAAAAAGAACCAGTTATACTGCAACCCAGTGTGTGGCCTGCCTTCTTTCGACACCTGTTTACATCACCTATCCTCTGGGGCCTGGCCCTGCTTGCGGAGGGCCTAATATCCAGGCTGCCATAAACACCAGCCCCAGTAGCAAGAACTGTGCAGCGGTGGCTCCATCCACATAGCCGTAAAACCGCAAGTGGCATCACGTGTGAACTTTATTCAAAAATCCCCTGTAAATATTCCCCTTTTAAAAAGCACCCAGGGCATGGGACTGGGCAATGGCCACCAAAGTGACATTCCTCAGTTATACACCGCCCGGGACCGAGTACCCCATAACCCTGGGAAACACATAGTAAGGCTATAAAACAGCTATCCCTGGATTATGGGGCTATACAACAGCTGGGTTGCAGGTCAAGCCCTAGAACACTGACAAGTAATTTTTAATTGCACAATTTTATTTTTACTACAAAATTCTGCAAAAGGATCACCAATATTCTGCACCGGGGATATGAAGCCTCATCTTTATGACTGTTCCCTTTGATTCAATGCATACATTTGTAGTTTTTTGGAGTTTTGTGACGCCTTAACTCACTTGAGAACTTTTCTTTGAAGTAAAACCTGTAAAGTCTCAATGCTTTGCTGCCCACTATACAAAAGGCCAATCTATCACATTAATTATAAAAGGTGTTTACTTTTTACTAGACAATTTATCACCCATGACAGCGTCTCTATAACAGCTGCTTTACGAACCCTGTAAAATACCCTTACTTTGAAAACTCTGTATCATGGCTTTCATGTTAAGCTATATTTATAGTCAATATATTGTTTGTTGGCGTTCGTGTTGATACCTTAACCACTTTAGTTTTCTGATGCGCCACTTCTATTATGTTATCTAATTACAGCAGATGTGCTGCAACAATGGATTATACTGAGAAAGAAACAACATAACTAAATAAACAGCCTCTAAATGAGTATGCACCGAACACAACACTTGGAGTGAATACTCGACGTTTTATTCCAGTGAAAATGGAGTGTTATTGTGTCTACATAATTTTACAAACGGAAATGTCAATGTATTTCAACATACTGCCATCTATTTAACTTGACTTTGCTTCTTAATAGAAATGTCTTCCCTTAAATATTTTTTTTTCATCTAAAAATTAATATTTTGATCGATGTTGTAGTATATCTATAAACAGATGTTAATACTGATCTACATATAGGGTTGATACAGAGCTACAAATCCTTTGACAAACATTTTAATATTTTATTATTTATTTGCTAAATGCAAAAACAGGAAACAATATCGTCTGCACTATATATTTACAGGTATTTTGTTGCTGTGCAGTGTTCCCTAAGTTCAGTCCTCAAGAGCCACCAACAGATAATGTTTTCATGATTTCCTTAGTATTGCCCAGATGATAATTCCTTCACTTGGGCAATACTAAGGAAATCCTGAAAACATGACCTGTTGGTGGCTCTTGAAAACTGGAGTTGGGGAAACACTGGAGTAAAGTCTATAAAGTCTAAGCAACTTCTTTACATGGCAGGCTGTACTGCTACTGAAATCCTCATGGCTTTTTACTCCTGTTTAGAGTTGAGCGGATCGCTAATAATCCGGGTCCGGCGGATCAGTGGCGGGTTGAAAATGAAGTCCGGATCCGATCCGGAATCCGGCCCAATATATGTCAATGAGGAGCGGGAGAGAGAGAGAGAGAGAAGAGAGAGAGAGAAGAGAGAGAGAAGAGAGAGAGATGGAGAGAGAGAGAGAGAGAGAGAGAGAGAGAGAGAAAAAAAAAAAACGAATTCGGATCGTGCATCCGGAATCCCGCGTCCGGATCCACCGCTGAAACCGCGCGGATCCGGATTTTTCAAGTCCGGGTCCGCTCAACACTACTCCTGTTAGCTTAGGTCCAACAGGAATGAAGCTGTACTAACTGATGAGAGCTAGTGCACGCAGCAGCTTTCTGGATTCACAGATCACATGGCAAGGATATATTAAGCTGTGTTTACAGAGTTCGTTGCTGCAGACGCTGGGAAAACTTTCAGTTCATATGTTAAACATAACCATAGCTCTCATTTACTTCATTGAGGCCAAAACAATGGCCTTTTGGATTTTCTTGGATAAATATAGATCAGTATTCACTTTTCTGTTATATATGTTAACATATCCTGCTGCACTATTCAATACTGAGGCATCCAGTAAAAACAGATTGTGTGCGATGTATATTTAACACTGAAGTTCATGAGTGACAATGCCTCTGTATCCTATACATTGATATCTGTTGGCGGTACTGCACGGGTCAGGAAAGACTCCCCATGTATATCTCTAAAAGATACTACAAGCAGTGTGAAAATAGTCTACTTGTTATCTAGGGTAAGAAAAGTCAAAAAGGCTTGTACCACATTCCCAATTTATAATCTATCCATGTGATGAGTGATAAGTTGGTGATTGCTGGTGTCCTCTCTAATCACAAAAATAGGGATCCGAGTATGAATACACATAGCGAATGCTGGAGGAACGTGAAGGACTCAAGATACCATTCTTAATATTGATGGAGTCCCCAGTAAGAAGCCTCAGAGATCATCAATTTATCTTATTCATAAGTGAGTTGTGATTGGGACAAAACCCTTTAATAAATCGCTATTGCAGCCTGAAACTTTGAGTTAAGTTTCTTGTTTGTCTTTTTACTCTTTGTTTCATCTAAACATTTTACAACACTGAACGTCATGAGCACATCAAGCTCTTTACATGGTGTGAAATCATAAAGTGCTTACAAGCTTAAAAAGAACCTGTCACAATGAAAATGCATTATAATCTGCAGGCACCATGTTATAGAGTAGGGGGAGCTGAGTAGATTGACATATAGTTTTGTGGGAAAACATTCAGTATAATTTGCGCTATAGCCATTTAAACCTCTGCTCTTTCTGGAATTTTTGGTCCAGTGGGCGGTCCTATCAGTGATTGACAGTTTTCTTTTTATGTATGCATGCGGAGATGGCTTTCAATCACTGAAAAGACTGCCCACCAGGCCAAAAGTGCAAGAAAGAACAGAGGTTTAATGATTAAAAAAAACTGATTATACTGAATCTTTTAGCCCTAAACTACAGTGCATTGCAAAAGTATTTGGCCCCTTTGAATATTTCAACCTATTCCCACATTTCAGGCTTCAAACATAAAGATAAAAAAATTTAATGTTATGGTGAAGAATCAACAACAAGTGGGACACAATTGTGAAGTTGAATGAAATTTATTGCTTATTTTAAACTTTTATAAAAAATAATAAACTGAAAATTGGGGCGTGCAATATTATTCATCCCCTTTAAGTTAATATTTGTGGTGCCACCTTTTGCTGTGATTACAGCTGCAAGTCACTTGGGGTATGTGTCTATCAGTTTTGCACATCGAGAGACAGAAATTCTTGCCCATTCTTCCTTTGCAAACAGCTGGAGCTGAGTGAGGTTGGATGGAGAGCGTTTTCAGCTCTCTCCACAGAATCTCGATTGGATTCACGTCTGGACTTTGACTTGGCCATCCTAACACCTGGATACGTTTATTTGTGAACTATTCCATTGTAGATTTTGCTTTGCTTTGGATCATTGTCTTGTTGAAAGACAAATCTCCGTCCCAGTCTCAAGTCTTTTGCAGACTCCAACAGGTTTTTTTCAAGAATGGTCCTGTATTTGGCTCCATTCATCTTCCCATCAATTTTAACCATCTTCCCTGTCCCTGCTAAAGAAAAGCAGGCCCAAACCATGATGCTGCCACCACCATGTTTGACAGTGGGGATGGTGTGTTCATGGTGATGAGCTGTGTTGCTTTTACGCCAAACATGTCATTTGGCATTGTGCCCAAAAAGTTCGATTTTTGGTTTCATCTGACCAGAGCACCTTCTTCCACATGTTTGGTGTGTCTCCCAGGTGGCTTGTGGCAAACTTTAAACAACACTTTTTACGGATATCTTTGAGAAATGGCTTTCTTCTTTCCACTCTTCCATAAAGGCCAGATTTGTGCAGTGTACGACTGATTGTTGTCCTATGGACAGACTCTCCCACCTCAGCTGTAGATCTCTGCAGTTTATCCAGAGTGATCATGGCCCTCTTGGCTGCATCTCTGATCAGTCTTCTCCTAGTTTGAGATGAAATTTTTGAGGGATGGCCGGGTCTTGGTAGATTTGCAGTGGTATGTTACTCCTTCCATTTCAATATGATCGCTTGCACAGTGTTCCTTAGGATGTTTAAAGTTTTGGAAATCTTTTGTAACCAAATCCGGCTTTAAACTTCTCCACAACAGTATCACGGACCTGCCTGTTGTGTTCCTTGGTCTTCATGATGCTCACTGAGCTTTAAACAGAACACTGAGACTATCACAGAGAAGGTGCATTTATACGGAGACTTGATTACACACAGGTGGATTATATTCATCATCATCAGTCATTTAGGACAACATTGGATCATTCAGAGATCCTCAATGAACTTCTGGAGTGAGTTTGCTGCACTGAAAGTAAAGGGGCCGAATTATATTGCACGCCCCAATTTTCAGTTTTTTTTTTTTGCAAAAGTTTAAAATAAGCAATAAATTTTGTTCAACTTCACAATTGTGCCCCACTTGTTGTTGATTCTTCACCATAACATTAAAATTCTTATCTTTATGTTTGAAGCCTGAAATGTGGGAAAAGGTTGAAAAATTCAAGGGGGCCGAATACTTTCGCAAGACACTGTATATATATCAATCTACTCAGCACCCCCTCCTCAATAATATGGTGCCTGCAGATTGGACCGTGTTTTTCTGTTGACAGGCTCTCTTTAAACACATGTAAAGCCAATCTGATGACATTTATTAACGTAAAGTCTCTGAACGTTTTTCAAGGTGGCAGACGGAACCTCAATGTTACAGGCTCCGAGGACAAACCTAGTTAAATTGATTTCTTATGTAAGCAGAACTGTATGGAGAGTTGCTGACACAAATGCATAAAGATTGATCAAGGTGCACGAACGATATTAAAGGAGGGCATATAGTATTTTGTCCAAAGAGTATTTATATCACAAAGTGCATATTTAAATACAGTACTGTACTTGAATGAATTCCCCTAAAGTCATTGTGCGTACCACACAGGTGCTCTTTTCTGGAAGACACTGAATACAGGCAACAGTGTGCACATACGTCAGCGCGTTGTCATAGCAGCATGTCACCCTTCACCTGCTTCACTATCTGTTCTTAAATGTTATCCAGGCTGCTTTATATTCATAGATGGGATTGTGTACAAGGGGATTGTGGTTATTTAAAGAGTAACAAAGCATTATACCATATCCTTAGCGATTTGGCATGCAACTTAAATAAGATCAATAAGGAAGAAAGGCTTAAATGGAACCTGCAGATATAGAGTTAATCCGCAGGTTAATAGCATGATGAAGGTGCCCGGCTGCCTGCAGTACTGAAAGTGCGTCACCTGGGAGAAATTAGCTTTATTTCTCCAGGCAGCTGCCAGCTTTCAGTCATGCAGACGTGTCCAGAGCAATTACAGTCACTGTCCTGAGAGCAGCAGCTGTTATCTTGCCCCGGCACTGACTGACAGCTCTACAACGCACTGATGTAGAGTAGAGTCGGCTGTCAGTCAGTGCCGGGATGTGCTTAGAGCCGCTGTTCTGAGCTGTTTTGAGCGGTGACTGTAGCCAAACTGGCTCGCCTGCATGACTGAAAGCTAGCGGCTCCTAGAAAAGATAAAGTTCAATTTCTCCTAGGTACAGCACATTCAGTATGGCAGCTGGGCACCTTCAAAATACTATTAAGCTACAGAATATCCCTATAGCCATAGGTTCACGGCATTATCAGACGTGCCAGGTTCCCTTTAAGAGAGGAAAGGTTAATAGATACTGGAAACTCACTGTTCTTAAAATATCCCTATGATTTACGGTCAATATACAGTGGTTTGTGAAAGTATTTACCCGCCTTGGCTTTTTACATTACTACCTGTGTTTAAATATTTTTGTAATGCGATGTGTGTGACGCATCAGCAGTAAATAGTCTAAGATGGGAAAGAATAGGCAAAAAAAATAGATTTATGGGATAAAAAAATATAAAAATTGCCATGGCCATATGTATTCAGACCTTTTTGCTATTGTAGTGGGTGGGCCTACCCCCTACTAGTTTAGCATAGTTACCCGGCATTGTGATTATTAAAAGTGTTGATTTTTATTATTGTATATGATGTGTTAGGGCACCCCCCTAGTGGCCGGGTGGGACGGCTGTTGCCACCGGGGAGGAGGAGTCGGCCGGATATCTAGGCAAGGTCTGAATGTGTGTGGAGGGAGAGGATCCGGGGCAGCGGAGAGTGCACATCTGCAGCGGCAAGTGTGATTGTGTGAGCGGACCATCAAGGGACACCGGAGATAAGGAGGTGAACGCAACCTCAAAGCCTATTCTGCCGGTGTGGGTCCGGTGTATGCTTGGCTGAAGAGTGGGAGCCCGTAGGAAGTGGAGTACTTTGGGCATATTCCCACCAGAGGGTGCGTTTGGGCAGGGTGTCCCCAGCTCCACTAATATTGCCGGAATCTGCTGCCCGGAGTGTTTTATCTTCGTGAATAAATGTCGTTTTTATTGCACCTGGACTTTTGCCTGCAGCCTTTTTGTGCATCGGCCGATGAAGACACCGACATACACTCTCTCAACATTAAAGAAGTGATGAAGCCAGGGATGTGCCTTGAATACAGTGCTGCCACGACTACACAGCCAGAGGCCTCCCTGACCTGTCACTTCAAGTGGCGTAGTCGGCAGGATCCGATTCCCCTGCCAGGAACCCAAGAAGCCGGAGACCAAGTGGTGCCGAGTGCACCGTCTCCGGGCTATGAGAACAGATTTCCAGTCCCATGGTGGGAGGAAGAAGTGCCCAAGGCGTTGGACCGGGCACAAGATGGCGGCAAGATGGCCGTCGTCTGTGAAGATAACGAGAGCGCGCGAAAAGTTGGCGCCAAAAGAAGAGCCTGGGGCTGGCCGGCGCCGAAGAAAAAGGACAGAGAACTCCGCCCAAAGAGGGGAGGCGCCAGCTCCAGGGCATTGAAGATGAAGAAAAAGAAAAAGAAGTACCTCAGCGGAGGAGTCAAGATGATGCGTGAGGCTGGGGGTGGAGTCCGTTTAAGAGCGGGAAACGAAGACCCGCCGCCACTCTACCCAGTCTCAGCATTGACACCGCCGCCGTTACCAGCAAGATTGTCAGGGGCAGCGACGCCTTCACCACCGAGAGGAGCTGCAGCAGCTGCGCCCGTGGAGCCACTCTACGCCCCTGTGTCCTTCCAGAGGATCCGTCGGCAGCCGGGACAATCCCTGGGGGCATACATCCAGGCCCAAGCGGAGGAATGGAAGAGGGCCTGGCCCCCAGAGTAAGTCACCACTGCTGATCTGTTGTTTAAGTCCGGCGCCGTTTAGCCGGCAGAAGTTCTTTTAAAGTTTCACGGGACGAGCTCCCTTCTGTGTGTTTGTACGGGCAGTCGCCCCATCTAAGACCGGGAGCGCTTTTGAAGCCTCCGGGCACCTTCAGCAAAGACCGGGAGCGCTATTGAAGCCTCCGGGCGCCCATCTAAGACCGGGAGCGCTGTTGAGCCTCCGGGCGCTATCCAGAGACCGGGAGCGCTGCTGCGCCATTAAGCGCCCCTAAAGACCGGGAGTGCCGCTGAACTGGTGCCGCTGTTGAGGACTGACCCAAAAGGTTTTTATGTGTCAATATGTTTAAAGTTTTAGAGCCTTGCCGGGAGGCTCGGATTTTAAGAGGGGAGGCATGTAGTGGGTGGGCCTACCCCCTACTAGTTTAGCATAGTTACCCGGCATTGTGATTATTAAAAGTGTTGATTTTTATTATTGTATATGATGTGTTAGGGCACCCCCCTAGTGGCCGGGTGGGACGGCTGTTGCCACCGGGGAGGAGGAGTCGGCCGGATATCTAGGCAAGGTCTGAATGTGTGTGGAGGGAGAGGATCCGGGGCAGCGGAGAGTGCACATCTGCAGCGGCAAGTGTGATTGTGTGAGCGGACCATCAAGGGACACCGGAGATAAGGAGGTGAACGCAACCTCAAAGCCTATTCTGCCGGTGTGGGTCCGGTGTATGCTTGGCTGAAGAGTGGGAGCCCGTAGGAAGTGGAGTACTTTGGGCATATTCCCACCAGAGGGTGCGTTTGGGCAGGGTGTCCCCAGCTCCACTAATATTGCCGGAATCTGCTGCCCGGAGTGTTTTATCTTCGTGAATAAATGTCGTTTTTATTGCACCTGGACTTTTGCCTGCAGCCTTTTTGTGCATCGGCCGATGAAGACACCGACATACACTCTCTCAACATTAAAGAAGTGATGAAGCCAGGGATGTGCCTTGAATACAGTGCTGCCACGACTACACAGCCAGAGGCCTCCCTGACCTGTCACTTCACTATGCAGCCTCTAAAAATTTCTGCTGCAAGCAATTTCCTTCATAGGTCACATGCTTAGTGAAAGGAAGTATATCAGTATATACACACCTTTTCTGAAAGGCCACAGAGGCTGCAACACCATTAACCCCTTCACCCCCGGGCTATTTACAGTTATTAATTTTCGTTTTTTCCTCCTTTTTCTGAGTGCCATAACTTTTTTATTTTTCCATCAATATTGCCATATTGTCACGGCCGGGCGGTCGGGTAGACCCAGGAGGTGGATCCACTGGACCGGACTCTAAGATGGTGGTAAGGAGTCCGGCAGCTGAAGCACTGAAGGGCGGCAGAACAGTCCGTGCAAGTGAGGGCAGCGGAGGAGTCCCTGGGACCACGGAGTCACAGATGGTGGTACTGGTGACGTAGCTCAGGTTCGGAAGCCGAGATGATAGTAGGCGGGGTCCGGAACCTCTGGAGCGGGATGACGGGTCACCGCAGGGATCCGAGATGGTACGGACTGTCAGTTGGCAGACGGACAGCGTGCGGGGTTCAGGACACGGCAGACTGGATGGCGCGGCAGGTACGGCTCTACAAAGAGAGATAGGTGAGTATAGGCACATAAACACCAGGAGACCTGACTCCTAGCTCAGGGAACACGAAGATCAGGCCCCGCCCCCTTGGACAATGACCCCCTATATACCCTGTACCTGTGCAACCTCATTTCCTGTTAATGGACGCTGGCCCTTTAAGAAAGGGTCAGTGACCGCGCGCGCGCCCTAATGCGCATGCGCGCCGCCCGAGTGCCAGAAGCCAGGGAAGGAGGCTGCGAGGAGGACGCAGGGGAGCCGGCCAGGTCCAGGGAAGCTGTCGGGCGCCGGGATCGGGGTCCAGGGACCCTGGGACGGACGGGATCCGGTGGCTGGAGAGCGGGGAGCGTGGCAGGTGAGCCGGGGAGCGGGGGTGAGGACCCGGGAAGCGTGACAGTACCCCCCCCCCCACGCCCCCCTCCCCGCAACCGGGACATGAAGGCACGGATAAGAGGAGTGCCCACGTTCTCCCTGGGCTCCCAAGACCTATCCTCAGGACCATACCCCTCCCAGTCCACCAGGAAGAACTGCCGACCTCGTACGGTCTTCATGGCCACGATATCCCTTACCGCATAGATGTCATCATCGGCAATAGGTGGAGGAGCCGGACTGGCAGCAGCGGAGAAAGGACCAAGGACAACCGGCTTGAGCAGGGAGACGTGGAATGAGTTGGGTATCCTCATCGTGGCCGGGAGCTGTAGCTTGTAGGATACCTCATTGATCTTGCGGAGGACCTTAAACGGCCCGATGTAGCGAGGACCCAGCTTGTAGGACGGTATCTTCAATCGGATGTACTGGGAAGCAAGCCAGACCAGGTCACCAGGAGAGAAACACGGAGGATCCAGACGTCTCTTGTCAGCGTGTTTCTTCATCCGCTGGGAAGCGCGCCCAAGGGACGCCTTGACAGAGTCCCAAATGGTAGCAAAGTCACGGACAGCAGTATCAGCAGCCGGGACATCCGATGAAGGGGATATAGGCAGCGGGACGGCGGGCTGAAGTCCGTAAACAACATGGAAGGGTGATTTGGAGGATGACTCACTGACGTGGTGGTTATGGGCGAATTCAGCCCAAGGCAGAAGCGAGGACCAGTCGTCGTGATGGGCGTTGACATAGTGACGTAGGTATGAGGTCAAGATTTGATTGACCCTCTCCACTTGGCCATTAGACTGAGGATGGTAAGCAGAGGAAAAGTCCAGAGTCACTCCCAGATGTTTGCATAGAGCCCTCCAGAAGCGGGAGGTGAACTGGGTTCCTCTGTCGGACACGATGTGGGATGGAAAGCCATGCAAGCGAAAGATGTGATGTATATAGGCTTCCGCGAGTTCCTGAGCTGAGGGCAGTCCGGCCATAGGAACGAAGTGGGCCATTTTGGAGAATCGATCAACCACGACCCATATGACTGTGTGCCCGGAGGATAATGGCAAGTCCGTAATAAAGTCCATAGCTATGTGTTGCCACGGGACTGAGGGTATCGGCAGAGGCAGAAGACGGCCATGGGGCAAGTGGTTGGGCGTCTTGTTCCTGGCACAGGAGGAGCAGGCAGAGACAAAAGCAGCGACGTCCGTGCGAAGGGATGGCCACCAGTAATGGCGTACAATCGCACCCCATGTTCTCTTCTGGCCTGCATGGCCGGCTGTTTTTGATGCATGACCCCAGTGTAACACTTTTTGCCTGTCGGTCTCAGAGACATAGGTCTTCCCGGGCGGTATCTGGGCTAGAGTGACAGGGGCCACCGGAACGATGTTGCTAGGACAGATGATGGGTTGGGTAGTCGCTTCCTCCTGCTCCATGGGCATGAAAGACCTGGACAAGGCATCAGCGCGTACATTCTTGTCCGCGGGTCGGAAGTGAAGCTGAAAGTCAAACCTGGCAAAGAATAAAGACCACCTGGCTTGCCGTGGGTTCAGTCGCTGAGCGGACCGCAGGTATTCCAAGTTCTTGTGGTCAGTGTAAATTATCACGGGATACACTGCACCTTCCAGGAGGTAGCGCCATTCCTCCAGTGCCAGTTTGACTGCCAAGAGCTCTCGGTCCCCGATGGTGTAGTTGCGTTCAGACGCTGAGAAGCCCTTGGAGAAGAATCCGCAAGTCACCATCTTCCCGGAGGAGGATTTCTGCATGAGCACTGCTCCGGCTCCTGAGGAGGAGGCATCCACCTCCAAGGTGAACTGGCGGTTTAACTCCGGACGGTGGAGTACAGGAGAGGAAGCAAAAGCTCGCTTCAATGAGCCAAACGCGGCGTCGGCCGCAGGCGACCAGTCCTTTGGATTTGCCTCTTTCTTAGTCAAAGCGGAAAGTGGAGCAGTCAGAGCAGAGAAGTGAGGGATGAATTGGCGGTAGTAGTTGGCGAATCCCAGGAAGCGTTGGATTGCTTTCAGTCCAGAAGGGGGAGGCCAGTTGAGAATGGCGGAGACCTTCTTGGGATCCATCTGCAGTCCAGTCTCAGAGATGACGTACCCCAAAAAGGGGAGTGTAGACTGCTCAAAGACACACTTCTCATACTTTGCGTACAGGCGATTCTCTCTCAATCTTCGTAGAACCAGCTGTACGTGCTCTCTGTGGGTTGAGAGGTCCGGAGAGAAGACAAGGATGTCATCTAGATATACTACCACACAGGTGTAGAGGAGGTCTCGGAACACGTCGTTCACCAGTTCTTGGAAGACGGCAGGAGCATTACACAGGCCGAAGGGCATCACGCAGTACTCATAATGTCCATCGCGCGTATTGAACGCGGTCTTCCATTCGTCACCAGAGCGGATGCGCACCAGATTGTAAGCACCCCGAAGGTCCAGCTTGGTGAACACACGAGCCCCCCTAAGTCGGTCAAACAATTCGGGGATGAGCGGCAGAGGGTACTTGTTTTTGACTGTGATCTGATTCAGACCCCGGTAGTCGATGCAGGGGCGTAAATCGCCCTCTTTTTTCTTGACAAAGAAGAAACCTGCTCCAGCAGGAGAGGAGGACCTCCGAATGAATCCCCTTGCCAGGCTCTCTGAGATGTAAGCAGACATAGCCCTTGTTTCGGCTGGAGATAAAGGATATATCCGTCCTCGTGGTGGCGTTGTTCCAGGGAGCAGGTCGATGGCACAATCGTATGGACGATGTGGCGGCAGTACCTCGGATTCCTTTTTATCAAAGACATCCGCAAAGGTCCAATAGGCCGAGGGCAGCCCCGGTAGGTTCTCAGGAACCAGAGGTTGTCGGATGGGTTGTGTGGATTTTAGACATCTCTCATGACACGAAGAACCCCAGCGGGTGATGTCGCCTGTACCCCAGCTGACTGATGGTTCGTGGGCCCGTAACCATGGAAGACCCAGCAGGATCTGATGGGACATGTGAGGGAGGACGTAGAAGGCGATGGTCTCGGTGTGAAGAGCACCGATCCGCAGTTCAACCGGCCTGGTGGTCCAGGAGATGGTGTCAGAAAGGGGTCTCCCATCTACAGAGGCAATCACCAGGGGCTTGTTGAGTGGAATAACAGGCACTTGGTATTTGTCCACGGTGGCTTGCTGGATGAAATTGCCTGCTGCCCCGGAATCGAGGTAGGCCTCAGCCGTGAACCGCGTCTCTCCCGTTGTCACTTGCACGGTCCATGTGACCGGATCAGAGAGAGTCCCAGCACCTAGGGTGGCCTCTCCTACCAACCCTAGGCTTTGGAGTTTCCCGGCCTTTCCGGACAGGAACGGAGGAGGTGTGTGTCCTCACCACAGTAAAAGCAGAGGCCCTTAGCGAGCCGCTCTGCTCGTCGTTGTTCGGACTGCCGTATCCGGTCAATCTGCATGGGCTCGTGGACGGGAATCCCAGCGGTAGAAGACTGAGGTACGGAGGTCTTCTGTGGAGGAGAGGGATGCCGGACTGGACGTCTCTCCCGAGACAGCTCTTTGGAGCGCTCCTGAAAACGGATGTCTACTCGAGTTGCTAGGGCAATCAGGGCATCTAGGGTGGAGGGCACGTCACGGCCCGCCAACTCGTCTTTGATGCGGCTTGAGAGACCCTCCCAGAAGGCGGCTGTTAGGGCCTCATTATTCCAGCTGAGTTCTGAAGCCAACGTGCGGAAACGAATGGCGTATTGGCCCACCGTCAGTGTTCCTTGACGCAAGCGGAGAAGGGATGAAGCAGACGCAGAGGCGCGTCCCGGCTCGTCAAAAGTGCTGCGAAAGGCCTGCAGGAACTCTTGAAGATCCTTGGTCATAGGGTCCTCCTTTTCCCACAAGGGGTTCATCCACGCCAGCGCCTCGCCCTCCAGGTGAGACATTATAAAGGCGACCTTGGCTTGGTCAGAGGCGAACAGATGTGGCAGCTGCGTGAAATGAAGGGAACACTGGTTAATGAAGCCCCTGCAGGTCTTGGGATCTCCAGCATAACGAGGTGGTGAAGCCAACCGGAGTTGGGAAGCACCCGACGAGGCTGCCACTGGTGCGGGAGCCGTGGATTGTCCATTGGAGGACCTGGGTGCCGCAGGCGTCATGGAAGCTTGTAACGTGTACAGGCGGGTGTCCACGGAGGTCATAAATTGCAGCATGCGGGTCTGGACTTCACGCTGGCGTTGGAGTTCCTCTTGCAGGGCCAATAGTGCTGCAGCGGGATCCATGGCCTGATCTTACTGTCACGGCCGGGCGGTCGGGTAGACCCAGGAGGTGGATCCACTGGACCGGACTCTAAGATGGTGGTAAGGAGTCCGGCAGCTGAAGCACTGAAGGGCGGCAGAACAGTCCGTGCAAGTGAGGGCAGCGGAGGAGTCCCTGGGACCACGGAGTCACAGATGGTGGTACTGGTGACGTAGCTCAGGTTCGGAAGCCGAGATGATAGTAGGCGGGGTCCGGAACCTCTGGAGCGGGATGACGGGTCACCGCAGGGATCCGAGATGGTACGGACTGTCAGTTGGCAGACGGACAGCGTGCGGGGTTCAGGACACGGCAGACTGGATGGCGCGGCAGGTACGGCTCTACAAAGAGAGATAGGTGAGTATAGGCACATAAACACCAGGAGACCTGACTCCTAGCTCAGGGAACACGAAGATCAGGCCCCGCCCCCTTGGACAATGACCCCCTATATACCCTGTACCTGTGCAACCTCATTTCCTGTTAATGGACGCTGGCCCTTTAAGAAAGGGTCAGTGACCGCGCGCGCGCCCTAATGCGCATGCGCGCCGCCCGAGTGCCAGAAGCCAGGGAAGGAGGCTGCGAGGAGGACGCAGGGGAGCCGGCCAGGTCCAGGGAAGCTGTCGGGCGCCGGGATCGGGGTCCAGGGACCCTGGGACGGACGGGATCCGGTGGCTGGAGAGCGGGGAGCGTGGCAGGTGAGCCGGGGAGCGGGGGTGAGGACCCGGGAAGCGTGACACATATGAAGGTTACACTTTGCGAAACGAGTTGTACTTTTGAATGAAACCGTTAGTTTTAACATATAGTGTACTGGAAAACGGGGAAAAAATTCTAATGTGGAGAAATAGTGAAAAAAGTGAAATTCCACAATGTTGTTTTTTTTTTATTCACCATGTTCACTATATGTTAAAATTAATGTGTTGGTGTGATGCCTCAGGTTACTACGAGTTCCTAGATATTAAACATGTACAGGTTTACTTTTATCTACGAGGTGAAAAAAAATTCTGAATTTATCCAAAAAAAGAATAGCACTTTGTTACCATATTCCGAGACCCATAGTGTTCTCATTTTATGATATCTGGGGCTCAGTTATGGCTTATATCTTGGATCCTGACCTGACATTTTTAACTATACCATTTCTTTGTATGGTAGATGCCATGTTTTGATTGCCTGTTATTGCATTTTAAAGAAATGTTGCAGTGACTGAAAAACGTAATTTTGTTGTTTTGGAATTTTTTTCTCGACACGCCATGTACAAATCAGATCAATTGATTTTATTTTTTTATAGATTGAGCATTTCCGAAAATGGCGATACCAAACATGGGTATTTAATATTTTTTTAACGGTTTTATTTTCAATGGGGGGAAAGGGGAGTGGTTTGAATTTTTTTTTTTTTTACTTTTTTTTTTAATTTAATTTACTAGTTTCCCCAGGAGACTTTATCACTGCACAGTCTGAACGTCTGTGCATTTCTGTTGATCAGAGCAGCATCGCTCATCCCCTGTGAGTGCAGTTGCTCTGTCGGCTCTCACAGGAAATGAGCCATGGCAGTGTCAGAGATCATCAGTTGAACCCACACTGCCATGACAACACATTAGCGTCCTGTGAGTGCATCACAGGGCCACTGATGAAAGCAGGTGATGGCGCAATCCCAGCCACGGCCCTTTAAATCATGCTGTCAGTGTAATCTAGGGGGTTAACAGGCGCAGGTGGACCTCCGATCAGAACAGCAGATATGTGTGGAGAATACCGCAAACTCACGGTATTCCCGCCCGTGGTAACCGGAGAGAGGCGACCAAGCACGTACCAGTATGTCCTTGGTCATTAAGGGGCACCAATAACCAAGCAACTCCATTCAGATCAAGGAGAACACCAAACAAGTCAGAGACAAAGTTGTTGAGACGTACAAGTGACGGTTGGATTGTAAAAAAAATTCCAATCTCTGATGAACCCCTACAGCACCATTAAACATGCCAAGAGAGGGCTGCTAACCAAAACTGTCAGCCCAGGCAAGGAGAGCATTAATCAGAGTGGCAGTACAGAGACCAAAGGTAACCATGTACAGTAGGAGCTGCTGAGTTCCCAAGCAGAGACTGGACTATTTGTCCATACAACCACAATAAGCCATACACTCCATAAAGCTGGCCTTTATGGAAGAGTGGCCACAAAAAAACCCTTTACTTACAGCCAAGAATTGTAAGGCTCGTTTGGGAACAGCTCGTGGTTCTGGGTGCATATTGCACCTGACAGGTTCCCTTTAAAATAATGTAACAGTTTAATAAGGGATTCAATCAAAGGTTTGACTTAAAGGGGTGGTTCACCCATATTTTTTATTGTCTAGTTTGATATTATATTGTGAAACAATGTTTCTCTTAAATACCTTGTGTTGGCAATAGTGCCTGCGAGAGGCGCTATTGCAGACCGCTGTTCCCGCCTCCAGTGACGTCCCCGTCAAGAGCTGCACACGTCATATCCGTGCAGCCGGCTGCAGTCTTCCACACTCACTGAGCTGTGGGCGGTGTTTCACCGCTGTCACAGCTCATCTGCTCCCTGCTCCCCCTCCCTCCTCCCTCACAGCAGAACACTGCAAGCAAGAGATGCAACGCACTGTGCTGTGAGGGAGGAGGGAGGGGGAGCAGGGAGCAGGGAGCATATGGGCTCAGAATGCAGCCGGCTGCACGGATGTGACGTGTGCAGCACTTGACGGGGACGTCACTGGAGCGGGAACAGTAGTCTGCAATAGCGCCTCTCACAGGCACTATTGCCAACACAAGGTATTTGAGAGAAACATTGTTTCTCAATATAATATCGAACTAGACAATAAAAAATATGGGTGAACCACCCTTTTAATATGAAGAATGACCCACTAATATAGATAAAAGAAATTCTCTGTCACCTCACTAGTTTACTTGGTGTAATATACTGTGTTGATTTTAAACCAGTACAAGTTGAACTAACAAGTCAGCCCCTGTAGACTTATGTCCTATTAATAAAGCCACAGCCATATCTAATCATAAAAATCTCAAGGACGCTGTGGAAATAACAGACAACATATGGTGAGAATACAATTCTAATTATTATCTTATAGTAAGGGTTTCTTAGATTGAAAAATACAGAGGTAATGTGACGCCCCAGACTAGTCGGGTCATCCCAGGTAGTCACACACAACGCCACACCCCCCTCCCAGTTAGATGACAACAGCAAACTAAAAACCTTGTCACCACCCTCCAGGTTTGATGCCACACCAGAGGGGCTGGAGCCAGGCGGTTTGCTCCGCCCACCGAGAGGTTCACAGGCCTGGAGGCGGGAAAACAGTTAGTCTGAGTCTTAGTCAAGTGCAGAGTAGAGAGCAGTCAAGGTCACGGGCAGTCATGTGTCCGTGCCCTGATAAGAGACTACCAGGTGGTTGGGTCGGAGCGCAGTCGCCATTGGCAAGGAGGCAGATGGTGGTGGCCGCCTGCAGGAGACCGGGAAGACGACCGGTGGAACCGTAAGGGACCGGGACAGGGTAGAGGCCCACCGGGACCGAACCGGGGAGCCAACTGGATACCGGAGCACCAGGCAGGGTACTCAGACTCAGTACAAAGCCCTGAACCGACAGGGCCGAGTCGAGTCAACTGATTGCGGACTGGACTTTAGGACCTATCCCACACAAGTCCCGTTCAGACAAGAAAGCTGTGGAAAAAAAAGCGCATATAGGGTCTTACCCCAGTATATAAGGGGTGGGAGGAGGGTGAAACTACTTACCAGATATCGTTGTGAAAGTCACAACAACTGTAGTCGCATGTAGAATCTGATCAAAGGCTGCAGCCACCCGAAACGGCAGATAACAGAGAGCAAAAGAGAGGGGTGTTTGATACTGCGCCAAAAGATCACTGGAACAGATGTTTAGATTAATGTATCTTTATTTCATCCAGGTCTACGCGTTTCAGGAGCCACTTCCCCCTTCCTCAGGACCGTCAGGAAAGACAAACATCAAATCTGTCCTGGTGGACACCAGCATACAGATAAATAGACAAGATGACATCATGACACCACCCCTTCTTAAAAAAAAAGGGCGGGAAAAGACAGTGCAAAAAAAAAAAAAAAAACTGTCCAGGATGACGTGATAAATGCATCGTGTTATACCAGTCATGTTTTAACTTTATTTGTTGAAGATGCATTTATCACCCACAGTACGAGCACGGATCCGAGCGGCTCGGCGGTCGCAGCCGAGCCCGCGGAGCGGTACAGTATTCCTTTACTTGGGGAATATGTAAAGATGGAACATGAAATAATTAATATGATCTGTATCAAATTGTAAGATAATAGAACAGCTCTAGTGATTGATAATCACACCAACAAGTGTATTCAATAAATAGGTATATCTTTATGAAGTGATCAGTGGCGTAACTAGAGTTTGATGGTCCCTGATGCAAAAGTTTTACCTGGGCCCCCACCTGCCTATTGGTCAGATTTATGGGCCCTTGTATCTTCTAGATCCTGTAAAGGTATACTTGTTGACCCCCTAGAATGTAATAATGTCCCCCATCCTATACTAATGTCACACATCCTAGGCTCCATCCTAGTATAATGTCCTTCATCCTGGGCCCTTTCCAGTACTAATGTCCCCCATCCACTGCACCTTGCAGTAATAATATCCAGCATCCTGTGTCCCTTCCAGTAAGATTGTTCTCCATCCTGGGACTTTTCCAATAATAAGATGCAACATCTTGGGTTCTTTACTTGTATAATGTCCCCCATCCTGGGTCCCCTCCAATAATAATGTCCCCATCAAGGTATGATGTCCCCATCCTGGCCCCTTCCAGTATTATATATATATCCCTCATCCTATGACCTTTCCAGTAATAATGTCACCCTTCTTGATATAATATATCCAATCCTGGGCCTCTTGCAGTAGTGTCGTCTATCCTGGTATAATGTCCCCCATTCTGAGCCATTTCTTGGTATAATGTCCACCATCCTGGTGCAAATTCCCCATCCAGTCCCTTTCCACTAATAATGTCTCTCTTCTGGGATAATGTTCCCCGTTCTGCTGCTGGTCTCTAACATACTTTTAAAAAAAAAAAAAAATCTTCTCACCTTTCCCACCTCCCACGACATGCAGCATCCTCTTCTATAGCTGGTGCAGAGGTCAGCAGCTGACTTTGGAATGCCTACTGTGAGTAATGCATAATGTCAGTGCTATGTACTAACAGTGACTGGCAAACTGACATCAGCTGCCGGCCCATGATTGGACGGCGGTGGGTATTGCAGTGCAATTCATTCACCGAAATACATTTCAGCCAATGTGCGTCACTGGACACACATCTAGTTGATATAGGTGCTTGCATCCGTGGGACTCCCTTCCACACGGGCCTGATCATGGTCACATCGTCTTTTTTTATGCCCCTGGAAGTGACATAAAGGCTTTTCCCGTGCTAGGTAAAATACTACACAGAGAATGTAAATCGTACTTTGTATTATAAATAGGCACATTCCATATGTAATACATGTACTATAAAGCATACAGGTACCAACAGGTACCAACTGAGAATCCATATATGTGCAACTCTTATTCAAATGTCAGTGATTTTACATGGATCTTAGTGTAGATGTAAAGTTTCATTACTCCCTTACACTGCATGTAGTAGGTCTGCTGTACTGCATACTATACCACAGAGCAGGCGCCGAGCAGAGCATTCCCATTCCCTGTGCACACAGACTGATGTATTGATATTTCATCCAGCTGGCACTACGACAGCATGAGCACCAGAGAACACGTTGTGCGGGGAAATATAAGAACCAACACTAGGCGGTACTGGTAAGACGATAATTATAATTGCTGTCTCACCTTTTGCCTAATCCCGGTACCTACATGTTGTGATATCCCTTACATACACGGATCCTTGTGATTTTTAGGATTTCATGAGACTGTGACCTTATTAGTTGGAAACAAGTCTACAGTACAAGTTGTTAGTCCAGTATAAAATCAGTAGAATAATTGACATCATGTGAAGTAGAGGGGCGACAGTGTTTATTTTTAGGCTGGGTTCAGAAAAGTATATGAACATTTTCCAATTTTCAAACAGAAAACTCAGTGGATATTTATCTGTATTGTCATCCGTATGTCCATATTTTACATCTGTGTGAGATCCATGCAACATTCATGTGTCACAGATTTCAACATTTATTAATTTACTACACAGTTTCCTAGAATAATAATAGCAATGTATCTGAAAAATTGGATGTAATATGGATGTTCCCATAGCCTTGAATAAGTGAGTCTCATCCAATGTATACACTGTGTGCAGAATTATCAGGCAAATGAGTATTTTGATCACATGATACTTTTTATACATGTTGTCCTACTCCAAGCCGTATAGGCTTGAGAGCCAACATCAATTAAGTAAATCAGGTGATGTGTATCTCTGTAATGAGGAGAGGCTTGGTGTAATTACATCAACAACCTTATAAGGTTTGCTTAATTACCATGTTTCCCCGAAAGTAAGACCCTGTCTTACATTAATTTTACCCCAAAAAGTCCCACCCTGTCTTACTTTCGGGGGAGGTCTTACATTAGCCGAAAAAAAATGACAATTTCTTTTTAACCAATAAATTAACATTTATTAACATACCCCATAACAGTGCCGTATCCCACTGCACACAGCCCCATACCCCATAACAGTGCCGTATCCCACTGCACACAGCCCCATACCCCATAACAGTGCTGTATCCCACTGCACCACACAACCCCACACCCCATAACAGTGCAGTATCCCACTGCACACAGCCCCACACCCCATAACAGTGCCGTATCCCACTGCACACAGCCCCATACCCTATACAGTACATGTTTCCCTACTTGGTTTTTAAATGCTGGACGTTTTCCTCTGCGGTGCGGCTGTGGGTGCGGAAGGCCTGTGCTGCAGGGAACGCTGTGCCAATCAGCAGGGAAACAGCGGTGACGTGGGCCTGGGGCGGCCAATTACAGCCCGAGCTGCTGGGCCAATCAGCGCTCGAGCCGGGGGCCGGCGGTGACGTGGGGAGCAGGGGCGACCAATGAGCTGTTGAGCTGGGCGGATTGCGGGGTTAACACGGCGAGTTAACCCCATGAGCGCTGGACCCGCCCAGCTGCACCTGAGGACACCTCTGGAGCCTGGGGACCCAATGGGGGACAGCGGCGGCCCAAAGGTAAGGGCCTTACATTTCACAGCGGCCCCCCAACCCTGCCTTACATTCGGGGGAGGCCTTACATTGAAGGACCCCCCCGTAACCCCCACCCTGTCTTACTTTCGGGGGGGTCCTATTAGACAACTTCCTTTCCTTTGCCAAAATTGGTCAGAAGAGAGATTTGACGGGCTCTGAAAAGTCCAAAATTGTGAGATATCTTGCAGAGGGATGCAGCAGTCTTGAAATTGCCAAACATTTGAAGCGTGATCATCGAACAATCAAGTGTGACGCCCCTGCGGTAACCAGGTGTCACAAAAATAAGGTAACAACAAGATAACAGCTCGGGTCCTACATGACTGTGCCAGTCAGTACACACACACACACACACACACCAGGACATTTACACTCACTGTACCCGGCTGGGAGACTCACCTAGCCAGATGACAGGGCTGGGCACTGTTAGATGACAGGTAGCTAACCGGGGAGGAAGAGACCAGACCTGGGGGAGGATAAAGTGACCTGGGAAGTGTGGCTAGTCCATCGGAGAAACGAAGTGAAAGAGACAGGAGTTAGTTGGTAGGAGTGAGAGAGGAGAAAAAGGAAAGGTGTCAAGACAGACAACAGACTCTTGAGACACATTGAAAGTAGCAAAGAATCCGCAAAGACCTGAGTAGAAAGATCAGCCACTCAGAGGAGAAAAGTAGCTGGAGAGCGAGAGAGCAAGCTGCAAGGACAGAGGGATCCTGTGGGGTGGACATCCAGGGCTCACAGTACTTTGCACGCACGGGATGCAGATCCAAGAACAGACCAGAACTTAAAGCCATCTGTTAACTCTGCCATGCGGGTCGGTTTCCAGGACTCCTGTGCCACCACTAACGTCTGAGGCATCAGCAGCAAAGAGGGGACCGGGAGAAATTCCCTTAAATAGTCCAAGTTGCCTGCAGCAGGACCCAGACACCAGGAGAACCTCCAAGTGCTCCACGCCAGGGAGGACCCACATACACCAGAGTGCAAAGGTGGAGAGTGGCACCAGGTTGACTGGCACAGCCATCAGGGACATGGCGCACCTGGGATCCAGTATGTTCCCAGGGCGGGAAGCCAGTAAGTAAAGACAATCAAACTGCACTCTCTGTCAGGACTGCTTCATTGCGCTGCGCCTCCACGTTAACCCTTCACCTAACCCTGGGAAAAAGCCCTGCTCACGGAGGGCTCCACCATCCATGCCGCACCCATCCATCATCCCCAGCGCGAACCCACAGCGGCGGCCCTACTATCGCTGGCCGCAAACCGCGAGTGGTGTAGTCGGACTTTATTTTTATTTTCATTTAAAACTGTTCGACGGTGCCCCCAAGTCCGTGACCCCTCAAGCCACGGACTACCCGGATCCGAGCAGCTCAGCTGCCCCGGGGCGCGACACAAGCGTTTCATGGCAAATAGCCAACAGGGTCACAAGAAGCGTGTTGGGCAAAAAAGGCGCAAAATACCTGCCCATGAATTGAGGAAAATCAAGCGTGAAGCTGCCAAAAGGCCATTTGCCACCAGTTTGGCCATATTTCAGAGCTGCAACGTTACTGGAGTATCAAAAAGCACAAGGTGTGCCATACTCAGGGACATGGCCAAGGTAAGGAAGGCTGAAAAGCGACCACCTTTGAACAAGAAACATAAGATAAAAAGTCAAGACTGGGCCAAGAAATATCTTAAGACTGATTTTTCAAAGGTTTTATGGACTGATGAAATGAGAGTGACTCTTGATGGGCCAGATGGATGGGCCAGAGGCTGAATCAGTAAAGGGCAGAGAGCTCCACTCCGACTCAGACGCCAGCAAGGTAGAGGTGGGGTACTGGTATGGGCTGGTATCATCAAAGATGAACTTGTGGGACCTTTTCAGGTTGAGGATGAAGTGAAGCTCAACTCCCACCAGACCTACTGCCAGTTTCTGGAAGACAACTTCTTCAAGCAGTGGTACAGGAAGAAGTCAGTATCGTTCAAGAAAAACATGATTTTCATGCAGGACAATGTTCCATCACATGCATCCAACTACTCCACAGCATGGCTGGCCTGTAAAGGTCTAAAAGATGAAAAAATAATGACATGGCCCCCTTGTTTACCTGATCTGAACCACATAGAGAACCTGTGGTCCCTCATAAAATGTAATATCTACAGGGAGGGAAAACAGTACACCTCTCGGAACAGTGTCTGGAGGCTGTGGTGGCTGCTGCACGCAATGTTGATCGTAAACAGAAGAAGCAACTGACAGAATCTACGGATGGTAGGCTGTTGAGTGTCATCATAAAGAAAGGTGGCTATATTGGTCACTAATTTTTTGGGGTTTTGTTTTTGCATGTCAGAAATGTTTATTTCTAAATTTTGTGCAGTTATGTTAGTTTACCTGGTGAAAATAAACAAGTGAGATGGGAATATATTTGTTTTTTATTAAGTTGCCTAATAATTCTGCACAGTAATAGTTACCTGCACAAACAGATATCCTCCTAAGATAGCCAAATCTAAAATAAACCCACTCCAAGTTAAAAAATATTAAGCTTTGATATGTATGAGTCTGTTGGGTTGATTGAGAACATAGTTGTTGATCAATAATAAAAAAAAATCCTCTAAAATACAACTTGCCTAAAAATTCTGCACACTGTGTAGAACAGAGTAGTACATGCTGTGGTTGTTTTCACACAATGGGTCCATGTGAAAAATTGTCATCAGAGAAGACCCATTGAGTTACAATGGTCAGTGTGCTGTCCAATTTGTACTCAGACAGTACATGTCCATATAATATGCTCATCTGAATAAGCCTTTATCCATATTAGTGGGATTTTCTTGATATTAAGTCAGACTATAACCTTTTAATGAATCACTTATTGCACTGTGGAATTATTTTGAAAGAATATAACTTATTATTGAGTTGTTATACATTTTTCTTTCTCTACCTTAGAAATCTCTTCATGCTTATTGGGTAGTACACAGTTGTATAAATAACATATATTAAACACAGATCAGAGGGGATTTTAACAAAAATTAATTTCAAGCATCTTCCATATATCACAACATGCCGTCTTAAAATAAAGGAATGTCGACATCACAAAGGAAGCATCAGGGTCCCATCTATTAGATAAAGGACAGTGTGCTGACCAGCATATAAGTGTGCCACCCCGTGGCCCCGTTACCTTCAGGTCGTCTCAGGGTCTTCAGGGACGGCGCGTCCTGGGTCCTTCTTCTGGTCACAGGTAGGTTACTTCTATAGGATTCGTGACGCCACTCTCATTATTGCGGTCAGGGCGACCGCCACTGCAGTTTAAGGGGCACCTGGAGCTGATGTTTGGTGCAGTTAGGTGTGGTAGCCTCCCGAGAGTGAGGCTGGCCCCAGGGCCCAGTGTGGGTGTGTAGTACCACAGGTCGCAGAAGAACTCACACGCACAGCAGGAATGTGTTTCAGGGTTTTTACTCACGTCAGGTGGCAAGGGTGAGGGAACCCGGGCGATGCTGTGATGCACCAGGAGGGGAACCAGGCTCCTTCAGGCTGACTTAGGGGGTGGCTGCTGACTCGCCTTCCTAGCCCTCTTGTTTTTGTAGTGACCTAAACTTGAAGTCCTACGTGGTCCACCCAGGGAAGTTGCTTCCGCCTGTTCTCCCCTTTTTCGGCCCGTTTGCTTGTAGCCTGGACCAGCTCACTCCGGCTGCTTGCCTCTTGTGATCTATGGGCCCTCTCATTGCTACGTGGCTACGGACTCTGTGTTGGTGAGGTCACATAAAGTGCCCCCACCAGCAGGTTGAGCAGGTCAACAGAATGGGCCCCTGCTCTGGGGACCTGTAACCCCGTGCGGGCAGGGTCTACTGGCAGTCCCCGTACTCAGTCACCTCTCTGCACTCCGGCCTCAGGTGGTTTTCGGGCGGCATTACCAGGTAGCCCTTTTCTCCCCCGTCAGCAACCCCTGCACCTGCGGTGTCTGACTAGTGATAGCCTCCAGGTTTCCTCCTTGCGACTGCTCTCTCTCCCTGAGCTTCACTGACTGACTGGCTCACTACTCCCTCCCCTCTGTGCCTGCCTCCGCAACTTAGCAACCAGACTCTCTACCACACCCCTTTAATGGAGATGGAGGCCACGCCTCCTCCTGGATGCCCAGGGTAGTGATGGGCAGTCCGGCTCTTTTTGATGAGCCGGCTCATTCGGCTCGGCTCACCAAAAAGAATCGGCTCTTTCGGCTCAAAAAACGGCTCTTTTTTAAAAAAAACCCCTCTGCTACACCTTGTGATGATACAGAACCTCCCCTGTACATTGGGAACCTCATTCTACAGCCTTGTATGTATCTAGTGAAGCAGTAAAAACAGTTTTTAGCATTATTGTTTCCGTTTCCTCAGATTGTCAGCTCTTCTGGACAGGGCCCTCGCTCCTCTTTTATGTGGTGTTTTTGTACATGTCCTTTCTACATTAGTCAGTGCTCTGATATGTGTCGCTCCTACAAAAGATTATAATTCCTGAAAATAAAGGCGAGTTGCAATTACTGTGCTGCCTGTCACTATATGTGCAACACACACACTGTACATACTGAACACAAAGGACACACATACATACACACATTGTACACACATACTGTACATACTGAACACAAAGGACACACATTGTACACACACTGTACATACTGAACACAAAGGACACACATACATACACACATTGTACACACATTGTACACACACACTGTACATACTGAACACAAAGGACACACATACATACACACATACATACACACATTGTACACACACACTGTACATACTGAACACAAAGGACACACATACATACACACATACATACACACATTGTACACACATACTGTACATACTGAACACAAAGGACACACATACACACATTGTACACACATACTGTACGCACACCAAAATATGGAAGCATAGGATACTGAATAGCAAAATCAGTTTATTACAACACAACCTGGAACAGAAATGTTTAAATGCTAACATAGCATGGGTCCACCTTCTGCTGGTGGTGCACAGCACTACAAGTCCCAGCAAGTGGAACACAATATGGCAATGCAACACTAGTTACATACCAACTTTTTTAACAGTTAAGTGACAATAAATGTCATTGAGGTAGTATTGCACATAAAACAAATGTATAGAGGTTGTCCTGACTAACATTGATGGTCTGGCCTTACTATAGGTAATCAATGTGTGATGGCTGGAGGGCGGATGTGCGGTATCTAGCCGCTGTCACTACATACAAGACGGAGCACCTTCATAACGGCAAATCTGGCCAACATTAAGAAGAGCTGATCATCCGAGGTGTCGGGTGCGGCCCTACAGCAATCACACATTGATCAACTAAAGCAGAGGTGAGGACCTCCAGGTCTGGAGGGTGCAGGTCATGTGCTCAGGATTTCCTTATGGTACTGTCACACTGGTGGAGGATCGCCTCTGAACATGCCTGTAGTCCAGGCGAGGCAGGGAGCTATACTTTGTATGGCTTCCGTCATGTGTCAGAACACTATTGCTGCGTCACACGCGGCAATGTGTTCAGATCGCCTGCTCCTCATCGCCAGGTTTCCCAGCAGTGCTAGGCAACCTCCGAATTCAGGAGATGAGCGGTGGCAGCGGGAAATTGCCCTGTCACACGAGGCGACACACTGGCGATGTCATTGTAACTTGACCATGCCTACTAAGTTGCAGCAACATTGCCAGTGATACCTCCCTGTCTGACGGGGTCTTTAGTATTGCACAGTTGATAATTGAATCATCTACACTGTGTGTGGCACTCAAGACCTGAAGTTTCCCATCTCTGAATTAAAGTAAGGGCCCTGTCACACATGTCAATGTGGTGGGCAACGTCGCTGATGACCGTGTGACCCCGCCCACCGCATCAACGTCACGGGTGAGATGTCATATGTGACGATCTCACCTGCGACTTCTCCTGCAATGTCGCTGTGTGATGCCATAGCATCACACCAGTGTCTCCAGGAGCTATAGTGCAGCTCCTGAAGTCGCTGGTGTGAAGGTGTCACATGCAGCGATGTCGCTAGATTGCAGTTGCGTGGTTTTCGGTCCGGACCGAAAACTTCGCGACTGCGACCAGCGATAAATTGTGGGGCGATTTTGCAGGGTCACACGTGGCGATGCACTCACGATATCGCCGCAGTGACATCGCTGTGGCGATATCGTGAGTCACATTAGGCTGCGGGGAAACCAGGAGAGGTAAGTACAGATTTATTTTTTAATGAGTACACGCTCGCCAGAGGATTATGGGGGAGGAGGGGGGTGCATTATAGTCTATGGCGAGTTGTGAGGCTGCATTATGCTATGTGGAAGGCTGTGAGGCTGCATTATACCATATGGAGGGCTGTGAGGCAGTATTATACTATATGGAGGATAATGGGGGTGCATTATTATAATTGGATGACTATGGGGGACTATGGGATGCATTATAATATATAAATGACTATGAGGGTACATTGTGATATATGGAGGAATATGGGGATGCGTTATAATAATTGGATGACTATGGTGGTGGGAGGGGAAGACCATATATACCAGGATAAGGGACATATATACACGGGGCCCATACATATGATCTGACCAACATGTGTGCGCACGGAGTGACAGGTGGGGGAGTGCCCAGGTCTACATTTCACACTGGGGCTCACCAAACTCTAGTTACGCCACTGATAATTAGGAAGCGATACAAAAAAAAGTGTTTTATAGATGTGTGCAGATGTCAGATCTATTTACATCTAAAAATGCCAGGATTTGTTAACAGAAATAGAAAAAAAGTCTTAACTGCGAGAATTGTGACACCACAACGCCACAGACACATGCATATAGAGGTTAATGAATATGTTGTATGTAGTCACCAAACTAGTAAAAAAATATCAATTGTGGTCACAAAAAAAAAAAACACACACACACACACACACACACACACATACACAGTAGCTTCCACTAAACATTGAAGGAATGGAGACATGGCTATTATCAATGATTTTCTCTTTTTTATGCCAGGAGAAAACCTTACAGGGTTAAATGAACATGTCAGGGGTCCATTGTTATCAGCAAACAAGCTGAGCCCTCTCCTCCTACACATTACCATATGTGCCAGTCGAGGTCAGAAAACTTAACCCTAGCACATCATTCCCTGGTACTAAATTGTGCCCACTGAACTAAGGAAGAACCACTATGTGTGTATAGCTTTAAGTGTCAGCTCCTGCCCAGAGCTTGTGTTTACTTTACTCTTCTCCTTATCTCCTGCTTCCCCCTGAAGCAGAGAAAAAAAAAAAAAAAGCGGCTCTTTATGGCTCGTTCACTTTGATGATTCGGCTCATATCGTTCACTTCAAAGAGCCGGCTCAAAGAATCGGCTCGTTCGCGAACGACACATCACTAGCCCAGGGGTCCCTTCAAAGGTCAATGTGGGAGACCTGGCTACTATGTGCCTGCGTGTCCACAACCCGGTCAGCATTCTGGATTACCTGTGTTGTACTGCCCCAGCATGGGTGCAGTACTCAGTGGTGCCTGACCACGTCAGGGGCGCCACATAGGGATGGGATGCTACACTGCAATCAACAAGTACATAGGTGAGAGTAGTCTGCTATGCATTTATCATGAAAGTTGCATTAGTATTCATTACAAATTAAGGGTAATATTAATTGTCCAACAGTTGGGCAAAAAAAAAAAAGTCATTATCAGTAAAGACACATTCACAGGTAAGTTTTTCAAGGATAGTACTCGTTCCTATGCCACTCTATGTCAAGTAGATGTAAAATGTAAAATTATAAATACATGTCCTATATTGATCTGAGTGGTAGTGTTATGTGCACTAAAGTACACACGTGATAATGAAAATTAGGGTCTAACTTAAAACTACTGCACCTAACCCATCAATTTCTTGCACAGACTAGAGGTCCCAGCTGCACAGATCCCTACATAGACTGAAACACTACTAATTAGATGACTCAGATGACCACTCGGATCTTCACCTCCTAAGTGAACATCGAGGGCTCCATGTACTTCCTAAAAAATCTGGGGGAAGGTGCAGAGTAAAATATGGAAAACCAAAAGTTGTAATCTACCAGGAGAAACACAATACAAACAGGCTGAAGTTCCAAGCAGGGTCAACCTCAGCAATTTCAGTGTTTGCAGCGTTTTAGATATAGCGTGCTTTTGCTGCGTCCCAAATGCTGCATTGTACAGTACAAGCATAGTGGATGGGATTTCTAGAAATCCTGTGCCCACTGTGCTTGATTTTTCTGCAGCAAACACTGACCTGTGGTGCGGCTTTCCAAGCCTCAGCATGTCAATTATTTGCTGCGGATTCGCATGCGTCCTCCGTGGGGAGAACACAAACGAGAGACCACAGCGCACTGAACCCTGATCATGGGTACAAGCAGATGTGGTCTCCTGCGTTCTCCTGGGGAGGAGACTCGCGACGCTGCAGGTCACGACCCGTTGCTTCCAGGACGCAGTGAGTTTTGATCATGGGCAGATACCCTTAAATAGTTACATCCACCAGGTGGTAGGGCAGATTAAATTACATAATAGAAAACACATGTTGGCAGAAAGGCAATGAACACTCAAAATGTCCACACAGAGACAAATTGTTCAGAACCGGGAGTGTGACTGAATATGACAGGAGGCTGCTGGATCAAATCCGATGACAATTTGACCAAACTTCGCAATACAAGTCTCTGGGTGAGTGAAAAAACTGACAACCTTCAGCTGCCATCCCAGTGCAGTTCATTTTTTACAGACTGATAGCTAGGAGAAGGTGGAGAAACTTTTCTCATCCATAAAAAACCCGATTACTTCTTAATGATGCCTTAGAAACTACCCTAATCCAACAAGCAACATTAATGAATGACCAGACAGAACTTGCTGTGGCAATAAAAGCAAATTCAACTTGAATATTTTGTTCTTTGAAATCTGTAAATTTTTTGAGCAGTGCAAATAGAAGATATTGAGCAGCTATCTCCCTCTTTCAGATCAGGTAAGACCTGTCTGACCAAAAGACAGCTGCCTGCAGCAGGCGTCCAGTCCCACTTATATTTATGCAGTAAAAGATCAGATAAACTAACCACCGGCTTTACTGATAGCTCAAAAAAGTCTACTTTATGAGTAAACTGACTTGTTAATACTGTGGACAAGTTTCAATCATTAATTTGTAGGGGTATGTCCAGTCTTTGTGCAAACAATCAGATGTCAGGATTTAAAGCTGTATAGACAACTGTACTTCATTAAGCCAAACAATGACGGAAAAGAATACTCTTACCTTCCACGGATTTCCCAATACTGTGAAGAAATGTTATTGACGGGTAATTTGAGTTGAACTTCTTTAGAACAGCTTCCATCTGTCCAAAATTGTGGTAGGAAAAATCTAAATTTTGTGCAAATAAAGGGAGAACTCCCAGCCACAGTAGGGTCACAGCAGCCTGTAACAGAGAATGGACATTGCTTCAGTGTGTGCAGTTATATGCATGTGAAGATGATTTTTTTTATTATTTTAATTGAAAGGGAACTTGTTATCAGATTCGTGCTGACTGAACCATAGGCAACATGTATCACAAACTGGCTGCATGATTACAGTTAAGTATGTGAAGTTGTGAGGCACATAGTTCCTAATCAGCTTCTTCCTGCCCCAGTAGCCATGACTGGAAGGTTTCTCCCTATGTATCCACACAGCGAGAGACCTGTCAGTCAACCGGAGTAGGGCTGGGAGAAGCTTTTCAAAATCTGTTTTCTCGGAAGCTAAGCAGTGTTACATTCAAGGCTGCAATCACTCAGTCACTGTCTAAGTCATTTTACCCATGTTTCGGGCAGCATGGATCTGATGACAGCATTCCTTCAATGACAACTTTTATACATACGTACAGTATATACTTCAGTATTCCAGCCAAGAACTCAAACATTGTGTAACCTGAAACTGGAAATTTATTTTTATAGGGGTTTTACACTTTTAAAAAATGATCACTTGCACAAATTGACAGAACAGAGACTTGAATCCACTGTTAGAATGAACTGCTGGTGGCACATGACTGCCGCCACTCCAATTCGACTCTATGGAACTGGCAGAGATAGCTAATGCATTACTGGGGTCTCTATTCAACTCCTTCTGCCCACAAGACCATGGCCAGGTATAATGAGTGGGCATCGCAGGAGTTGGACCCAGATGGATCTAACAATAAGCAGGAGATAAATAACGAGGCTCCATAGGTTTTGAGTAGCAGCACTGATGATATCAGGAATGTCACCGCTCAACACTGATCACAGTCCCTGTGTCAGCAGAGTGCAGCATGCTTCGGGACCGGCTGTTGCTCAAAGCCTATGGATCCTCATTATGAGTCTCCTTAGAGTTTGATTCAGGTAATTGAGGAACAGCGTGAGAACCACTGGATTACGTCAGATGTGAGAACTTTGTTTTCTAATAAATTGGTGAATAAGGGAGTCTTTTGTTTTTATTTCTTTACCTCTCTTTTTTTGTTTTTCAGGTTTTCATTGTGGACTATGTTGGTTTCTGTAGACAACTTCAGACCTGCATGGTTTTGTTTTTGAATAAATTGGTGAACCAGGGAGAGATTCGGCAAGTGATTTTTTAAATTAAAATATTTTTTTTGTGTGTTTTTTTCTCTTTATACTTACAGGGTTAGTAATGGGTGTGTTTGATAGATGCCTCACCATTACTAACCCCTGGAGTTGATGACAGCTGACAATTCACAGCTGACATCAACTTTATCAACCATTACCCCAATTACCAACACATCAGGATAATCGCGAAGAGGCGGGCAAAGCATCAAAATTGGCCCATTTAATGAATGCGCCAATTCTGGGGTGGCTGCAGGATGTAATTTTTCGGCTGGGAAGGACCCAATAACCATGGACCTTCCCAGCCTCATAATATCAGGCCGCAACTGTCTGCTTTACCTTTGCTGGAGATTAAAAATAGAGGGACCCACGTTGTTTCTTTCACTTAATTATTTACATTAGATGTACAAGCTATGTAATGATTTTCTATTTATCTATCTTTCCACATCTTTAACACATAAAAAAATAATTTCAGTGTCATGCGTTTATTTTTCTGTATGCTGTATTTGTTTCATCCGTGCTGCCAGTAAAAAAAAAGGACATGTCTCCGTGTAGATCACAAGGACACGCACGTTGTTGGAAGATCTCCATTGATTTTAATTAGTATATGTGTGAACGAGTCTCCTAGTACGTGTGAAAATGGACACCACACATACAGGAAACACGGACGGGTAAAGGGGGCCTAAGTCACATATATTATTTGAACATGTAAATAAAGTATGAATCTGCATAAAGCCAAAGAGTCACATAAATCATCTTGTCATGTCACATTCTAATGTGCTTTTCCTTGAACCCAAAACTTATAGTTTATTTGTTGAATGACTGTATCCAAATCAAATTCACGTCATTTCCTATCTAGTACCAAAAAAGGAAAATTAAAGCAAATAAGTGACACTTATGTTGTGTGATATGGCCTGCCATGTAGTCAGCATTAAAATTCAATCCAGTAGTAGGATTGAGGTCAGTTAGGGTTTTTCACTCCAAACTAAAAAAAAACTGACTTTCTTAGGGCAGGAGCCCTGTCATATTGAAACAGGAAAGAGTCTTTTCCAAACGGATGCCAATTGTCTTGAACATTATGGAATGCTAAGACATTGATATTCCATTCCCAGTACTTAGAGGCCCAGCTTGTACCATAAAAAAGGCTTATGACTCTAACACATGGTGGCTCTGTGGTAGTACTGTTGCGTTGTAGCACTGGGGTCCTTGGGTCAAATTCCTCCAAAGAGAACATCTGCATGAATCTTTGTGTTTGTGTGGCCCCAATAAGGTCAGAGAGGTCTGCAAAGCACTGTGGAATATGTTGTTGCTTTTTAGGGATAATAAACATATAATGGAGAAAAACACAATTGGTAGCAGTCGTGGCTCCATTATACATGGAAAAATAAATTTCGGCAGTCACTGTATGTTAGGCCCCCTCCACTCGCACATGTCTCCGGTAATGCTAGGTACGTGCCCGCATGTACCGGAGACACGGGCACACGTAAACCCATTAAAATCAATGGGCTTATGTACACGCACGTGTGCAGCCATTGGCCCCTGCCTCCGTGTGGAGCAGACGTGAGCTCGTGTGCTCCACACGGATCAATGTCCGTTTTTCTCCGGCATCACGGGTGTCACACGGCCCACATACGGGCCACACGGATGTAGTGTGGATGCGGTCCCGTGTGACACGCGCTGTAGAAACACAAGTGTCAGAGAAAAAAATAACAAATCTTTACTCACCTTCTCCTGCCCTGCTGTCTCTGCCGCTGCTGTCACTTGCTGCCGACCGCCGCTCATTATGCTCATTTAATATTCACTTCAGTGCAGCGGAAGCAGCAGCAGCGGGGAGTCGGCAGGAGCGGAGACTGAAGATCAGCACCACGGACAGCGATGCCAGGGACAGGTGAGTTGAAAGTTCTCGTTCTCCGTGTGTTATCACGGATAACACACGGAGAATACACGTAGTGCCATAAACACGGCACACAGAGGGGAAAACAAACCTTTGACATGTGCGTTATTTTCATGGACATGTTAAGGGGGTCTTAATGTAGATTTCTAAATCCTGACAGTGTGCAATGTCCAAGTCAGCTAGCAACTTTTCCTGCTTCTCTCAATGTTCTGCTGAAAGTGGCGGCTGAAGAGTTAGTTGGCACTTGATCACAAACTGCATGTCATGTGACAACCGCTCAAGGTGGTAATGGAGGTGAATCCTGACACTATCCATCCTGCATGCTATCAGGATTTGTCAATGTTTAGTCACATACAGTCACTGCAGAAACTTATAGTCAGTCTGGAAAACCCTATTAAAAAGACTGATCACTAATGAACTTCTTCGACTAATTAATTAATTTGTAGCATTGTCACTTACTCTAATTGACATACTATTAATTTATGGGACACTGCAAGCACTGGAAGAGAATATGAAAGTATGTGCACACAAATTGACCTGAATTTGCAGGAGGAGGTTAAAATGAAACACACAAGGTTTGCTATAGCGAGATGTAGTATTCCTCTAACCAAGGGGGTACACTTTCAAGCACCTTAGTACCAGCTTACCTGTTACATCTGCTCCACCTTTAGCTACATTCTGACCTAACCCTAATATTTGCTGTATTGCTATAACAGTAAGGTATTTAATATTACTACACAGTGGATATAAAAAGTCTACCCACTCCTGCTAAAATACCGGGTTTTAGTCATGAAAAAAATCATACCAGGAAGAATCATTTCAGAACTTTTTCCACATGTGATTTTACCAATAATCCGTACAAATCAATTGAGAAACACACTGAAATAGTTTTGGAGCAGGAAATAAAATTAACATAACTAAAATAATGTGGTTGCATAAAAGTGAACACCCTCTTATAATTGGGAATGTGGTTGTGCTCAGAATTAGCATATTGAGGATTTTAGCTGTTAAGTAGTTGATAGCGTACACACAGGCAACGTCCCTGGTCCAAGGCGAGGCTTTTATCCACTTCATAAACTCTCAGCGGACTTCAAATAAAGAAAGCAGCCTTTCACCGACACAAAGTTTAAAGAAAAAAAACCAAAACATTTCCTACAGCGTTTAAAGGGACTCTATAAGTAGCATAGGATGACTGTTCACGTCAAGTACAGGGGCTCGGTGCATCATGGCGGAGCTAATCATTTAAATTCACTTTCCCACCTGCATATTTTCCCTTTATTTCCATCCTCCCCTATTCTTTGACTGACAGCTCTCGCTTCATAGAGCCAGAGAAGGGAGGCGATAGATAGAAAACCAGTGGGTGGGCAGGTGTATTTAAATGATTAGCCCCGCCATGATGCACCGAGCGCCTGTACTTGGTGTGACCAGTGATCCTGTGCTGATAAAGTCCCTTAGTCCACTCTGTCAGAGGCTAGCTGACACTGGAGGCTTTCCCACCTACCAGACACCACTGAGGCAGCTTCAACTGCCTTAAAAAGGACACAGAAAGCCTAAACACCTGGGCTGGCAGTATCGCAGTGGTCAGTCTCACCCAGCACTTCTGGCCGCTCCTAAGACCTGGACCCATAGCACATTGAAAAACCTCTCAGCGCTATTATGCTGGAATCTTCTCTCCAGATTTCACATCGCTGAGTCTAGGCACGTCAGTGGCACATACACTCCGTCCAGTACCTGCCCAGCAGCTACCCTACAAAGCCACTTCCCGTCTACCTAAAGCTGGGGGGCTGTGCATCTTCTGCCATCTAACAATGTACCCGTGACAGGGCATTCACATTCTCATGTTACTCATGGGCCTATTCTCTACTTTATAGTTAACTTAAAATCCTGTAGTGCCAAAAACAACCTCTTCACTCGGGCATTGTCGGCTTTCTTCTTCCACAGCCACCTCAGTAGGGCATGGTCCGACACTAACATAAATTTTCTGCCCAGCAAGTAGTACCCAAGAGTGTCTAATGCCCATTTTATGGCCAGGCATTCTTTCTCCACTGTGGAGTATTTCTCACATGTCGACAGCTTATGACATAGGTGACACGGTGCTCCTCCCTATTAATCACCTGAGACAAGACTGCACCCTGCCTGACATCTAACGCGTCCATCTGGACCACATTCTTCCTGAAAAAGTCCAGTTCCTGAAAGGTCGCCTCAGCCATGGTCTACCTCTACCTTTCAGTAAATCCTAGAAAACATAGGGCAGTATATATGGACTTCATCAAAGATAGAAGGCAACAACTTCAAAAAGCATATATATGAAAACGGAGACAGAAGTCTTTAAATTTGCCTAATGAACACTATACCCCATAATCACATAGTCACCAATCAACAGCGCTAGTGCACATAAAAAAAATTTTTATTTTTAATTGGTCAGACACATTAGAGAGGCTGCTGTTAAGGCTAAGTTAGGGAAATCTTGGGTAGTAGTCAACGTTGCCTAGAAATACCCTCACTAGCTTCTTTGACAGGAGGTGTGCCTAGCTTTGAATACCCTCTACCTTATTTATGAGGTTTTATCTCACCTCTGCCTACCACATAGCCCAGATATTTGACTTCCTACATACCCATGGTATCTTTGGGTTGATGGTAAAGCCCTCCTTCATTAGGACATCTTGTATTGCCTGGACCTTGCTTAGATGACTTTCCAAGTCCTGGCTGAATATGACAATGTCATCTAGGTAGCTACATACATTTTGTGAGGGGCTATGTCATAATCCATGGCCCTGTGAAAAGTGTCCGGAGCCCCCTGCAACCTGGAAGTTATCCTGACATATTGGTAACATCCATTGGGTGTTGAGAAAGACATCTTTTCCTTGGCCTCCTTGGACAGGGAAATCTGCCAGTAGCCTTTAGTTAGATCCAGGGGAGTGATGTATCAAGCTGGCCCTAATTTTTCAATGAGTTCTTCTACACAGGGCATTGGGTAGGTGTCCAATTTCAAAACTTCATTCAGCTTCCTGTAATTGTTACAAAACCGACACTCCCCATCTGGCTTTGGCACCAAGAGTATAGGACTGAACCAGCCACTCTTGGGAGTCTTCGATGACTCCCAGATTCATCATCCATTGTACAAGATCGCTTCTCGTTGGGCTTCTGGGATCAAGTTGACTCACATATGAGGCTCCATGGAACCTCATGCACTATGATTTGAGTGAGACCTGGCAGCTCTGAGACTAGGTCTCTGTTCTGGTGCAACAACTGCTGACATTGTTACTTTTGGGAACACGACAAAGTTTTGGCCATCTTGACGTCTCCAAAGTTAGCTTTGGATTTGGCCAAGAAACAAAGGGCTGTCTAGCCAGGGCTTGATCAGGTCAACTTGGGACACCTATGGGCTTCCTTCTCCCTAGTTGGTCAATTTTGTAGTTGGCTTTGCTAACCTTTTCCTTCACTTCATAGGTGCCCTGCCACTTTGCCAGAAACTTGCTCTCAACGGTGGGCACCAGCACAAGTACCCAATCACCACAGTTGAACTGTCTCATCCTAGCCGATCTATAATACACCATCGACTGTGCCTCGTGTGCCTTCAGGAGGTGTCCCTTCACAATGGGCAGTACATTAGCCACTAGGGTACACTAGGGTACACTGTTTAGGAGCCTAATACAAGATTATTGGCTCAATCAGACTTGTTCATCTGACAGCACACTGATCCGGTGGCAACCTGTGCCAGGTCCCACCAAACTTACAGACCAGACTATTGCATGCAAGTGCTTGAGCTCATCCACTATGCGGATAAGCACACAGAGTTAAACATGGAGCTAGTCGTGTTGAAAAATTTGCAGAAGTGTGGCCGAGGTTTAATAAAATTGTCTGATCCTGGCCTAAGAAATAGAAGTCAGGATCAAGCAAGTAAATTGTGATAAAGATGTATTGTACTTAGATTTCTTGACTGTAGGTCGAGAGGGAAGTATTTATTTGCTATTAATTTAGATATTTTAAATCAGCTGTTTTATATCATGAAAAGATGGTACTGATTCCTTATCCTATGGGCACAGGGCATACCATCAATGGCGATGCTAGAATACTGCTACAAGCGTGCACTTCTCTACAGTCTTATTAGATATGCTGGCACAAAAGTGAAAATGTATAATGTGTGGCTCTTACACACTATACATACAATGTCTGTCTTGTTCTAAAATGCCTATTCTTTATTCATACCAAGAACTTTTAGGTGTAAAGTTAATATCTAAAAAATGCAGAAATCAAAATAAAACAAATAAATTGAATGGGGGAAAATATCATCTTTAAATAACATAACTAAAAAAAACTAATTTGTCCTGGTCAATAAGGGAAGAAACAGGTTTATATATTCAATCAACTATAAAAAGAAGCTGTCAATGTGAAAATAAAGAAACTGGTTCTAGCATTATTAAAGCTTTTTCATCAAAAGACCATCTAATTTGGATAAAGGGGTATCTTCTGGAGAGGTTACGATATCTATCTATCTATCTATCTATCTATGTATCCCTCTATCTATCTCTTTAGTATCTAATCTTTTAGCTATCTACTTCTCTAGTATCTAATTATTTATCCTATTTTTCTATCCATCTATCCTATATATCTATTATCTATCTATTTATCTATCAATATCTCTAGTATCTAATTATCTATTTATTCTATCTATCCATCTATCTATCTATCTGTCTGTCTGTCTGTCTGTCTGTCTGTCTGTCTATCTATCTACCATATACATCTACAGTATTTATCTATGTCTCTGGTATCTAATTATCTATCTATCTATCTATCTTTCTACCTATCTATCTATGATTCTATCTATCTATCTATCTATATTTCTTTCTATCTTTCTATCTATCTATCCTGTTATTTATCTATATCTATTATCTATCTATCTATCTATCTATCTATCTTTATACCTATCTATCTATGATTCTATCTATCTATCTTTCTACCTATCTATCGATTCTATCTATCTATATTTCTTTCTATCTTTCTATCTATCTATATATCTTTCTATCTTTCTATCTTTCTATCTATCTATCTATCCTGTTATTTATCTATATCTATTATCTATCTATGTATGTATCCATCTATCTATCTATCTATTCCTCTATCTATCTTTCTACCTATCTATCTATGATTCTATCTGTCTATATTTCTTTCTATCTTTCTATCTATCTATCTATCTATCTATCCTGTTATTTATCTATATCTATTATCTATCTATGTATGTATCCATCTATCTATCTATCTATCTATCTATCTATCTATCTATCCTGTTATCTATATATATATATATATATATATATATATATATATTATCTATCTCTCTATTACCTATCTATTATATCTATCTCTATTATCTCTCATTGTCTATCCATTCTATTTCTCTAGTATCTAATTATCTATCTATCTAGTGTCTAATTTTCTATCTATGATTCTATCTAGTATCTATCTATCAATCTATATCTATCTCTTCTATCTATCCCTCTATCTATTGATTTAGAATAATAAATAGAAGGCAGCACTCTAAAAAAAAAGGTGCAAAAAGTGGACGTTTATTATGTTGGTAAGTCTCTCTCCCTCCCTTTATCTCTCTCTCTCCCTCAATCTCACTTTTTCTGTCTCTTTTTTTCTCTCTCCCTCCTTCTCCCTCTCTCTTTCTCTCACCCTCTTTTTATCTCTTTCTCCCTCTCCCCCTCTCTTTTTCTCCCTCTCTCTTTCTCCCTCTTTTTCGCTCTCCCTCTTTATGTCTTTTTCTCCCTCTCTTTCTCTCTCTCCCTCTTTCTCCCTCTCTCTTTTTCTCTCTCTTTCTCCCTCTTTCTCTATCCCTCTCTATTTTTCTCTCTCTTTTTCTCTCTCTCCCTCTCTCTCCCTCCCTCTTTCTCTCTCTCTATCTTTCTCCCTCACCCCCTCTTTCTCTCTTTTTCTCTCCCCCTCTATTTTTCTCTTTTTCTCTCTCCCCCTTTCTCTCTTTCGCCCTCTCCCCCTCTTTCTCTCTCTCTCTCTATCTCTCACCCTCTCTCTATTTTTCTCTCCCTCTTTCTCCCTCTCTCCCTCTTTCTCTCTCTTTTTCTCTCTCCCTATTTTTCTCTTTTTCTCTCTCCCTCTCTTTCTCCCTCTCTCTTTCTCTACTCTCTCTATTTTTCGCTTTTTCTCTCTCTCTCTCCCTCTCTATCTCTCTCTCTCCCTCTCTCTATTTTTCTCTCCCTCTCTTTTTCTCTCCTCTCTCTCTATTTTTCTCTCTAACTCTCCCTCTCTTTCTCCCTCTCTCTCTCTCTCTTTCTTCTTCTCTCTCTCTTTTCCCATTGTATGTCATTACTGGCAGTAATGAGCACTTCCCCAAGTGACAAGTAACTTCTTAAGTACAGACACAGTGCCAATGTGTAGAAAGTGAGAAGTGGCGATGTGAGTACCGTTGCCATGTGTCCCCGGAGCATCCTCGTCGGGCGGTGCAGTGACAGCTCTCCTTCCCTTGATGCCAGGCGCTCCTCTTGCCCTGGCTGCTGCTCTCCGCCCTGCCAGTCACCTCTCCTCCAGCAGAGTATGTGCACGTCTCCCTCCGCTTCCTGGGACTCTGCAGACTATCGCCACCTAGCGGCCGCTGCACTGCACATCTGTGGCTCTTTATGACTACATAGTTTTCTAGGGTTGGGTGACAGGCAGCCAGTTATGTGCATGGGGGGAGGATCACACAACAAACAGCACAGGATGATGATGATGTCAACTTTTCCTGTCAGTTTAAACTTGTTCTCCAGAGACAACAACTCATGTCTATGGGTATCTGTGTATGGCCATTTCCGATCTGGAGTGACAGCTGCCATCAAACTCCAATACAGCCCGACACTCTGCTCCATGATTACTGAACATATTGGGGAAATGCTTTACAACCTAAAGCTTCATTGGAATATTCAGACTGTGGAAGGAAATATTACTGGGGTTGCAGAAATGGCCTACCCCCTGCTGCCCAAAAAAGAAGGTGCCCCCCCTCCCCCCAGTGTTTTTCATCTTTGTGATGGATCCAATTTTCATCCATTTTTTGTGGCATCTGTTTGCCCCGATATGCCTTCTTTTTTTTATGTGGTTTGTTGCTCCAATAAGAACATGCAAATGTGAACTACCCCCTAGAGACTGTAATAGGTACATGTTCTATCCATGAAAAACAGGGGTGGAATTCATAGGTAAGAAACAACTGAGCGAGACTTCATAAGTACAAATATGAATATAGCTATGTTCACACTGCCGGTTAAAGGGAATCTGTCAAGATGTTTTTGCTTTGTAATCTGAGGACAGCATGATGTAGAGGTTAAAACACTGAATCAGAGATTTGTCACTTATTAGGCTGTGTGCTGCTGTTTCCACACAATGAAGGTTTTATCACCAGGAGATAATTAGTGCCAGGACTACAGGTAACGCAGTTCCCTCCTTTGATAAGCAGCTCACTGTCAACAGACAATGTACACAGAGAGCTTTGGTGTGGGCAGGCTTAGCTTTCTGAGCTCTGCTTGTCACACTAGGTATGGGGAAGTACCGTGAAAGTGAAGGGAAAGGATACCCTATGTCTAGGGAATGGGAAGATGATGATCCCTGACCACACCTACTGCAGGTCCCTGGGGTCCTTCACCACCCTATATAGGGTCCACACCTATGCGCAGAGACGGATACCTACCCTTAGGTGTCTCTAGTGCTGGGCCCTAAGCAGGGAACAGATGGGATAGGCTCTTCATCAATTTCACTAATCACTATAGACAACACGAGGAGGACACACAGGGAGGAAATTCATGAACTACTTATCCACATATGACACTGGTAGAAGTTCAGAAAGGTTTTCAGCAACAATACCACAGAGGAGTACAAGCCACCTGCTTGCAACCAAGGCTTGAATGAAGTGAAAAATATTACCGGCACCAGTCTAAGGAAGGAAGGAGTATTTAAGCACATGGAGAATACTGATGATCAGCAGCTGGGTGGAAGGCAAGCTCATGCTGGGTCCAAATGGGAGAGATGAGTCTAGTAGGAAAGTTACCTATACCAATGAATACTTATAGCAGGAACAAAGGAAAGTCAGGGGGATTTCTGCACAGTCAGACGCTGTGACCTTCTATGGCCACAAATCACAGGACTCTCTGTCACTTGTGACAGTCCCGTGACACTGCTACATGCAATATGTAAGAAATCAGCGTCACAACTGCTGCACCCAGTAATCTAAGTGACATATCGTTGGAATCAGGGTTTTCCCCCTATATTATGCTGCTCTCAGATGAGGGTAACAAAAACCTGCTGACAGATTCCATTTGATATACTATTGGGAAAATAATGAGAATGGAATATAAAGAGCTGTAGAATTTATGGCACTACATAAGCAAGTAAAATAAATAAATACATATGGAGGAGGACAGACTCTTCTTCACATTCACAGTTCATAGTGACCATCAATACTTGTCTTCTGTCAGTTTGGTTTTCCCTTCCTGAGGTCGGTATCCCACATTTCTCACTGGATCTTAATGACTAAAACATTTTCCAGTGTAAACATTTATATATTAGGTATAAATATTTAAGAACGTGCTGACTGCATAGAATTCTGCTTGGATGGATTCATATCTTCTAAAAGGTACTTGAAAGAAAATCCTATGGGTTTATATTAAGAATATTGTGGTGGGCAATGGGGCAGCTAAAATATTAGACATTTGGCATCCTGCCATAACATCAAACCATATATTTTAAAGTTTACAGGATCTCATAGCTTGATTGATGGTGGTCTGGCCACAGGACCACCCATCGTTCTGAAGAATAGTACCCAGTCTGTGTTGGGAGTCCACACCTTTTGGCAGTAACTACAAATATACAAATACAACATCGAAATACAAGCACTATAACTTGATCGTGAACTTCAGGGTTCAGTGCAAAAGCTACCATACTAATGAATAGAGCCCAAAAGCAGACCCCAGAGCCAGTGCCAGTTATGATGTGTGGCACTACCCAGCAATAGCCATTGTTGTAGAGCAGAGTTGACAACATCTTGGACATTTTTTGGAAATATATGTTTACACGTCCTGAAACAGGGTCATAGCTCCTATTCTTGTAGCGATCATCTATATACAGTTAGGTCCAGAAATATTTGGACAGTGACACAAGTTTTGTTATTTTAGCTGTTTACAAAAACATGTTCAGAAATACAATTATATATATAATATGGGCTGAAAGTGCACACTCCCAGCTGCAATATGAGAGTTTTCACATCCAAATCGGAGAAAGGGTTTAGGAATCATAGCTCTGTAATGCATAGCCTCCTCTTTTTCAAGGGACCAAAAGTAATTGGACAAGGGACTCTGCAATTAACTCTGAAGGCGTCTCCCTCGTTAACCTGTAATCAATGAAGTAGTTAAAAGGTCTGGGGTTGATTACAGGTGTGTGGTTTTGCATTTGGAAGCTGTTGCTGTGACCAGACAACATGCGGTCTAAGGAACTCTCAATTGAGGTGAAGCAGAACATCCTAAGGCTGAAAAAAAAGAAAAAATCCATCAGAGAGATAGCAGACATGCTTGGAGTAGCAAAATCAACAGTCGGGTACATTCTGAGAAAAAAGGAATTGACTGGTGAGCTTGGGAACTCAAAAAGGCCTGGGCGTCCACGGATGACAACAGTGGTGGATGATCGCCGCATACTTTCTTTGGTGAAGAAGAACCCGTTCACAACATCAACTGAAGTCCAGAACACTCTCAGTGAAGTAGGTGTATCTGTCTCTAAGTCAACAGTAAAGAGAAGACTCCATGAAAGTAAATACAAAGGGTTCACATCTAGATGCAAACCATTCATCAATTCCAAAAATAGACAGGCCAGAGTTAAATTTGCTGAAAAACACCTCATGAAGCCAGCTCAGTTTTGGAAAAGTATTCTATGGACAGATGAGACCAAGATCAACCTGTACCAGAATGATGGGAAGAAAAAAGTTTGGAGAAGAAAGGGAACGGCACATGATCTAAGGCACACCACATCCTCTGTAATACATGGTGGAGGCAACGTGATGGCATGGGCATGCATGGCTTTCAATGGCACTGGGTCACTTGTGTTTATTGATGACATAACAGCAGACAAGAGTAGCCGGATGAATTCTGAAGTGTACCGGAATATACTTTCAGCCCAGATTCAGCCAAATGCCGCAAAGTTGATCGGACGGCGCTTCATAGTACAGATGGACAATGACCCCAAGCATACAGCCAAAGCTACCCAGGAGTTCATGAGTGCAAAAAAGTGGAACATTCTGCAATGGCCAAGTCAATCACCAGATCTTAACCCAATTGAGCATGCATTTCACTTGCTCAAATGCAGACTTAAGACGGAAAGACCCACAAACAAGCAAGACCTGAAGGCTGCGGCTGTAAAGGCCTGGCAAAGCATTAAGAAGGAGGAAACCCAGCGTTTGGTGATGTCCATGGGTTCCAGACTTAAGGCAGTTATTGCCTCCAAAGGATTCACAACAAAATATTGAAAATACAAATATTTTGTTTGGGTTTGGTTTATTTGTCCAATTACTTTTGACCTCCTAAAATGTGGAGTGTTTGTAAAGAAATGTGTACAATTCCTACAATTTCTATCAGATATTTTTGTTCAAACCTTCAAATTAAACGTTACAATCTGCACTTGAATTCTGTTGTAGAGGTTTCATTTCAAATCCAATGTGGTGGCATGCAGAGCCCAACTCGCGAAAATTGTGTCACTGTCCAAATATTTCTGGACCTAACTGTATATAATTGCCTTATTCTGACTGTCTGTCTTGCTCCAAAATGACGTCATTACAGTGACAACCGTCGCCACATCGCGTGCGCTTAAGAGTCTGTGACCAACGGCTCAGCTAAGTGAACAGCACGAAGTACGGCGTGACAGGACGACATCCGACACCTTTCCCCGCACCCACACGGAGCCCCGACTCCCAGGTGACTGCTGCACCACCGGGAGCCCACACCGAGAACCCAGAGCAGTGTGACAGCTGTGCAGCGCCGCGCCGGTGATCGGTGAGTATGAGAGAGGGGGAGAGAGGGGGGGTGAGAAGGTGGAGAGAGAGGGGGAAGGTGGAGAGAGAGGGGGGAGAGAGGGGGGGGGGGGGAGAGAGGGAGGTTGGAGGGGGGGGGGAAAGACCAGGAGTGATTTTAAATGATTTTGATTGTTCTGCTGGACATGCCCAGCATGCGCAGTAGAACGTGATGGGATCCGTCAGCGGATTCCGCCGCTTAGTGCATTGCAGCGGAATCCGCCCCCATAGACCGTCATTAGACACTTTGACGGATTCTAACGGAAAACGCTACAGGCAGCGTTCCCTCCGCCCGATGCTGTGTCAAAATAACGACTCAGCGTCGTCCAGCAGATGCAACGCAGACACTGGCGTTACAGTGCGTCATCAATACAAGTCTATGGAGAATAGCGCAGTGCGTTAACGGACTGAGCTAGTCTCCATAGCGGCGGATTGCGCTGCACGCAAGTGTGAAAGCAGCCTTACCCCGCAGGATGGGGGCACATGTCAGGATGGTGGCTGCACTTTGATGGGGGCACATACCAGCATTGGGCCACATCACAGCATCAGCATATTTTTACTTAAGGCTACTTTCACACATCCGGTTTGAGCAGTGCGGCACAATCCGGCGCTCTGCTGAAAAACGAAACCTTTTTTTTTGCCGCCGGTTTCGTTTTTTCCAGCATTGACTTGCATTGGCGCCGCATTGTGCCGCATGGGCTTGCGTTCCGTCCGACAAAGCATGTCAATGTGGTGGTGCACATGAACATTTTTACACATGGACTAATGGTCTGTATGTAAAAAAATCACAGCATGTTTTGATCTGTATTTTCGATCATACCCGCCCATTACAAATCCTCCGTATGTCACACGTTTATTTATAGATCTATTACAATTATTAATATAAAAAAACTATTTGGCCTTTATTTTTTATTAAATTGTTGATGTAAAAATAGTATGCTATAAGGATTTACAAAATGGACACATGGAAGTAAAAAACAGACATGCGGATTCCCTACAAATGTAAAGTTCAGGCTTATACCCTGGAGATCAAAATTAGAGAACAATGTATGATCATTTGCCTTTTCAGAAATAATGTAATCTACATTGATCAATATTACTTAATGGGAGTGATTTTCTCATAAAAATTGGTTCGAGTTTCATCAGTGTTTTTGATGGAAGTTCGTCAGTTTGGCCAGTGTCAGCTTTTACCATCAGAGTTTCATGAACTTTACTCATGAAACAAAAATGTTTGATGTTTCTCAACTTTCTCCTATCAAACAGTCCATAAACAATAAGCGAGCACATGGATAGCATTCACGTTTTGTCCAATCTTTTCACAGACTCATAGACTTGCATTGTCGAGTTTGATCTGACACTGATGAATATTGGACATGTCTCTGTGATTTTGTGTGGACCTCTCTGACAATACATGACAATACAGATGCATATGACTGAGCCCCCTTGCCCACGGGCCCCCCGTCCATCATCGCACAAAGCAACAATGAGACAGGGAGCGAAGCGCTCCGCTTCATCCTTCATCATTCTCCCCCTGTGCCTGCGCTCCATATCTCAGAGCAGCAGAGTGCGGTGATGTCACTTCTGTGCGCCGCTGTGCTGAGACATGTAGGACGCTCTGACTGGAGCAGCGGGGGAACAAGGAGATGTAAGTACTTGTTTATGTTTTTAATCAGTGAATACACGGTGGCCAGAGGCCTATGGGGGTGCATTAAACAGTATGGGGGCTGCATAATACAATATGAAGGACTATGGTGGCTGCATTATAATACATGGATGACTATGGGGCAACCTTATACATGGATGACTATGGGGCAACATTATACATGGAGGACTATGGGGGCTACCTTATACATAGAGGACTATGGGGGCTACCTTACACATGGAGGACTATGTGGGCTACCTTAAACATGGAGGACTATGGGGGCTACCTTATACATGGAGGACTATGGGAACTACCTTATACATGGAGGACTATGGGGGCTACCTTATACATGGAGGGCTATGGGGCAACATTATACATGGAGGACTATGGGGGCTACCTTATACATGGAGGACTATGGGGGCTACCTTATACATGGAGGACTATGGGGGATACCTTATACATGGAGGACTATGGGGGCTACCTTATACATGGAGGACTATGGAGGCTACCTTATACATGGAGGACTATGGAGGCTATCTTATACATGGAGGACTATGTGGTGCATTCTAATACATGGAGGACTATGGATGCTGCATTATAATACATGGAGGATAATACATGGAGGACTATGGATGCTGCATTATAATACATGGAGGATAATACATGGAGGACTATGGATGCTGCATTATAATACATGGAGGATAATACATGGAGGACTATGGATGCTGCATTATAATACATGGAGGATAATACATGGAGGACTATGGATGCTGCATTATAATACATGGAGGATAATACATGGAGGACTATGGATGCTGCATTATAATACATGGAGGATAATACATGGAGGACTATGGATGCTGCATTATAATACATGGAGGATAATACATGGAGGACTATGGCTGCTGCATTATAATACATGGAGGATAATACATGGAGGACTATGGATGCTGCATTATAATACATGGAGGATAATACATGGAGGACTATGGATGCTGCATTATAATACATGGAGGATAATACATGGAGGACTATGGATGATGCATTATAATATATGGAGGACTATAGGAGCTGCATTATAATGCATTGAGGACTATGTGGTGCATTATAATACATGGCAGACTATGGGGGCTGCATTATCATCCATGGAGAGCTATGGGGCTGCAGCGGTGACACTCCACCCACAGCCTAGTCACTCATGGAGACTGGGGCCAGCCTCGGTGACGACGGGTCAATTGGAAGTTGACGTGACATCACCGGATCTCAGAGGTCACAAAGCCCAGGGGTCACTTGATGGGAATGAGTGGACCGGAGGAGCGCCGCTCAGAGGCAGAATGTACTACACAAGGTATTTGAGAAAAGCCTTCCCTATGAGTTTTACAGCGATGTGGCCACTAATGCTGAGTAGTGAACCAAATCTTTAACTTTACGTAGTTTATGTAGGTTTTATTATTTTGTCACTTGGCTTTCACATATCTATACCTGGCCATTTAAGATGTATATTCATTGCTACTTATATGCATCATTCTACATATGTAACCAGCTATACTATTACACTTCCTCTAGTTGTGCTGCAGTAGTATTCAATGGCTGACTCATCTTGTTTTAATCTGTCCCCTGTCTTATGTATTTTATAAAGCTATGGTTATTTATATTATAGGTTCTTTGTGCACATTTTGTTTTGTATGCTTTATATTCCCTTTATGCTAATCCTTGGATACTTCCACTGCTCTCAATTTGTTGGTACATTTAACCTTTTTTTGGTTTAAATGACTTAGTAGAATAATACTTTATATACAGTTAGGTCCAGAAATATTTGGACAGTGACACAAGTTTTGTTATTTTAGCTGTTTACAAAAACATGTTCAGAAATACAATTATATATATAATATGGGCTGAAAGTGCACACTCCCAGCTGCAATATGAGAGTTTTCACATCCAAATCGGAGAAAGGGTTTAGGAATCATAGCTCTGTAATGCATAGCCTCCTCTTTTTAAAGGGACCAAAAGTAATTGGACAAGGGACTCTAAGGGCTGCAATTAACTCTGAAGGCGTCTCCCTCGTTAACCTGTAATCAATGAAGTAGTTAAAAGGTCTGGGGTTGATTACAGGTGTGTGGTTTTGCATTTGGAAGCTGTTGCTGTGACCAGACAACATGCGGTCTAAGAAACTCTCAATTGAGGTGAAGCAGAACATCCTGAGGCTGAAAAAAAAGAAAAAATCCATCAGAGAGATAGCAGACATGCTTGGAGTAGCAAAATCAACAGTCGGGTACATTCTGAGAAAAAAGGAATTGACTGGTGAGCTTGGGAACTCAAAAAGGCCTGGGCGTCCACGGATGACAACAGTGGTGGATGATCGCCGCATACTTTCTTTGGTGAAGAAGAACCCATTCACAACATCAACTGAAGTCCAGAACACTCTCAGTGAAGTAGGTGTCTCTGTCTCTAAGTCAACAGTAAAGAGAAGACTCCATGAAAGTAAATACAAAGGGTTCACATCTAGATGCAAACCATTCATCATTTCCAAAAATAGACAGGCCAGAGTTAAATTTGCTGAAAAACACCTCATAAAGTCAGCTCAGTTCTGGAAAAGTATTCTATGGACAGATGAGACAAAGATCAACCTGTACCAGAATGATGGGAAGAAAAAAGTTTGGAGAAGAAAGGGAACGGCACATGATCCAAGGCACACCACATCCTCTGTAAAACATGGTGGAGGCAACGTGATGGCATGGGCATGCATGGCTTTCAATGGCACTGGGTCACTTGTGTTTATTGATGACATAACAGCAGACAAGAGTAGCCGGATGAATTCTGAAGTGTACCGGGATATACTTTCAGCCCAGATTCAGCCAAATGCCGCAAAGTTGATCAGACGGCGCTTCATAGTACAGATGGACAATGACCCCAAGCATACAGCCAAAGCTACCCAGGAGTTCATGAGTGCAAAAAAGTGGAACATTCTGCAATGGCCAAGTCAATCACCAGATCTTAACCCAATTGAGCATGCATTTCACTTGGTCAAATCCAGACTTAAGACGGAAAGACCCACAAACAAGCAAGACCTGAAGGCTGCGGCTGTAAAGGCCTGGCAAAGCATTAAGAAGGAGGAAACCCAGCGTTTGGTGATGTCCATGGGTTCCAGACTTAAGGCAGTGATTGCCTCCAAAGGATTCGCAACAAAATATTGAAAACAAAAATATTTTGTTTGGGTTTGGTTTATTTGTCCAATTACTTTTGACCTCCTAAAATGTGGAGTGTTTGTAAAGAAATGTGTACAATTCCTACAATTTCTATCAGATATTTTTGATCAAACCTTCAAATTAAACGTTACAATCTGCACTTGAATTCTGTTGTAGAGGTTTAATTTCAAATCCAATGTGGTGGCATGCAGAGCCCAACTCGCGAAAATTGTGTCACTGTCCAAATATTTCTGGACCTAACTGTATGTACCCTGACTAATTACTGCACTATAGTTCTTATTTTTTACATGGGGAGCTGAAGACTGAATATCATTGCCAGAGCAACTCGAAGACCGACTTCCATCGACAAAGGAACCTGATGATCAAACACCGAATATCGTTACCAGCAGAGGATCAGACTATGCAGTCAAACTCCGAAGATTGGACGTCAAGGACCAGAGACTGAGAAACAAACATTTGCTCCAGAGCAACATCCAAGTGAGCCGGGCCGTTGCTTCCCACCGTGACTTATGGGACTCAGAGAAAGAATAGCTGATTACTAAAGTTAACTGTTGATGTAGTGCATTTCAATATAGTTGCGCCACATTAGTGAACCGCTATTGTAAATAATAGATTGTAAAGGTATAAGTTTATAGTTTAATTATATATTGTGACTATAAGTAAAGCCCGCTTTACATGCTGCAATGCATCTTACAATGTGTCGGCGGGGTCACGTCGTAAGTGACGCACATCCGGCATCGTAAGGTACATTGCAGTGTGTGACAGGTACGTGCGATTGCGTATGAACGTTAAAATGTTCATCGCATACACATTGTACCTTTCTCTAGAATTGCACGTCAGATTGTTCATTGTACCCGGGGTAGCACACATTGCAGTGTGTGACACCCCGGGAACGAAGAACAGATCTTACCAGAGTCCTGCGGCTCCCGTCCCACAATGCGGAAGGAAGGAGGTGGGCGGGATGTTTACGTCCCGCTCAGCTCCGCCCCTCCACTTCTATTGGCCGGCTGCTGCGTGATGTCGATGTGACGCCGAACGTCCCTCCCACTCCAGGAAGGGGACGTTCGCCGCCCACATCTAAGTCGTATGGAAGGTAAGTACGTGTGACGGGGGTTAATCGTTTGTGCGGCACGTTCAACAAATTGAACATGCCACACATTCGATGGGGGCATTGGAAATCGCATACGATATCGTATGCGACATTGCAACGTGTAGAGCTGGCTTTAGGGCGACATTGACGCTCCCTTGATGAAAGGATCAGGATTGTTTATAATAGCATTCAGTGAGTTAATGTACCTGATCAGACAACTATGAAATATACTGTCATTTGATTTGTTTGCTCTTAACTTTTGTATTGTTTTCTGCTTACCCATTACACCTCTATTCTTCTCTTTCACACGTAATGAAAATCTGTTATGGTTACCACTGCATTGTCTTTACTGTGTCTTGCATTCCGGGCCTTAAAGGGGTATTCCCATCTCCATGATCCTACCCTAATATGTAGTAGGTGTAATAATCATATTAGCAAATACCTCCAATTAAAAATGTAGTATAGTTCTCCTGATTAGCTATGTCTCTTACTTAAGGTTCAGGGCATTGCAGCTTAACCGTAAATGCACACATACAGGCATATGTACATATTTGAAGACAAATTCACAAAAATACATATAAAACAGACATAAATATATGCACAGTCATATACACTGACATACAGACATACAGTTAGGTCCAGAAATATTTGGACAGTGACACAAGTTTTGTTATTTTAGCTGTTTACAAAAACATGTTCAGAAATACAATTATATATAATATGGGCTGAAAGTGCACACTCCCAGCTGCAATATGAGAGTTTTCACATCCAAATCGGAGAAAGGGTTTAGGAATCATAGCTCTGTAATGCATAGCCTCCTCTTTTTCAAGGGACTAAAAGTAATTGGACAAGGGACTCTAAGGGCTGCAATTAACTCTGAAGGCATCTCCCTCATTAACCTGTAATCAATGAAGTAGTTAAAAGGTCTGGGGTTGATTACAGGTGTGTGGTTTTGCATTTGGAAGCTGTTGCTGTGACCAGACAACATGCGGTCTAAGGAACTCTCAATTGAGGTGAAGCAGAACATCCTGAGGCTGAAAAAAAAGAAAAAATCCATCAGAGAGATAGCAGACATGCTTGGAGTAGCAAAATCAACAGTCGGGTACATGCTGAGAAAAAAGGAATTGGCTGGTGAGCTTGGGAACTCAAAAAGGCCTGGGCATCCACGGATGACAACAGTGGTGGATGATCGCCGCATACTTTCTTTGGTGAAGAAGAACCCATTCACAACATCAACTGAAGTCCAGAACACTCTCAGTGAAGTAGGTGTATCTGTCTCTAAGTCAACAGTAAAGAGAAGACTCCATGAAAGTAAATACAAAGGGTTCACATCTAGATGCAAACCATTCATCAATTCCAAAAATAGACAGGCCAGAGTTAAATTTGCTGAAAAACACCTCATGAAGCCAGCTCAGTTCTGGAAAAGTATTCTATGGACAGATGAGACAAAGATCAACCTGTACCAGAATGATGGGAAGAAAAAAGTTTGGAGAAGAAAGGGAACGGCACATGATCCAAGGCACACCACATCCTCTGTAAAACATGGTGGAGGCAACGTGATGGCATGGGCATGCATGGCTTTCAATGGCACTGGGTCACTTGTGTTTATTGATGACATAACAGCAGACAAGAGTAGCCGGATGAATTCTGAAGTGTACCGGGATATACTTTCAGCCCAGCTTCAGCCAAATGCCGCAAAGTTGATCGGACGGCGCTTCATAGTACAGATGGACAATGACCCCAAGCATACAGCCAAAGCTACCCAGGAGTTCATGAGTGCAAAAAAGTGGAACATTCTGCAATGGCCAAGTCAATCACCAGATCTTAACCCAATTGAGCATGCATTTCACTTGCTCAAATCAATCTGTGCATGAAGGACCACCACATCAAAACCCTGTCACGGCCAGCCCAATCTCTAGACCTGAACCCCATTGAAAACCTCTGGAATGTAATCAAGAGGAAGATGGATAGTCACAAGCCATCAAACAAAGAAGAACAGCCTATATTTGTGCACTAGGAGTGGCATAAGGCCATTCAAAAGCAGTGTGAAAAACTGGTGGAAAGCATGCCAAGACGTATGAAACTCTTCCTGAGTTAAAACATTATTAGTATTGTTGTTTCTTAATGATTATGAACTTGTTTTCTTTGCATTATTTGAGGTCTGAAAGCAATGCATTGTTTTTGGAATTTTGACCATTTCTCATTTTCAGAAAATAAATACAAAATTTATTGCTTGGAAATTCGGAGACATGTTGTCAGTAGTTTATAGAATGAAAGAACAATTTACTCAAAATTATACCTATAAAGAGAAAAATCAGAAAAACTGAAAATTTTGCAGTGGTCTCTTAATTTTTGCCAGAGCTGTATACATCACAGGGGAAACTGGATCTACAGTATACATAGTACATCACAGGAGGTTCTGTGGTGAAATACATCACAGAAGGTGTTTGTGGTCAAATACATCACAGGAGAGGCTGGGGACATAGATATCACTGGGTGCATAGACATCACTGGGTGCATAGACATCACTAAGGGGGCATAGACAGTACTAATGGGGGCACAAACAGTACTAAGCGGGACCTAGACAGTACTAAGGGGGCATAGACAGTACTAAGGGGGGCATAGACACTCCAGGGTTGCATACACATTACTGGGGGGCATACACATTACTGGAGAAGCATATGTAGCGCCCCTAAAGCTATCAGGGAGCTACAAGGTACTGTATCCCCACCAGGATGCAGGGCCTATCCCCTAGGGACCCAGAAGACCAGTGATGGTAACACATAAGCAGACCAGATAATCCCTGTTTTTCCCCAACATCCCCCATAGAATGGTACAAGGCTAGGGTTGGACCAATGGATGGCCGCCTAGAGGTGGAGCCAATCTAGTCCATTAGACAAACAGGTGGGAGGGGCAGACAGTAGACAGTGGACAGTGAGACAGTGGACAGTTAGACAGTGGAGAGTGAGGAGAAAGAGTTTGACAGTGAACGTGAGCAGACAAACTGACCAGGAGTGAACAGTGACCTGAGGGCCCAGGCGGTTAGTTGCCGGTGGAGTACTCCCGGAACTACGCACCAATGGGGTACAGGCCTCTAGGTCAGGCAAAAGCTCCAGGCAGAACTGATAACACCTGCACAGTGAGGGGACCATCAACTAACTCACTGACCTTGAAGTTCGGGACTCAGTAGCAAAGGGGACAGGACCAGAAACTCCAACCCCACAGGGTTCATGCTACCGTCATATGGACTGCAGTAGAAGACCACCAGAAAGGGACCCCCAACTACTCTATGCCACGAGGACCCACCAGCCAAAAGACAGGTGCAGGGGAAGAAACCCCCAGGTTACTAAACCGGCACTGGGACTAAGAGGATCTGAATGTGAAACCAGCTGGCCTCGGGTGACCAGTTAGCACCAGAAAGTGAGTAAAGAACCAGTTGCACTGAAACCCTCTTGTGTGGTCTACCTTCTTCCGACATCCGTCACATCACCTACCCTCTGGGGCCCGGCCCTGCTTGCGGAGACCCTAACATTCAGGTTGCCATTAACACCAGCCCCAGTAGTGAACATTGTGCAGCGGCGGCTCCATCTACATAGCCGCAACACCGCAAGTGGCGTCACGTGTGAACATTATTCTAATCCCCTGTAAATATTTCCCTTTTCAAAAGCACCGAGGGCACAGGAACGGGCAACAGCCACCAAAGTGACATTCCTCAGTTATACACCGCCCGGGACTGAGTACCCCATAACCCTGGGCGACACAGCTTTTTCCTGGCGTCACAAACAGGATTGAACTGGACTCGGTCAAACCGGGTGACGTGTGCCTTAAAGTCTGTGTTTTATGGACTGTGTTTTATTGCTTGAAAAACCACCTCCATTTTGATGTAAAAAGTGACTGCGCCACAGCAGTGAAAAAGGCGCGAAAAGAGATCCCTGCCCCTGGGATTATCCAGAATGTAAAACGAAACCGGAATCAGGAAGCCCAGAGGCCCTGCCACAGAATGCCTCCAGGACTGTTACTAGCAACATGTCTGCACCGGCAGAGCGTGCAAGCACAATGGGACACCCAGGGACATGGTCTGCAGAGAGGCTAGAGGTAGAGGTCCAACGGCTGTGCTGGACCCTGCGTGCGGAACACAATTGCAGCGTGTAGAGGAGTGGAGACGATGAGAGTGGTGGCTGCCATGTGGGCCCAAGAGAGAGGAGCGCCGCTTGACCACGCTGCACCAACCCATATTCCGGGATCCATCCTCGACCAGGCCGCATCACCGCCAGAGCCAGCGAGACCTGAAGCGGTCACATCACCTTCTCCGGAGGAGAAGGATCTAGCGGAACAGGCATCCCTAGCCAGATCAGACCCGGCCGCATCACCTTCTACCGAGGAGAACGATCAAGCTGCACCACTTGATCCAGTGACGACAGCCCAGGCTACAATGTCATCGGGAGCTACTGAGGAGGCTGCCGCCAGCGCTGACGATCTACCCCAGGTACTGTGCCGAGTCGTTGTCGGGGGTCCGGCAGACCTGCTCCCCGCATCGGAGTGGGTTCCGCATGCGGGGGCGAGTTTATTTGTGTTGTGCTAAGGAGCTACACGGTATCCAAGATCTGGGCGCCAAAGCTGCAGGAACCGATGTACCAACCTGCTAAGGTCCCATTCCCAATCTGGTGTGAGATTGGTGACCAGATGCAGCCTTATGTGCCAATGGAGGTTCTTGAAGAGAAGCCAGTCCGCGCTCCCACTTCTCAGACTGAGTGCTGATCCCAGGAGGCCAATGGAACCATATGGCACCTTTCCCACACCCTGGTAACTACCACCTGCAAAAGTTACCAGTTGTTTGTTTGTTTAACTGTTCCAGATAAATGTTTGCTGAAAATGTTGAAATAACCTGATTATTTTTGAATATTTTGAAAAATGGACAATAGCAGAAAAAGTTTAAAATGTTGCATTTTACCAGTTTGATTTGATAAAAATGGACCCAGGCTACAGGACTGCCAGCAGCCAAAAACTTTAAAAACTGTAAAAAGTTGCACCAGTTGTGCCTCACCAGAGTACAACCTAACCAGTGGACTCTGTTAAACACCACCACCAAGGAGAGGAAGATTGGAGGAAAGGTCTGCGGTGGAGTAGGCCGAGACCTGGTCACCAAATAAATCGGTGACCTGCCTTCTTAGAGGGTTCTGGGACCAGGACCTTTGGGTGGTGGGTGCAGGGAAGGGTAGTCCAGTTAAAGAAACGTTAAAGCCTGAACCTCCCCTGCATGAGAAGACCTGTTATGTTATGCTATTTGTGTGTAAAAATAAAAAGTGTAACCTGTATCACTTGCAGCCCGTGGACGTGCTGGAATTAATCAAGGGGGAATGTAGCGCCCTTGAAGCCATCAGAGACCTACAAGGTACTGCATCCCCACCAGGATGAAGGCCTATGCCCTAGGGGCCCTTAGACCATTGCCGGTAACACACAAACACTCCAGATAATCCCTGTTTTTCCCCAACACCCACATAAAATGGTACAAGGCTAGGGTTGGACCAATGAATGGCCGCCTAGAGGTGGAGACAATCCAGTCCACTAGACAACCAGGTGGGAGGGGCAGACAGTGGACAGTGAGACAGTGGATAGTCAGACAGTGGAGAGTGAGGAGTGAGGAGAAAGAGTTTGACAGTGAACGTGAGCAGACGAACTGACCAGGAGTGAACAGTGACCTGAGGGCCCAGGCGGTTATTTGCCGGTGGTGTACGGTGGAGTACTCCCGGAACTATGCACCAACAGGGTACAGGACCCTAGGTCAGGCAAAAGCTGCAGGCAGACCTCATAACACCTGCACAGTGAGGGGACCATCAAGGACCTCACTGACCTTGAAGTTTGGGACTCAGTAGCAAAGGGAGAACCGGGGACAGGACCAGAAACTCCAACACCACAGGGTTCACGCTACCGTCATACGGATTGCAGTAGAAGACCACCAGGAGGGGACCCACAGCTGCTCTACGCCACAGGGACCCACTAACCAAAAGACAAGTGCAGGGGAAGAGGCCCCCAGGTTACTGGGACTAAGGGGACCTGAATGTGAAACCAGCTGGTCTCGGGTAACTAGTTACCACCAGAAAGTGAGTAAAGAACCAGTTGCACTGAAACCATCTGGCCTACCTTATTCCGACACCCGTCACATCACCTACCCTCTGGGGCCCGGCCCTGCTTGCAGAGGGCCTAACATTCAGGCTGCCATTAACACCAGCTGCAGTAGTGAACATTGTGCAGCGACGGCTCCATCTACATAGCTGCAAAACCGCATGTGGCGTCACATGTGAACATTATTCTAATCCCCTGTAAATATTCCCCTTTTCAAAAAGCACCCAGGGCTTGGGACCGGCCAACGGCCACCAAAGTGACATTCCCCACTTATACACGCCCGGGACCGAGTACTCCATAACCCTGGGCGACACACATACACGTTACTTGGGGGCATACACATTACTGGGGGGCATACATGTTACTATGGGGCATACACGTTACTAGGGGGCATACACGTTACTGTGCACAGTGGGTGGCATACACATGCTGGGTACAGTGGGGGGCATATGTGACACCCTGGACTAGCCAGGTAGTCACAAACATAACATCACACACACCCCCTCCCCTGGATAGTCTACATCAGTCAAACAAAACCCTTGTTGCCTCCCTCCAGGGTCTGATGTCCACACCAGGTGGGGCGGAGCCAGGCGGTTGGTCCCACCCACCGAGGAGTTCACAGGCCTGGAGGCGGGAAAAGTGACAGATTCGTTTGAGAGTTGAAAGTGAGAGGACAGAAACTGTTAGTGTCTGGGTAGGAGCCCAGGCACTGTCAGCAAGGTCGGCAGACGGTGGTGGCCGTCTGCAGGAGGTGGTGCAAGTCAGCGTAACCGTAGGACCGGGGACGGGCGGTGGCCCGCCGGTACCGAGCCGGGGAGCAGATTTGTACCAAGCACAAAGGCAGGGCCATCGGACCCCGACTAGGCTGGGAGCCGCCGACAACGGTCAAATCCGAGAGTTGACCGGAACCCCAGGGGTTTCCTAACACACAAGACCCGACAGAAGGCAACAGTCCACACAGAGAGGACCTACAGCCACCGCCATAGGCTAGAGATCCAAGGGCCAGCGCCTGCGGGCAAAACGGGCTCCTTCGGTACATACACGCCGGGGAGCGGACTAACGTTGGGAAACCATCGGAGTCGACACATACACAACGGTGCAGGGAAAGACAGCCACAAACAACCTGTCCAGGGAGAGCAAAGACACTGCAGCCAGCTGTGGGACCCGTCCATCTAGCCGTTTGGTTTACCAGAGACTCTGTGAATTTGTGCCTGAGTAAGTACCACAGTGCCATCCGGCACCGCGCCGCGCTGCCCCTGCAACCCTGCACCCCAGCCTTCCTGCCTCCCCGTATCACCATCCGGGCCCCGGGATCACCAACCCCTACCCACGGAGGGGGAACCAACATCCTAGCTGCTCCCTGCCATCGCTCCCGGGATCCCCGTCATCAGCAGCGGTGGTGCCCATTATCACCACGACCCGTGGGTGGCGTCACGAACTATCTCCCAAAACAAACCACCCCCTTTTCACTCGTGGGCGAGGAGCGCTGCTCAAGTCCCCAGGTCCAGCCCACCGCTCGAGCCACGGAGCAGCAGCAGCTGCGGACCCAAGCGTAGCGAGCGCGGCCCCTCCGCCCGCGACACATACACACTGTGGGTGCGTGCTCGGCAGGTTTAAAGGGCCTTCAGCCAGCAAAATGCGGCTGCTGGACCAAGCCATGCGGTCCCCGAAAATCTGCTCGGGGGTCGCAGGAAAGATGGTGACATGCCCCGGCCAATGGCGAGTGGGAACCCCCATACAAGTTACTGGGCACAGTGGGGGCATACACATTGCTGGGGCTAGTGGGGGGCATACACATACTGGTGACGCTGGGGTCATATACATTACGGGAGACGATAGTGGGCATACACATTACTGGGGTCAGTGAGGGGATACATATTACTGGAGAGGTAGCATACACATTATGGGGGGGCGTACACATTGCTGGGGGGCATTTGTCGCGGCAGCGTTAGTTACATGCCGCCATTCTTCACCCGCCCCCCCTTGGTTCTTTCTAGCACTTCCACTTTGGGGGCGGGGCTTCGCTTTTCGCGCCTTCCCTACTCGGGGAAGACGCTCGCGCGGGAATTCTTCGCGCCAAAAGATGGCGGAACTTCCAATTTTTCGGCTGGATGCCACTGGCGGGGACTGCAAGGCGCACTTCTACCGGTAGGTAGATCGGTTCTATCCTGTTCGTGACGCCAAGTTGTCGCGGGTGGAGGGGACGCGCTCGCCACGCTCGGGTCCGGGACTTCTGCTGCTGCTCGGTGGCTCGAGCGGTGGGTCGGACCCGGGGACTCGAGCAGCGCTCCGCACCCGTGAGTGAAAAGGGAGGGTTTGTTTGGGGAGAGAGTTCGTGATGCCACCCACGGGACATGGTGATGATGGCACCACCGCTGCTGGTGACGGGGATCCTGGGAGAGATGGTAGGGAGCAGCGAGGTTGTTGTCCCCTCCGTGGGTAGGGGGGTTGGTGATCCTGGGGCCCGGTGGTGTAACGGGGAGGCTGGATGGCTGGGGTGCAGGGTTGCAGGGACAGCGCGGCGCGGTGCCGGACGGCACTGGTGTACTCACTCAGACAATCAATGACAGAGTCTCTGGTAAACCAAAACGGCCGGATGGACGGGTCCCGCAGCCGGCTGCAGTGTTGTTGTGCTCTCCCCCGATGGCTTATGGTGGCTGTCTTTCCCTGCACCTTTTAGAATGTTCTGACTCCTGTGGTTGCCCACCGGTAGTCCGCTCCCCGGCGTATAGGTGCCATAGGAGCCTGTTTTGCCCGCAGGCGCTGGTCCTTGCATCTCTAGCCTGTGGCGGTGGCTCTATATCCTCACGGTGTGGACTGTTGCTTTCTGTCGGGTCTTGGTTGTTGGGAAACCCCTGGGGTTCCTGTCACACTCGGATTTGACTATTGTTGGCGGCTCCAAGCCTGGTCGGGGTCCGATGGCCCTGCCTGTGTGCTTAGCTTCACTCCGCTCCCCGGTTCGGTATCGGTGGGCCACCGCCCAGCCCCGGTCCTACGGCTCTGCAGAGTTTCGCTAACTCCTGCAGACGGCCACCACCGTCTGCCAACCTTGCTGTCAGTGCCTGGGCTCCGACCCAGACACTTGCAGTTTGTGTCCTCTTACTTTCACCTCCAAACTCTAACTCTGAACTCACTGCTTTTCTCGCCTCCAGGCCTGTGAACTCCTCGGTGGGTGGGGCCAACCGCCTGGCTCCGCCCCACCTGGTGTGGACATCAGACCCTGGAGGGAGGCAACAAGGGGTTTTGGTTGACTGTTGTAACTGTCTAGGGTGGGGGGGGGGTGTATGTTGGTATGTATGTGACTACCTGGCTAGTCCAGGGCGTCACAAATTCACATTACTGGTGGCATACAAGTTATTGGGCACAGTAGGAGCATACACATTACTGGGGTCATGGGGGGCATACACGATACTTGGGCCAGTGGGGGGGCATACACACTGCGGGTCTGTGCTCAGCAGGTTTAAAGGGCCAGCAGCCAGCAAAATCCAGCTGCCAGCCTGAGTACTGCGGTCCCCGGAAATCTGGGACCACAGGAAAGATTGAGGGCCAGAGAAAATATTGTAACTTGTTCCTGTCGATGGTGAGTGGGCCCCCCATCTGACCAGTGCCCTGTCACTTGCTTGGGTGCGCTGGGTGCTGACACTGGCCCTGGTCAGTGGGCCGCAGTTTGTCCAAATCTGGCCTATATACTGTAACATTGGTGCTGGCCTACTCCACCCAGCATGGACACTGGTGCACTCACCTTCCAGGCCGCTCAGCGGAGGTTTCTATCCCCATCGCTGAAACCGGCTTCCGGGGCCTGCGCATGCTGCACAGGTTTCCCAGGAGCGCACTAAGGGAACATGTGAGTCGCCGGCGGTGGAGGGGATGCTGCGCTCTCCCACTGCTCGGGTCCAGCCGCGGCTGCTCGGTGTTGGCTCGAGCGGTGGGCCGGATCCCGGGGACTCGAGCAGCGCTCCTCACCCGTGAGTGAAAAGGGGTTGGGGATTGGATGGGGGATTTGGTTATTGTCCGTGACGCCACCCACGGTTGTGGTGATATTGGTGACACCACCGCTGCTCTAGACGGGGATCCCGGGAGCGGTGACAGGGAGCAGCTTTGATGTTAGTTCTCCCCTCCATGGGTAGGGGGTTGGTTGTTCCGGGGCCCGGTGATGGGGTAGGGATGGATGACAGGCGGGTTACAGGGCCTGGTGAGGTGCAGGGTCGCGGGGACAGCGCTGTGCCGCACGGCACGGTGGTACTCACTCAGCCAATGATGAGGACACAGTTCTCGGTAAAACACACGGCTGGATGGACGGGTCCCACAGACGGCTGCGGTGTTGTTTCTCCCGGCAGGTTGATGGTGACTGCCTTTCCCTGCACCTGTGTACTGTAAACGGTTCCAATGGGTTCCCACCGGTAACCCGCTCTCCAGCTTGGATATGGGCTGGAGGAGCCCCTTTTGCCCGCAGGCTCTGGCCCTGGGAACTTTAGCCTTGGCGGTGACTGTGTTTCCCTCTCTCGGTTGGACGGTTGCCTTCTGTCGGGACTTGGCTGCTGGGAAACCCAGGAGGTTCCCTTCGCTAACGAATTTGGCAAATTCACGGCGACTCCTAGCCTTGCCAGTGTCCGTAAGCCCCTGCCAGATGGTGCTGGCTTCTCTTTGCGTACCGGTCCGGTACCGCCGAGCCACCGCCCGTCCACGGTCCTTACGGTAAACTCCGATAGGCCACTCCTGCAGACGGTCACCACCGTCTGCCAACCTTGCTGATCCGTCCGGGCCACACACCCGGACCAACTTCAGGCTGCTTAACTGCCACTCTCCTCCTTCCACTTTCACTTCCAAACTGAAACTGACTCTTTTCCCGCCTCTAGGACTGTGAACTACTCAGTGGGCGGGGCCAACCGCCTGGCCCACCCCCTGGTGTGAACATCAGCCCCTGGAGGAAGGCAACAAGGGTTTGTGTCTGACTTCGGTGTGCCTGACCAGGAGTGTGGGGTGTGTGGGTGTTGTTCTCGGTGGCCCCTGGCTTGTCCAGGGCGCCACATGTGCACCATCCTCCTCTTAAAGAGCCAGTGCGTCCTAACCCGGAAACCTTTGGCTGAGAGGCACTAGGTATTTATGGCATCCTCCCCTTTGTGAGGTGCCTTAGAAACATGTCCTGTCAGTAGTCTGCATGCTTGCTAGTTGTCAGGTTCCCTGAGGTTGTACCTGCCTTGAATACTTTTGCCAATTTTCATGTCTCTGTACTAGTCCAAAATTTCCACAGCTGAGTTCCCAGTCTGTTCCAGTCCTGTGTTCCTGTACCCGAGTCCTTGAATCCTGCCAGTATCTTCATTCTAGTCTGTACCAACTGTCCTGCCAGTACCTACCGTCCAGTTTGTACCAGCCATCCTGCTTGTACCTAAGTCCAAATCTGCTTGTTTGACCCCTGAGATCAGATGCCGCAAAACCGGGAAATGCCCTGGAGTGGTACCTGGCCCACTCTCTTCCGGCACAGGCCTAACCTCAGGATTAGAGGCTCTGTTGAAGACAAGGTAGTTGCTTAGTTACAGTTACGCTATTTCTAGGTAAGCCCTGACCTGTGGTGCAGTGTGGGTCCACACTCAAATGCGAGACACATACTTGTACTTTAGCTGACAGCTGGATTGTATTGTCATCGGACAGTGTAATCATAAAGTCCCTCAGGGAGACTAGTAAAATCAGTAAAAAGAAAAAGTAAAAAGAAAGGGTTGTAAAAAATATAAGAAAATAAAAAAAAGTTCAAATCACCTTCCTTTTGACCCATTGAAAATAATAATAATAATAATAATAATAATAAATAATAACACATATCTGGTATCGCCGCATTCAGAAATGCCCAATCTATTAAACTCTAAAATCAATTAATCTGATAGGTACATGGTGTAACAAGAAAAATATTCCAAACGCCAAAATTAAGTTTTTTTGTTCGCCACAACATTGCTTTGAAATGGAATAACAGGTGATCAAAACATCGCATCTATGGAAAAATGGTATATCTTATTTTCCGGTTTGTAAGACTTACTTTCCCCCCCAAAACTGGGGGAAAAATGGGGGTGCTTCTTACATACTGCATATGGCTTAACAGGGCGGCAGTGGTGGTGCAGGGTTTGCAATACGGAGTGCTCGGAGGGGGTGTCACTGCAGTGAAGCAGCTCGGGTGGGTCAGGGTGCAGGAGCGGAGGGTCAGCAATACTGTGGGCTTGTGTGGTGATATGGCTGAGGATGCCATTGATCTGCTGGAGGGCTCGGAGGAGGGGGTGTCGCGGCTCAAGAGGGTCAGTGTGCGGCAGTGGAGGGTCGGTGATATTGCAGGCTTGTGGGGTGTCATTGATCTGCGGGCTGCTTTAAATCGCTGGCATTTGAGGCTATGGACTTCAAGAAAATGGTCGCGGAGGCCAATCTGCGCATGCGCCATCTCCGCGGCCATTTTCTTGAAGTCCATCGCATCAACAGCCGACGATTCAATGAAGTCTGCAGTCCGCCATCAGATCACTGGCGCTTACCGCTGCAACACCTCATGAGCCTGCAGTATCGCCGACCTTCCACTGCCGCACACTGACCCTCTTGAGCCATGACACCCCCACCTCCAAGCCCGCCAGCAGATCCATGACACCCGCCGCCGTGACACCACACAAGTACTGCTGACCCTCCGCACACTGACCTACTTGAGCCGCGACACTCGGTTGCAGGGCACTGCGGCCGATGCCGCTGCCCCTGACTGCTGAGCCCCTCGCTATGTCCTCCCATGGTCACCTCTCCCTCCTCCCCTCTGTGCAATGCCCCCGCTGCCCCCCTTCCTTGCTGGGACCTACTCTAGGTCATATAAGCAGCCTACGGAGTCCCTCCTTCCTCTTACCACAATCTGCCCTCAGGGTGAGCATCATCGATGGACCCCCTGGAAGCAGCGGTAAGAGAAAGGATCGGACAGGAGGGAGCCGAATGGCTTGCCTCCCTTGTATGCACCAGCTCCCTCCTGCCGGTTCCCAGCAGCGATGGGCACAGGTCTTCCAGACCCTCTCGTCCACCGCAGCGTTTAAGTCCCACGAACGATCCCAGGCGCAGGGCGGCCCAATCCAGAAGGTCCGGTCCACTCTCACCCTCGGCCCCTGAACCCCCGGCTCCCTTGGCAGCCCGGTCACCACCGCCACGCAACGCATCTCCCCCTCTGCACAACAGGCATGGTACGTCCCCCCGGATGACGCGGCCCCCATGTGACTCACCGTTACATGCAGAGGCTGTGTCACATCCGGTAACCATGGCAGCCGCATCACTTCCGGTTTTTGGATCCCGAACCGGAAGTGACGTCAGATCAGGAAAAAGCGCTAAATTTAAAAGGAAATACAGTAACAAACATACATGCTGTACAGCGGCACTTCCCGCCCGGGTTCGCATACATTACAGAGCGAACGTGGTGCCCTGCAGCAGCCTCCCACTCATCCTCCAGGCAACAATCTCCACTACCCCTTTATCGCACATCAGCAGGCAGGCCACACTATGGGAGCATCAGAAAGTAGAAGCTCGTCAGGAGAGGGATCAGCTCCCTCAGACTCACACGAGCAATGTAATCCTTTCCCAAGCAGACCCTAACAAGAACATGGAGTACCATGGAGAGGAGGCCCCATCAATACCTCTGACACCCCCCTGCTCCCACCTACCACTACAATAGCGGGAAATCCATGGTACCCCACAATTAGATTTGACCCCCCTACAACCCCTGCCGACCCCTACAATCCACCCATTGCCCATTCTGCCAGTAAACCAATCGCAGGTAGAAACAAGGCACTCCTTTCCCGCACGCGCGGGGTCAGCTGAGCAGGGCACGTCGGCTCCCCATCGTGGGCCCCTTAGGGGTCAGGAACACAGAAGATCGCCGTCCACTTCCCGCAGCAGGAGCCGAGATATCCACGAACGCCATTCCCGGCGCTCACGGCGAAATCACCACTCCCGTTCGTCCAACCGCAGCAAGAGGTCATCCCGCAGGAGACACCACACACCATCCAGCACTGTGTCATCCGACTCTCGCCGCAGCCGCTCACTAAGCGGCCCTCCAGGTGAAAGGTCTTCTGCCCACCGCAACCACGGCGAACCACTACCGGAACAACAACCCCAGATTGCGTCACAAGAGGACCAACCGACGACATCAGCCGGTGAGTACAGCTTACCAGCGCTTGGGCAGGGGGGACCCATGCAGGGGTAGTCAGGGAAACGGGTCGTACACCATTGGGAGTAGTTCTGGTCAACCCCGCGTTTGTACAACACCAGGATGTAGCGCAGCAGCATCTCGACTTACACAGGGACATGTTCTACTGCGGTGTATCACCGCTAGGAACTCACCTAACCCCAGATACAGTTCAAAAAATTTGGGCAAACGAATATGTTGACATCTGGTCCCTAATATCAGTAGACCAAAACACCGCCGACAAAGAAAGGCGAGGCAATGACCGCCAATTCGCTAAAAAACCCGCAGTAACCAAGACCATAAATAATTGGTTGCAGGCTTTCTGCGCTCTGGGGTGCGTGATGGGTTAGAAGAACCCCGAACGCTGCTCAGAACTCTTCATGTACTGCGATACCATTTACAACTCTTATAAAACCCATGGGGGTTCTGCGTGGTGGAAGTGCGACGAAGAATTTAGGAGACGCTTGGCACTCCAACCCCAACTGGGTTGGGGCGTTAAGGCCACCGATTCGTGGCTCAGACTTATGATGGAGCAAAAGTCTCTCCAGTCCTTTCGAGCCCTACCATACTTTTCCTCCCACCACGCTACACCGGGAGTCGCAAATGTCCGCAAACCAGGTTGCTGCTGGCTCTTTAACGAAGGCCATTGCAGGTTTCAAGGACTCTGCAAATACAAACACGAATACTCTTCGTGCAGGGGCAATCACACCTCCTCTAAATGCGATAAACAACCAGCCAGACAGCACACTAAAAATGCACCACCAGGTACCAAAGACTCCAGTGAACTTGCACGAGATGGAGCCATGGCTCGAACGTTACCCCAATAAGGCTGCGGCCGACACCATCAGGGATGATTTCAAACACGGTTTCTTTATCCCCTTTATTTTCTCCTCAGAACCAACCTTCGCCCCCAACCTAAAATCTGCCCTGGACCTCCCACAGGTCCTGGAGAACAAACTACTCAAGGAAGTGGCGCTAGGTCGCGTAGCAGGCCCATTTACTGATTTACCATTCTCAAACCTTCGCGTTTCCCCCCTAGGGGTAGTGACTAAGAAAGTGTGGCGCCCTGGACAAGCCAGGTCGTCACAGGAACTACACCAACACACCCCACACCCCGGTCAGGCACACCAAAGCCAAAACACAAAATCCTTGTTGCCTTCCTACAGGGGCTGATGTCCACACCAGGGGGTGGGCCAGGTGGTTGGCCCCGCCCACCGAGGAGTTCACAGTCTTGGAGGCGGGAAAAAGAGTAGAGTTGAGTTTGGAGTTAGAGAGGAGAGTGAAGTGGTAAAGGAGCAGACAGAAAGCGGTCTGGGTGTGTGGCCCGGACGATACAGCAAGGTTGGCAGACGGTGGTGACCGTCTGCAGGAGAGGCCGATTGGAGTGAGCCGTAAGCACCATGGATGGGCGGTGGCCCGGCGGTACCGGACCGGTGAACAAAGAGAAGCCAGCACCATCCGGCAGGGCTTACGGACCCCGACAAGGCTAGGAGTCGCCGTCGAATTTGTCAAATCCGTTAGCGAAGGGAACCTCCGGGGTTTCCCAGCAGCCAAGTCCCGATAGAAGGCGACAGCTCAAACCGTGAAGGGAAACACAGTCACCGCCAAGGCTAAAGTTCCCAGGGCCAGAGCCTGCGGGCAAAAGGGGCTCCTTCAGCACCCATCCAAGCTGGGGAGCGGGTTACCGGTGGGAACCCATTGGAACGGTACACACTACATAGGTGCAGGGAAAGGCAGTCACCATCAACCTGCCGGGAGGAGAAACACCGCAGCCGTCAGTGGGACCCGTCCGTCCAGCCGTTTGTTTTACCGGAGACTGTGTATTCGTTACTGGCTGAGTGAGTACCACCGTGCCGTGCGGCACAGCGCTGCCCCCGCGACCCTGCACCTCACCAGGCCCCGCAGCCCGCCTGCCAACCATTCCTACCCCATCACCGGGCCCCGGAACAACCAACCCCCTACCCACGGAGGGGAGAACCAACATCCAAGCTGCTCCCTGTCACCGCTACCGGGATCCCCGTCCAGAGCAGTGGTGGTGTTAACAACCTTACCACAACCGTGGGTGGCGTCATGGACAATATCCCTAAACCACAAACATCCCCCCCTTTCACTCACGGGCGAGGAGCACCGCTCGAGTCCCCGGGATCCGGCCCACCGTTCGAGCCACCACCGAGCAGCAGCAGCCGGACCCGAGCAGTGGGTGAGCGCAGCGTCCCCTCCTCCGCCCGCGACAAAAGAAAAGGGTGAATTTCGCCTCATACACCACTTGTCCTTCCCGGCTGGGAGGTCAGTGAATGACGGCATCCCCACAGAGGACTCAGCAGTTTCAGTTTCCTACGTGTCTTTTGACAAAGCGGTCGCACTTGTGTGAAAAGCGGGGCAAGGAGCATTAATGGCAAAATCAGACATAGCGTCCGCCTTTCGCCTGCTACCAGTGCACCCCGATTGTCACCACCTGCTAGGGTGCTAATTCAACAAAAAATTTTTTTTCGACATGTGTCTTCCCATGGGTTGCTCCATATCCTGCTCTCACTTCGAGCTCTTCAGCTCTTTCCTGGAATGGGTCGTTAAGGACGTAGCAAAGAATAAATCAGTTACCCATTATCTGGATGATTTCCTGTTCGTTGGCCCCACCAACTCTGAAGCATGCTCAACCGCGTTAAAGTCTTTCCAGGTCATAGCGGACAAGTTTGGGGTTCCGCTGTCGGACGAAAAAACAGTTGGCCCTGTGACATGCCTTTTATTTTTTGGGAATCGAAATAGACTCAATTAACATGATGTTTCAGGTACCACTTGAAAAGGTCCAAAAAACCACATCGCTCATTGATGGGTTCTGCGCGGTTTGCAAGGTAACCCTGGCGTAAATGCAATCTCTATTAGGCCTGCTCGCCTTTGCCTGTAGAGTAATGCCCATGGGAAGGGTCTTTTCCCGGTGGCTTTGCCTGGCCACTAGGGGCATAGCTGCCTCCAGTCACAGGATTCGCATCACCAGTGCTCTACGCGAGGACCTGGGTGTTTGGACGTCTTTTCTAGCTACTTACAATGGACACACATGTTTCCAGGAAAAGGAGGTTTCCACCTCGGACATATCTCTATTTTCGGATGCTGCCGGGTCCACCGGATTCGGATTTTTCCTTGGTCCCAATTCGTGCGCTAATCGCTGGCCCAACACATGGCACCTGTCAGGGTGGACAAAAAACATCACTTTACTCGAGCTGTTCCCTAAAATAGTAGCTACGGCTCTTTGGGCAGAACAGCTGCGAACAAACGAATCTGCTTCTGGACTGACAACATAAGTGTCGACCACGCCATTAACCACCTGGCATCTTCCTCACCGCCAGTGATCAGCTTACTGCGGTATTTAGTTCTCAAGTGCCTCGAGCATAACATCTGGTTCAGGGCCTGTAACGTGCCAGGGATCGATAACACTATTGCTGATGCCTTATCGCTTTTGAATTTCAGAAGTTTCGAGTATTACACCCAGAAGCGGACAGCATTGGCCAGAAGTGTCCACAGTTCCTCTGGACGGTCCCCGAGAACAGCTGATGCCTTTGGTCCAGGCATCCCTAGCTCCATCAACGTGGCGTTCGTACGGTAAGGCTTGGAATGAATGGTTAAATATAGCACAACCGCTGCCTAGCCAGGTGTCTGCTTATTTTCTCAGCAATTCCGTTGCTCGGTATATAGTGCATTTACATACTAACGGTGTGTCGGGTACAGTAGCGCAGCAGCGGCTCGCAGGCATAGCCTTTCACTTCCGGGTTCGCGGATGGCCCGATGTCACCAAGGCCTTCCTGTTCACGCAGACCGTTAAAAGCTTGAAGCGGAAGCGTCGGTGCACTGAAAGCAGAAGGCCCATTTCATTCGCCATCCTTTCAGGCATAATAAACCAGCTAGGCGACGTATGCACAAATGACAGCGAAGTCCTCTTGTTTTCGTCTGCCTTCTCGCACACATTCTTCGGGGCTCTGTGAATCAGTGAATTAGTCAGCAGATCCTTAGTTCGTCCCGGTGGTCTGCAATGGAGGAGTACGGGTTCGCATAAGGCGCTCCAAAACAGATCAGCTCGGACGAGGAGTTTCGTTCCCTAGTTTCCCAGCCCCCTCTGTCCCATCCTTTTCTTGCAGCATTACTTAGAGTCTCGGGTTCCCAACAAATTCTTTTTAGAGCATGGGGATGGATCCCCACTCACGGCAACGCAGTTTTCAGCCTTGCTCAAAATGTCACTTTCCAGCCTGGCATTACAGCCAGGGGATTATAGCACGCACTCCTTCCGCATAGGCGCAGCAACTGAGGCAGCAAGGGCCGGCTTCTCGAATGAGGAGATACAGCGGATAGGGCGTTGGAAATCAGACTGTTTCTTCCGCTATATCAGGCCAGACCTAATGTAACCCCCGAGCCCTGCGAACCGTCAAGTCTAACCACAAAGTCCACCCTCAAACCGGCCTCGGTCGTTGCTATACCTTTTCCCCATCCCTCAGATAACTAATCATATCTAACCGTTCAATCCCGTAGTTCCCCGCCACCAGCTTTGCACTGTTTATCACGTCATAGTACACAAAAAAATAAAACCACTCATTTTAGTTATCCAAAGACCAACAAAGCTATGAAAACACTAATACAGTGATGCTCGCTGACACTATGATAAAAATGCTGAGTACAGTAGCTAACAGTTTTTCTTCCTAGATTCGGCGAGACCTAGCATCTGGATATTAGGTCACTCCCACATATTCTGGGCAGCATGGCGGGCCGAGTTGAGACCGGGTGGAAGCGTGCTGGGATTTGGTCACCTCAAGTTTAACTGGAGAGGAGTTCGGGGCCTGGCCTGGACACAGGCCCTGCCCGAGGTAGTGAGCATATCAAGAATAGCCACGAGCCCAGCAGTGCTGGTTATTCACGCGGGTGGAAACGACCTAGTAAACGTAAGGATCCAGGAACTGCTCGCGGTCATGCAAGCGGACCTGGATAGGTTTAGCGGCTTCTTTAGCAACGTAGTGGTGGTATGGTCCAGTATATTACCGAGATTGAGTTGGACAGGGGCAAGGAATATAGCAGCTGTGGAACGGTCAAGGCGACATGTTAACATGCAGATCGCCAAATTTGTAGCGTCAGGAAGTGTATAGTGCTGGGACACGAGATGTTGGAATCAGAGATCAGCCGATTGGTGTTAGAGGATGCTTTTAGCCTCAATGATATAGGCCTAGATATTTTCTCGTCGGACATTCAGGACGGGGTCAAACAGGCCATAAGGGCCCTGTGCATGGGTCGCAGCTCAGGCTTGGGCCTGATGGAAGAGGGATTTGGTGAGAGCCAACCTGCCACGGACGGCCGTAGGCATCGGGCCTCCTCCCTCAGGTTTAAGGCTGATTTGTGCCTGTGTTTAGAGCTGTGACCAAAATAACAAGCAACCCCCTTTTTATATCAACATTGAATGGTGTTACGTGGATACCTTCAATAAAGTACAAAAGAAAAGATATTCCATGTGTGGTCTCATTCATTGCGCGGTGGGGAGGGGGAACCGGTGGGTGAGTCTCGGCAGTCTGCAGGGCACTGCGGCCGATGCCGCTGCCCCTGACTGCTGAGCCGCTCGCTATGTCCTCACATGGTCACCTCTCCCTCCTCCCCTCTGTGCAATGCCCCCCGCTGCCCCCCTTCCTTGCTGGGACCTTCTCCAAGTCATATAAGCAGCCTCCGGAGTCCATCCTTCCTCTTACCACAATCTGCCCTCAAGGTGAGCATCGCCCATTCCCCTCCCTTAAAAAGTTTTGTTACAAGTTCAGAAGTCACAGCCGGTGGAAGAGGGATTTGGTGAGAGCCAACCTGCCACGGACGACCGTAGGCATCGGGACTCCTTCCTCAGGTTTAAGGCGGATTTGTGCCTGTGTTTAGAGCTGTGGCCAAAATAACAAGCAACCCCCTTTTTATATCAACATTGAATGGTGTTACGTGGATACCTTCAATAAAGTACAAAAGAAAAGATATTCAATGTGTGGTCTCATTCATTGCGCGCCGGGGAGGGGGAACCGGTGGGTGGACTCGGCAGTCAAGCTAATATAACAGGCACTAGGATTATAAGACGGACCCTCATTTTAACAGTAAAAAATATTTTTTTCCTATTTTCCTCCTTCAAATTTGAGGTGTGTCTTATAATCCACTGCATCTTATAAAACAAAAAAATATGGTAATTAAAAATGTCAGCTCAAGACGCAAAAAAATAATCCGTCACTGAGCCCCAGATCGTGAAAAAGAGAACATTACAGGTGTTGGGAAAGCGCAATTTTTTTTTTACAAACTACTGAATTTTTTTTCACCACTTAGATTAAAGTAAAGCTATACATGTTTGATATCTATGAACTCGTACTGACCTGGGCAATCATAATGCCAGGTTAGTTTTTCAAAATATTGAACACGGTAAATAAAAAAAATAAATAAACAATCAATTGTGCAATGCTGCAGCTCGGATCTGCGTGTTTTTCCTCAGCCTAAGGCTATGTGCCCACGGGACTCTGTACCCGTGAATTTTGCCGCAGAAAACCTGCAGATTTATCTGGATTTTCTAGATAAATCCACAGGTTTCAGCAAGTACAGACACTCCCCATGTTATCCTATGGGACATGGGGAGTGTCTGTGTCCATGCAGCGGTATGTGCGGCTGCGGAATATGCTGCGGATGTCCTACAGCCGCACATAACTGCATGTCAATTATTCCTGCGGAAATACCTATGGATGTCCCGCCTCTCCACCATTGAGATAGAGGCCGGGACTTCCGCAGGAAAGCCGCATGAATGTCCGCATGTTTACCGCAGCTATTTCACTGTACTACCGGAGCTATGTATAGCTGCAGATTCCGGGGAGCTGCTGCTGAAAACCTGCGGACGTACCTGTGGATATATCCGCAGGTACAGAGTCCCGTGGGCACATGCCTGAATCGGACTGAGAAATAATGGCAGCATGCAGCGATTGTCTGCAAGAGCCATATCAGTCACACCTATACAAGTCTACGGGTATGAGCAAAACATCGGACGGCACTCAGATGTCATCCAAGTGCAATGAGATATACGCACAGGCTGACCATGGAGGAGATACAAAGATTAACCCCTCCCTCTCCTCTGGAGGTGTGATCCGATCACAGGATCGGGTCACATTCACCTGATACTCGGACTCACGCTCGCAGCAGAGGAGGAGCCAATGGTCATAAGCATATAACATCCGTTGCTGTTGAGGCCATATGCTAATTTGACCCCAGCCTTATCCTGCTCTTCCCTCAGCCGGCTCCTCTTAGCTCTGCAGCTACTTATTAACAGATTTCTCCCTATGTATACGTGACTAAGAGACCTGTCAGTCACCTGGACCGGCGGCGATGGAGCTGGATCTTCAAAGTATATTTTTTCTTTAAATGTTGGTGCATTTTAGGCCCCTTTCACACATCCGTTTTTTGCCATCAGTCACAATCCGTCGAAATGTGAAAAAAACTGATCCAGTGCTGGATCCGTTTTTATCTCATTGACTTGTATTAGCGACAGATTGCGACGGATGGCCTCACGTTACATCCGTCGTACGACAGATCCGTCGACAAATGTGACGGAGACAAAGTCCATAGTAACGTTTCTTGTGTGCGTCGAAAAAACGGACTGCGTCGGATCCGTCGCCATCCATGGTTTGTTGTAAAGGAAGCCTATGGGCACAGGATCCGTCGTCATCCGTCAAATGACCGAGCATGCCCAGAAGTGTTATAAAATCACTGCTGGTCAGGAAAAAAATGGTACGACAGATCAGTTTTTTTTACAGGATCCGTCGCATCAGTTTTACCACAATCTGCAACGTTTCCGTTGCATCAGTCACAAAACGGATTTTGACTGATGCAAAAAAACTGATGTGTGAAAGAGGCCGAGAGTAACATTCCTACAGTAGCTGCAATTATGTAGCCAGCATCTGCTTCATGCTGCCACCGTGTGGGCAGCTTTAGTCCCATGACAGGTCCCCATTAAAATATATCTGTTCTGTCATTTTATTTCTATATGTAAAAGAATTCTAAATATTTTCATAAGGTAAAAACATTGTACAAGATGATGAAGTAATTATTTGATTGGAATGGAACAAGTTAAAGTAATGATGCATAGTAATTAGGCATTGGTTATGTAGTCAGCTGCTAAGATGTCAAATGACTACAGGAAACCTCTGGGAAATACACTGATGCCTAAACGTTTTACACTCCCAGGACAGCACAATACACTGAATTTCTTTACACAATTGTATCCAACGATCAATAAATAGTATTTTAACACACAGAATATTTCCAGTCCTAAAAGTCCAAATATCTTCCTTCCCCATTCCTAATTGTAAACTGAGCCATATTTTTTCATGTTACAGGGAATATGTCACCAAGTTTTTGCCAATCTGAGAGCAGCATAACGTAGGGGCAGAGATCCTGATTCCAGTGATGTGTCACTTACTGGCCTGCTTAGTGTAGTTCTGATAAATTCACTGTTTAATAAGCAGTAGATTATCATTAGAGGACTACTTGGCGTGCTGTCAGGTAGTCCAGCATATTCATGAGCTCTGTATAACTGCTAGATCTGCAGCTGAGAAAACATTGATTTTATCAATATGACAGCAAACAGCCCAGTAAGTGACACATTGCTGGAATCAGGGTCTCAGACTCTACATTATGCTGCTCTCAGATGGGATAGCAAAAACTGGTGACAGATTCCCTTTAAATCTATTAATTTGGCACATTCCCCCAGGAAGTTCCCACACAGTGCTTACATATTTTAGTAAACAAGCCATTTGAGCTGTGCAAGTCTCAAGGAGAACTTGTTCATCCCTTGAGAATTGAGTTACATTTTTTAAATTGTAGTCATCATTATTGGCAGAACCACTGATATTTTATTAATGCTCAAAATAATACATTTCATAAATACATTTCAGGCGTACCTAAACTAGTAAACGTCGTTAGTAGATATGTATATGTATGGTTATTTTCAGATGCCCTCACCTCACAATAAGGATATGCTCACACTAGCGTATATTCTCTCATGCGAGAGCACTGGATGCGATATGCTAGTGACACTTGGCTCAAACTCTGCTGCGAGTGTAGCGCCCCTGAAGCCATCAGGGTGCTACAAGGTTCTGCCACCCCACCAGGATGCAGGGCCTACCTAATAGGTCCCCGGAAGACCAGTGTCGGTCACACACAAAAACTCCAGGTAATCCCAGTTTTCCCCAACAATTCCCCATACAATGGTACAGGGCTAGGGTCGGACCAATGGATGGCCGCCTAGAGGTGGAGCCAGTCCAGTCCACTAGTTGACCAGGTGGGAGGGGTGAACTGAGGACAGACAGTCAGATATTCTGAGAGAGTCAAGGAGTGAAGGTGGACAGGAGGAGATGCCTTGACGCGGGGTTGACAGTAACCTGGTCCCCAGAAGGGTAGTTGCCGGTGGAGTACTCCCGGAACTACGCACCAACGGGGTACAGGACCCTAGGACAGGAAGAAGCTCCAAGCCGGCCTGTTAACACCTGCACAGCGAGGGGACCATCAAGGACCTTGCTGACCCTAAGAATTCGAAGACTCAGTAGCAAAGAGAGAACTGGGGACAGGACCAGAGACTCCAACCCCACAGGGTTCACACTACTATCAGGCGGACAGAAGTGGACAAACCACCGGACCGGGACCCCCAGTTGCTCTATGCCACGGGGACCCATTAACTAGAGACAGTTGCAGGGGGAGATACCAGATTACTACACTGGCACTGGGACGAAAGGGAGCAGGAGGTGAAACCAGCCGGCCTCGGGTTACCAGTTACCAACAAGCAGTGAGTAAAGACCAGTTGCACTAAATTACTGTGTGGACTACCTTCTTCTGACGCTCGTCACATCACCCATCCTCTGGGGATCGGCCCTGCTTGCGGAGGGCCTACCATCCAGACTGCAATTAACACCAGCCCCAGTAGTGACATTCTGCAGTGGTGGCTCCATCCAACACTGCAAGTGCCGTCACATATGAACACTAATCCAATCCCCTGTAAATACACCCCCATTACAAAAAGGGACTAGGGCACAGAACCGGGCAATGGCCACCACCATGACATTCCCAAGATAGACACTGCCCGGGACCAAGTACCCCATATCACTGGGCGTGACAACCCTTTTTCCTGGCGTCACGAACAGGATTGAAGGATTGCCCAGTGATATGGGGTACCTGGTCAAACCGGGTGATGTGTGCCTTAAAGACTGTTTTATGGACTGTATTGCTTGAAAAACCTCCGCCATTTTTGCTGTGAAAAATAATTGCGCCAACGCAGACCAAAAGGCGTGAAAATAAACCCCGCCCACGACTCCTGTAAGCGAGGGCGGAAGAAGGCAGTAACTTGACCCGGAAGTTCCCGAAGTGCTCCAGTCTCCCAAGAAAGTGGCAAAGAAAAAGAAACCCAAGGGACTGCTCCATGGAACCGGTTAATCCTAAGCGCGCGCAGAGGAACAAGGATGAGCAGGTCGTACCAGTCCCCGCCGCCTTAGAACTGGAGGAGTCAAATCCGGCTTCTAGCACCCCGGAGGCTGCCTGGGTCCCGCGTATGGGGGCTAATGGCTTCCATGCTGTCCTCACAATGCAGTCCCTGCCTGAGGTCCTGAAGCCGGTACAAGATGAGGAGCCTGTTAACCCCCCAAGCGATGTCCCACTACCGACTTATCGTCGATGTAGCAAACCGGGACACTCTGCTTGTGTGTGTCCATTGGATGCCCGGAGCCCTGGAGCTGAGGTTGGTCCCCAGATGCAACCCTATGTGCCAGCAGAGATCGTTGCAGAGGAACCAGTTCCCACTTCAGCACCAGGAGGCAGCGCAGGTTCACGGGACCATTTTCCCCATCTCTGAGTGCTGATCCCAAGAGGCCAAGTGAACCAGATGGCCCCTTTGCCACACCCTGGTAGCAAACTCCTGCAAAAAGTTACCAGTAGTTTGTCTTGTTATTGCTTGAACTGTTACAGATCTGAAAGTTTACAATGTTGCCTTAGGCTGCTTTCACACTTGCGTTCAACGCAATCCGCAGTCCATTACATGCGACAGTCCCGGGACTCTACCCGGCTCATCCCGAATTGCCCTGGTGCGGTGGCAATCGGGGTAATAAGAAGCTAATGGCAGCAGCCCATACCTGCCACTAAGTCCTAGGTTGATCATGACAGGCGTCTATGAGACAACCCTTCACGATTAACCTGTAAGTGAGAGTAAATAAACACAAATATCCGAAAAAGTCCTTTATTTGCAATTAAAGACAAAAAAACCCTCCCTCTTTCACCACTTTATTAATCCCCAAATACCCATCCAGGTCCGGAGTAATCCACACGATGTCCCACGACGCATCCAGCTCTGCTACATGAAGCTGACAGCGAGCGGCCGTAGAACACGACCGCTCTCTATCAGCTCCACGCAGCAACTGAAGTGAGCCGTGCGATCAGCTGTGCCCTCATTCAGGTTACCTGCGGCCACCGCTCTCAGGTGGAGGACTTCAGCTGTGGCCGCGGGTCACCTGAGTGATGGCACCGCTGATAGCGCGGCTGACTGCGGTCACTCAGGGAACTTGCGGTCACTTCTCTCTCTCTCTCTGTCTCCTCCCGACCGCAAATCTCCTTTCCAGGCGAAACATTAAAAAAAAAAAAACGCAAAACGTTCTTTCACAGGAAACCGTTACCTTTATTAGCACACTATTTGCAATGCATCCATCACATGCATCACACAACGCAGTGTGACGGGTGCCTCAAAACGCAAGTGTGAAAGCAGCCTTAACCAGTTTTTCATGTTTTGATAAAAATGGACCCCAGGCTGCAGGACTGTGAGCAGCCACAAACTCTTACCCTGTACAAAGTTGCACCAGTTGTGCATCACCAGAGTACACCCAACCAGTGGACCCTGTTAAAGCACCGCTACCAGGAGAGGCCGAGTGCAGGAAAGTTCCGGGACAGAGATGGTCCCGAACTGGTCACCAACAGAACCGGTGACCTGCCTCCTTAGTGGGTTCTGGGACCAGGACCTTTGGGTGGTGGGTGCAGGGAGGGGTACTCCAGTTAATGAAACGTTTAAGCATGAACCTCCCCTGCGTGGGAAGACCCGTCATGTTTTACATGTTGAAAAGAATATAATAAAAGTGTAACCAGTTTCATTTGCAGCCCGAGAACATGCTGGAATTAACCAAGGGGGAATGTAGCACCCCTGAAGCCATCAGGGTGCTACAAGGTTCTGCATCCCCACCAGGATGCAGGGCCTACCCCCTAGGTCCCCGGAAGACAGGTGCCGGTCGCACACAAAAACTCCAGCTAATCCCAGTTTTCCCAAACAATCCCCTATACAATGGTATAGGGCTAGGGTCGGATCAATGGATGGTCAGCTAGAGGTGGTGCCAATCCAGTCCACTAGTTGACCAGGTGGGAGGGGCAGACTGAGGACAGACAGTAAGATAGTTTGAAAGAGTCGAGGAGTGAAGGTGGACAGAAGGAGACGCACTGACGCGGGTTGACAGTAACCTGGTACCCAGGAGGGTAGTTGTCGGTGGAGTATGGTGGAGTACTCCCGGGACTACGCACCGACGGGTTACAGGACCCTAGGACATGTAGAAGTTCCAAGCCGGCCTGTTAATGTTCCAGGCAAGGGCCGCTGCCGCTTCTGAGGCCGCTCGGATCCGGGTTCGCTGCTGCGGCTCGAGTGGTGACCAGACCTGGGCTCGCACTGCCGTCCGTCCTCACAACTGTCAGAAGGGGATATTTACAGGAGATTTGATGTGTCGGTGACGCCACCCGTGGGTTGCGTTGAGGGAATGGTGACACCGCCGCTGCCTGGTGATGGGACGCCCGGGGCTGATAGAACGGGGGCAGCAAGATGGGATCCCCTCCACGGGTAGGCGATGTGTAGTCCCGGGGCCCTGTTTCGGTACACGGGAGCGATGGCTGCTGGAGGTGGCGTGCCGGGTTGGACCGGGGGTCAATGGTGTACTCACAGTTCAGTTATCTCACACAAGTCCAGTGATAAACCAAGTTGCCAGTGGCCGGCCGCCTTTGGTGGGTGTATTTGGGTCCCACACCCGGGTGTAGCAAACAGGGGTCCCTTCCTCCTGCACTTTGTGTTTGTCTTCTGTAGGACGACGCCGCATGAAATGGGTAAGACCACTCCTGGTATTGTGTATGTTTGGGAGCTGTGGCCCGCGAAATCTGACCCTTGGGATTTCTGTGGGTTCTGACGGACACCCTATACTCCGCGTTGGGCTTCCGTTTCGCTCTCTGGGTTTCTGGAGAACAAGGCCTGAAACCTCATCCTCAGCTGGTTGATTAACAAGGGGCATGCAACCTTCCTCGTCCTAGGGTCCAGGCACCCCATCTGTGCATGGCCTCCAGACCGGATTCCCGCTGTCGACACCGGCGGGCTACAACCCTGCCCTGGTCCACTTAAGGTCTCCGGCGACCGGATCTCCATCGCCTGTGGCCCTGTTCACTGTCTGCCACCTAGCCGGGTAGTCCAGGGGCTCCTACCCCTGACTCCACTTCACTGTCTGCTTCAACTGTCAGCACTTGTCTCTGTCCAAACTTGACTGTCATGTTCCCTCCCCTGACACCTCAGGACCCCTAGGTGGGCGTTCTCATCCGTCTGATCCCGCTCACTGGTGTGCCCTTATTATCACAAGGGGGTTGCTAGGCTTTAATGGCTGTGTGTTGTACCTGGGTGGGGGTTTTTGGTGGTATCAAGGAGGGTGGACTACTTTTGTGACTACCTGGTTTTGCCAGGGCATCACATTAACACCTGCACAGTGAGGGGACCATCAAGGACCTCGCTGACCCTAATTCGGGCGTCACACGATACGATCTATCGTGCGATCGCACGAGCGATCATATCCGCCCCCGTCGTTTGTGCGTCACGTGCAATTAGTTGCCCGCGGCGCACAAAGTCGTTAACCCCCGTCACACGTACTTACCTGCTGAGCGACGTCACTGTGGGCAGCGAACATCCACTTCCTGAAGGGGGAGGGACGTTCGGCATCACAGCGACGTCACACAGCCGCCGGCCAATAGAAGTGGAGGGGCGGAGATGAGCGGGACGTAAACATCCTGCCCACCTTCTTCCTTCAGCATTGCCGGCGGCTGCAGGTAAGCTGCAGTTCATCGTTCCCGGGGTGTCACAAGGAGCGATGTGTGCTACCCCGGGTACGATGAACAATCGGCGCAAAGAAGAATAAACGATTTTTTAAAAATAAACGACGTGTAAACGATATACAATTTGTAACCGATTTATGATCGTTCTGAGACGCTCGTAGGTGTCAGACGAAATGACGTCGCAAACGATGCCGGATGTGCGTCACGAAAAGCGTGACCCCGACGACATATCACATGATATATCGTCTCGTGTGACGCCCGCATTAGAATCCGAAGACTCAGTAGCAAAGGGAGAACTGGGGACAGGACCAGAGACTCCAACCCCACAGGGTCCACGCTACCATCAGGCGGACAGAAGTGGACAAGCCACCGGACGGGGAACCATAACCAGAGACAGGTACAGGGGAAGAAGGTACCAGATTATTACACTGGCATTGGGACGAAGGGGACCTGGAGGTGAAACCAGCTGGCCTCGGGTAACCAGTTACTACCAACAAGCAGTGAGTAAAGACCAGTTGCACTAAATTACTGTGTGGACTACCTTCTTCTGACGCCCGTCACCTCACCCATCCTCTGGGGATCGGCCCTGCTTGCGGAGGGTCTATCATCCAGGTTGCAATTAACCCCAGCCCCAGTAGTGACATATTGCAGCAGCAGTTCCATACATATAGCCGCAACACTGCAAGTGGCGTATCGTATGAACACTAATCCAATCCCCTGTAAATACACCCCGATTTCAAAAAGGGACCAGGGCACAGAAGCGGGCAACGGCCGCCACAGTGACATTCCCAAGATAGACACTGCCCAGGACCGAGTACCCCATATCCCTGCGCGCGACACGAGCGTGACCCGAGTGTCATTATACTGTGATCAAATTCTCTCGCATGCGAGAATCAGAGCACAGTTGATGAGAAAACAGAGAACTTAATTTCTTCATATTCTCCACTGTCTGTCTCTGCGTATATCGGACTGCACACAGATTACATCAGTGCCGTCCGATGTTTCACATACACTCATACTGTAGACTTGAAAGGGTGCGCACCATCCAATATACACTGCCATTCACAGCATGCTGCAATTTCAAAGCGGCATGAGAAAAAAGCATTGGTTGGCCCTGGCCAAAAGGATAACATTGGAGCGAGTGCTGTCCGATAAAACATCAGACAACACTCGGCCCAGTTATACGCTAGTGTGAGTGTACCCTAATAATGTGTCTAGTTGGCTAGTGCAGATTAAAACAGATGAAAAATTACAAAGGGTGTCCATATACTGTTAGCTTTTTAGTGTAGATGAGGTGACAATTTATATTAGGACACCCTATCTCACAAGAACAAAGACTATTAGGCAGCGTTCACATGGTGTGGCCACAGTGCATGTTTTTACACATTGTTTTGCTGCAATTTGCAAAAACATTGCAATTTTACTGCATCATGAGAACAAAGCCTTAGGGGTACTTTACACGTTGCGACATTGCTACCGATATATCATCGGGGTCACGGTTGTTGTGACGCACATCCGGCGCCAGTAGCGACATCGCAATGTGTAAATCCTAGGTGCGACGATGAACGAGTGCAAAACAGTCAAAAATCGCTGATCTGTGTAACGTCGTTCATTTCCATAATGTCGCTCCAGCTGCAGGTACGATGTTGTTTGTCGTTCCTGCAGCTCCACACATCGCTATGTGTGAAGCCGCAGGAACGACGAACATCTCCTTACCTGCGTCCACCAGCTAAGCGCAAGGAAGGAGGTGGGCGGGATGTTATGTCCCGCTTATCTCCGCCCCTCCGCTTCTATTGGCCGGTCGCTTAGTGATGCCGCAGTGACGTCGCGGTGATGCCGAATGCACCTCTCCCTTGAAGGAGGAATTGTTCGGCGATCATAGTGACGTCGCCAACAAGGTATATGCATGTGAAGCTGCCGTAGCCATAATGTTCACTACGACAGCGATCACCAGATATCGCATGTGCGACGGGGGCGGGTGCTATCTCGCTCGACATCGCTAGCCGATGCTAGCGATGTCACAACGTGTAAAGTACCCCTGAGTAAAAAGGTTATCACTCAATATAGACACACTGGGTTTATACAGCTTTTTACATGGCTCATTGTTTCCTGCACTAATCAGAACTATTACTCAGGCCCCCTTCACACGTCCGTGAAAATACACGCATGTGTGTTACGGGCCGTTTTTTGGGTCCGTGTCCCATTTTTGTGTCTGTTTTTAAGGTCCGTGTGGCATCTGTGTGAACTGCGTATGCTAGCCGTGTGTGCGTGTGTAATGTCCGTGTGTGTGTGTTGTCCGTGTGAAATGTCCGTGTGTGATGTAACATGTCGTTGACACATACCCGCTGACAGCAGACAGAGTCGCGCGCTGAGAATGACCTCGACTTCACCCAACTTCATTGTCATCCCGCGGCTCTGTCTGTGTCACGTACTGATTAGCGGTGAAGGACTCACCGGTGACCAATAATCCCCTGAGTGACTGAATTGAGCAGTGTGATTAGCGCTGCCATCACTCAGGTTACCCGTGGCTAGCTGGATCCTCCACTCGTGACCGCAACTCACCTGTGACTTCATCGCTGTCACTCGGGCGACTTGCTGTCACAGTTGGAGGATCCAGCGGTGGCCGCGAGTTACCTAAGTGGCATCATCACTGATCGCGCTAATCACCTCAGTTGCTGCGTGGAGGTGACAGGAGTGGCGGTGTTCTTCTGCAGCTCCTGTCACCTTCATGTAGCAGAGCTGAAAGCGACGAGGGACCTCCGTGGATTACGCCGGACCTGGAGAGGTTTTTGGGGCTTAAATTGGTGAACGCGGGTTTTTGTAGTGTTTATTATTTCAAATAAAGGATTTTTTCACTGTGTGTGTTTATTTACTGTAACTTACAGATTAATCATTGGGGGTGTCTCATAGACGCCTGCAATGATTAATCTAGGACTTATTGGCAGCTATGGGCTGCTAATAACTCCTTATTACCCCGATTGCCAACGCACCAGGGCAAATCGGGAAGAGTCGGGTAGAGTACCAGAACTATCGCATGTAATGGATGCCGCAATTCTGGGCGGCTGCTGGCTGATATTGTTAGGTTGGGGGGCTCCCCATAACGTGGTGTTCCCCATCCTGAGAATACCAGCCTTCAGCCGTGTGGCTTTACCCTGGCTGTTATCAAAATGGGGGGGACTGCAGGTCGTTTTTTTTTTAATTATTTATTTATTTTTTTGTCTGCACAGTATAGACCCGCCCACCGGGTGCTGTGATTGGTTGCAGTGAGACAGCTATCACTCAGCGTGGGGGAGTGTTTCACTGCAACCAATCATAGGCGCCGGTGGGCGGGGAAAGCAGGGAATATGAGATTGATTAATGAGCGGCCGGCTTTTTCAAAATAGTAAAAGCCGCCGGAGTTTATTTTACAGCTGTGCAGTGCCGCGCCGGTGATCGGAGAACGGTGAGTATGAGAGAGGGGGGAGACTGACCGACAGACTGACTGAGAGAGGGACAGACAAGACAGAGACCGAACGACGGACTGAGGGAGATTGACCGACATACACAGAAATAGAAAGAATGATCGACATCGCTAGAAAAAAACACCAAACGGACACGGACCATAGGGAGATGCATACGTGTTTACTAACGTGTGCACACATACCCATAGACTTTCATTGGGTCCATGTGTGCGTGCTCCGTGCAGAAAACGGACATGCTTCCGTTCAACACGGAAACACATACGGATCACGGACACGCACACACAGACATTATGAAATAACGCACGTGTGACCTCAAACATAGATTAACATTGGTGCATGTTTGTCCGCGTCTCCGGTATATACGGAAACGGAACAAACACGCACGTGTTTCACGGACGTGTGAAGGGGGCCTCATATAGCTATTTTGTTATAATGTTGGATGAATTTAATGGCACCCTCCTAATTTCTTTGTTGCTGGCGGGATTGGCACGCCTCCTTGAGTGACAGTTTGGGTCCTCAGCATCATCTTGCTGCTGACCTGAATGTTACACTGTGACTATGTCTAACAGTGTGCTTGTTCTATAGTCTAATACTGATATATATTTATATAGAGAGATAATGCCTTTGAACAAGGGAACTTCTCAGCAGCTCTTGGGGAATGTGAGCGGTGATTTTAAGAACTTTAGTTACCTAACAAGAAATTGAGGTGTAAGCCTGGAGGTTTCTTCATCAGCAGTAGTGCACATGTCGCGGGCGGAGGAGGAGACGCTGCGCTCTCCCACTGCTCGGGTCCGGCCACTGCTGCGGCTGCCGTTGCTCAGTGGTGGCTCGAGCGGTGGGCCGGATCCCGGGGACTCGAGCGGCGCTCCTCGCCCGTGAGTGAAAAGGGTGGGGATTGATTGTGGGGATTTGGTTATTGTTCGTGACGCCACCCACGGTTGTGGTGATATTGGTGACAATACCACCGCTGCTCTAGACGGGGATCCCGGGAGCGGTGACAGGGAGCAGCTTTGATGTTAATTCTCCCCTCCGTGGGTAGGGGGGTTGGTTGTCCCGGGGCCCGGTGATGGCGGTAAGGATGGATGGCAGGCGGGTTACGGGGGCCTGGTGAGGTGCAGGGTCGCGGGGACAGCGCTGTGCCGCACGGCACGGTGGTACTCACTCAGCCAATGATGAGGACACAGTTCTCGGTAAAACACACAGCTGGATGGACGGGTCCCACAGACGGCTGCGGTGTTGTTTTCTCCCGGCAGGTTGATGGTGACTGCCTTTCCCTGCACCTAGGTACGGTAGATGGTTCCAATGGGTTCCCACCGGTAACCCGCTCCCCAGCTTGGATATGGGCTGGAGGAGCCCCTTTTGCCCGCAGGCTCTGGCCCTGAGAAACGGTTGCCTTGGCGGTGGCGGTGTCTCCCTCACTTGGTTGGACTGTTGCCTTCTGTCGGGACTTGGCTGTTGGGAAACCCAGGAGGTTCCCTTCACTAACGAATTTGGCAAATTCACGGCGACTCCTAGCCTTGCCGGGGTCCGTAAGCCCCTGCCAGATGGTGCTGGCTTCTCTTTGCGTACCGGTCCGGTACCGCCGGGCCACCGCCCGTCCACGGTCCTTACGGTAGACTCCAATCGGCCACTCCTGCAGACGGTCACCACCGTCTGCCAACCTTGCTGATCCGTTCGGGCCACACACCCGGACTAACTTCAGGCTGCTTAACTGCCACTTCACTCCTTTCACTTCAAACTCCAAAATCTATCTGCCTGGTTTTCCCACCTCCAGGACTGTGAACTCCTCGGTGGGCGGGACCATCAGCCCCTGGAGGAAGGCAACAAGGGTTTTGTGTCTGACTTTGGTGTGCCTGCTGGGAGCGTGGGGTGTATTGGTGTTGTTCTCTGTGGCCCCTGGCTTGTCCAGGGTGCCACATTCCCCCTTAGTTAAATACAGACCGTCCGCGGGCTGCCCGTCCATCACCGGTTTTATTTTCACCAACTGGAAAATATAGAAAAAACGGTAAAAACACAGATTACAAGTATATTAACATCTTCCCACATCGGGAGATACTCTTACTTAAACGTTACGGTTACGGCTTCCGCTCTCTCCCACCCAAGCAACCTGGCCCTGATGCTGCCCCTAAGCAAACAGGCAGCACCCCTTGACCCCAGTCCAGCACAAGTTGCCCGAGCGGGTTCTGTCCTTTCCAGGGGACCCACGTCCATGGGGAACCCCTGAAACCCCCAGAGGATCGCCACCGGTTCCGGTGGTGGCTGGGCCCCAGCCTGCTCCACTGCGGGCTCTTCCTCCAATCTGCCTCTCTGGAGGCGGTAACGGTGGAAGCCACAACAACATTGTTTACATGCCACTAGTTTGTGGTTGCCCTGCTAGTTCTCGGGCCTGTTCATAAGGAGTTCCTTATGCAAAATGGTAAAGGGGCTTCCAACGGGGACCAGTTGCCGGCAACGACCGGTTTCAAATCACGTTGCAAATCAGATGACTTCATCGGTAGATTATTTACTTATCATTCATTTTCTCAAACGGTACTTTTTTAACACACTGGTGGTCCCAACGGGGACAACTACAGCGGGGCTCCGCTGCCCTTACTCGGAGTCCTTGGCATCACTTGGGGGAGGGAACGCGGTGCACACACGGGCCTTCCGGTTGCCCCTCAGCTTCGCATCCAGCGCAAACCACCCCCTCTCCCCGCAGTGCCGGGTGTATTGCACCAGGTCCCCTGGCATCAGGTTGTGGCCTGGATGCGCCTCTGGCAGGTGAGCGTTAACATCCCGCCGGGCTATAAAGACCTCGGCCTCCAGGCCCGGTTCATAGATGAAACCATAGCCCCGGCGGACATCAAACCGCCTCACCTGCTCTTCATACAGGGGGCCCCGGACACGGAAGGTCGCTTGCCTCAGGCTCTCCTTCTCCCGGATTGTACGGGCCACCATCTCTGCCTTCTTCTTCTCCCGTTCTGCGATCTCCGGGCCCAGCTATCCCAGTACGGTGCTGCTGCGAGCTCCGGCGCACGGGTCGGGCCCCGTGAGACCTTCTGGACACTGTCCACTGCTGGTGATCTGGGCGGAAGGTCCCGCGGTGTCTTGGCCTGGGGCGCCGCCTTGCAGCGACAACCCGGCGCAACCTCAGCCGAGGTGTGGGGGATGGGCACAGGGGCTTTCCTCCGCTGGGCCTTCGGCACAGAGCGGTCTGTCGGCTCTGGCTCGGGGAATCTTTTGGGGGATGCCTCCGGCTCAGGCTTCTGGGCTTTCCACGGTAGCACCTCCGGTCGGCTACGGGCTCCGGCTACAGGTCGGTCCGCCTGGGCGGACATGCGGGGTATCGCTACCGGTTGCGGGGTAGCGGGCCTAGTGGCGGGGTCACAGCAGCCGGGACGGGTGGCGAGGGAGGTAGCAGGGCGAGGGGGTTCAGACCGGGTCCCGCAGCCACGATGACCGACCCACTAGGGGTACCGGGGCGTGGGTCACTCACCCTTCCTTCCGCAACCCTCCTCCTCGCGTCTCCGCACGGTCGCTATGACCTCCGTCATGTCGGTCTCCCACTCCTCTAAGAGGAGCTGCATTTTGACCTGCAGCCTCTGTTGGAGCTGCACGGTCCGGATCTCCAACCACGCTGAGGTTCCAGGCGCGGGGGCTACGGTGCTTCAGGACGGCATGTACATCTTGCTAGCGGCCTCTCCCAGGAACAAGATGGCCGCAGGGTCCTGGCGTCCCTGCTTTTATAGCCGCGGGCTACATGCGGCCAGACGCCATCAGTCCCCCTTAGTCTCATTCCGGCTCCTCCTCTACAGGGGCGGGGTTTCGGCCTTCGCGCCTCCACTACTCGAGGAGACGCTCGAGCGGGAATCTTTCGCGCCCAAGATGGCGGCTTTTCAAATTTTCCGGCCGGACACCTCCGGCGGTCACACAAGGCGCACTTCCACCAGTTGGTAGAACGGTAGGATCCTGTTCGTGACGCCAAGTTGTCGCGGGCAGAGGAGGAGACGCTGCGCTCTCCCACTGCTCGGGTCCGGCCGCTGCTGCTGCGGCTGCCGCTGCTCAGTGGTGGCTCGAGCGGTGGGCCGGATCCCGGGGACTCGAGCGGCGCTCCTCGCCCGTGAGTGAAAAGGGTGGGGATTGATTGTGGGGATTTGGTTATTGTCCGTGACGCCACCCATGGTTGTGGTGATATTGGTGACACCACCGCTGCTCAAGACGGGGATCCCGGGAGCGGTGACAGGGAGCAGCTTTGATGTTAATTCTCCCCTCCGTGGGTAGGGGGGTTGGTTGTCCCGGGGCCCGGTGATGGGGGTAGGGATGGATGGCAGGCGGGTTACGGGGGCCTGGTGAGGAGCAGGGTCACGGGGACAGCGCTGTGCCGCACGGCACAGTGGTACTCACTCAGCCAATGATGAGGACACAGTTCTCGGTAAAACACACGGCTGGATGGACGAGTCCAACAGACGGCTGCGGTGTTGTTTTCTCCCGGCAGGTTGATGGTGACTGCCTTTCCCTGCACCTAGGTACGGTAGATGGTTCAAATGGGTTCCCACCGGTAACCCGCTCCCCAGCTTGGATATGGGCTGGAGGAGCCCCTTTTGCCCGCAGGCTCTGGCCCTGAGAAACGGTTGCCTTGGCGGTGGCGGTGTCTCCCTCACTTGTTGGACTGTTGCCTTCTGTCGGGACTTGGCTGTTGGGAAACCCAGGAGGTTCCCTTCACTAACGAATTTGGCAAATTCACGGCGACTCCTAGCCTTGCCGGGGTCCGTAAGCCCCTGCCAGATGGTGCTGGCTTCTCTTTGCGTACCGGTCCGGTACCGCCGGGCCACCGCCCGTCCACGGTCCTTACGGTAGACTCCAATCGGCCACTCCTGCAGACGGTCACCACCGTCTGCCAACCTTGCTGATCCGTCCGGGCCACACACCCGGACTAACTTCAGGCTGCTTAACTGCCACTTCACTCCTTTCACTTCAAACTCCAAACTCTATCTGCCTGGTTTTCCCGCCTCCAGGACTGTGAACTCCTCGGTGGGCGGGACCAACCGCCTGGCCCACCCCCTGGTGTGAACATCAGCCCCTGGAGGAAGGCAACAAGGGTTTTGTGTCTGACTTCGGTGTGCCTGCTGGGAGTGTGGGGTGTGTTGGTGTTGTTCTCTGTGGCCGCTGGCTTGTCCAGGGCGCCACACACACCTAGGAAGCCACATTAAAAATTAGACAACAGAGTAAGAAATTAATGATAAATAAACAAAAATTAAGAAAAGTCCAGAGCAACCAATGTTGAAGTATGCAACAACTGCAGACTTATTTCATGGAGGGGCTGTCTTTAGCAGACCGCAGATAATAATGTGTTCAAGACTATATTGTAGACATCACTGGTTTGTTTCGTCTTGTTCTTCCTGTAATCCTCCATATTATGATGATGCAGATAACAGTTGCTGTATGTCCCAAGTAAAACAGTTAATTCTCCTACAATGTCTGAGTGCTAAATGATTGTGCTGAAGGCTGAAATCTTATGGGTTCGGATACACATGTTGTGGTGGTCGAGGGACCACCGTTGTGCAGAGTTCAATTACGGTATGCAAGATGAGGTGGCAGAAACAAGAGTACAGCTTTATTTACAGGCAGGAAATTAGCGTTTATGCAAGTGAACAGGGATGCGTATTGTGGTAACAGTCAATTTTAACACACTTCATGTTCTAGCTGGAGCGCCCAACTATACGTCGCCCTAGCTAATACAAACATCAATTCAACAGTACAAACGGGAAAACACAAAATATTTTCAACTGCACTACGCTAACAACCCAGCTGGCTTCTGCTACTTAGGCCGCACGGTTACCACACTTTGGCTACTGAGGCCAGCGATACAGCGATATAGACTCACATTACAGTTGAGGGCGATAAAGTGTCTACTCCCTAGAGCTTGGTGCTGTGATGCTCGTCGGTACGCACTTCTCTTTGCAGAGCAGGGCTGAATTCTTATTTTCTCATGCACCCAGGGTCTTCAGACTCCTCCGGGTGATGTCTTCTTGTCATCGGATTCGCAAACCTAGGAGTGTCTAAGTCCAGTACTCGCTTGACGGTCCGGCTCGCTGTCTCTCTCGCAGCGGGCACCATACCTGTCCCAAACCTTCATTCTCGGACATACTAAGCCCAAACTCTTTCTCCCACTCTCAGCACTTTTTGGGCTGTATTAGTCCAAGTCTGCAATTCAGAGGGGGAGTGCCAGCTGAACGAGCTAGTACATGACACACCGAAAACAGGTGAGCACTGTCTCTTAAATTCACAGCACTCTTAAACCTTTTTTGTAGGCGCGATAACCCTACATGCCTCCCCACTTAACAATGGTCGTCCTCGACCATAATAGTGTCAGGACTACCAACAATCAACAAAAGTCTATTTCTTCCGGTTTAGAAGGCTTGAATCAAGGCTCTACAACAAAGAGCGTCCAGCTCCCCCGTTGTCTCTCTTGTCATCCTTGGTCCCGCAGCATAGCAAGGGAGCGCTTAGCATGTACACAGCACCTAAAGGAGAAGAAAACAACAATGGCAGTACAGACAAGGCACATTGTTCAACATATCTGACTGGTGGAACCCCTACAGTAGACTTCTAGGATCTCCAGAGATCCTGGCTCTATGGCAACACATGGCTGTCTCCCAGGTGAATGTCTGCTGTCGCAGTTTCTGGGGGTTCCTGGCGCACTTCTTCTTGCAATAATGGCTCGCCCATGGAATCACCAGTGCCTGGGGGCTCAGTGCCCCCCACTGTGTCAGGAACAGTCCACCAATCTTCGTCACCACCAAACCTAGGCACCTCAGGCAGTGAGACAGGGACCCCTGCTGTTGGTGGAGCTAGAGGAACATTGGATCAGCATGGCCTCAGCATGTTTTGGTGTAGGACTCTGTGGTTAGCTGTCCCATCTTCCAGCTGCACCTTATAGACTGGACCATCAGCATCAACAGCATACACTCGTTCAATTACTTTGTAAGGTCATAACTCCCATCTCTAACTCATTTTGGGGTGCTTCTCTTGAATTTGGACTTTGTCTCTGGGTTGAAGTGGTATTTTTTGGATTGGGCTGACATCAGTGTGCGCTTTCTTCTATAGCTGCTGTGTCACGAGGTATGTAATGGCAGAACATGGGCCCCTAAGCAGGCCCTCAGACTCGAGACCCTGTGCTGTCACTTAACTTGGAGGTAGGCTTAAATGTTAGCCAGGTCTGAGCCCCCAGCATGACTCTTTCTCCAGTCCGAGCCCTGATCTTATTCCACCTCTCCCCCACTCTTGGGGCAAGCTGGAAAACACAATAACAAAACCCCACAAAAACGACATGGATAAGGGAGAACAAAAACTCGTACACACTGCACTCAAAACCCACAAGATAGACAATATGTGTACAGGGGAATAAGAAAAAGGGGAGAAGGTAACTTACAACAGGGGATCTTCCACAACACTCAATATCGCAACAAAGATCACCACAAACAGGTTCACCAAAAACAGGCTCACCAGTCTGCTGGAATTAACTCCTGCAGGGCTGAAGACTTATGAACCTGAATCAGCCAACACCCAGCTCTGGCTGGACAATTCAGAATCCTCAGGTTGTTTGTCAGACTCTGTAGTGTGAACAGAGTCTGACGACTCTGACGTCAAGCAGCAGCTGCTAAAGCAAACAAGATTTTAGGGTGTATAAAAAGAGAGATTAGATCCCGTGATCCCAACGTATTGTTACCCCTCTATAAATCACTTGTAAGGCCACATCTGGAATATGGGATTCAGTTTTGGGCTCCACATTTTAAAAAGGACATTCAGAAGTTAGAGTCAGTTCAAAGGCGGGCAACTAGACTATTACAAGGAATGGAAGGCCTCACATATGATGACAGGTTGAAAAAGTTAGATATGTTTAGCTTAGAAAAAAGACGTCTCAGAGGAGATCTCATTTATATGTATAAATACATGTGTGGTCAATATAAAGGACTGGCACATGACTTATTTCTTCCAAAGACAGTACTAAGGACCAGGGGGCACTCACTGCGAGTGGAAGAAAAGCGATTCCGACAGCTAAATTGGAAAGGGTTCTTTACAGTTAGAGCAGTCAGACTGTGGAATGCCCTACCACAAGAGGTAGTAATGGCAGATACTATAACATCTTTTAAAAAAGGGCTGGATGATTTCCTCAGTACACAAAACATTGTTGGTTATAAATGACTTAGTGACTAAATGTAGAACTGGTGGAGGAAGGTTGAACTAGATGGACCTAGGTCTTTTTTCAACCTAAGTAACTATGTAACTATGCAACGACACCATGCTGCCAAGTGCGTGCAGAGCCAAACATTGCATGACATGCTGACTGGCTAGCCACCGGATGGTCTGCAGACATTGGCAATGCTCCTTCACCCATGACGTGGCAGTCTACTCCGTCAGGTTTTTTGGCTGCTGCAAGTTTAGTTCAAAAACCTCTTGCACAACTCTCCCAAACAGTAACAGGTATGGGGTGTAGCCTGTAGCGTAATAGATCCAGTTGTTGCAGGCCCAGACCAGTACTGTCAGGTAGTCCAGCCACCATGCCTTCTTTTCTTCCTCCAATGTTCTTAACATTTGGAATAGGGTCCAAGTGAAGCGCTCGCTATACAGCTCCTCCATCAACTTGCCCTGGAAACATGTGCCCTGGTCGGAATTGATCCTCTTTAGGCACATGTATACTCGAATTAAGTCATGACTAATGGCCCATGCTGCTGACTCAGCAGTTTGATCTCCACTCAGCATAACCATGGCAAACTTGGAAAAGTGATCGGTAATGACCAGGCAGTATTATGGCCCCCGATCCCAATGTTCTACAGGGAGATAGTCAATCATCAAGATTTCTAGCGGCTCTTTGGTTCATATGGTTTGGACAGGTGCTCTCTGTTTAGTGCTCTTGATGAGATTGCACACTCAACACTGCCGACAGACTTCATCTACTACAGACTCAAACCGAGGGTAGTATGCGTACCGCTGCAGCCACTGGTAGGACTTCACTAGGCCAAAATTCATGAGCTTCCTTGGTGACTTCTTGAGTTGGGCTCCTTGGTACGACCACCTGTGATCTCACCTCAGGATCTTTGGGGTTTTGTTTCCTATGGTACAGTACTGTCTCCCAAACCTCTAGTCTTTCCCATTGGCGTAGGACATTCTTCATCTTGGCATTGAGTTTAACTCTCTCTTCTTTGCCAGGCTTCTGCTGCTGGGTTACCCAGTGTTTCATGAGTGAAGGAAATGAGGGACCGCACTCCGTACCGCTGTGCAGGAATCTTTAGTTTATTAGACGGTGCAGGGTAAAAAGCAGGAGACGAGCTGTGAGCTGGCTCCCAGGTAGAGGACGACAGCTGTTTCGCCTAACTAATTAGGCTTCCACAGGTCCATTACCCAGTGTTTCATCTGACGGAGTCCCACATCTTCGTCTTGAGCCCATCCTTATTCTTCCTTACATAGTTATATAGTTACTTAGGTTGAAAAAAGACCTAGGTCCATTTAGTTCAACCTTCCTCCACCAATTATACATTGATTCTTCCGAGGGATCTAGGCAGTACACAGGCCTCCCCACTTGACAGGGCCGCTACCACTGGGGGTGTGAATGCCCTAAAGTCTGGGGTTTCCTCTTCCCCTTGGCACTCATCGAGGTTTCCACCGGCGTCTCCAGGCTCACTCTTGACAGCCCAACCAAATCGGCGTTCACGGTAGAGGAGAGATAGCAGATGGTAAAATCAAACTTCGCCAGCTGAGCCGCCATCTCATGGCATAAAATCCACACCTAAACTGCATTTTTTTGCCAGGAGATGCAGATTTGGTACTGAATTTTATACAGTAAGTTCCTGCACCAAATATGTATCTTGTGGCAAAAAAAAATGCATCACTATCACATCAAAACCCCATCGCATTTCGATGCGTGTTTTTTTTCCCAGAAGATGCAGAATCGGTGCATGAATTTTGTGTATACATTCCAGAACCAAATCTGCAACTCTTGGCAAAAAAATGCGGTTTTCTGCCAGACGATACAAGTCTCATTGAAGTCAATGAGGTCACCTGAGGTGAGTGTTCCTGCGGTCACAGGTGGGGACACCAGGAACCTCCAGCTGTGACTGCAGGTCAACTCAGTAACATCATCGCTCACAGCTGTGGCTCAGTAAGTGTCTGCCTGAAGCCACAACAGACAGTCATGCTTTCTAATGTGTCCATTGTGCCCTGCGACTTCAGTATGTAGCAGAGCCAGGCTTGTCATGGAACCTCATGTTGATTATATTGGACCTGGTGTTTGGAGGTTAATAAATTGTAGAAGGAGGAGGAGTTTTTTGTATTTTATTTTAAATAAAGGATTTTTTGGTGTTTGAGTTTATTTTTTTTCACCTACAGGATTAGAAATGGGGGGTCTCATAGACTTCTACCCATTACTAATCTAGAGCTTAGTGGCAGATGTGAACTATAATTAACCCCTTATATTACCCAGATTGCCACTGCACCAGAGCAATCGGGATGAGCCAGGTAAATCTAATGGATGCGACAATTTGGAGGCGGCTGCAGGCTGCTATTTTACAGCCGGACGGCACAATAACCATGGGCCTCCCCAGCCTGGGAATACTAGCCTCCAGCTGTCGGCTTTATTATGGCTGGGTATTAAAATTGGGGGGGTAACGCACTGTTTTTTTCATTATTGATTTACACAATTAAAAAGCCGCATAGCATCCCTTTTATCTTGACACACAGCCAAGATAAGCATATGGCTGGGGGCTGCAGCCTGTAGCTGTCTGTTTTATTAGCAGTGGGTATCACAATATGTCGGGACCCTACGTCATTTTTTTACTTAATTTATTTTTAGACCACTATAGGGACGTAGACTGCATGTGTGATCACAGACGCTATCACACAGGGTGGAGGCGTGGTCTGACACGGACATCTGAGACTGATGGTGGGCAGGGGAAGCAGTGAATATGTATGAGAGTAAATGAGTGGACTCGGAAGCAATGTAGCAGTTGTGCGGGAGACTTGGTGAGTATTATTGTCCTGCTTTTCAGCCCCCCCTAGCTCTCTCTACCGCCATTTTACAGCCAATGTTTGGACACCCATAGACTTTTATCTGCTCGTTCGCCCATCTCTACTGACAACCACTTCCACTAGAATGTTTACTTTTTTCCCCCTTTAATACCAACAAAAGTAAAAAACTGGTGCAATTTTGGGTTGAGACTCAACATGGAGTGCAATTTCAGTTAGATATAAAATCACTAATTGTGTCATCCTTAACATCCTATATTTTAAAAGTCTGATTCAAGAATAGTCATGGAAACTAATAGAGCTTAACTACAATGGGGACCGGTTGGTTTCAGTTAAGGTGTTCAACATTTGGTGAATACCTTAATGGAAACTAAACAGCCCCCATTATAGATAAAGGGATATGTATGATGGTTTTGACATCCGTCCTGCATCTGGCATGCAACAAATACAGTTTGCAACAAAACTGATGGTGGTTCTAGTGCCATATTCCTGTACTGATAGTGATTCTATTGACATATTCATATACTGATGGTCGTTCTGGTGTCATATTATTATACTGATGGTGGTTCTGTTCATGTATTCATGTAGTGATGGTTGTAGTGCTGTATCCATCATCATTACCAGAATTTTCATCAGTACGATATGAAACCAAAATCATCATCTGTACATAAATAGTACACCAGAGCCATCAATTCATAAATACGGCACCAAGACAATAATCAGTAAGTAAATAGGTCACTAGAACCACCATCTGTACATGCATATATCACTAAATCCACAATCAGTACAAGAATACAGCACCAGAACCACCATCAATACATAAATGCATCACCAGAACCACCATCAGTACATGAATACTTCACCAGAAACACCATCAGTACATTTATTAAGGAGTGGGAGTGTGGAATAAAATAATGGAGTTAGACTCTTCAGCTTTTATTGTGATAATATTTTTATTTGATACCTCTTTAATTTAGAGGCACAGTATACGTAGAAACTTATCTTACTATAGCTACATTTTCTTCCAAAATTTATACATTATATTTTTTTGGGCGTTGAGTGTCATTGGGGCCAATGCTTCTGAACAAAATAATGAGTGTAAAATTTACACCGCGGGTGGGGCAGGGGGGAGGGTAGCGGTGGCCCGGCGCCGCTACTCACACAACGCAAACAGATGACAGGGGGAAAGTGCAGCACACAGTATACGCTGTGAGCTCCACAAAGATGGCAGTGATCTCCTCTCTGTGCTATGATCTGGGCAGCTCAGGGGGCGTGTCCAGTTCACAGCAGAAGTTGTCTAGAGCCCAACAACTGTCTTCTATGCCATGGGCGCTGCCGTATTTGAGGTGAGTAACTGTCGTTACTCACAGCAAATCCAATATGAGATGACAGCGCCCAGTGTTTCAGTAAAACTAGAATTAAATAAAAACAAAATAATTAGTGAATTTAATTTTGTATTAAAAATACTTGATTTCATAATCACTATTATTAATACAAAAATAAAAAAATGAAGCACCTTACATTTAAGCATGGAGAACAGAAAGAAGAGAAAAGAACAGTCTGAGGATTAGAGAAGCACATTTTTGAAAAATATCAACAATCTCAGGGTTACAAGTCCATCTCCAGAGATCTTAATGTTCTTTTGTCCATGGTGTGCAACATAATCAAGAAATTTACAACCCATGGTACTGTAGCTAATCTTCCTGGACCTGAACGGCAAAGAAAAATTGATGAAAGGTTCCAATTTAGGATAGCCCGGATGGTTGATAATCAGCCCCAATAAAGTTCCAAAGAAATTCAAGCTGTTCTGCAGGCATCAGTGTAGGAACAAACTATCCATCTACATTTGAATGAAATGAAATTCTACGGCAGGACACCCTGGAGGACCCCACTGTTAACACAGAGAGGTAAAAAAGCTAGACTGCAGTTCGCCAAAATTCTTCTGAGAAGGATGAGACCAAGATAGAGCTTTTTGGTAAAGCACATCATTCTACTGTTTATCAGAAATGGAATGAGGCCTAAAGAGAAAAGAACACAGTACCTACAGTCAAATATGGTGGAGGTTCAGAGATGTTCTGTGGTTGTTTTGCTGCCTCTGTCCTTGTGGAAGGCATCATGAAATCTGAAGGTTACCAATGGATTTTGGGTTGCAATGTAGTGCCCAGTGTCAGTGCAGTGGTGCACAGTAATAGAAAAATGCACTAAATTAAATAAGAGGTGCACACATCTTATTGAATTTGTCAGATCTCACTACAGCACACTCATCATCAAAAATTACATCTACGTTGCCAGTCTTGATGAATCAGGGCCACATTGAAATAGGCATATACTATTTACAATAAGTAATTTTATACCATCATAAACGAAGCAATCAGAAGATAAACAAGTATTTTGACCATTCATCAATTGATTGGCACTTTACATGGACCAAAAAGTGAGAATGAGCATTGATATAAACAGTTGCTCACCCATTATCTGCCCATGTAAATAGATCTTTACTTTTCATACTTTTCACAGTGATTAGACTGTCGTACAAAAGCAACATGTAGTAAACTTATACTTAGGTTCCGAGTCAGTAAGACTAGAGTTTTGTATGCCAGTCATAATAAAGGAGTCCAAAAGAAAAAAAAATTGTTGCGACATCGCTACCGATATATCGTCGGGGTCACATCGTTAGTGACGCACATCCGGCACCGGTAGCGGCATCGCGACGTGTAAATCCTAGGTCTGACGATGAACGAGCACAGAAGCTTACAATATCGCTGATCTGTGTAACGTTGTTCATTTCCATAAGGTCGGGTCGACCGCAGGTATGATGTTGTTTGTCGTTCCTGCAGCTCCACACATCGCTGTGTGTAAACCCACAGGAGCGACAAACCTCCTTACCTGCGTCCCGACGGCATTGCGGAAGGGAGAAGGTGGGCGGGATGTTATGTCCCGCTCATCTCCGCCCCTCCGCTTCTATTGGCCGGACAATTAATGACGTTGCGGTGACGCCGAACGCACCTCCCCCTTGAAGGAGGGATAGTTCGGCAGTCACAGCGACGTCGCCGAGCAGGTATGTGCGTGTGAAGCTGCCGTAGCGATAATGTTCGCTATACAGCAATCACCACATATCGCATGTGCAACGGGGGCGGGTGCTATCGCGCTGGACATCGCTAGCAATTGCTAGCGATGTCGCAACGTGTAAAGTACCCCTAAGACCACAACAGGCTGAAACGCGTTAAGTGTCTCTCTGGAACTTTGCTTATAATAAAGGAGTATTGGAGTAAGATGCATTAAATTCATTGAGTCGTGTGCATCTTGATTAATTTAGCCTTCCTATTAGCTGCCCTACTCCTTTGCTAAAACTGTATGCCAGCCATGGGCTGGCACACATTTCATTTGTAATCTATGCCACTTTGATTGCATGAATTGTGAATTTGTTGGCACACCTGGCCACACCTGTCCAAGTTTCCACCACTTTTCAAAAAGTTAACAAAGATGGCTGGATTGGAAGAAAACCGCAGAAAGGTGGAAAATTATTGAGCTACTTATTCATATACTGTATTTTGTAAAAATGTAAACAGTTTTATACAATAAAGGTCCTCAGTTTTTTAGATTTATGAGTAATAACTAAAGATAGGTGTCGTGGGCGGAGGAGGGGACGCAGCGCTCTTCCTACCCGCTGCGGCCTGCTGCTGCTCGGTGGCTCGAGCGATGGGCTGGATCCCGGGGACTCGAGCGGCGCTCCTCGCCCGTGAGTGAAAGGGGATTGGTTTTTGGGATTGTTTATTGTCCGTGACGCCACCCACGGTTGTGGTGATTGTGTGGACACCACCGCTGCTCTGTATGGGGATCCCGGGAGCGGTGACAGGGAGCAGGAAAGTTGTTAGTTCTCCCCTCTGTGGGTAGGGGGTGGTTGTCTCGGGGCCCAGCGATGAGGTGTAGGATGAGGGATGGCAGGGCCGGTGCAGGGCCTGGTCAGGTGCAGGGACGCGGGGGCAGCGCTGTGCCTCACGGCACGGTGGTACTCACTCAGCCTGAGACGATGACACAGTTCTCGGTCAAACAAATGGCTGGAAAGACAGTTCCCACGGACGGCTGCTGTTGCTTTTCCCCGGTAGTTAACGGTGACTGTCACTTTTCCTGCACCTAAGTTCACTGTTGGTAGCGATGGATTCCCACCGGTAACCCGCTCCCCGACTTAGATATGGGCCGGAGGAGCCCCTCTTTGCCCGCAGGCGCCGGCCCTGAGAAACTGGTGTCCTGGCGGTGGCGGTGTCTCTCGCATAGGGTTGGACTGTTGCCTTCAATCGGGACTTAGTTGTTTGGAGACCCAGGAGGTCCCCTTCACTGATGGATTTGGCAAATTCACGGCGACTCCAAGCCTTGCCGGGATCCGAAAGGCCCCTGCCAATGGTGCTGGCTTCTCCTTGTGTACCGGTCCGGTACCGCCGGGCCACTACCCGTCCGCGGTCCCTTCGGCAACTCCGATCAGCCTCCACTGCAGACGGTCACCGCCGTCTGCTAACCTTGCTGTCTCAGTCCGGGGCACACACCCGGACTAACTTCAGGCTTTCAAACTGTCACTACTCTCCCTGTACTCCTTTCCTCTCCTCTCACTTTGAACTTCAAACTAATCTGCCTGGTTTCCCGCCTCCAGGACTGTGAACTCCTCGGTGGGCGGAGCCAATCGCCTGGCCCACCCCCTGGTGTGGACATCAGCCCCTGGAGGAAGGCAACAAGGATTTAAGGTTTAGCTTTGGTGTACCTATCCGGGGTGTAGGGTGTGGTGATGTCATTACCTGTGACCCCTGGCTTGCCCAGGGCGTCACATTCCCCCTTAGCAAAATGCAGACCGTCGGCGGGCTGCCCGTCCAACACCGGTTTTATTTTTCTGAAAAAGATAAAACATAATACAAGTATAATAACTTCATCCCACAGCGTGAGGCACTTTGCTTAAACGTTACGGTAACATTTCAAACGGTTGCTGCTGCCGCTCTCTCCCACCCAAGTAACCTGGCCCTGATGCTGCCCCTAAGAAACAGGCAGCACCCCTTGACCCCAGTCCTGAACCAAGTCACCCGAGCGGGATCGTCCTTCCCCTCCAGAGGGTAGCCACCGGTTCCGGTGGTGGCTGGGCCCCAGCCTGCTCCACTGCGGGCCCTCCCTCCAACCTGCCTCTCCGGAGGTGGTAACGGTTAGCTGCAACAAAACATTTTTATTTACATGCCACTTAACGTTTGTGGTTGCCCTGCAAGTTCTCGGGCCTGTTCATAGAGAGTTCCCTATGCATAAACTGTGGATGGTCCCCACGGGGACAACGGTGCCGGCAACGACCGGTTTAAATCAGGTGCAGACAATCAGATGACTTTTCGGTTAATCATTTCTCTCATTATTTTCTTATAACTTTCAACTTGTAAACACACACACTTCCTTCCCCCTTTAAAGGACGGTTTCCCTGTACCTAAGTGGGGGTCTACCTAGGTTGGGACGGGTGGACCTCCGGGGTCCGGTGTAAGTGGGGCTAGGCAGTGGGGCAGAGGGAACGATCAGTTCCTCCTCCCTGCTATCGTGTGGGGCAGGTGGAGGCATAGGGGAGCCGGGTACAGGTTCATCCCTGGGCACTGGTACTGGCTCACGGTTGACCGCCTCCATCACTTCTTCATCCACGGGTTGTGGGAACAGTATCACTGGAAGAATCACCGTGCCATTCTGTGTAGGCCAGTCCGCTGGGAAGTCACCCATCACGGTGTGGATTACCTCTTCTGTCTTCTCCGCTGGTGGAGGAACCGGAACTTCAGCCGCTGCCCTCAGTGCTGGTGGGCACCTCTTCAGATGGTCCCGGGAAACTGTGGCCAAAGTGCCCCCTTGGTCACGACTGATCTGGTAGGCCTTTCCATCTTCCCATCCTGTGGGCTGTATGACGTATGGAGTTTGTTCCCATTGATCATCCAGCTTGTGGGTCCTCCTTTTCCGCTTCAGCACTACATCTCCAGGCTGGAAAGGGCCAGCAGACACCCTTTGATTGAAGCGCTGCTCCTGCTGTTCCCGACTCCGACTCAAGTTCTTCTCTACATATTCTTGCATCTGCCGGTATTGCACCCTCCGCCGAGCTTCCCATCCAGCTGTCGAAGGGAGTGCTTCTGGGGCCTCCAACCCCATATCCAGATCCACCGGTAGCTGACCGGGCCGAGCCCTCATCAGGTATGCTGGGGTGCACTTCGTTGAGCTGGAAAAGATATTGTTATACATATCGACCAAGTCGGGTAGCTTCTCCGGCCACAGGTTCCGCTCTTCCATGGCAACGTCTTGAGGAGTCCCAGGACCAAGTGGTTCATCTTCTCACACATGCCGTTGGTCTGGGCATGGTAAGGGGTGGTCCGGATCTTCTTGCAGCCGTACAACTGGCAGAACTCATGGAACACCTCCGCTTCAAAGGCCGGGCCTTGGTCAGTAAGCACCTTCTCAGGGTATCCATGTGGTCGGCAGAAATAAGCCTGGAACGCTCTAGCGGCAGTACGACCAGTTAGGTCCTTGACTGGGACAACCACCATGAACCTCGAATAGTGGTCTACTATGGTCAGAGCGTAGGTGTACCCACTTCGGCTGGGGGTGAGCTTGACATGGTCCAGGGCGACCAGCTCCAGTGGCTGATGTGTAACGATCGGGTGTAGGGGCGCCTTCTGGCTAGCCTCGTCCTTCCTCCTCAGCGTGCAAGGACCGCACTCTCGGCACCAGGCCTCTACAGACTCCCGCATCCCACTCCAATAGAACCGCTCTCTCAACAGCATCTCCAGCTTCTTCCATCCGAAGTGTCCGGCACCATCATGGTATGCCTACAGAACGGTGGGCACATTAGCTTGGGGAATCACCAACTGGCGGATTTTCTCATGAGTCTTCGGGTTAATCAGCTCACGGTACAGCTTCCCTTGATATAGATACAGCCGGGTCCGCTCCTTCCACAAGCGTTGGGCTTCAGCTGGGGTGGCAGGGTCCATCCCAGCAGCGCCTTGCTCCACCAGGGTCTTGACTAGGCGGACAGTGGGCGCCTGATTTTGAGCTTCCTGCCACTCCTGACTGGGCAGTGGGTCCAGGTTCACCCGTTGTTGGTGGACATGTACCTTCTCAGTTGGCGGCTGGTGAAATGCAGGTAACTCGATCTCTTCGAGGTCGTCATCCTCGCACCCTTCTTCTGACAAGTGGGGCATCCGAGAGAGTGCATCAGCATTAACATTGACACGACCGGCCCTGTATTTGATTGTGAAGTCATAGTTGGCTAGCCTGGCCACCCACCGCTGTTCCAACGCACCCAACTTCGCCGTGTCCAGGTGGGTCAGTGGATTGTTATCCGTGAAAGCGGTGAATTTTGCTGCAGCCAAGTAATGGCGGAACCGCTCGGTGATAGCCCACACCAGCGCCAGAAGCTCGAGCTTGAAGGAGCTGTAGTTCTCAGGGTTCCTTTCCGTCGGTCGGAGCTTTCGGCTCGCATAAGCAATCACTTTTTCCTTCCCGTCCTGGACCTGGGATAGGACTGCCCCCAAACCCACATTGCTGGCATCAGTGTAGAGGATGAATGGGTGGCTGTAATCAGGGTACGCTAGGATCTCCTCTCCGGTCAAGGCCGCTTTCAGCTGGCGGAAGGATTCCTCATGCCTCTCTTCCCACAGCAGTGGGGCTCCAAGGGGTCTACCGCCCTTGGTCTGCCCCACGAGGAGGTCTTGCATGGGGGCAGCCATCTTCGTGTATCCTTTGATGAAGCGACGGTAGTACCCTACTAGACCCAGAAACTGCCTTACTTCCCTCACTGTGGTTGGCCTCGGCCAGTCTTGGATGGCAGTGATCTTCTCGGGGTCGGTGGCGACACCTTCTGCTCCCACTACATGCCCCAGGTACTGCACTCTGGGTTTCAACAGATGACACTTGGAGGGCTTCAACTTCATCCCGTACTTGGCAAGGGACGCGAACACCTCGGCCAGGTGTTCCAGATGGGCTTCATATGTCTGTGAATACACAATTACATCATCCAGGTACAACAGGACGGTCTCAAAATTCAGGTGCCCCAAACAGCACTCCATCAGCCGTTGGAAGGTACCAGGGGCATTGCACAACCCGAACGGCATACTGTTGAATTCACAGAGTCCCATAGGGGTGGTAAAGGCAGTTTTCTCTCGGTCTTCGGGCGCCACGGCCACCTGCCAGTACCCACTGGTGAGGTCAAGGGTGGAGAAGTAGTTTGCGGTTCTCAGTGCGGACAAGGACTCCTCGATACGGGGCAGAGGGTAGGCATCTGTTAGGGCCAGATGGACGGGTAGACCCTGGAGGTGGATCCACTGGGCTGAACTCCCGGATGAGGGAAAGGAGTCCGGCAGCCGGAGCACTGTAGGTAGCAGGACAGTCCGTGCACTGGGAGAATACGGAGAAGTCCCTGGGACCACGAGGTCACTGATGGTGGTCCGGGTGACGGATCTCAGGTTCGGAAGCCGTGATGGTGTCAGGCGGGGTCGGAACCGTTGGAGCGAGATGACGGGTCACCGCAGGGATCCGAGATGGTACGGACTGTCAGGATGGCAGATGGGCAGCGTTCGGGGTTCGAGGTACCGCAGGACCGGATGGCGATGCAGGATCGGCTCTAGAAGATAGAGAGGTAAGTATCTCACAAAACACAAGGAGACCTGACTCCTAGCTTGGGAAAACACGAAGATCAGGCCCCGCCCCCTTGGACAATAACCCCTTTATACCCTGTACCTGTTCTGCATCATTTCCTGTTAATGGACGCTGGCCCTTTAAGAAAGGGTCAGTGACCGCGCGCGTGCCCTAATGCGCATGCGCGCGGCCCGGGTGCCAGAAGCCAGGGAAGGAAGCTGAGAGGAGGACGCAGGGGAGCCGGCCAGGACCTGGGAAGCCGTCGGACGCCGGGATCGGAGACCAGGGGGCCTGGGAAGGACGGGCACCGGAGGCTGGAGAGCGGGGAGCGTGGCAGGTGAGCCGGGGAGCGGAGCTGAGGACCCGGGGAGCGGAGCAGAGGACCCGGGGAGGGGAGCCGAGGACCCGGGGAGCGTGACAGTACCCCCCCCCCACGCCCCCCTCCCCGCAACCGGGACATGAAGGCACGGATCAGAGGAGTGCCCACGTTCTCCCTGGGCTCCCAGGACCTATCCTCAGGACCATACCCCTCCCAGTCCACCAGGAAGAACTGTCGACTCCGTACGGTCTTCATGGCCACGATATCCCTTACCGCATAGATGTCGTCATCGGCAATAGGTGGAGGAGCCGGACTGGCAGCAGCGGAGAAGGGACCAAGGACAACCGGCTTGAGCAGGGAGACGTGGAATGAGTTGGGTATCCTCATCGTGGCCGGGAGCTGTAGCTTGTAGGAGACCTCATTGATCTTGTTGAGGACTTTAAACGGCCCGATGTAGCGAGGACCCAGCTTGTATGATGGTATCTTCAAGCGGACGTACTTGGAAGCAAGCCAGACGAGATCTCCAGGAGAGAAACACGGAGGGTCCAGACGTCTCTTGTCTGCGTGTCGTTTCATCCGTAGGGAAGCACGCCCAAGGGACGCCTTGACAGAGTCCCAAATGGTTGCAAAGTCACGGGCTACAGTATCAGCAGCAGGGACATCCGAAGAAGGGGATACCGGCAATGGGACGGAGGGCTGGAGTCCGTAAACGACCTGGAAGGGAGAGCTGGAGGACGACTCACTGATGTGGTGATTATGGGAGAATTCTGCCCAAGGAAGAAGCGTGGACCAATCGTCATGATGGGCGTTCACGTAGTGACGTAAGAAAGATGTCAATATTTGATTGATCCTCTCCACTTGGCCATTAGACTGAGGATGGTAGGCAGATGAAAAGTCTAGAGTCACTCCCAGATGTTTGCAGAGAGCCCTCCAGAAGCGGGAGGTAAACTGAGTTCCTCTGTCGGACACGATGTGTGATGGGAAGCCATGCAAGCGGAAGATGTGATGTATATAGGCGTCCGCGAGTTCCTGAGCAGAGGGCAATCCAGCCATAGGAACGAAATGGGCCATTTTAGAGAATCGATCCACCACGACCCATATGACTGTGTGTCCGGAGGACAATGGCAAGTCCGTAATAAAGTCCATCGCTATGTGTTGCCAGGGAACGGAGGGTATGGGCAGAGGCAGAAGACGGCCGTATGGCAGGTGTTTGGGTGTCTTGTTCCTGGCACAGGAGGAGCAGGCAGAGACAAAAGAGGCGACGTCCGTGCGCAGGGATGGCCACCAGTAATGACGTACAATAGCGCTCCATGTTTTCTTCTGACCTGCATGACCGGCTGTTTTCGAGGCATGACCCCAGTGTAACACTTTTTGCCTGTCTGTCTCAGAGACATAGGTCTTCCCGGGCGGTATCTGGGCCAGGGTGACAGGAGTCACCGGAATAATCTTGCTTGGACAGATGATGGGTTGAGATGTCTCTTCCTCCTGTTCCATGGGCACGAAAGACCTAGACAAGGCATCAGCGCGTACATTCTTGTTTGCGGGTCGGAAATGAAGCTGGAAGTCGAACCGGGCAAAGAACAAGGACCACCTGGCTTGCCGTGGGTTCAGTCGCTGAGCAGTCCGCAGGTATTCCAGGTTTTTGTGGTCCGTGTAAACAATGACAGGGTACACTGCTCCTTCCAGAAGATAGCGCCATTCCTCCAGAGCCAGTTTGACCGCCAATAGCTCTCGGTCACCGATGGTGTAATTGCGTTCAGGCGTGGAGAAGCTCTTGGAGAAGAAACCGCACGTCACCATCTTCCCGGAGGAGGACTTCTGCATGAGCACTGCTCCGGCTCCCGAGGAGGAGGCATCCACCTCCAAGGTGAACTGGCGGTTTAACTCTGGACGGTGGAGTACAGGAGAGGAGGCAAAGGCTCGCTTTAGAGCGCCAAACGCGGCGTCGGCCGCAGGTGACCAGTCCTTTGGATTAGCCCCCTTCTTGGTCAAGGCGGAGAGAGGAGCAGTCAGAGCCGAGAAGTGAGGAATGAACTGGCGGTAATAGTTAGCGAATCCCAGAAAGCGTTGGATTGCCTTCAGTCCAGAAGGAGGAGGCCAGTTGAGAATGGAAGAGACCTTCTTTGGATCCATCTGCAGTCCGGTATCGGTGATGAGGTACCCCAGGAAGGGGAGAGAAGACTGTTCGAAGACGCACTTCTCGTATTTGGCGTACAGACGATTCTCTCTCAGTCGTTGTAGAACCAGTTGCACGTTCTCTCGGTGGGTCTGGAGGTCCGGAGAGAAGACAAGGATGTCGTCCAGATATACCACCACACAGACGTAGAGAAGGTCCCGAAACACATCGTTCACTAATTCTTGGAAGACAGCTGGTGCATTACACAGGCCGAAGGGCATCACGCAGTATTCGTAGTGCCCATCGCGAGTGTTGAACGCGGTCTTCCATTCATCCCCTGAGCGGATACGGACCAGGTTGTAGGCACCCCGAAGATCCAACTTGGTGAACACACGAGCTCCTCTGAGCCGATCAAACAATTCGGGGATGAGCGGCAGGGGGTACTTGTTTTTCACGGTGATCAGGTTCAATCCCCGGTAGTCTATACATGGGCGTAGGTCACCCTCTTTCTTCTTTACGAAGAAGAAGCCTGCTCCAGCAGGAGAGGAGGATCTCCGGATGAATCCCTTAGCCAGGCTCTCTGTGAAGTACGTAGACATGGCCCTTGTTTCGGCTGGAGAGAGTGGATATATCCGTCCTCGAGGTGGTGTAGTTCCCGGGAGCAGGTCAATGGCACAATCGTAAGGACGATGTGGTGGAAGTACTTCGGACTCCTTCTTGTCAAAGACGTCCACGAAGGACCAATAGGCTGAGGGCAGTCCCGGTAGGGACTCGGGAACCGGAGGTCGCCGGATGGGTTGTATGGTCTTCAGACACCTCTCATGGCAAGAAGACCCCCATCGAGTAATATCGCCAGTGCCCCAGCTGACTGAAGGCTCGTGTGTCCGCAACCAGGGAAGGCCCAGCAGGATTTGATGTGACATATGTGGGAGGACGTAGAGAGCGATGTTCTCGGTGTGCAGAGCACCGATACGCAGTTCAAGCGGCTTGGTGATCCAGGAGATGGTGTCAGAGAGAGGTCTCCCATCCACAGAGGCAATCACGAGGGGCTTGTCGAGTGGAGTAACAGGCACCCGGTACTTGTCCACCGTGGCCTGCTGGATGAAGTTGCCTGCTGCCCCAGAATCGAGGTACGCCTCAGCCGTAAACCGCGTCTCTCCCGTTGTTACTTGCACAGTCCATGTAACTGGGTCTGAGAGAGTCCCAGCACCTAGGGTGGCCTCTCCTACCAACCCTAGGCTTTGGAGTTTCCCGGCCTCTCTGGACAGGCGCGTAGCAGGTGTGTGCCCTCTCCGCAGTAAAAGCAGAGACCCTTGGCGAGCCGCTCTGCTCGACGTTGTTCAGACTGTCGCACACGGTCGATCTGCATGTTCATGGACGGAGACACCAGAGGCCGTTGACTGGAGTACGGCGGGCTTCCGTGGAGGAGAGGAATGCCGTACCGGACGTCTCTCACGGGATATCTCTTTGGACCGCTCCTGAAAGCGTATGTCCACTCGAGTCGCTAGGGTAATCAGGGCGTCCAGGGTGGACGGTACATCACGTCCAGCCAGCTCATCTTTGATTCGACCCGATAGTCCTTCCCAGAAGGCGGCGGTTAGGGCCTCGTTATTCCACCCGAGTTCTGACGCCAAGGTGCGGAAACGGATGGCGTATTGACCCACCGTCAGTGTTCCCTGACGTAACCGGAGAAGTGATGACGCAGACGCGGAGGCGCGTCCGGGTTCGTCAAAGGTGCTGCGAAAGGCCTGCAGGAACTCCTGGAGGTTCTTGGTCATAGGTTCCTCCTTCTCCCACAAGGGGTTCATCCACGCCAGTGCCTCGCCCTCTAGGTGAGACATGATGAAGGCGACCTTGGCTTGGTCGGAGGCAAACAGATGTGGCAGCTGCGTGAAATGGAGGGAGCATTGGTTTATAAACCCCCTGCAGGTCTTGGGATCTCCGGCGTACCGGGGTGGTGAGGCCAAACGCAGTCTGGAAGCATCCGAAGAGGCAGCCACGGGAGCGGGGGTCGTGGCTTGACTAGTGGAGGCTCGGGATGTTGAAGACGTGACTGCCGCTTGTAGCGTGGTCAGGCGGGTGTCCACAGAAGTCATAAAGTTCAGCATGAGGGTCTGGACTTCACGCTGGCGTTGGAGTTCCTCATGCAAGGCCGCTAGTGCTTCGGCGGGATCCATGGCCTGATCTTACTGTTAGGGCCAGATGGACGGGTAGACCCTGGAGGTGGATCCACTGGGCTGAACTCCCGGATGAGGGAAAGGAGTCCGGCAGCCGGAGCACTGTAGGTAGCAGGACAGTCCGTGCACTGGGAGAATACGGAGAAGTCCCTGGGACCACGAGGTCACTGATGGTGGTCCGGGTGACGGATCTCAGGTTCGGAAGCCGTGATGGTGTCAGGCGGGGTCCGGAACCGTTGGAGCGAGATGGGTCACCGCAGGGATCCGAGATGGTACGGACTGTCAGGATGGCAGATGGGCAGCGTTCGGGGTTCGAGGTACCGCAGGACCGGATGGCGATGCAGGATCGGCTCTAGAAGATAGAGAGGTAAGTATCTCACAAAACACAAGGAGACCTGACTCCTAGCTTGGGAAAACACGAAGATCAGGCCCCGCCCCCTTGGACAATAACCCCTTTATACCCTGTACCTGTTCTGCATCATTTCCTGTTAATGGACGCTGGCCCTTTAAAAAAGGGTCAGTGACCGCGCGCGTGCCCTAATGCGCATGCGCGCGGCCCGGGTGCCAGAAGCCAGGGAAGGAAGCTGAGAGGAGGACGCAGGGGAGCCGGCCAGGACCTGGGAAGCCGTCGGACGCCGGGATCGGAGACCAGTTGGCCTGGGAAGGACGGGCACCGGAGGCTGGAGAGCGGGGAGCGTGGCAGGTGAGCCGGGGAGCGGAGCTGAGGACCCGGGGAGCGGAGCAGAGGACCCGGGGAAGGGAGCCGAGGACCCGGGGAGCGTGACAGCATCTTTATGTGTTATCTGGTTAATCTTCCGGTAATCCACACACATCCGCATGGTGCCGTCCTTCTTCTTAACCAGCACCAACGCGGCGGCCCAGGGACTACAGCTGTCCCTGATAACCCCTGCCTCCCTCATGTTCCTCAACATGTCCTTGGCGCACTGGTAGTGTGCAGGGGGAATGGGCCTGTACCTCTCTTTGATAGGGGGATGTCCACCGGTAGGGATATGGTGTTGGACCCCTTTAATCTGCCCAAAGTCTAGGGTATGTTTGCTAAAAACTTGCTCATACTCCCGTACCACCCTGTATACCCCTTCTTTGTGATGTGTAGGGGTGTTGTCAGTGCCTACGTGTAGGCTACACGTGTAGCTGTTGGTGCCACTCATCCAACTCTCCTTTGAACCGGTGAGTGCTGGCAGCAGGTGGTGAAACTGGAGGAGCTGCTTCGTGGATGGTGTGGGGATCTAGGGTGAGCAACTTGGCAAGTGTAGCATACCGGGGAAGCCTGACTTCTTCCTCCCCACAGTTCAGCACCCTCACGGGCACTCTCCCCTTCTTTACATCTACCACCCCTCGGGCGGCCATTACTGTGGGCCAGTGTTCGGAGGGCATGGGCTCTATCATGGCAGGGTAGTCACGCCCCTGAGGCCCTACTGCTGCCCTACACCAAATCATCATCTCACTCCTAGGGGGCACCATCAACGGGGCAGCATCCATCACTCTCACCCCACCAATCTCTCCTCCCGTCGAGGTTACATGCTGGCGGTACATCAAGGCTCGGATCTCACGCTGCACAGCTCTCTGTCGGCTCCCCGCCGCCGTGGCGGCCAGCTGCTGCAGTAGGGTCAACACATCACTCATACAGTGCTCCATCACATTGGTTCCTAGCACTATCTTCGGGTTATGATCACTGGGTTCATTCATGATCACAATCATACCCTGGTGTTGCAGTTCAGCTCGCCCCACAGTCATGGCCACTTGTTTATATCCCACTTGGGTCAGCGGGAGTCCGTCAGCAGCAATCAGTGTTATACTAGCATCTGGGGGAGCCAGCTCGTTTGTTCCCCAATACCGTTGGTACAATGTGTATGGTATGGTAGTTACCTGTGATCCAGTGTCCAAGAGAGCCATCACCGGTATGCCGTCCACAGCCACGGGGATGATGGGCCGGGCCCCGATATACCGGTCCCGCCAGTCTGGGGGGCCACGGGGTTCTACTCCTGAGGATTGGCCCGTGGACCCAGGGGTTGCTCGTTTAACGGGCACTGTCGGAAGTAATGGCCAGGCTTGCTACACTTGTAACAGATTGGAGGTCTGTTCCGCGGATCATTAGCCCTTCTCCGCTGCATCCAGGGAACATCCTCAGGGCTGTCGGCGAGCTGTATCTTTGCCGGAGGCTGGGGTCTGGTCAGAGGCTGGAGTGCGGCGAGAATTTTGGCGAGGTCTCCATCCATGCGGCGGACCTGGGCAGCCAGTTCTTCCATTGTACTGCTTGGGGCTGTAGGTACTGGAGAAGCTAGTATAGCAGGGGCCACCACGACGGGGGCCATCTCAATTGGCCATGGGGCTGGCTCCAAGACTTCCGAAGCTGGGGGTTGCAGAGCTTTAATGGCCCGCTCTTTTAACACAGCAAAGTCCACATCAGGGTGTTCCAGGGCCCACAGCCGGAGTTGTTTGCGATCCTCGGAGGACCTCATCCCCTGCACAAATTGCTCTACTAACATTTTGTTGCTCTCCGCCTCATTGATGGGATTTACCCGCCTCAGTGTGCGGAGTGCGGTTTGCAGACGTAAAGCATAGTCCCGGATACTGTCCACAGGTCGTTGCCGACATTGGTAAAACTGCATTCTCAGCTCAGCTTCAGTACGGGTCTCAAAGGCAGTCTGTAGTCTCTCAAAGATGGTGGCTACAGAGGACCGGTCCCCCTCGGCCCAGGTCTCCGCCTCCTGCTCAGCCGCGCCGGTTAGCTGCCCTAGCACTACCGCTGCACCTTGCTTATCAGTCAGGGGGTATAATTCCAGGAGCGGGCTAAGTTTTTTCCGGAAGACCTGTAACGCATCAGGTTTCCCATCGTACTGCGGCAGCCAGGTAGCTCCGGGCACATAGGGCAAGGAGAACGGCATCACCTGAGCGAGAGCCGGGGCCGCGGCACCCCCCGCCAGCGCGGCCGGGACCTGGGCAGGCCCATTCCCATCCACGGGTGCCACTGCAGCTGCGACCACCGCTCCTCCAGCGGCTCCATCGGGCGCAGACATCTTGTTTCCGTCCCCCTTAGCCTCTTTCCGGCTCCTCCCCTATCGGGGCGGGGTTTTGGCCTTCGCGCCTCCACTACTCGAGGAGACGCTCGAGCGGGAACTCTTCGCGCCAAAGGTGGCGGCTTCTGAAATTTTCTGGCCGGATACCTCCGGCTATAACTAGGCGCACCTCCACCCAACGGCAGAGCGGTAAGATCCTGTTCGTGATGCCAAGTTGTCGCGGGCGGAGGAGGGGACGCAGCGCTCTCCCTACTGCTCGGCTCCGGCCGTCGCTGCCGCTGCGGCCTGCTGCTGCTCGGTGGCTCGAGCGATGGGCCGGATCCCGGGGACTCGAGCGGCGCTCCTCGCCCGTGAGTGAAAGGGGATTGGTTTTTGGGATTGTTTATTGTCCGTGACGCCACCCACGGTTGTGGTGATTGTGTGGACACCACCGCTGCTCTGTATGGGGATCCCGGGAGCGGTGACAGGGAGCAGCAAAGTTGTTAGTTCTCCCCTCCGTGAGTAGGGGGTGGTTGTCCCGGGGCCCAGCGATGAGGTGTAGGATGAGGGATGGCAGGGCCGGTGCAGGGCCTGGTCAGGTGCAGGGACGCGGGGGCAGCGCTGTGCCTCACGGCACGGTGGTAATCACTCAGCCTGAGACGATGACACAGTTCTCGATAAAACACACGGCTGGAAAGACGGTTCCCACGGACGGCTGCTGTTGCTTTTCCCCGGTAGTTAACGGTGACTGTCACTTTTCCTGCACCTAAGTTCACTGTTGGTAGCGATGGATTCCCACCGGTAACCCGCTCCCCAACTTAGATATGGGCCGGAGGAGCCCCTCTTTGCCTGCAGGCGCCGGCCCTGAGAAACTGGTGTCCTGGCGGTGGCGGTGTCTCTCGCATAGGGTTGGACTGTTGCCTTCAATCGGGACTTAGTTGTTTGGAGACCCAGGAGGTCCCCTTCACTGACGGATTTGGCAAATTCACGGCGACTCCAAGCCTTGCCGGGATCCGAAAGGCCCCTGCCAATGGTGCTGGCTTCTCCTTGTGTACCGGTCCGGTACCGCCGGGCCACTACCCGTCCGCGGTCCCTTCGGCAACTCCGATCAGCCTCCACTGCAGACGGTCACCGCCGTCTGCTAACCTTGCTGTCTCAGTCCGGGGCACACACCCAGACTAACTTCAGGCTTTCAAACTGTCACTACTCTCCCTGTACTCCTTTCCTCTCCTCTCACTTTGAACTCCAAACTAATCTGCCTGGTTTCCCGCCTCCAGGACTGTGAACTCCTCGGTGGGCGGAGCCAACCGCCTGGCCCACCCCCTGGTGTGGACATCAGCCCCTGGAGGAAGGCAACAAGGATTTAAGGTTTAGCTTTGGTGTACCTATCCGGGGTGTAGGGTGTGGTGATGTCATTACCTGTGACCCCTGGCTTGCCCAGGGCGTCACATAGGCGAATAGTGAAATATTTGGGTTTGGATTATCCTATCCGCATACTGAGTATTATTTCACTATTCGTCACAAATAACAAACTTAAGGGAAGTCAATGGAAAACCTGACGATTTTTCTGGGAAATCTTCAAGAAAATGCTCGGGTTCCTTATTGACTTGGATTAGATTAGTTTTTCATGACGAATACTAGACTAATACTTGGTATTCGAATAGAAAATTCTGAGCCCGAATATTTCACTATTAGCACATCTTTAGTAATAGCAATTTCTGTACAGCAGTGCAAAATTTGGTGGTGCTGTATTGGTAATAGAAATCATATCATACACATAAGACATTATTTTTTTTTCTTATTACGTCTTTACGTGTGAAACAAACTGTACCATTTTGGAATTTGTACTACTTGAATAACTGCATCTCTCTTTTTTTCTTCCACATGAAGCTTTTTGACCTAAAATGGCAAAAAAAAACAACTAACAAGAACAATGTGAACAAGTTTTCATTCATGTGGTGATGTAGCTTCCTGACACTAGGTGGAGCCAATGATGTAAATGTTAGTAACACATGTAGAACACTTAATGGCAATATACCATAAAAAAAGTAAACAAATTTACAGTAATAGGGTAAGCACACACGGTGAGAAAAATGGAGAAAGTGGAATACGATAAAAAATTGCATTCCACCAGGACCCATGTTACTCTATGGGGCCGCTCCCATGAGCAATTTTTTTCTCAGCCTTAGGCCTTGTGCGCACTAGGCGTTTTTGCCGCGTTTTTAGCGGCGTTTTTTACCGCGTTTTTGTGCTGAAAACGCAGTGACATTGCTTCCCCAGCAATGTCAATGGGTTTTCAGAAGTGCTGTCTGCACACAGCGTTTTTTTTTTAGCTGCGTTTTTGTGGTGACCACAAAAACGCAGCATGTCAATTATTTCTGCGTTTTTCACTGCGTTTTTCACCCATTGAGTTCAATGAGATGTTCAAAAACGCAATGAAAAAGGCACATTGCAAATATAGCTGCGTTTCTATGACTAAAAACGCAGCTATAAACGCAAGGGGTGGGTACTACAGTGACGTGTACAGGAAGAGGATTCCTTCTGTTGGTAAACACAGAAGCATGAATCCTCCCGGTACCGTCACCGCTGCTTCCACCTCCCGTCCTGTGCATGTCAGCTCCGTGCGGCGCCATGTCTGGGCGGGAGGTGGAGGCAGCGGCGAAAACCAAAGTGAACAGTAGAAAAAAAAAATGTCATATATACTCACCTGTCTGCAGGGTCCCGGTGCCATGTCCGCTCCTGTCCCGGTCCCGCCGCTCTGGCTGTGTGCAGTCTCCCCGGGGCAGGACCTTGCTTGCAGGACCTGGCGGTGGATCACCTGATGCAGTCACCTGACGCATCAGCTGATCGTAATTCTCGCGGTGTCGCCCGGCCGGCTATCAGCTGATCCTGCCGTCAGGGGACTTCATCAGCTGATTACCGGCAGCTCCGGCAGCGATGGGACAGGATCAGACTCTCATCCGATCGCTGCAAGAGCTGCCGGTAATCAGCACATAAGTGAGTATTATTTTTTTTTTTCTACTGATGCATCTGCTGATTGTATAACTGGCTTTTATACAATCAGCTGATGTGTGATGTGATTCAGGCACTTGATCCTGACACATCATCTGATCGCTTTGCCTTCCAGCAAACCGATCAGATGATATTGGATCCGGATTGGACGGCGCGGGACCCTGACCCAGGATTACTGCGGAGGGGGGTTCTTTATTTCAATAAAGATGGAGTCACTAATTGTGTTGTGTTTTATTTCTAATAAAAAAAAATTTCTGTGTGTTGTTTTTTTTTTTTTTTTATCATTACTAGAAATTCATGGTGGCCATGTCTAATATTGGCGTGACACCATGAATTTCGGGCTTAGGGCTAGCTGATAATATACAGCTAGCCCTAACTCCATTATTACCTAGCTAGCCACCCGGCATCAGGGCAGCTGGAAGAGTTGGATACAGCGCCAGAAGATGGCGCTTCTATGAAAGCGCCATTTTCTGGGGTGGCTGCGGACTGCAATTCGCAGTGGGGGTGCCCAGAGATCTTGGGCACCCTGCACTGTGGATTCCAATCCCCAGCTGCCTAGTTGTACCCGGCTGGACTCAAAAATTAGGCGAAGCCCACGTCATTTTTTTTTTTTTTAATTATTTCATGAAATTCATGAAATAATTAAAAAAAAAGGGCTTCTCTATATTTTTGGTTCCCAGCCGGGTACAAATAGGCAGCTGGGGGTTGGGGGCAGCCCGTTCCTGCCTGCTGTACCCGGCTAGCATACAAAAATATGGCGAAGCCCATGTCATTTTTTTTTTCTTTTTGGGCAAAAAACTGCATACACTAGTGAATGGAGGATGCTGAGCCTTGTAGTTCTGCAGCTGCTGTCTGCTCTCCTGCATACACTAGTTCTGCAGCTGTCTGCTCTCCTGCATACAATGAACATTTTGAAGAAGGAAATGACATCAGACCTTTTTTTTTTTTTTTATCATTACTAGAAATTCATGGTGGCCATGTCTAATATTGGCGTGACACCATGAATTTCGGGCTTAGGGCTAGCTGATAATATACAGCTAGCCCTAACTCCATTATTACCTAGCTAGCCACCCGGCATCAGGGCAGCTGGAAGAGTTGGATACAGCGCCAGAAGATGGCGCTTCTATGAAAGCGCCATTTTCTGGGGTGGCTGCGGACTGCAATTCGCAGTGGGGGTGCCCAGAGATCTTGGGCACCCTGCACTGTGGATTCCAATCCCCAGCTGCCTAGTTGTACCCGGCTGGACTCAAAAATTAGGCGAAGCCCACGTCATTTTTTTTTTTTTTAATTATTTCATGAAATTCATGAAATAATTAAAAAAAAAGGGCTTCTCTATATTTTTGGTTCCCAGCCGGGTACAAATAGGCAGCTGGGGGTTGGGGGCAGCCCGTTCCTGCCTGCTGTACCCGGCTAGCATACAAAAATATGGCGAAGCCCATGTCATTTTTTTTTTCTTTTTGGGCAAAAAACTGCATACACTAGTGAATGGAGGATGCTGAGCCTTGTAGTTCTGCAGCTGCTGTCTGCTCTCCTGCATACACTAGTTCTGCAGCTGTCTGCTCTCCTGCATACAATGAACATTTTGAAGAAGGAAATGACATCAGACCTTTTTTTTTTTTTTTTTTCATCAACAATCTTTAATGGCATTGTGCACTGATTAAAAACGCAGTGAGCAAAAACGCATGCGTTTTTGTCGCGTTTTTTTAGCCGCGGGTGCGTTTTTTGAGACAAAAACGCACATAAAAACGCAGCGTGAAAAAAACGCCTAGTGCGCACATACCCTTATTGGAACTGAGAAAACAGTCACAGCATGAGACAAGTCTATGGGTGCAAGAGAAACATTGCATTGCACTCGCATTACACTGGTGTAATGTGAGTGCAGTGCGAGAATTGCATCAGCTGACAATGGAGGAGATGGGGAGATTACTCCCTCCCTCTCCTCCGCAGCACCCGCCCTGTCCTACGCGGCTGTGCTGTGATCGCAGCAGAGCAGGAGCCAAGTGTCATGTGATTGACTCGCATTAGTGCCCATGTGGCAGCAGCCTTAATGTGTTAATTTAAAATAATTTATATTTAAACTTTCTAAATGGTTTAAAATATTAAAAATTAACAATTTTTAATACTTTAAACTTTTAAACACAAAGTTATGAGGGTAACTGATCACATTTGTCATGAAAACCAAGTGTACTGCTAGCTTGCATTATGACTGCGGTAACAGTGGGCATGATCTGCTCTAAGGGGTACTTTGCATGTTGCGACATCGCTACTGCAATGTCGTCGGGGTCAAATAGAAAGTGACGCACATCCGGCGCCGATAACGACGTTGCAACGTGTAAAGCCTAGATGCGCCGATAAACGATCGCAAAAGCGTCGTAAATCGGCGATCTGTGTAGCGTCGGTCATTTCCATAATGTCGGTACGATGTTGTTCCTCGTTCCTGCGGCAGCACATATCGCTGTGTGTGAAGCCGCAGAAGCGAGGAACATCTCCTTACCTGCGGCCGCCGTCTATGCGAAAGGAAGGAGGTGGGCGGGATGTTTACGTCCCGCTCATCTCCGCCCCTCCGCTTCTATTGGCCGCCTGCCGTGTGACGTTGCTATGACGCCGCATGACCCGCCCCCTTAGGAAGGAGGCGGGTCGCCGGCCAGAGCAACGTCGCAGGGCAGGTAAGTCCGTGTAAAGCTGCCGTAGCGATAATGTTCGCTACGGCAGCTATCACCAGATATCGCATGTGCAACGGGGGCGGGTACTATCACGCTCGGCATCGCTAGCATCGGCTAGAGATGTCGCAGCGTGCAAAGTACCCCTTAGGCTACTTTTACACATCCGGTTTGAGCACTGCGGCTCAATCCGGCTGTGAAACCTATGCAACGGATGCAGCGAAAACACCGCATCCTTTGCATAAGTTTTTACATGCGGCCGGTCCGTTTTTTTCCGGTTGCGGCACGCTACTGAGCATGCGCAGTGGAAGAAACCGCATGCGGCGGCCGGATGCGGTTTTTTCCGCATCGCGCCGCATGCGGCGTCCATAGGCATGCATTGAAAATGCGCCGCAGCGGCCGGATGCGGCGCAATGCGGTTTTTTTTTGCCGGAGCAAAAAACGTTGCAGGCAACGTTCCATCCGGCCGCGGCATCGGCTAAATCTGCCGCATGCGGCAAAAACTGGACCGAACGCAAGCCCATGCGGCATAATACGGCACTAATGTAAGTCTATGCAAAAAAAACCGCAACCGGCGGCAAAAAAAACGGTTGCGGTTTTTCTGCAGAGTGCCGTATTGTGCCGCAGAGCAAAAACCGGATGTGTGAAAGTAGCCTTAGGGGCACTTTGCACACTGCGACATTGCAGGCCGATGCTGCGATGCCGAGTGCGATAGTCCCCGCCCCCGTCGCAGCAGCGATATGCGGTGATAGCTGGCGTAGCGAAAATTATCGCTACGCCAACTTCACACACACACTCACCTGCCGTGCGACGTCCCTGTGGCCGGCGACCCGCCTCCTTGTTAAGGGGGCGGGTCGTGCGGCGTCACTGCGACGTCACACGGCAGGCGGCCAATCGGAGCGGAGGGGCGGAGATGAGCAGGATGTAAACATCCTGCCCACCTCCTTCCTTCCGCATATCCTACGGAAGCCGCGGTGACGCCGGTAGGAGATGTTCCTCGCTCCTGCGGCTTCACACACAGCGATGTGTGCTGCCGCAGGAGCGAGGAACAACATCGGACCGTCGCGTCAGCGTAATTATGAATTACGCCGACGCTGCACTGATGATACGATTACGGCGCTTTGGCGCTCGTTAATCGTATCATCTAGGCTTTACACACTGCGATGTCGCATGCGATGCCGGATGTGGGTCACTTTCAATTTGACCCCACCGACATCGCACCTGCGATGTCGCAGTGTGCAAAGTGCCCCTTAGTGTCTGATGTCACTCTGCTCTTCCTGTTCTGCATGTATAAAAAATAAGGGAGAATAAAGTTTAGGATTACATTGGTGACCGTATAAGGAGATAGACATATCGTCACGTTCCACCTTGAAAACATCCAATATTGTGTTATAATGTAAGAAGTGCTGGTAATGTACAATGTATATTATGTCATGCGTTATTATGATGTGATGTTTCCTGTTTAATGTGTTGCGTAGCCATGTGATGAAGCTGTGTTCAGCCTAGCAACAGGTAGTGAGTAGGGAATGTTAGAGTTAACTTTTAACACGAGCCCACAGTGTGAGGCACTTGAGTGCAAGGACAGTTTAGAATTTCCTGTCAGAATTTCAGATAGGGCCCAACATGTGACAGATTCAGACCTAAGGTCTCGGTAGTTGACAAGGCCACATGACAGTGGAGATGGCAGCAGGAGATAGTGTCGCGGACGGGTGCCGTGCCACGGCAGAGGGGCTGCTCGGGGGCGCTCGGGTCCAGGATCGTGTCTGGGGCTCGAGTGGTGACCGGACCCGGGGCTCGTGCAACCGCCCGTCCTCGCAACAGTGAAAAGGGGGTATTTACAAGGGAGATAGTTTTTGTCCGCGACGCCATACGTGGGTTGCGGTGATGGGATGGTGGCACCGCCGCTGCCTCTTGGGCAAGCGCCCGGGACTGATGCTGCTGGGCAGCAAGTTGGTATCCCCTCTACGGGTAGGGGAGGTGTAGTCCCGGGGCCCGGGTGTAGGTGGAGAGCAGTGCTGGGGCGCCGCCGGCAGGTTGGACCGGATGACACCACTGTACTCATGATTAGGAATATTCCACAGAGAGTCTGTACTGTAAACCAAGGCCGGATGCTGGTTGCCGTTGGAGAGGTGTGCTGGTCCCGCGCACGGGTTAGCAAAGTAGGGACCCTTCCTCCTGCAGGGACCCTTCCTCCTGTGTCTTGCTGTGTGTTGATTTAACCCGCTTGGAATGGGAGAAATCTGCTCCCCTGCAGTTCTGTATACAGGGGGAGCCGTGCCCGCAAAATCTGACCCGTGGGATTTTAATGGGTTCTTGGCGGACAATGACACCCCATGCCCCGCATTGGGCTGCCATTTTGCTCTCTGTGGGCTTCTCTCTCTGGAAACAAGGCCTGAAACCTTGTTCCGCTAGTCAATTAACAAGGGGCTTGAAGCTTACCTTGTCCTAGGGTCCAGGTACCCGGCCTGTGCACGGCCTCCAGACCGGATTCCCGTTGTCGGTACCGGCGGGCTACAACCCTGCCCCGGTCCACTTCAGGTCTCCTGCGACTGGCTCTCCATCGCCTGTGGCCCCACTCTGCCGTCTGCCACCTAGTCGGCTCTCCCGTGGTCTAAGGGCTCCAACCCTGACCACGCTGCACTTCAGCTCCACTGACCGACTCCAACTCCGCTCAACTCTAACTACACACTAAACTGACTGGTTCCCACCCCATGTCATCTCAAGAACCCTAGGTGGGTGTTCCCATCCGCCTGGTACCGCCCACTGGTGTGTCCTGGCTGTCATGGGGGGGGCTACTAGGCTTTGTGGCTGGTGTTCCTGTGTGTGAAAGTGGTGTTAATTCCCAAGGAGGAGGCGATTCCTGTACCCTTGGTGGGGGTACAGTTATCTGTGACTACATGGTTTTGCCAGGGCATCACAATATGTCATGTCGCAGTCCCTTGAAAAAGACTTCGAAACGCGTTGGGGTGCGGTGGCTGTTGTTCTGGGTAGCCTACATCATGGGTAAGTAATTATGCTTTTGCCAGCAATCAGCATGTGTTTGTCCACTAGGACTGTAACAGTCAGTTTCACATGCTGTGGCTGAACTTTTGATTTCCCATGGTAATGGCGCAGACTTGAACAGCCTTTTTCTCTGAACTTCTTCTCTACTCTCCTGTTTATAACTGTAATTTATTACTCTGGATCATTGCTTAAGTTTTTAAACTTGTCTTTTTATATGTAATAAAGATTGGATTTGTATACTTGAACTGATCCTGTTTGAATTGACTTCTTTTCAAACCCCTGATATTGGTTATCTACTCCCTCTTTGTTCTCTTAGTCTTCTAAATAGCAGGAATGAAGTACAGAAACAGAGAGAGGTGGCTGAGACACAGAGGTAACTATTGGAGTCGGGTCAGCAGACTGACCGAAGGAAAGAGTGACTAAGCGAGACAGGTCTGTAGATAGGACATCTAGCAGTGAGGCCCTAAGTAGATACAACTCTTTAAGGTAACAAGCAGTGACAATAGAAAGTGAGACGAAGTGAGTAGAGATGAGTGAACCTGTTTGATTCGTGTTTGCCAATTTTTGATTCGCCTTGGCCGATTCATTCGGGCTTGGCTTACTGAACATTTTGCTCAAAAGTTGGCAATGTTCAGTAAGTGTTCGTATGCAGAAAACCCACTCCCAACCCGATCACTGCCATGTTAAGTATTGGCATGACTGTGTTTGGCTAGTGAAATCACTATAAAAAATTTAAAGCACAACATACCTACCGAGTCTCCCCATGGCTCTAACTGCTCCTATGGCTGTACTTTCGGGGCTACTAATTATCTCTCATATTTACTGTTTTCCGTATCCACTGGCATCTCTGATCTCTGAGCGTCTGTCATTGGTTGGAATCATGGGCCCTGTCTGCGTGTCTATATTATGGTATAAAATAAATCAAAATTGGCATGGGGTACCCCCATCTATTGATACAAGTACAGATAAATCCCTCAACTATAGGCTGCAGCCCCAGCTGAGTGCTTATCTTGGCTGTGTATCAACATAGGAGAAACTGCATGCAGCTTTTTTTTTTTTTTTTTTTTTAAAAATTAAATAAACAATTTTAAAAAAATTTGATATCCAGCCAAGATAAAGTCCGACAACAGGGGGCTGGTATTCTCAGACACCTGCTTATTGCCCCCCCCCCCCCAGCCTAAAAATAGCAGCCTGCAGCCGCCCAGGATTGCCACATCTTGACACTTTACCCAGCTCATCCCGATTGCCCTTGTGCGGTGACAATGTGGGTGATAAGGAGTTAATTGCAGCTCATAGCTGCTATTAAGCACTACATTAGTAATGGGAGGTGTCTATAAGACCCCCCATTATGGCAAAAAAATGCACAACAATGGGTTTGACGCGGTTTCATAGGGGGTTTTCTTCCAGGAGCTGCAAATATGTCTGCACCAGATTTCAGCACCGAAATTGCACCATCTGGCAGAAAACTACACCGAAACGTGAAAACTGTTTTTGTGCATTTTATTGCCAAGAGATACAGATTTGGTGCTGACATTCTTATACCATATTCCTGCACCAAATCTACACCCCCTGGCAAAAACATCGTATCAAAATTGCATTAAAACCGCAGGGTGTTTTCATGCATTTTTTTTTTTTTACCAGGAGGTGTAGATTAGATGCAGGAATATGATTTAGGAATTTCAGCACCAAATTTGTATCTCTTGGCAAAAAAACCCAACTGTTTTCTGCCAGGACATGCAGGACTGTGAACTTAGTTCATTGAGATCCCCTCAGGTCATATTATGTGCGGACACAGGTGGAGTATCATGGGAGCCTCCAGCTGTGGCCGCAACTAACCTGAGTGACGTCACCCTGAAATTCACAGCAGGCGGTTATGTTCTATGGCTGCTCGCTGTCAGTTCAGATGTAGCAGAGCTGGAATTGTTGTGGGACCTTGTGTGGATTATGTCGGACCTGGGTCTTTTGGGGGTTAATAAAGTGGTGAAAGAGGGTGTTTTTTATATTTTATTTTAAATAGAGAATTTTTTCGGTGTTGTGTTTATTTACCGTACTTTTCCTTACAGATTAGTAATGGGGGTTTCTCATAGTGTGGCACGCACAGAAATGCAAAGATTAAGTCACCTTCTCCCCTTTTTATGTGGTTTCAGGTGGGATTTTCATATTGCCCACACCTGTTACTTTCCACAGGTGAGTTTGAAAGAGTAACACATGCTAGTTACAAAGTTGTTTATCCACAATTTTGGAAAGGTGCCATAAATTGTCTTGCCCATTTTTGGAATTTTGTGTGAAATTATGTACAATTTGCCTTTCATTCTCTGATTTATTTGTGCTGTATACACACAAAAGAAATAAACATGTGTATAACAAAACATTTGTATAGCAATAATTTCTTGGGAGAATAGCTTCCTTTTCTGGAACAACTTCTAGGGTGCCAACATTTTTGGCCATGACTGTATTTTTTCTTCTCTTTATAAATATGTAATTTTCTGAAAATAGCTTCCATTTAATAATAACACACTGCCCTTGAGTATAATATACCCACACACACACTCAGCCCCTCTGTAAAATATCCCCCTACACACTGCCCATCGGTATAATATCCCTCCCACACTCTGCCCCTCTGTATAATATCCCGTACATACTGCCCCTCTGTATAATATCTCACCCCACACAACGCCACTTACAATACTGTGCCCCCTTTCACAATTTCCTCTATTACCCTATAATGTGCCCTAGTAGTAACACTTTGTCCCATGCCCTCTTTCCTCCCCTCCCCAGTAAATGTTTGGACATATAGTGTTCAGCTCCTCCATGGAGCGTTTACCATTGCCTGCTGCATTTTCCACGAGGTACTGCGTCAATAACAGCAGTGTGATGAGGTCCTAGCGTGATGATTTCATCATGCTGCTGCACGCTGGGCCGCGGGATGTTGAGCAATGTGCGGCCTCACTGAAGGTTGTTATCTATTTAAATGTCTCAGAGACGCAAATATATTTGGGTACAAGATGAAGAGAACCAGAGTCTCCCAGCTGCAAGGGAAGCTAGATAGCCGCATTCAATGTACAGTGCTTTCCTCCAGCGGCCCTGAACAGCTGCACGGGGACCATTCCAGGGGACATGTGACCCCTCTCCCCTGGTGCCACCACATGGCTGTTTTGCATGTGATATGCCTGAAGCGCATTGCATACAAATTAGCCATGTGGTGGCGAACACTCACTCAGCATACGGTGGCTGAAGCAACAGAAGGTGAACCGGCAGAACCTGACGTCATTGATGATGTCAGACAAGGATGGCCCCCTCTGCTTGACCATACATTTATGTATCTGCAGGCTACGGCTATGACTTGGGTCCGGACCCAGAGCTTAATAAAGCTAAGTAATTAGCCCGGGGCCTGGACCCCACTCTTCACTTGGCCCCATACATCAGTAAGGACAGTAATTCCCTGATGGCAGCCATGGTTATGGTATATTATTGTCCAGCCAGCAATACAATAATAATTAAAGGTACTCAAGTAAAGCTAACAACAAAAAAACAAAAAAGGTTTTCAGCCTACTGTTGTATGCGTTGAATGTCAAAAATTTCTGATGCACGGAGGATCACCAGGATTGGAGGCCCAGAGGAACGAACTTCAAAACATGTAGAAAAAACATCCAGCACCATAACAGGAATCCATCCATGAAATAGATAAAAACGTTTTTCTGTTTTATTAGATCATAATGTTAAAAATACATACAAAAATTAAAAAACATGACCAAAACCTGACATGTTTCGGACCCTAAAACATGGTCCTTACTCATAGGTTACTCATCCTAAAAACGTTTTTTATCTATTTCCTGGTTGGATTCATGTTATGGTGCTGGATGTTTTTTCTACATGTACTCAAGTAAAGCTGCATGACCTGGTCACTAGCCAGTATCTGTGTATGTCTAGATACAAAGTGCTATTAAGTTCATGTAGCATGTAAAGACAGATGATATAAATGACTACATTCTGAAGGAAGTGTAGGAAAGGAGGACTGAGAACAGTTAGATTAGTGAAGTGATATGATAGGCCTCCAGAACCAGATGCGTTTTTAGTGCACACTTAAAATGCCTCGCGAAAGTATTTGGCCCCCTTGAATTTTTCAACCTTTTCCTGCATTTCAGGCTTCAAACATAAAGATAAATATTTTAATGTTATGGTGAAGAATCAACTACAAGTGGGACACAATTGTGAAGTTGAATGAAATATATTGCTTATTTTAAACTTTTGTAAAAAAGAATAAACTGAAATTTGGGGCGTGCAATATTATTCGGCCCCTTTACTTTCAGTGTAGCAAACTCACTCCAGAAATTCATTGAGGATCTCTGAATGATCCAATGTTGTCAAAAATGACTGATGAAGATAAATATAAGCCACCTGTGTGTAATCAAGTCTCCGTATAAATGCACCTGCATAGCGATAGTCTCAGTGTTCTGTTTAAAGCTCAGAGAGCATCATGAAGACCAAGGAACACAACAGGCAGGTCCGTGATACTGTTAAGGAAAAGTGTAAAGCCAGATTTGCTTACAAAAAGATTTCCAAAACTTTAAACATCCCAAGAAGCACTGTGCAAGTGATCATATTGAAATGGAAGGAGTATCATACCACTGCAAATCTACCAAGACTCGGCCGTCCCTCAAAAATTTCATCTCAAACAAGGAGAAGACTGATCAGAGATGCAGCCCAGAAGCCCATGATCACTTTAGATGAACTGCAGAGATCTACAGCTGAGGTGGGAGAGTCTGTCCATAGGACAACAATCAGTCATATACTGCACAAATCTGGCCTTTATGGAAGAGTGGCAAGTACAAAGCCATTTCTAAAAGATATCCATAAAAAGTGTTGTTTAAAGTTTGCCACAAGTCACCTGGGAGAGACACCAAACATGTGGAAGAAGGTGCTCTGGTCAGATGAAACTAAAATCGAACTTTTTGGGCACAATGCCAAACGATATGCTTGGCATAAAAGCAAAACAGCTCATCCCCCTGAACACACCATCCCCACTGTCAAACATGGTGGTGGCAGCATCATGGTTTGGGCCTGCTTTTCTTTAGCAGGGAAGATGATGGGAAGATGGATGGAGCCAAATACAGGACCATTCTTGAAGAAAATCTGTTGGAGTCTGCAAAAGACCTGAAACTGGGACAGAGATTTGTCTTTCAAGACAATGATCCAAAACATAAAGCAAAATCTACAATGAAATGGTTCACAAATAAATGTATCCAGGTGTTAGAATGGCCAAGTCAAAGTCCAGACTTGAATCCAATTGAGAATCTTTGTAAAGAGCTGAAAACTGCTGTTCACAAACGCTCTCCATCCAACCTCACTCAGCTCCAGCAATTTGCAAAGGAAGAATGGACAAGAATTTCAGTCTCTCGATGTGGAAAACTGATAGAGACATAACCCAAGCGACTTGTGCTGTAATCGCAGCAAAAGGTGGTGCTACAAAGTATTAACTTAAAGGAGCCTATTAATATTAAATGCCCCAATTTTCAGTTTATTATTTTTTAGAAAAGTTTAAAATAAGCAACAAATTTTGTTCAACTTCACAATTGTGTCCCACTTGTTGATTCTTCACCATAAAATGTAAATTTTATATCTTTATGTTTGAAGCCTGAAATGTGGGAAAAGGTTGAAAAATTCAAGGGGGCTGAATACTTTTGCAAGGCACTGTAAATCTGTGAACATGTTCAATTATCAGATTGTCTGAGGTAATACATTCCAAGAAAAGTGGTGGAGCAAGAGAAAAGTATTGGATACAGGAGAGGGAGGTTATGTAGGATGCTAGACGTCATTAGTAGAACAGAGAGCACCTATAGAAATGAAGAAGTAAATGTAGAGCAGTGCAAAACTATGGACAGCTTTGTGGGTGAGTGTGATAAGTTTATGTTGTATTCTATAGATGGGCAATCAGTGCAATGACTGGTAATGGCATCTGTGTAGTGGCTGAACTGAAAAATGATTGCAGCATTCAGGGTAGTTTGGAGAGTGGAAAATGTACTGTTAAGAATAACAGTAAGTAGTGAGTTGCAGTAGAGAGGATAACAATGAATCAGGGCAACAGTAAGAGGTTTTGCAGTGCTGAAGGTAGGACAAGGTTGAATTATGGAGATGTTTTTGTGGTGTTGGTGACATATGCCAGTGAGTGATTCGATATAGGGAGTAAAGGAAAGATAACTAAAACCCCAAGACAATAGGCTTGCTGATTGGACGTTATGGTACCCACGGAAATGGCAAGTGTAACTAGATTAGGAAAGGAAGGAAACACAAGAAGTTACATTTTGTGAAGATTCAGTTCCAGATAGAGGGAGAACATAATGTTAGAGACAGCGGCCTGGTGTTTTCTTATAGTGCAGGGTTGATGTCATGGGAAGTGTATAATTGGGTGTCATCAGAATAGAGATTGTACTGAAGATCAGTAGGGACTGCATAGTGAAAGAAAAGAGCAGCTCTATGACTTACCTCTGAGGAACCCTGACAGTAAAGGGAAGTGAAACAAAAGAAGTGCCAGTAAATAAGACTAAAAGAGAGGCCAGAGAGGTAGGAAGAGAACCAAGAGAGCAGTATCCTTAAAAGGATAGTCGAAAGGCAAAGCCATTTTCCTCCTAACGCTGTATCTATTTGATGCCATTATCTAAACTATTTTCTTATACTTGCTTCGAAAATTCCCTATCCTTCCCTCACTACTCTATCTAAGGCCTCTTTCACACGTCCGTGAAAAACCACGCACGTTTTTCACGGACGTGTCAAAGGTGCGTTTTGCCCTCCGTGAGCCGTGTTTATGGCACACGTGTGTTCTCCGTGTGTTATCCGTGATAACACACGGAGAACGAGAACTTTCTACTCACCTGTCCCTGGCTTCGCTGTCCGTGGTGCTGATCTTCGGTCTCTGGTCCTGCCGACTCCCCGCTGCTGCTGCTTCCGGCCGCAGTGGAGTGAATATGCAAGGAGCATAATAAGCAGGGGTTGGAAGCAAGTGACAGCAGCGGCAGAGACAGCAGTGCTGGAGAAGGTGAGTAAAGTTTTTTTTATTATTTTCTCAGACACGTGTGTTTTCTCCGGCGCGTGTCAAACGGAACGCCTCAGTGTGGTCCGTTTGCGTTCCGTGTGACACCCGTGAAGCCGGAGAAAAACAGACAAGTCTATGTGTGGAGCACACGGGCACACATATGCTCCACACGTACTCACGGTCCATGGCAGAATACGCACGTGAGTGCAGACCCATTGATTTAAAAGGGTCTACAAGTGCCTGTGTCTTCGGTATGTGAGGAAACAGACCAAACACGTGCCGGAGACATGAACTGTGAGAGAGGCCTAACTGCTTTTCTATTTTTTTTTTTCACTTTTTGTCTGATGATGCTTCGTTTGAGATATCTGAGTGCATGGTGGGATATTCAAACAAAGTACCATCAGGGCAAGGCTCCAGTCACTGCTGCATCCTCTGCACCCTCCTTGAAACGAAGCGTCATCAGTGACACCCATTTCAGGGGCTCATTCCTGTGCGCTATGCGATGTGTACAGCGTGCACTCATTTTCAGCTCTAATGATTAGTAATAAGCCAACAACAAGCAGTTTCAGAATTCTTGGCATAGACCAGTGATGTCACCTGCGGGGGCAGCGCTAGTCTCCAACATGCTGGATGTTCTAAAAACAGCTCTGTTGTTGGCTTATTACTATTCATCTAAGTCGACAACAGAGCGCCCTCTGCACATTGCATAGTGCACAGGGTCAAGACCCTGACACAAGCGTCACTGATTATGCTTTGTTTCAGGGACGAGGAAGAGGATGCAAACAGTGACTGCAGCCTCTGCCCATAATGATGCTTTGTTTGAGTATCCCAGCACGCACTGGGAATTCTCAAACAAAGCGTCATCTGACATAAAGTGGAACAAAAAATAGAAAAAACGTTAAGAGCACTTTACATACTGTGATATCGCTATCAATATCGCCAGCGAGCGTACCCGCCCCCGTTGGTTGTGCGTCACGGGCAAATCGCTGCCCATGGCGCACAACATCGCTTACACCCGTCACACGGATTTACCTTCCCTGCGACGTCGCTGTTGCCGGCGAACCGCCTCCTTTCTAAGGGGGCGGTTTGTGCGGCGTCACAGCGACGTCACACGGCAGCTGCCCAATAGAAGCGGAGGGGCGGAGATGAGCGGGCGGAATATCCCGCCCACCTCCTTCCTTCCTCATTGCCGGTGGACGCAGGTAAGGAGATGTTCATCGTTCCTGCGGTGTCACTCACAGCGATGTGTGATGTCGCAGCAACAACGAACAACCAGCGGCATGCACCACCAACGATATTATGAAAAGGAGCGACGTGTCAACGATCAACGATTTTTGACGTTTTTGCGATCGTTGATCGTCGCTCTTAGATGCCACACGCTGCGATGTCGCTAACGACGCCGGATGTGCATCACTAACGACGTGACCCCGACGATATATCGTTAGCGATGTCGCAGCGTGTAAAGCACCCTTTAGATAGTGTGAGGGAAGGTTAAGGAATTTTTAAAGCAAGATAGTGATGAGCGAGCACTACCGTGCTCAGGTGCTCTGTACACCTTAAAGGGAACCTGTCTCCAGATTTGGCGCCTATAAGCTGCGGCCACCACCACTGGCCTCTTATATACAGCATTGTAACATGCTGTATATAAGACCCCAGGCCGCTGTGTACAATATAAAAATGACTTTATAATACTCCCCTAAGGGGGCGGGGCGGTGCAGACTGGTCAGATGAGTGTCTCCGTTCTCCGGGATCGGCGCCTCCTCTTTCGGCCATCTTTGTCCTTCTTCTTCTGAAGCCTGTGGGCATGATGCGTCCTACGTCATACACACAGGCCGGTATTGAGGTCCTGCGCAGTCGCACTACAATACTCAGGGCAGATCAAAGTGCGCCTGCGCAGGACTTGAATACCGGCGAGTGTGTATGACATAATAATAAGAATAATAAAAAACCTATAGCTATAGCTATATCTATCACCGTAATTGAACAGTGCTGGAGAATCATGTTACAGCACGATTAACTCCGTAAAAATCAACCCCCCCAAAAATCATAGCATAATTGAATTTTTTTTTTAACCATTTCACTGTATTTTTTTCATAAATGGTAAAATGAATGGTGCCATTCAAAACTCCATCTTGTCTTGCAAAAATAAGCCATTGTATACTTATAGAGGCAGAAAAACTACAAAGTTGTGTCTAATTGAGAAACGTGAGGGAAAAAAAATGATAATCCAAACAGCAAAAATGGCTGTGTCCTCAATTACTTCCATCTCACTTTGCCCTAGTATTTGGTGAGGCTCTTGCTACATTTATCATGTGTGAACATGGCCTTACGCCTCATCGTCGTATTACATACATATATATATAGTGCTATTAATTCCACAGTGCTTTACATACATTGGCAACACTGTCCCCATTGGGGCTCACAATCTATATCAGTATGTTTTTGGAGTGTGGGAGAAAACTGGAGAAAACCCACACAAACATGGGGAAAACATACAAACTCCTTGCAGATGTTAGTGGGACTAGAACCCAGTACCCAAGCGCTGCAAGACTGCAGTGCTAACCACTGAGCCACCGTGCCAGCCACACAAACATCAATGTTTATATGTGAAATTTACTAAGAAAAACTATAATAGAAAGATTGAATTCTGAAGACACTCCTGGTTTTAGCAAATACTGATGAAATACTGAGGTGTGAACCAGGCGTTAGGCTCTGTGCGCACTGGGAAATGGAATTTTCTTGAGAAAATTCCGCATCCTCTCAAAGATTACCGCACCCGCGGTAAAAAACAGCGGGAAACCACACCCGAAAACCGCATGCGGTTTGCTGCGGCTTTACCGCGGTATTGTTCGCGGTATTGCCGCGGTTTTGCCGCGTGCGGGTTGGGATGTGCTTTATTGCATTCAATGCAATAAAGCACATTGAAGAAAAAAAAAAAAAAAAAATACATTTAATTCTGATAGTAGATAGAGGGATAGATAGACAGACAGAGGGATAGATAGATAGAGGGATAGACAGATCGCTACATTTCCCACGGTCGGCAGTGAGTTCACATTACCGGCCGTGGGAAATGACCGGTAATTACCTCTGCTGTCTGCTGCATTCAGCCTGTGTCTGTGACAGTCGCGGCTGGATGTCAGCAGTGCAGGACGCCGGAGCCGGAGCTGTGTGGATTATGCCGGAGCTTTGTTTGGGAGGGGTTAATAAAATGGTGAACGAGGCTTGTTGGTTTTATTTAAAATAAAGGATTTTTGGTGTCTGTGTTTTTTTCACTTTACTTACGGGTTGATCATGTCAGCTGTCACATAGACGCTGCCATGATCAAGCCTGGGGTTAATGGCGGTGGTCCCCCATCACCATTAACCCCTTGTATTACCTTGCCACCACTGCTACACGGTGGCAAGAAGAGCCGAGGACACGCCGGCAGTGCCGCATAATGCATGCGACAGTGCCGGGGCAGCTGCGGCTGATATTCTCGGCTGCCGGAGGGGGAGTGAGGCGGGGGACATTACCCCTGCCCCTCTCCCTCCCCAGCCTGAGAATACCGGACCGCCGCTGTGTGCTTACCTCGGCTGGACGGTAAATATGCAGCGGAGCCCACGTTCTTTTTTTCCTATATTTCCGTTTTCTTTCTATGTGTGTTCTATGTGTCTGTGTCTATGTGTTCTGTGTCTGTGATGTGTTCTGTGTCTGATGTGTGTGTGTTTACTCTGTGTCTGTGTCTATGTGTTCTGTGTCTGTGATGTGTTCTGTGTCTGATGTGTGTGTGTTTACTCTGCACGACTTCCTCTTCCTGTAATGACATCACTTCCCTGCAAAACCGCAAGCAAGTGATGCACATTACCGGAGGTAAACCGCAAAATACTGCAGGGAATAACGCAGGAAAACGCAGTGAACCGCACAGAATTTGCTGCCTGCGTTATTCCCTGCGGGATTTCATGATTAACATTGAGTCAATGGAGTGAAATCCCGCAGCGCTGTGCGGAAAAGAAGTGACATGCACTTGTTTTTGCTGCGGGATTCCCGCAGCAAAACATGCAGCTGTCAAATTCCGCCCAGTGCGCACAGGATTTTTTTTCTCCATAGGATTTGCTGGTGATTCACTGCAGAGATGTTATGAACATTTTCTGCAGCGAAACATGCAGCAAATCCGCGAAAAATCCGGTAAGTGCGCACATAGCCTAAGGGTATGTGCGCACGTTGCTTTTTACCTGCTTTTTCTTCTGCGCTGTTTAATGCCAAAATGGATGTGTTCTTCTATTCAAGCAAAGTCTATGGGAATTTGGGTTTCTTGTTCACACTATGTTGTTCAAAATGCTGCCTTTTTGTGGCAGAACTTTGGTCAAAAACTCAGCTTTTCAAAGAAGCAACATGTCAATTGTTTTTGCCATTTGGGTTTTGCACTGCAAAGCTGAGTTTTTGACCAAAGTTCTGCCACAAAAAGGCAGCATTTTGAACAACATAGTGTGAACAAGAAACCCAAATTCCCATAGACTTTGCTTGAATAGAAGAACACATCCATTTTGGCATTAAACAGCGCAGAAGAAAAAGCAGCAAAAAAGCAGGTAAAAAGCAGGTAAAAAGCAACGTGCGCACATACCCTAAGACTGTGGTCACACATGACAGCCCAGGTATACTAATAGTTTTGTTTTGTTGGTTTCAGACTTTCAATAAAGATTTCTGCATTCAAACAGCCCCCGCCTCTTTTCGTTCGAACTACGCACTTCCTGCCCGTAAACCGGAAGTGACAGTCGCTTTCCCGCTCGGTTCCCCTCTCTCCCTACAGTCGCCCAGCTCGCGGTGCTCCGTGACTGGCTTGCAGGGCGAGTTGCGGAGGAAGATGGCGGACGGAGTGGATCACATAGATATTTATGCGGACGTAGGAGAGGAGTTTAACCAGGTATGGCCTCTTTGTATTGCGCTCCGTCTATTGTGCCTGTGAAGGGTCAGTGCATGCGGTGCGGCTCTCCTGTGACCGGTGGGAGAGCCGTGCTGCGGGCCGGTGACTGGGCGCTCTCTCGCTGCAGTGTTCCCACACGGGGTTTCCTTTGTGCAGGGCTCGTGTGTACAGGCCTCGTGTGTGCAGGCCGCGCGTCCTGCGCTCCGGCCCCGCCCCCTCCCTGGGCTCAGTAATAACAGTGCGGGGCTGGAGCTTGTGCGAGTCCTACCCGCACCCTGGAACATGCCTGGAACATAAGCTGCACTGCCATAGAGTGCATAAGTCTACAAGGACTTGGTCATTTCTAAAGGCGTTCTTCAACTCTGGGGACTACTTATTTTTTTTTCTGTTAAACGCATGTATTTTGGTATTAACAATCATTTGTCGTTGTTTCATTAAATGGAACCTATAAGGTTGCTTTCACACATCCAGTTTTTGCTGAGCGGCACAATACGGCGCTTTGCAGAAAAAAACGCAACCTTTTTTTTGTCGCTGGTTGCGTTTTTCCGCATAGACTTGCATTAGCACTGTATTGTGCCGCATGGCCTTGCGTTGCGTCCGGTTTTTGCCGGATGCAGCATGTTTAGCCCATGCAGCGGCCGGATGGAACGTTGCCTGGCATGTTTTGTTTTTTTTTGTGCGGCAAAAAAAACGCATTGCGCCGGATCCGGCGCGATTTACAATGCAAGCCTATGGAGGCCGGATGCGTTTTTTTGCACTGCGCATGCTCAGTATCAAGCCACTTCCGTCAAAAAACGGATGGGCCGCATGGAAAAACTTATGCAACGGATCTTTTTTTTGCCGCCGCATCCGTTCCATAGGTTTTTGAGCCGCATTGCAAAAACCTGATGTGTGAAAGCAGCCTGATGTGTAAAAATGCTATTAATCTGCAGGTTAAGTGTTTGGAACCTGCCCCCATTGGCAGCGGGGTCCATTGTGCTGGCACCAATCGCTATTAACATGGAGATTAACTCAATATCTGCATGTCAATAGCTTTTTTTACATGTGCCAGGTTTCCTTCAAAAATGTTAGTTTGATTTTTCCAGGATTTTTTGTTTCCCTACACATTCAATCGCTGAGACGACATTTGTTGTGAAGAGGTTAATTCATTCTGCAATCAGTAATAGACAATGCAATAACAGTCTAAAAGGGAATTGCTGCAAAATGTTTATCCAATAGCAGAAATAATTTTAACCAAAAAAATAAATGCTTTTTAACTAAATTTTACCATCTATTAACAAATGGTAATGTGTCTGTAGAGTGTTGTTCAATATTCTCTGATCACTGTCTTCTGCTGCTGTGTGGTGATCCCCTGCAGCGTCAAGTGACCTGCTGATTCACAGTGTACGCTATGTGCAGGAGAGTTACTTTTTCAGTTATATTAATGCAAGTCTGTGAGACTCAGGCCAGAGAGCCTTTGTTTTCAGTCTCATTGACTTGCATTGAGAAAGTATCACCTGTTTTCCATAGCAGGTTACCGATACGGTCATGTGACCCCAGAGCACCACTGAGAATGGCAAAAGACAGTGTATTACAAGACACTCTACATATATATTACTGATTGCTAATAGATGGGGAAAATATAATCACTGGAGTACTCCTTTTAAAGGGAACCTGTCACCAGATTTTTCCCTATTAAACTAAAAGAATCCCCTTCTGCAGCTCCTGGGCTGCATTCTATGAAGGTGCACCTTAGCCCTGACTCCCTTCCAGACCCCAAAAATAACTTTATAAAACTTGGTCCTTAGGTATGCTAATTACCTGTGTTGGCCAGATGGATGGGCTCATTTTCTGCTCCTGTTCCCCCTCCTGCCGCTGATCGCCGTCCTCCTGTCTTGATTGATGGGATGACTCCCTCCGTCTTCCTCTTCACATTTTCAAATCTTGCACCTGTACAGTTAGATCGGCTCGCGCAGGCGCAGATCGCTCTGCCATATTACGGGCAGAGCAGAAAACATAGCTGCCCTAGGTTGCGCCGGTGAGCTAAATGCGTAGGCGTGAGATTATGGTCAGGTACGAGCATGGCGCTGGAGAGGTCGGCGCTGTGCATGACCTCACCAGGTGATTCTTTTAGTTTGATAGGGAAAAATCTGGTGACAGGTTCCCTTTAAGTAAAAACAAAACGTAAACCTCTTAAAGACACACTGCTGCTTTATTATGAATTCTTATGTTCAGAGACTCTTAAAGTAATATCTTTTTGTTCAAAGCATTACGTACATATTTAAGGTAAAAATCCCATCACCTTGAATTGGTTTGTCTGTCCACAGGTTTGACTGTGGCAGTATTTTGCATGCAACTCTGGGTTATGAATTAGCTGTAATTCTTTCCCTTTTGCTGGTGTTATAGATTTATGAAACATTTTATTTAGTGTCCTAAGTGTTGTTACAAGACTAGAAACTTATGTTAAAATAGTCATTGTTTAGCATAAACTGTAGAATATTAACACCTTTTTATAGTGATGACTTACATCTAGACCGTCTGACAATTGTCAATGACTGAGCATCTGTACCTATAAATAAGGAAATAGTCCTCTAGAGTTGATCGAACTCCCCAAAAACCGGGACCGGCAGATCAGTGCCAGAGTGAACAATAAGTCCGATCCGCTCCGGAATCCGGTGCCCATGCAAGTCAATGGGCACCAGAATCCGTAGATTAAAAACGTTTGGGGGGGGGGGGGCTAGGGAGTAGGAGCACACGCGGTCTACTCACCCAGGCGATGGCATAGTGGCAAACTCCTTCCGGGTCACTCTTTTCCCTTCCGGAGCCGACCATTCAATATTCACTACTTTGCCCTCCCACCAACATGTGTAATTGGTTGCAGTTAGATGCACCCGCCCTTAGTGTCAGCTGACTGCAACCGATCACAGGCGCCAGGGTGGGCGGGGAATGCAGTAAAAGTGGCTGCGGGTCAGTATGGTGGTAAAAAATAGATAAATAAAGCAATCTGCGCAGGGTCCCCGTATTCTGATGACAGCACAGAATATAGCTGTTGGCCTGTATCTATGCTGTGTAACCAGTGCCCAGAGTCACACGTGTAAGGCTTTGCTGGGCGATGCAATGGCAGACTTGCACGAGTGCCCCGCAAGTGTGATTCCGACCTAAGAGAAACCGCATGTGGCTTTTTTTTTTATAATATATATTATAAAAAAAGGCATCTGAGATACCTTTCATAATTAACCTGTACATGAAAGTAAGCAGAAACGCAGAGAAAAATCCTTTATTTGGAATAAATTACAAAAACGCACCCTCCTTCACCACTTTATTAACCTTAAACAACCTGCAAGTCTGGCATAATCCACACGAGGTCCCACACCGCATCCAGCTATGCTACATCTGAATATCAGAGAAAGGCCATAGAGAACGACCACTCACTGTGAGTTCCAGAGAATGAATAAGCTGCGCAATGAGCGGTGACGTCACTCAGGTCGTTTGCATTCGCAGCTGGAGTTTCCCAAGGTCCTTCACCTGTGATCACAGGTAACCTGACCTCAGGTGGAGGTCACTGAGTTCACAGACCTGCATCTCCTAGCAGAAAATCAGTTGTTTTTTTTTGCCAAGAGATGCAAATTTGGTGCTGAAATGTTTACACCATATTCCTGCATCCAATCTACACCTCCTGGCAAAAACACACTTTTTTTGGCGCATTTTTTTGTCAACTTTTTTTGCCGCAATTTTTGCCAGGAGGTGCACATTTGGTGCTGAAATCATCTACACCAGATTTCAGCACCAAATTTTCACCTCCTGGCAGAAAAAAAGCCCCAGCCCTGTGCTTATCTTGGCTCTGTATCAAAAGAAGAGGAACCGCATGCGGCTTTTCTTTTGTTAAATAATTAAAATAAAACCCACCGACGTGCGGTTCGCCCGAATTTTGATAGTCGACTGGGGACTGGTATTCTCAGCCCGCAGCCGCCCGGTATTGCCGCACCTGTTAGATGTGATAATCCCGGTACTATACTGGCTCTTCCTGAATTCCCTGGAGCGGTGGCAATCGGGGTAATAAGGGGTTAATAACAGCGCACAGCTGCTGCTAAACCTTAGCTTTGTAATGGCACAGGCGTCTGAGATACCTGCATCACATTAACCTGTAAGTGAATGTAAATAAACCAAGACACCGAAAAAATCCTTTATTTGGAGTATACAAAACACACACCCTCCTTCACCTCTTTATTAACTCCCAACACCCTGCAGGTCCGGCGTAATCCACATGAGGTCTCACGCCGCTTTAGCTCTGCTACATAACACAGCCAGCGGTCATAGAGCACGACCGCTAACTGTGCACACAATGACTGAGCCGCGATGACTGCAGGCAGACACTGTCACAAGCTGGGGGCGCGTCTGCCTGCAACCAGTCACAGACGAGAGGACGGCCGTGGGCAGGGAAAACACGGAAAGCTGTGTGTATACGATGTACAGTAAGTGAATGCGCGACCCAGAAGCAGTGTGCCGCCATGACATAGTCTCTGTAAGTATGAAACTGTTGCTTATTTTTTGTTTTGTTTTTACTTCCCGAATCCGGATCATGCACCCGGATATCTGTGAAACCGCGTGGATCCGGACATTTACAGTCCGGATCCTCTCAGCCCTAGTCTTTACTCCAACATGAAAGAGGATTCTTTAACTGTAAGGCCCTGTGCGCACTTTCTGTTTTTTGCTGCGGATTTCCTGCGGTTTTGCTGCATGTTTCGCTGCAGGAAATGTTCATAACATCTCTGCAGTGATTCACCAGCAAAACCTATGGGGAAAAAAAAATGCTGCGCACACTATGCGGAATTTGACAGCTGCATGTTTTGCTGCGGGATTCTCGCAGCAAAAACAATTGCATGTCACTACTTTTCCGCAGGTAGCTGCGGGATTTCACTCCATTGACTGCAATGTAATCGTGAAATCCCGCAGTGAATAACGCAGGCAGCAAATTCTGTGCGGTACATTGCGTTTTACTGCGATATTCCCTGCGGCATTTCGCGGTTTACCTGCGGTAATGTTCATCACTGCCCTGCGGTTTGCAGGGAAGTGATGTCATTATGACAGGAAGAGGAAGCAGAGCAGAGAGTAAACACACACACACACGTCACAGACATAGAACACACACACAGATCGCACTCACACACAGACACAGACATATAGAATACACATAGAAATCAAACTATACATATTACAAAAAAAAATCGTGTGCTCCGCCGTATTTTTACCGTCCAGCCGAGGTAAACACACAGCGGCGGCCCGGTATTCTCAGGCTGGGGAGGGAGAGGGCCAGGGTTAATGCCCCCCCCCCCCCCACCCTCCCCTCCCGCAGTCGAGAATATCAGCCCGCAGCTGCCCCGGGACTGTCGCATCCATTATGCGGCAGTCCCGGAGTGTCCCCGGCTCTTCCCGATTGCCGTGATGTGGTGGCAATTCGGGGTAATAACGAGTTAATGGCAGCGGATTGCCGCCACTAAGTCCGGGCTTAATCATGGCAGCGTCTATGAGAGAGCTGACATGATTAACCTGTAGATAAAGTGAATAAACACACACACCGAAAAATCCTTTTATTTTAAGTAAAACACAAAAAAAGCCCCTCTTTCACCCCTTTATTAACCCCCCCCCCCCAACACACAGCTCCGGCGCGTAATCCACCGAGGTTCCACGACGCTTGCAGACTGCTGCAGCCGCGACTCACACTGTACTGAATGCAGCCTCGCAACGAGCCTGCAGAGGTAACCACAGGTCATTTCTCATGGCCGGTGATGTGAACACACTACCGCCGGTACTGCAGCGTGTCGATTGTTGATTGATCTGTCCTCTATCCATCTATCTATTCTTCTGTCTATTTATCTACTATCTATCTCAGAAGGAAATTACTTTTTTTTTTTTCTATTTTTTTCCCAATGTGCTGTATTGCATTGAATGCATTAAAACACATGGACCAACCCGCGGCAAACCGCATGCGGTTTTCGGGTGCGATTTGCCGCGTTTTTTTACGGTAATCTTTCAGACCCTGCGGAATTTTCTTAAGAAAATTCCATTTTCGAGTGCGCACAGGACCTAAGAGCAGATTATGGAACTATCTGCCATGGAACAACATCAAGATGAATTGGCTAGAATAATTCTTAAGGCGCCTGCATGCCCTTTTAGCTATCAGTTACCGCAGATTTTCGTCTTGGCATTGGAAATTGTGAAATGTGCCGAATTGTAAAAATTTGTTTGTCCCTGTTTTAACTATTTTCGTTCACATTCTCTATATGGAAATTCTGTTGTAGATACAACCTTCTGTAAACGCAGCGCTTGGAGATGTACCGTTATTCCGGAAGAAAGTTTGCTTCTTAACTGGAGGAAAATTAGCTTGTGTGTCAGGAGGATGGATTTTCCCTCCTGGATTGATGCTGCAAAGTAATAGATTGAGATGGATAGACTTGTCTTTTTTTAATGGGATTACATATCTGGTTACAAGTTGTCACCTATGTTGGTAGGGGTCCAACCGATGGGAACGGCACCGATTGGCAGAATGGAGAACTCATCCCTCTTACAATTGGAATCTTGTCTGTTTCTTTTGTGCACATAGCTTTGCAGTGCGCTTTAGTGATCGGACTAGCTTTAGGGCAGTGCTTCAATTTCTATAGTAAATACTCTCTGTCTGTAATTCCAGCCTCCAGTATACGTTGAGAGCTTTTCCTGATGCACTCTAAAACAATGCCATAGGCCCCCCTTCACCACACCGGGGTGAAAAGATCTGGCTGGTGCATGCCTGCATACCATTTATTATAGGTGCAGTACTGCGCTTTCCTGTATAGCGCCACTGCAAAGTAACATAAACCATGCAGTATACATTTTTTTACAAGAGGCCCCTATGATGTACAGATGCCTTTGCATCCATCCTGTGAATGACCGCTGAGCAGATGCGCCCAACAATGGCTAGAAACACGTGTACCAAGCCTTATCACTGCACTCCTTGCGTAAAGGCCCAGTCACACTAAACAACTTACCAGTGATCCCAACAACGATACAACCTGATAGGAATCGCTGGTAAGTTGCTAGGAAGTCGCTGGTGAGATGTCACACTAAGCGACGCTCCAGCGATCCCACCAGCAACCTGACCTGGCAGGGATCGCTGGAGCGTCGTTACACGTGGAAGCATGCTGCGCTTGGTAACTAAGGTAAATATCGGGTAACCAACCCGATATTTACCTTGGTTACCAGCGCACATCGCTTAGCGCTGGCTCCCTGCACACCTAGCCACAGTACACATCGGGTTAATTACCCGATGTGTAGTCTGGCTATGTGTGCAAGGAGCAGGAGCCGGCACTGGCAGCTGAGAGCGGCGGACGCTGGTAACGAAGGTAAATATCAGGTAACCAAGGTAAGGGCTTCTTGGTTACCCGCTGTTTACCGTGGTTACCAGCCTCCGCAGAAGCCGGCTCCTGCTGCCTGCACATTTAGTTGTTGCTGTCTCGCTGTCACACACAGCGATCTGTGCTTCACAGCGGGAGAGCAACAACTAAAAAATGGTCCAGGACATTCAGCAACAACCAACGACCTCACAGCAGGGGCCAGGTTGTTGCTGGATGTCACACACAGCAACATCGCTAGCAAGTTGTGCCTCAGCAGCGATGTTGCTAGCGATGTTGCTTAGTGTGACGGTGCCTTTTAGACTGGCCTCCCTTCCTGAGAACAGATAGTTTTCATATCAAGTAAGTTGCATAGTAACTTGACATTACAAGGTCTTCTCAAAATCACCCATTTACTAAAATGAGAACAATCCTAGCTACTAAGCCTTGCGTAGTAATGGAGAACGTAGTTTTTTGCCCATTCATTTTTATTTATTTTTTTTAGCGGTTTAACTTTCCAATATTTTTTGAATATTTCTCTAAAACTGTTGAGTCTATATTTCTCTCTAAGTGTAAGTACTCTTTCTTTGTAGGAAGCGGAATATGGGGCACATGAGCAGATTGAGCTGTATGAGGATGTCATCTCCCCCTCTGCAAATAATGGAGACGCTCCTGAAGATCGGGACTATATGGATAACCTTGCAGCGTCTGTCTCAGATGATGTAGTCAAAGGATCGGCACCCAATGTATTTACGTATCCAGGAAAAAGAATTGCTCTGTATATTGGAAATCTAACATGGGTAAGTATGTTTCTCATGAGCAATGAATGGTTAATTCTCTTTCAGCCTCAATGGAAATATACTGAGTGTGTTGTGAAGCTTTCTTCTGGACAGTAGTCTGACTGCACTATGGGGAGATAAGGTATGCACACCAGTGACTATGTAAGGGGAATACATGGAATAGCAGAAACTGCTGTGTGAATACTGACTTGAAAAATCCAATAGCTATATGTAAGAGTGAAAATGTGAAAAATGGAATCTGCATTACTGCCATGAACATATGAATCAAGAGAAATTTAGCTACTGAATTGATCAATGCAATAGAGCCCCAACTGTTAACAGTTAACTGCATGAGAGGACACACACAAGCTAGGGACCCCAACGTAGAGAAATACTTTGGCGTAGTGTTGGGGCTCTATTGCATTGATCAATTCAGTAGCTAAATTTTCTCTTGATTCATATGTTCATGGCAGTAATGCAGATTCCATTTTTCACATTTTCACTCTTACATATAGCTATTGGATTTTTCATGTCAGTATTCACACAGCAGTTTCTGCTATTCCATGTATTCCCCTTACATAGTCACTGGTGTGCATACCTTATCTCCCCATAGTGATGTTTTTTTTTGTTTTTTGCACCCAGTTCGGACTTAGAATGGTGTTCCAAACGTTATTCCTATTTAGTAGTCTGACTGCAGACTCTAAGCAATTGCAATGGCACGGTGGCTCAGTGGTTAGCACTGCAGTCTTGTAGCGCTGGGGTCCTGGGTTCAAATCCCCACCAAGGACAAAATCTGCAAGGAGTTTGTATGTTCTCCCCGTGTTTGTGTGGGTTTCCTCTGGGTACTCCGGGTTCTTCCTGCACATCAAAGACATACAGATAGGGACTCTAGATTGTGAGCCCCAATGGGGACAATGTTGCGTATGTATGTAAAGCGCTGTGGAATTAATAACGCTATATAAATTAATATTATTTTTAGTCCTAAGACACACGGCGAGGAAAACGGTGCGATAAAAAATCGCATTCCACTTCGACCAATATTAGCCTATGTGTCAGCACACATGAGCGATAATTTTCTCAGCCCTAATCGGAGCAAGAAAACAATCGCAGCATGGTACAACTGTAATGCGATCATTGTTTCTCTCGCACCCATTCAAGTGTATGTAGCGAGAGAAAAATCGCATTTCACTCGTGGTACACCGGTATACTGTGAGTGCAGGGCGAGAATGGCAATAGCCGGCTACGAAGGAGAGAGGGAGAGAAATCCCTCCCCTCCTCTGCTGGGTCTGCCCCTTCACAGCGCTGGTCCGCCCCTCCTCAGAGCCGGCCCGTCCCCCTGAATATTTGTTTTCTTTAATTGTGTGATGGTGTGTAGTGTATTTATATACTCCCCTACCGCTGCGCTCTGGGACCCAGCACCGTTTTGCTTGGCTTGTCAGTGACTTCACCCCTCTGCAGACACTCAGGATCAATACTGCACACTGTGTGAACCAGAAGTGCCTTTTACAGTGTAAGTATGGACCGTCAGAATAAGGCTCCATAGAGTTACATTTTCAGGCTCACACATAGTTAGCCGGATAGTCTGAACTGTAGTGACATCACTAGGAAGATAAGCAGAATGGTGCAGGTTCTCTGAGAAAGGGGTAGTAGTTTAGTATATTAATACTTATATACATGCACGTATACACACATTCAATGAAAAACTTTCATGGGAGTGCTAATTTAACCCTTTCCCGACCTTGTGGGTTTTTTTTCCCCCCATTTTTGATATTGATTTTTCCTCAACTTCTTCCAAGAGTTATAACTTTTTAATATTTCCATCCACATAGCCACATGAGGGTTTATTTTTTTGCATGACGAGATGTACTTTTGATTAACACCATTCATTATCGTGTGGTGCACTGGAAGTAGTGTTGAGCGAGTAGTTAACTATTCGTACTCGCTATGCTGTTAGCGAGTACTGGCCGCTACTCACCTATTCGTTACGGGTAGCGAACGCAATGTAAGTTAATGGGAAATACTCGCTACTTAGTGAGTATTTCCCATTGCCTTACATTGCGCCCGCTACTTGTAACAAATGTGTGTAGCGGACAGTACTCACTAACAGCATAGCGAGTACGAATAGTTAACTACTCGCTCAACACTAACTGGAAAGTGGGAAGAAAGTTCGAAGTGTGTTGGCGTTGCAAAAATAAAGTGCCATTCCACAATTTTTTTTTTTTTTTATTATCTATGTTTACTGTATGGTAAAACTGACTGGCTATGTAATTCCCCAGGTCAGCACAAGTGCATAGATACCAAACAAGTATGTTGTCTTTTTTTTTAAGTAGTCATTGGTCCATTTTATTCTAAAGGCCCCGTCACACTAAGCAACATCGCTAGCAACATCGCTGCTAACGAACAACTTTTGTGACGTTGCTAGCGATGTTGCTGTGTGTGACATCCAGCAACAACCTGGCCCCTGCTGTGAGGTCGTTGGTTGTTGCTGAATGTCCTGGGCCATTTTTTAGTTGTTGCTGTCCCGCTGTGAAGCACAGATCGCTGTGTGTGACAGCGAGACAGCAACAACTAAACGGCAGGCAGCAGGAGCCGGCTTCTGCGGAGGCTGGTAACCAATGTAAACATCGGGTAACCAAGAAGCCCTGTCCTTGGTTACCCGATATTTACCTTTGATACCAGCCTCCGCTGCTCTCACTGCCTGTGCTGCCGGCTCCTGCTGTGTGCACATGTAGCTGCAGGACACATCGGGTTAATTAACCCGATGTGTGCTGTAACTAGGAGAGCAAGGAGCCAGCGCTAAGCAGTGTGCGCTGCTCCCTGCTCTGTGCACATTTAGCTGCAGCACACATCGGGAAATTAACCCCATGTGTGCTGTAACTAGGAGAGCAGGGAGCCAGCGCTAAGCAGTGTGCGCTGCTCCCTGCTCTGTGCACATTTAGCTGCAGCACACATCGGGGAATTAACCCCATGTGTGCTGTAACTAGGAGAGCAGGGAGCCAGCGCTAAGCAGTGCGCGCTGCTCCCTGCTCTGTGCACATTTAGCTGCAGCACACATCGGGGAATTAACCCCATGTGTGCTGTAACTAGGAGAGCAGGGAGCCAGCGCTAAGCAGTGTGCGCTGCTCCCTGCTCTGTGCACATTTAGCTGCAGCACACATCGGGGAATTAACCCCATGTGTGCTGTAACTAGGAGAGCAGGGAGCCAGCGCTAAGCAGTGTGCGCTGCTCCCTGCTCTGTGCACATTTAGCTGCAGCACACATCGTGTAATTAACCTGATGTGTGCTGTAACTAGGAGAGCAAGGAGCCAGCGCTCAGTGTGCGCTGCTCCCTGCTTTCTGCACGTGTAGCTCCGTGCGCTGGTAACCAAGGTAAATATCGGGTTGGTTACCCGATATTTACCTTAGTTACCAAGCGCAGCATCTTCCACGCGGCGCTGGGGGCTTGTCACTGGTTGCTGGTGAGCTCACCAGCAACTTGTGTAGCGACGCTCCAGCGATCCCTGCCAGGTCAGGTTGCTGGTGGGATCGCTGGAGCGTTGCAGTGTGACATCTCACCAGCAACCTCCTAGCAACTTACCAGCGATCCCTATCGTTGGGATCGCTGGTAAGTTGCTTAGTGTGACTGGACCTTAACTTCACCAAAATGGGCTATGACTACACGACTTCAGAGCCCTGGTTTCTGTCTTGTAAATACACTAAAACCGCATGTGCTTTTCTTCGGCGCTCCATTGGGAGACCCAGACGATTGACGATTGGGTGTATAGTACTGCCTCCGGAGGCCACACAAAGCATTACACTAAAAAGTGTAAGGCCCCTCCCCTTCTGGCTATACACCCCCAGTGGGATCACTGGCTCACCAGTTTTCTGCTTTGTGCGAAGGAGGTCAGACATCCACGCATAGCTCCACTGTTTAGTCAGCAGCAGCTGCTGACTATGTCGGATGGAAGAAAAGAGGGCCCATACTAGGGCCCCCAGCATGCTCCCTTCTCACCCCACTTTTGTCGGGTGTTTGTTAAGGTTGAGGTACCCATTGCGGGTACGGAGGCTGGAGCCCACATGCTGTTTTCCTTCCCCATCCCCCCTCAGGGCTCTGGGCGAAGTGGGATCTTACAGGTCTCCAGGCACTGAGACCGGGCTCCATCCACAGACCCAGAGAACCTGCTGGATATGGAGCTGAGTATCGTCAGGGACAGGCCCTGCTACATTAAGGTACTCTGTGTCCCCGGGCAAGCGCGCACACACACACCAGCATTGCTGGGAGTGTTAGTGCGCCGGGGGCAACAGCGCGGAGCGCTCGTGCTATTATTCACTACAGCTTTGCTGAGTGACTTTATGTATTGGGAACTGCCGCGCCGGCCGCTGCTGGGTGTTTTTTACATTGTGGCGCGGCTGGGACTTGTGGTGCGCCGGGGACTTCCGCGCTGGCCGTGCACATGGACGGCCGCGCTTATTACTCGAGTCCCCGGCTTTGCGGCCTAGTTTTCGTTTCGTTCCCGCCTCCAGCCCTGCCAGTCAGGGGTGAGGCGGGACGCTGTACAGACAGTCAGCGCCGAGGGCTGGAGTCTGCTTTGCATTCTCCAGCCCCCTTCACTGGACACAGTGGGACACCAGTTTCCCGCTCTTGTCTGGGGCACGCCCACGGCCCGCCCCTCGTCACACGAGCTGGAGAAGGACGCCGGCAGCCATTCCTGCACGCAGTCCGAGCTGCATAATCAGTGCTCCGGGGGGGTCCCAGGCATTCCAGGGTGAAGGCTCTGACACGGACGGCAGTCCCAGACAGCCTAAGCTAGCTCGCTGGGTGCGGCACTCGGCTTCATCACTGGTCAAGGTCCCAGCGGGAGGACTCTCTGTATGATGAGGCAGACGTAGCTGATCAGGGCTTTGGTCCTGACACCGCTCTCAATCCGGATACACCGGATGGTGACGCCATAGTGAATGATCTTATAGCGTCCATCAATGGAATGTTGGATATTGCTCCCTCAGCTCCCCCAGTGGAGGAGTCAGCTTTACAGCAGGAGAAATCCTTTTTCAGTATCTCATGCGTATATTGAGTACTTTTCTGGCCACGCTGACTTCAGAGAAGCAGTTCAGAAACACCACGCTTACCAGATAAGCGTTTTCTCCAAACGTATTAAGGATACACGTTATCCCTTCCCCCTGACGTGGTAAAGTGCTGGACCCAGGGTCCAAAGGTGGATCCCCCAATCTCCAGGCTTGCGGCTAGATCCATAGTTGCAGTGGAGATGGGACGTCACTTAAAGATGCCATTGACAGACAGATGGAACTCTGGTTGAAATCTGTCTGTGAAGCTATCAGCGTGTCGGTTGCTCCGGCATTCGCAGCCGTATGGGCACTCTAAGCTATTTCAGCTGGTCTTGCGCAGCTGGTCTTGAGCACATGTACATCTGTGCCGCAGGTGGTGTCCTTAACCTCGCAATGTCTGCATTGCGACTTACCCTAGTAATGCTGTCCTGGGGGGACAGTCGAGGTTTCGGTCCTTCCCAGGCTCGGGCAGGTCCCAATTGTCCTCGTCCAAAAGGGCTCAAAAGGCTCAGAGGGGCTCAAATTCCGGCCGGGCTCAATCACGCCCAAGGAAGGCTGCAGGAGGAACCGCTACCAAGGCGGTCTCCTCATGACTTCAGCTCTCTCTCTCCGCATCCGCGGTTGGTGGCAGACTCTCCCGCTTGGCGACATTTAGCTGCCGCAGGTCACAGACCGGTGGGTGAGAGACATTGTGTCTCACGTGTACAGGACATTCCCCCCCCCACCGAGCCGATGCTCTTCTGCAGGCAGAAGGAGTGGTAATCCCTGTTCCTCTTCAGGAACAAGACACGGTTTTTTCCTCCAATCTGATTGGGGTGCCAAAAAAGGGTGGCTCTTTCCGTTCCGTTCTGGACCTAAAACTGCTCACCAAGCACGTGAAGGCCAGGCGGTTCCGGATGTAACCCTCCGCTCCGTCATTGCCTCAATGTCTCAAGGAGATTTCCTAGCATCAATAGATATCAGGATGCTTATCTCCACGTGCCGATTGCTCCAGAGCACCAGCGTTTGCTACGTTTCGTTATTGAAGACGAGCATCTTCAGTGCGTAGCCCTGCCCTTCGGTCTGGCGACAGCCCTACGGGTTTTCACCAAGTTCAGGGCAGCAGTGGGAGCAGTCCTGCACTCTCAGGGTCACTCTGTGATCCTTACTGGGACGATCCACTTGTCAAGGCACCCTCTCAAGAGGCATGCCAACACAGCCTGAACGGGGCGCTGGAGACTCTCCAGAGTTTCGGGTGGATCATCAACTTTTCAAGGTTACATCGGGCACTGACCCAATCGCTGACATATCTGGGCATGGAGTTTCACACTCCCTCAGCGATAGTGAAGCTTCCGCTGGACAAGCAGCGTTCACTACAGACGGGGGTGCAGTCTCTCCTTCAAGGCCAGTCACACCCCTTAAGACGCCTCATGCAGAGGCAGTCACTTTCGCGCAGTTTCATCTGCGTCCACTTCAATGGGACATGCTTTGCCAATGGGTTGGGGAGTCGACGTCCCTAGACAGGAACGTTTCCCTTCTCAGACGGTCAAGGACTCTCTTCAGAGGAGTCCATCCTTCAGATCAATGTTCTGGAAATCTGGGCAGTGTATCTTGCCCTGCAAGCCTTCCAGCAGTGGCTGGAAGGAAAACCGATCCGAATTCAGTCGGACAATTCCACAGCGGTGGCAGACATCGCCCACCAAGGCGGAACACGCATCGCCAAGCCTACCAGGCAATCCGGCGGATTCTGACGTGGGTGGGGGACAGAGCATCCACCATATCCGCAGTTCACATCCCGGGCGTAGAAAATTGGGAAGCAGACTTCCTCAGTCGCCTGGGCATGGACGCAGGGGAATGGCCTCTGCACCCAGAATGGTGTCAGGAAATCTGTAGCAGCTGGGGGATGCCGGACGTCGACCTAATGGCGTCTCGGCACAACAACAAGGTCCCGATTTTCATGGCGCGGTCTCACGAGCAAAGAGCTCTGGCGGCAGGCGCCCTAGTTCAGGATTGGTCGCAGTTCCAGCTACCCTATGTGTTTCCACCTCTGGCACTGTTGCCCAGAGTGCTACGCAAGCTCAGCTCCGCTTGCCGCCGCGCCATCCTCGTCGTCCCAGACTGGCCGAGGAGGTCGTGGTTCCCGGATCTGTGGCATCTCACGGTCGGCCAACCGTGGGCACTCTCAGACCGGCCAGACTTACTGTCCCAAGGGCCGTTTTTTCCACTGAATTCTACGGCCCTGATCCTGACTGTATGGCCATCGAGTCCGAGATCCTAGCGTCTTCAGGATTATCTCAAGACGTCATTGCCACCATGAGACGGGCTAGGAAACCGACGTCTGCCAAGATCTACCACAAGACGTGGAAGTTATTCTTATCTTGGTGCTCTGCTTCGGGAGTGTCTCCCTGGCCATTTGCATTGTCTCCTTTTTCCTCCCTTCCTGCATCTGGATTGGGAAAAGGTTTGTCGCTCGGCTCCCTTAAAGGACAAGTCGCAGCGCTGTCGGTATTCTTTCAGAAGCGCCTAGTACGACTTCCTCAGGTACGCACGTTCCTGCAGGGGGGTTATCACATTGTCCCTCCGTACAAGAGGCCGTTAGACCCATGGGATCTGCACAGGGTATTAATTGCTCTCCAGGAGCCGCCCTTCGAGCCTCTGAGGGATGTTTTCACTTTCTCGACTTTCACAGAAAGTGGCCTTTCTGGTAGCGGTCACGTCTCTTCGGAGAGTGTCCGAACTAGCAGCACGGTCATCCAAAGCTCCCTTCCTGGTGTTCACCAAGATAAGGTAGTGCTGCGTCCGATCCCAGAGTTTCTCCCTAAGGTGGTATCCCCTTTTTATCACAATCAGGATATCTCCTTACCTTCCTTTTATCCATTTCATCGATATGTAATGGCTTTGCATTGTTGGATCTGGTGTAGAGCACCCAGAATCTACATTCCCGCACGGCGCCCCTGCGCCGCTCGGATGCACTCTTTGTCCTTGTCACTGGTCAGCGCAAGGGATCGCAGGCTGCAAAACCCACCCTGGCTCGATGGATCAAGGAACCAATTCTTGAAGCCTACCGTTCTGCGGGGCTTCCGGTTCCATCAGGGCTGAAGGCCCATTCTACCAGAGCCGTGGGTGCGTCCTGGGCATTACGACACCAGGCTACGGCTCAACAGGTGTGCCAGGCAGCTACCTGGTCGAGTCTGCACACTTTCACCAAACATTATCAGGTGCATACCTATGCTTCGGCGGACGCCAGCCTAGGTAGAAGAGTCCTGCAGGCGGCAGTTGCCTCCCCGTAGGGGAGGGCTGTCTTTGCAGCTCTAACATGAGGTATTTCTTTACCCACCCAGGGACAGCTTTTGGACGTCCCAATCGTCTGGGTCTCCCAATGGAGCGCCGAAGAAGAAGGGAATTTTGTTACTTACCGTAAATTTTTTTTCTTCTAGCTCCTATTGGGAGACCCAGCACCCGCCCTGTTGTCCTTCGGGATTTTTGGTTGTTTTTCGGGTACACATGTTGTTCATGTTGAATGGTTTTCAGTTCTCCGATTTTACTTCGGAGTGAATTTGTTTAAACCAGTTATTGGCTTTCCTCCTTCTTGCTTTTGCACTAAAACTGGTGAGCCAGTGATCCCACTGGGGGTGTATAGCCAGAAGGGGAGGGGCCTTACACTTTTTAGTGTAATGCTTTGTGTGGCCTCCGGAGGCAGTACTATACACCCAATCGTCAATCGTCTGGGTCTCCCAATAGGAGCTAGAAGAAAAGGAATTTACGGTAAGTAACAAAATTCCCTTCTTTTTTTTTACCTACGGATTTTCCCCATACTATGTAAGTGTATGGGAAACATTCACATATAAAACTCAGTGTACCCGCAGGAGAATTTGATAACCTGTGGAACTGAAACGCGCACTGCAGGTCTGTGTACGCTGAGTTAAAAGGGAAGAGGCATGAGATTTCTGTAAATCCATCCACTCTGCTGGAACTGAGACGCTGCATTTTGGTCTTGGTGAAAATAGACAGCATCAAAAGCTCATCTGAACATAGCCTAAGGCTATGTGTGCACGCTGCGTTTTTTTTACGCTGCGTCTGTGCGTTTTTTGGCACAAAAAAACGCACCTGCAGCAAAAAACGCATGTGTTTTACCGGGTTTTGCTGCGTTTTTGTTCACTGCGTTTTTATGCGTTTTTTTTTTCAGTGAACAATGCTATTAAAGATTGTTGGGGAAAAAAAACCCAAAAAGGTCTGATGTCATTTTTTTCTTCAATATGTTTTTCATTCTCCACAAGTATCTGCAGGAGAGCAGACAGCTGCAGAACTGCAAGGCTCAGCATGCTCCATCCAGGACTGTATGCTGGAGGGAGAGGCAGGGGGAGCAGAACTACAAGGCTCATCAATCATACTTACTCCACAATTGTATGCAGGAGAGCAGACAGCAGCTACAGAACTGCAAGGCTCAGTATCCTCCATCCTGGACTGTATGCAGGAGTTTTTTGGCCCAAAAAAATGACATTGGCTTCGCCATATTTTTGTATGGTAGCCAGGTTACAGCAAGCAGGTACGGGCTGCCCCCAACCCCCAGCTGCCTATTTGTACCTGGCTGGGAACCAAAAATATAGGGAAGCCCCCCCTTTTTTTTTTTTTTTTTTTTAATTATTTCATGAAATAATTAAAAGAAATGATGTAGGCTTTGCCCAATTTTTGAGTCCAGCCAGGTACAACTAGGCAGCTAGGGATTGGAATCCGCAGCGCAGGGTGCCCAAGGTTTCTGGGCACCCCCGCGTGAATTGCAGTCCGCAGCCGCCCTAGAAAATGTCGCCTTCATAGAAACGCCATCTTGTGGTGCTGTATCCAACCCTTCCAGCTGCCCTGGTACCGGGTGGCTCGCTGGGTAATAATGGGGTTATGGCTAGCTGTATATTTTCAGCTGGCCCGAAATTCATGGTGTCACGCCAATATTAGACATGGCCACCATGAATTTCTAGTAAAGATAATAAAAAACACAACACACAGAAAAATATTTTTATTAGAAATAAAAACACAACACAATTAGTGACTCCCATCTTTATTGAAATAAAAAAACACCCCCCCCCCCCCTCCTCCGCAGTAATTCTGGCACAAGGGTCCCGCGATGTCCAATCCGGATCCAATATCATCTGATCGGTTTGCTGGAAGGCAAAGCGATCAGATGATGTCAGGTTCAAGGATGTGAATCACATGACACATCAGCTGATTGTATAAAAGCAGTTTATACAATCAGCTGTTGCATCAGTGGGAAAAAAAAAACCCCTCCACACTTCTGTTCAGACTCCCGTCCGATCGCTGCAGGACCTGGCGGTAATCAGCTGATGAAGTCTCTTGACAGCATCAGCTGATAGTTTAAGCCGGACGAGCGGTAAAAAGCCGGCCTCACCACTGGACTTATACGATCAGCTGATGACGTCTGGTGACCGCATCAGCTGATCACCGGCAGGTCCTGCAGCTATCAGACATGTCCCGGGAGTCTGCAGACAGGTGAGTGTGTTTTGTTTTTTTTTGTTTTTTTTCTTTCTTTCTACTGTTCACTTTTGATTTTGCAGCTGTTTCCACCTTCCACCCTGACATGGCACTGGAACAGAGGTGGCGGTACCGGGAGAGGAGCTGGGAGCGGACATGGCACCAGGCGGGAGATGGAAACGGGTGGCGGTACCAGGAGGATTCACGCTTCTGTGTTTACCAACACAAGGAATCCTCTTCCTGTACATGTCACTTTACTACCCACCCCTTGTGCTTATAGCTGCGTTTTTAGTCATTGAAACGCAGCTATATTTGCAATTTGCGTTTTTCATTCTGTTTTTGGACATCTCATTGAACTCAATGGGTGAAAAACACAGTCATAAATGACATGCTGCGTTTTTGTGGTGGCCACAAAAACGCAGTTAAAAAAAAAAGCGCTGTATGCAGACAGCAAAAATGAAAACTCATAGACTTTGCTGGTGAAGCAAAGTCATGCAGTTTTCTGAACAAAAAACGCACCGTGCGCACATAGCCTAATGCACAGTGTGCAAACATTGCATTTTTAGCACATTTTTAAATGCAGATTTGTCTAAAAGAATCCTGATGCCAGCAAAGTCAACGAGACTCCTGACGTGTCTCCTTGCAGATTTTGTGCAGATATAAATGCAGCATGTCAATTCTTGCAGTGTTTTTGCTGCAGATTTCACCCATTCTCATGAATGGGGAAAACTGCACCAAAACCGCCCCGAAAACGTGGCAAAAAGATGTGTTTTTACTGCTGCGTCTTTCCTGCAAAAAAATCAAAGAAATGGTGCAGAAATTTCTGCACCAATTCATAAACGTGCACATATTCTTGAAGTCAGCTAACTTTACCAAGTTCTCTAGACCTGAGCTATATGAGGACCTCCCAAGTGTTTGCCAACAAACTAAGGAAAGACGAGTGTCTGTTAGTTTGAATTTAAAGGGTTATTCCCATGTCCAAGATTCTATCCCAAGATTAGCAAATCCCTCTAATTAGAAATGTAGTAGAGTCCTGGTATAGCCATGTCTCTTATCTCATGTATAGGGCATTTTGGCTTGGGTATTGGTTACGTCCACTCATAGTGATAGTTGCTCCTGATCGTAACCATGGATACCTAAGCTGCAATGCCCTTCACATGAGGTAAGACACATGGTCATATCAGGAGAACTACTACATTTCTAATTGGAGGTATGGGCTAATATTATTATACCTACTACATATTGGGATAGGAACTTGGAGATGGGAATGACCAATATCCCTTTCAACTCCCCTTCTTTTTTTTTTTCTTTATCGTTCCTATGGGAGACCCAGACCATGGGTGTATAGCTACTGCCTCCGGAGGACACACAAAGTTACTACACTCAAAACGTGTAGCTCCTCCCTCCTAGCATATACACCCCCTGCTAGCCAGACCTAGCCAGTTTCATGCTTTGTGTCAGGAGGATCACACACACACATGCATCCTTTTTTGATTTTTTCATTTTTTCTAAAGATTTGGAAGAAAAGCGGGTCCACTGGACCCCCGGCATGTCCCTTCACACCCCCCTGGCGGGGTGCTGTTAAGGTTGACTTCAGGGCAGAAATCCCTTCATGCCGCGCTCCTTCAACATCCCTTAGGGGCTCTGGCTTGAAGTTAGAGCCAACACGGTTCTCACTGCCTTGCAGGAGACCGGCCTCCATCCGCAGCCCTTTGGCAGGACCCTGCTGGACGGAGCACTGGACCCCCACCCCACCAGGGACTGGACCCTGCGTCTCAAAGCTAAGTATAGAGACGTTATTTAAGGGTCCTTCTGCAATGTGGGGCACTTCTATTGGTGGGACAGTTATTTTCTGTGATAACGCTGCTTTTTAATGTGTTTCCGGCCGGTTCCACAGTTTTTACTGAGAACCGCGCCGATGATGCCTGATTGTCGGCCGCGTGCATAACTCTAGGCCCCGGCTTCAGCCGCGGCCTAGTTTCGTTATTGTTCCCCTGCATGTCAGTCATGCAGGGGGACACTGCAGCGCCGCCCGCCGGCCGCCCTGCACAGGGGGGGACACTCCTTGTTGAGGAGATGATTCCCTCCCCTGTACATCTCCTTAGCCCTCCGTTCCCGCTCCTGGGTTAACCCTCGCCCCCCCACCTCACTCTGGCGCCATTTTCTCAGCGTTCTTAGTACGCTGATCGGCGCTGGCTGCTCTGCAGTGCAGAGGGGGTGGATATCTGGCTGGGGGTCCAGGCTTGGAACCGGGGGGGCACTCTCAATAGCGGCCTGATAAGTCACAACCTCTGGTTGTGCACTTTTATACACTATCAGGGCATTTTGAAGGGGTTAATTCTTTATTATAGAACCTCTTCCTCAGCAGCATGTCTCACTAGGAGCAAAGCTCCAAGGCTGTAATATTGCCTGAACCGGCATAGATCATACTGTAATGGTTCTTATGTGGTGGTGCCTCAGCCTGGAGTCTTCCCCAGGCTGAACCCCTGTCTTGGGTATTCTAGACATAGCCCCCCACCTCTGCAGCAGGTCTCACAGAGCGAGGCTGCAGGCTGTTTTTATTATCCACTGCTGGTAGTCTCGTACGGCTGTACCGAGCTCCTAACCACTGTGGCCCCTCAGCTTGGGGGCTCATTCATGGTCCCCCCAGCTGCTCCGGGTTCGGTGGCTGACCCCTGGGGGAATCTGTTTTCCAGGGGTCGGCTGTCCCGGCATCTGCTGAGCATGCAGCCCCCTTCTCAGGGCGTTTTCTGCTTGCTCAGCAAAGCTCACAGACCCCGTCCTCCTGACAGGGAGACGCAGGGTCCCCTGTCCTCCCCGTCCCGCAGCTCCGATTCGAGCTGACTCACTGGACGAGGAGGATGTCTCTACCAGGGGCTCGGACGCTACTTTAGGTACTTTGATCCGTCCGTAGGTGACGCGGATGCGGATAATTGGATTGTGTCCATTATTCTATTGGGCCTCCATCAGCCGGTATCAGGGCAGTATTCCCCGCTGGCAGAAATGCATCAGTATACCTTTAACAAGACGAAGAGTGTGTTCCTTAACCACTCCAGTTTTCAGCCCGCTGCGTCCAAGCCCACAGCCTGCAGATCCCACAGCGGGGTTCTGCTGCCTGTCTTCCCTCCCATCGGAGGTGATCAAGGAGTGTACTCATTCGCCAAGGGTGGCCACTCCGGTGTCTAGACTTTTAGCCCGGATAGTTGTATCAGTGGCTGACGGCACCTCTATAAGGATCCCACGGTACATTAATTTTGTACTGGACCTCAATCCGCCGGAGTTACCTTATCTAGGTGAACACAACGTGTGTTCCTTAACCACTCCAGTTTTCAGGCCCCTGTGACCAGCCCAGAGTCCGCTCTGACAGTCGCTTCCTATGATTCTGAGGACTGTTTTTCCCATGTCCAATGGTAGTCAAGAGGTGGGCTCATTCACCTCAGGTGGCTCAGCCCGGACCGTTATGGCAGTGGCTGATGACTCCTCAGAGGAGAGGCATTCCCTCATAGGGACTCTATGCCCAAGACGGTTGCCTGAACTTCCAGACTTCAGTCTTTTCATCCTCTGCCAAGTCTGCCATGCGGGACTCCGCACGGCGGTGGTTTTGACTACTTTCCTCGCTATCCGCAGGCTCCTGTTCGGAAATGGAAGGCAGATGCCTCTATAGAGGTTCCTTCCTGGGCTCCCCTTTGGGGGGACCAGTCTCTTCGGAACCAACTGGATGACATTTAGGAAACTCTCGGAGGGGAGAGTTCTTCCTTGCCACCAACAGGGTACCTGTCTAGGGCAGGAATCAGTTGAGGTTTCGGTGGTTCCGTTCCTCCATCTGATCGTCCTCTAGCTCGGCCTAGGTTCATAGAACCAATTGGCTTGAAGCTGCGTCTTCAGAAGACCGCAGGAGATGCTGCCACTCAGTCAGCTTCCTCCGGGCTATCTAGCCGCCAACCTCCTCCTGGTCGGTGGCAGGTTCTCTCCACTTGGCGACGTATGGTTCTAACACGTCTCCGTTCAGTGGGGGCGGGATTATATCTCCCATGGCTACGGGATGGAATTCTGTCCACCCGCCAAACAGATTTTTTCTGTCACCTCCTTCCGGCTCCAAGTCTTCTCAGGCCGTGGCATTTCTTGCAGGCCAATGGAGTAATTGTACCGGTTCCCGACTAGAAACGGTTCTGAGATTTTTGTTTAAATCTATGTCTAGTCCCCGAACAGGGCGGTACCTTTCGACCTGGATCTTAGCTTTTCAAGCATGGTCAGGTGTGGCGTTTTCACATGGAGTCTCAGTCTTGTTCCGTGTGTTTTTTCACCGGATCAATCAAGAACCCAAGGAGATTCCCTAGCAGCCATCGGCATTGGAGATGCCTTTCTGCAGGGGTCAATCGCAGTTTCACACCAGCGTTGACTACGTTTTGCCATCGGAGTGGTCCAATTTGTGGCTCTTCCCTTAGGGTTAGCCACGGCCCCTCGAGTATTCTCATGGGGCTGCTGTGATTAGGGTCCTGCACCCCTAGGGATTGGCAGTGATCGTTTGTCCTGGACGGCCTTCTTCGGGGCTTCATCCAGTGCAGACTCTTAGCAGAGTACTTCGCTTACTCTCGCCACTCTAACCTATTCGGGTGGCTTGTCATTCTGTTCAAGTCCACTCTGAATTCGAACCAGAGGTTCTCAGGGACGCAATTCGAGACTCTGTCGGCTCTTGTGAACCCGCTCTTAGTCGTTCAGTAGTCTCTCCGCTGGTGGTCGACGTCATTCTATCAGACACCAAATACAGGTGCTGGTCAGATGGTGGCGTCAATGGAAGCGATTCCTTGCCCAGTTTCTCCTGCGTCCTCTGAGACTGGATGTTTCCCGCTGTACACGCGAACTCCCTTCTTCCACGGGGTGGTGGTTTTGCCACTGACCGGGGGCTCGTTTGCAGTGGTGGTTTCGGCCACTCTGTCTCGGGGACGCTCCTTCCTGCCCCCGTCCCGGGTGATCCTCACCAGGGTGCTGGTCTTTCCGCCTTGGGAGCAGTATATCCCCACCGCGGAGCGCAGGGCGCTTGGACTCTGTCCGAATCAGCCCTCTAGATCAATGGGCTGGAAATCAGAGCTGTATTCTAGCTCTCTAAGCCTTCACCATCTTTGGGCGGCTAGGCACATTCGAATTCAGTCGGACAACGTGACAGCGTTTTCCTACATCAACTTCCAGAGCGGGACACTCAGCCGCCTGGCAATCTTAGCGCCTCAACATCCTTCAGTGGACAAGGGACTCCTAGTCCACCGTAGCCGCAGCCCACATCCTATGTCAAGACTGCGAGGCAAACTATTTCAGCTGTCCAACCGTGGTCCACAATCCTCAGGTTTTGCAGTAGACACACTGGTTCATATTTGATCCCAGCTTCGTCTCTACCTCTTGCCCAGAGTCCTGCGCAAGATCAGTAAAAAAGGGGGCCGTCGGGTCATTCTCTTACTCCAGACTGACCCAGGCAGGCTTGGTATCCTGACCTGCTCCTTTTGTCCGTTGGGTTGCCATGGCATCTTCCGGACCGTTCAGACTTTTTCTCAAAGGTCCGGTTTTTCCGTCAGAATTCTGGATTCTCAGATTGACGGCGTAGCTATTGAGTCCTGGATCTTGGCGACTTCTGGTATCCTTCCTGAAGTTGTCTTCCGCTATGACTCGAGCTCCAAGGTGTTCTTGGACCTTTTTAGCCTTGCAGACCCTCCTGTCCCTTCCACAGTCCGGTCTACAGCTAGGACTATCCCTCATTAACGGACAGGTCTCGGCTCTGTCAGTATCTGCCAGCGGCGTATTGTCCGGCTGGCTCCGGTGCGCCCCTTTAAGGGCGCGTCTCACATCGTTCCGCCTTTCCGGCGGCCTATGGAGCCTTGGGACCTTAATCCGGTCCTCCCGGTTCCCGGAAACCCCCCTTTGCGCCTCCTAGGGAGGTTTCTTTGTTTCATCTCTCACAGAAAGTAGTCTTTCTAGTGGCTATAATTTCCCGCCAGGGAGTTCTGGCTGCACTCTCTGAGTAACCCCCTTCTTGGTCTTTTGCATCAAGACAAGGTGGTCTCCGTCCGATTCCGGACTTTTTTCCCTAAGGTGGTTATAGCTTCGACCTTATCCGGGGCAATTTTCCTGCCTTCATTTTGTCCGGCTCCTGTTCATCGCTTTGAGGAAGCGTTGCATATCCTGGATCTGGTGCGGGCCCCCTGGATCTATGTGTCTCGCACCGCCGTTATTAGGCGGTGCACCTCTCTCTCTGGTACTGACTGCTAGTCAGCGTAGCGGTCTCTCGGCATCTAAGCCGACCCTGGTTCGTTGGCTTAGGTCGGCCATTTCCGAGGCCTACAAGTGTACTCAAGTGCCTTCCCCGCCGGGGATCAGAGCACATTTGATCAGACCTGTCGGTGCCTTTTGGGCTTTCAGGCACCAGGCTACGGCTCAGTAGGTCTGTCAGACTGCAGCTCGAATTAGTCTGCATACTTTTTCGAAGCTCTATCCAAGGCATGCTCTTGCTTTGGCAGACGCGGGCTTCGGCAGACGCATCTTTCAGGCGTCTGTCGCCCATTTGTGAAGTTGGGTTTTCCTGCTGCTCAGTTGTCTGTTTATTCCCACCCATGGACTGCTTTAGGACGTCCCATGGTCTGGGTCTCCCATAGGAACGATAAAGAAAAAGAGAATTTTGTTACTTACCGTAAATTCTTTTTCTTATAGTTCCGTCATGGGAGACCCAGCACCCTCCCTATTGCCTGTTGGCAGGTTTCTTGTTCCGTGTGTCTTCACCGGCTGTTATTGTTGTAGACAGAGGTTCCGGTTCTGCCGAATTTTACTCCGTCTCTTCTTGCGGGTGGATGTCCTTGTGAGGCAAACCCTGGGATATGAAGATGAATTATGACTTCCAGTCATAATCGCTCTCATCACTCCATGGCAGTGCCCCCTCCCTTCTTGTTCTCAGATGTCCAGCATCTGTGAAGGTGTCACATCCCATGGCCATCTCCTGTGATATGGAGATTAGGTGATGTGGGAACAATGGACACAGGATGACTCCCTGCCGTGACCCTGTAGTAGGGGCTGCTATCTAGTTAGCAAGCTTGGAAGTATCCAGACAGGACGACTCCAGTAAAAAATGGTTCATATCTCGCAAGCCATATTTCCGATAAATATGGCAACCATAAAAATAGTGTCTCCGCATGCGGACGATGCTGGCACACCCTTTTTATGGGAGCAGGACCTGGGGAAATACCCCAGGCGTGATATCAGCCAATGGGGAACTAGTAGACAAGTCATGAGTCCTCTCGTTCTGTAGCTAAATTCATAGCTGTCACAATGAGAGCGTCGGCGTCCGCCTACGACGCTCCCAGGCAAAGTTATGGCCCATATTCCATGTTGTGGATTTTGTCCATAACTCCAGCCAGGGGTGGAGCAGTGCTCCCTCTGAGGTCACTAAGGTAGGAGGGGACCTGGATTTGCCCAGGTTGATAACCCTACTTCGGCCATTTTCCAGTGTTCTTTTGCTCGGGGGCCTGGTTGGGAAAGACCTGTGAGGGAGTTCCTGGAAACCTGGTCTACAGCGCCCCCCTGTGGCCAGACGCACAAGGTAACTGCTGGAACTGTGTATGCCTGTTTGTAACCCATGCTTTGATTGTAACTGTACTCTGACATATGTATATTCTGTAGATTCCCTATTGTATATATTGTAGTTTCTAGTGTGGCTTTAGGCCGATTAAATTATATAATTAATCTTGGGCTGTTCTGTTATCTCGATCTTGAATCCCACGTCTGTGTGTTCGGCTAATAGTTACCGTGAAGCGGTTGGTGGCAGCGAGTTGTGCCAAGGATTATTGTGGGGAGGCCAGTGAGATTCGGGGAGGTTTTATATATTCCGCCCGCGGAGGTCGGGGAATATATACCCTACTCTCACCGGGGACCCTTCAATAATCGGCATAAGTAGTATAGCGGCCTCCTTGCTTATTGTCGGGCAATTCCATAATTGGCCTGACTATAAGAGGGGCGCTAGAGAGCGCGTCACGTGCTCTGTCTGTCGGTCGGGAGGTATAAAGGAGGGGTGACCCCCACTTGTTACCCCCCGATTGTGACGTACTGGTAGCCAGCGCGGGGGATTTCTGAGTGACCCCCCCGGTGGTTCGTGACAGTCCTCCTTCAGCTTTTGCACTAAACTGGCTAGGTCTGGCTAGCAGGGGGTGTATATGCTAGGAGGGAGGAGCTACACGTTTTGAGTGTAGTAACTTTGTGTGTCCTCCGGAGGCAGTAGCTATACACCCATGGTCTGGGTCTCCCATGACGGAACTATAAGAAAAAGAATTTACGGTAAGTAACAAAATTCTCTTTTTTCTTCTGCCTATGCTGCTCTCCCACTCATCTGTCCCAAACATTTATTATTGTATATTAGGGGGTTAGCTAAAGTTGTGTTCACGCTTCAGTTATCATGTGTAGTTCTACTTCTGTATTAACTTTGTGCATTTTCCTCTTTTTAGTGGACAACAGATGAAGACTTGACTGATGCTGTTCACTCTCTGGGTGTTAATGATATTTTGGAAATAAAATTTTATGAAAATCGTGCAAATGGCCAGTCAAAAGGGTGAGTTGACACATTCTACTAAAATAGACACCTCAGTAAGAATTTAATTGTTTTATTTCCTGTATCTTGAAGAACCACCCAAGTGGGTTTTCTTCTTCCCCCTTCTCCCCTGCTGGAGTGGTGCTTTAAATCTAAGTCCTCGTACCCCAGTCTTATACTCTCTCCAGTGTCTTCACGTTTTTCCTGCGTTGCTCCAGGCCAGCGGGCACTATCTTGCGACTGTAACTTGTGACTGACTGGAAATGAAACATTCCTTCACAATCGCTCAATACAAGTCTAAGGCCTTGTGCGCACTAGGCGTTTTTGCCACGTTTTTAGCGGCGTTTTTTACCGCGTTTTTGTGCTGAAAACGCAGTGACATTGCTTCCCCAGCAATGTCTATGGGTTTTCATAAGTGCTGTCCGCACATAGCGTTTTTTTGTAGCTGCGTTTTTGTGGTGACCACAAAAATGCAGCATGTCAATTTTTTCTGCGTTTTTCACTGCGTTTTTCACCCATTGAGTTCAATGAGATGTTCAAAAACGCATATAGCCGCGTTTCTATGACTAAAAACGCAGCTATAAACGCAAGGGGTGGGCACTACAGTGACGTGTACAGGAAGAGGATTCCTTCTGTTGGTAAACACAGAAGCATGAATCCTCCCGGTACCGTCACCGCTGCCTCCACCTCCCGTCCGGTGCCATGTCAGCTCCGTGCGGCGCCATGTCTGGGCGGGAGGTGGAGGCAGCGGCAAAAACAAAAGTGAACAGTAGAAAAAAAAAAAGTCATATATACTCACCTGTCTGCAGGGTCCCGGTGCCATGCCCGCTCCCAGCCCCTGTCTCGGTACCCGCCGCTCTGGCTGTGTGCAGTCTCCCCGGGGCAGGACCTTGCTTGCAGGACCTGGCGGTGGATCACCTGACGCAGTCACCTGACGCAGTCACCTGACGCAGTCACCTGACGCAGTCACCTGACGCAGTCACCTGTCGCATCAGCTGATCGTAGTCTCGCCGGCTTTTTCGCGCCCGGCCGGCTATCAGCTGATCCTGCCGTCAGGGGACTTCATCAGCTGATTACCGGCAGCTCCTGCAGCGATCAGACAGGATCAGACTCCTGTCCAATCGATCGCTCCAGGAGCTGCCGGTAATCAGCACAGCACATAAGTGAGTATTATTTTTTTTTTCTACTGATGCATCAGCTGATTGTATAATCGGCTTTTATACAATCAGCTGATGTGTGATGTGATTCACATCCTTGAACCTGACAGATCATCTGATCGGTATGCCTTCCAGCAAACCGATCAGATATTGGACGGCGCGCGACCCTTGACCCAGGATTACTGCGGAGGGGGGTTCTTTATTTCAATAAAGATGGAGTCACTAATTGTGTTGTTTTATTTCTAATAAAAATATTTTTCTGTGTGTTGTTTTTTTTTTTTTTATCATTACTAGAAATTCATGGTGGCCATGTCTAATATTGGCGTGACACCATGAATTTCGGGCTTAGGGCTAGCTGATAATATACAGCTAGCCCTAACTCCATTATTACCCAGCTAGCCACCCGGCATCAGGGCAGCTGGAAGAGTTGGATACAGCGCCAGAAGATGGCGCTTCAATGAAAGCGCCATTTTCTGGGGTGGCTGCGAACTGCAATTCGCAGTGGGGGTGCCCAGAAAGCTTGGGCACCCTGCACTGAGGATTACAATCCCCAGCTGCCTAGTTGTACCCGGCTGGACTCAAAAAATTAGGCGAAGCTCACGTCATTTTTTTTTTTTTTAATTTCATGAAATTCATGAAATAAAAAAAAAAGGGCTTCTCTATATTTTTGGTTCCCAGCCGGGTACAAATAGGCAGCTGGGGGTTGGGGGCAGCCCGTACCTGCCTGCTGTACCCGGCTAGCATACAAAAATATGGCAAAGCCCATGTCATTTTTTTTCTTTTCGGGCAAAAAACTGCATACAGTCCTGGATGGAGGATGCTGAGCCTTGTTTTTCTGCAGCTGCTGTCTGCTCTCCTGCATACAATGAACATTTTGAAGAAGGAAATGACATCAGACCTTTTTTTTTTTTTTTTTTTTTTCATCAACAATCTTTAATGGCATTGTGCACTGATTAAAAACGCAGTGAGCAAAAACGCAGCAAAAAACGCACCAAATCGCAGCAAAAACGCATGCGTTTTTGTCGCATTTTTTTAGCCGCGGGTGCGTTTTTTGAGACAAAAACGCACATAAAAACGCAGCGTGAAAAAAACGCCTAGTGCGCACATACCCTAAGGCTATGTTCACGCACTACGTTTTTTACCCGCATTTTTGCAGCAGAAATGTCTTGAGAAATTCTTGTAACCTTTCTGCAGACATTCCCCACCAAAACCTATGGCAAAAAAATTAGCTGTGCGCACACTGCGTTTTTTTCTAAAGAAAATTCCTTCAGTAGATTTTCTCAATAAAAATGAGCATGTCACTTCTTTTCTGCAGCTAACTGCGTTATTTTACTCCATTGACTGTAATGTAATCATGAAATAGTGCAGGGAATAACGCAGGTAGCAAGTTAGGTGCGTTATGCCTGCGTTATTTCGCAATTTCGGGACAGTGTACATCCCTGCTCTGCGTTTTGCAGGGAAGTGATGTCACACGCACGCACACAATGCACACAATACACACACACACAATACACACACACACACATATAATGCACACACACATAGAAATCAAACGTACATATTAAAAAAAAAAATAAAATGTGGGCTCCGCTGTATTTTTACCGTCCAGCCAGGTAAGCACACAGTGGCGGCCCGGTATTCAGGCTGGGGAGCGCGAAGGCCATAGTTAATGCCCGTCCCCCCCTTCCCCGCAGCCGAGAATATCAGCCCGCAGCTGCCCCGGGACTGTCGCATCCATTATGCGACAGTCCCGGCGTGTTACCGGCTCTTCCTGTTGCCGTGATGCGGTGGCAATCAGGGTAATATGGAGTTAACGACAACCAATAGCTGCCGCTAAGTCCAAGATTAGTAATGGCAGCGTTTGACACGCCGTCACTAATCTGTAAGTGAAAGTAAAGAAACACTCACACACATCGAAAAATCCTTTATTTTGAATAAAAGACAAAAAGCCCCTCTTTCTCCACTTTATTAAATCCCCCGAACACAGCTCCGACGTAATCCACAGCAATGTCCCACGGCGCTTCCAGCCGTGTCTGACAGTTCTCCACGCAGCCTCGTTCAGTGAGCGAGTGCTGAATGCTGCTCCCTGAATGATGCTGCAGAAGTGACTCCAGGACATTTCTCATGGCCACTGATGTGAACACCTTACCGGCCGCGAGAACTGCAGTGTGTAGGGAACACAAACATCATAAATAAAGCTGGAATATCTATCCCTCTATTATATATCTATTCCCCTAAATACCGATCTGTGACCCGCATCTTATCTGATCTGATCTGTGACCCGTATCTGATCTGTGACCCGTATCTGATCTGTGACCCGTATCTGATCTGTGACCCATATCTGATCTGTGACCCGTATCTGATCTGATCTGTGACCCGTATCTGATCTGATCTGTGACCCGTATCTGATCTGATCTGTGACCCGTATCTGATCTGATCTGTGACCCGTATCTGATCTGATCTGTGACCCGTATCTGATCTGATCTGTGACCCGTATCTGATCTGATCTGTGACCCGTATCTGATCTGATCTGTGACCCGTATCTGATCTGATCTGTGACCCGTATCTGATCTGATCTGTGACCCGTATCTGATCTGATCTGTGACCCGTATCTGATCTGATCTGTGACCCGTATCTGATCTGATCTGATCTGTGACCCGTATCTGATCCGATCTAATCTGTGACCCGTATCTGATCCGATCTAATCTGTGACCCGTATCTGATCCGATCTAATCTGTGACCCGTATCTGATCCGATCTAATCTGTGACCCGTATCTGATCTGATCTGTGACCCGTATCTGATCCGATCTGATCTGTGACCCGTATCTGATCTGATCTGTGACCCGTATCTGATCTGATCTGTGACCCGTATCTTATCCGATCTAATCTGTGACCCGTATCTGATCTGTGACCCGTATCTTATCTGTAGTTCTTTTTTCATTTTCAACGTGCTTTATTGCTGTAAAGGCATTAAAAAACGCAGGGACCAACCTGAAAAAAACCGCACCTGCGTTATCGGTGCGTTTAACGCAGGTGCGCTAATCCTTCACTCAAGAAATTTCTTAAGAAAAGTCATTTTTCTGGTGTGAACATAGCCTAAGAGCCAGAACAAGGCTCCCATAAAGATACTGGAAACACACAGGATACAGATTGCCAAGACCGACCGGAGCGGCGGTGATAACTGAAGATAGTGGCAGGTGAGTATAAGACAGGGGACTTAGGGGTACTTTGCACACTGCAACATCGCTAGCGATCTCGTTACCGATGTGAAATGCTAGATCGCAAGTGCGATCTTTGGAGATCGCACATGCGTAAAATGACCTATGTGCGATCTCGAAAGATCACACTTGTGATCTAGCATTTCACATCGGTAACGAGATCGCTAGAGATGTCGCAGTGTGCAAAGTACCCCTTAGATTTAAAGCACAATTCCAGCACTGAAGTAAAAAAAAAAATGCTGGTGTGGTGCTTTAAATGTAAAACAATACTGTAATTTTCTGCTTGATGGTGAATTGTGCCATTATTACACTTTCCAGGTTACACTTCACTACTACACTAGAGAAAATTCAGCCCTGTTGTATTCTCCCCCTGACACCCAAACTACACTGAAAGCTAAATTAAAAGTATATTTTTTCTTACAAAACCCAGAATACAACCAATGAGCAAATACTTTGCAGTATGTTAATAAATAGATCATGGAAATGACATGGGGTACTTAAAGGACACTATTTTGATCAAAATGTCTTAAAGGCCATTCCACCATCTCAAGCTGTATCCAGTCAGCATGGTTCTATCTCTAGTAACTAGTGCCAGCAAACCTCAATAGATAGGGCTAGAGCAGGACCTAGATCCCTGACTTTCACGCCTGCCTGTGAAAGGCTATGTAGACAAAAGACAAAGCCCAAAGTGGAGTCGCCCTACCTTCAGTTGTACAAGAAACTAAAGCAGAACCAAAGACATGAGCCAGCATACAGTCATGGCCAAAAGTTTTGAGAATGACACCAAAATTATATTTTCACATGATCTGTTGCCCTCTGGTTTTTAATTTTGTCTGATGTTTACATCACATACAGAAATATAATTTCAATCATATTATGAGTACCAAAAGGTTATATTGACAGTTAGAATGAGTTAACCCCATAGCGACGGCCTAACGTCTCAAGACGTCGGAAAAACAGGGTACTTATTCTGTTCCGACGTCTTGAGACGTCAGGCCGGAAAAACCCTGTAGCGCCCCCCAGTGACGAAAAATCTCGGGGGTTTCAGCTACCGGGGGTAGCTGAGACCCCCCAGATTATGAATCGGGGTGTTTTTTATGCACCCCGTTAATGCGATCGCCGGTATACACCGTATACCGGCGACAACATAAAAAAAAAAAATGGCTGGTAAAATCTATTTATTTCTCATCTGACGTGATCAAACATGTCAGATGAGAAATAAATGTGAGCCCTTAGTGCCCCCAAAGCCCCCGGTACCGGAGAAATCCATCCAACCCCCCCCCCCCCCGGAAAATCCAAGATGGCGCCGACGCGCGCTGAAAACTCCCGCCGCCGCCGGCTCTGCATTCATTTCCCTCCGATCTGAAATGATCAAACATTTCAGATCGGAGGGAAATGTCCTCCCCCTGACCCCTCCTCCGGTCCACCGGAGTCCTCTGGTCACCGGAGCCCCCTCCGGGTCTCCAGAGCCACCCCCCCTCCCCCGCATTCATTCTGCTCTTTCTGCCGCATGTGACACGTCACATGCGGCAGAAAGGTGTCCCCAGGTCCCCCCAGGTCCCACTAGGTCACCCCCCATCACCCCCCCCCCCCCAGCCCCCGGTCATACGTTACCTGTCTGGTGATCCGTCCCACGATCACGCCGCCTCCTTCTTGAATGCTGACGGCGCATGCGCAGACAGCGGCTGTCAGCTGGATTCCTCCCCCGGTCCACAGTGGAGCAGCCTGTGCATCAGCGACGTCAGTCTTGCAGGGACGCTGACGTCGCTGATGCACAGGCTGCTCCACTGTGGACCGGGTGAGAGTGAGTGCAGTAATCAGCAGTCTCTCCATGTGAGGAGTGTGGTCCTCACATGGAGAGACTGCTGTTCCAGAAAATGGGGGGTACGTTCTGTGAGCGTGCCCCTCATATTCTGGAATGAGGTTACTGCAGGTCACTCTGCCCTAAGTTGGACCGGGGCAGTGTGAGTGCAGTATTCTCAGATTACTGCACCCACACTGCTCATGGAGAGCTTGCTCTTCCAGAAAATGGGGGATACGTTCCCTGAACGTGCCCCCCATATTCTAGAAGATCCAGAGTCGGCGTGGGACCTCACGGATTACAGCGGATTACAGCGACCGTAATTTCTTTATTTTCAATAAATTGGGGAAAGAGGAATGTTTCGGGGAGTTTTTTTTTCAAATAAATTTTTTTTTTGTCTTTTTTTTTTTGTCTATTACTTGACTGGGTTAGTGATGTCGGGTATCTGTTTAGATGCCGTGACATCACTAACCCCAGGGCTTGATGCCAGGTGACATTACAGCTGGTATCAACCCCATATATTACCCCGTCTGCCACCGCACCAGGGCGCGGGATGAGCTGGGGCGAAGCGCCAGGATTGGCGCATCTAATGGATGCGCCACTTCTGGGGCGGCTGCGGCCTGCTATTTTTAGGCTGGGAAGAGTCCAATAACCATGGCTCTTCCCACCCTGAGAATACCAGACCACAGCTGTCCGCTTCACCTTGGCTGGTGATCTAATTTGGGGGGGACCCCACGTTTTTTTTTTTTTTTTAAAAAAAACGCCTGGGGAGCCCTCCAAATTGATCACCAGCCAAGGTGAAGCTCTCAGCTGTGGTTTGCAGACTACAGCTGTCTGCTTTACCCTAGCTGGCTATCAAAAATGGGGGGGACCCCACGTCGTTTATTTTAATTATTATTTTTTTGGGGGTCTAAATACAAGGCTAGGCACCCTTTAGTGCCACATGAAAGGCACTAAAGGGCGCCAGCTTAGAATATGCAGGGGGTGGGACGTTATATATGTTTGACATGTATCCATTCATCCATTGTAGCATTTTAGGCTGTGCGCCCACAATCGGGATTTGCAGCGTTTTGGGCGCAGAGTGTTTTCCCTGTGTCCATAACGCTGCATTGTGCAGTAGAAGCACAGTGGAAGGATTTTTAGAAATCCCATGCCCAATGTGCTTCTTTTCTCCGCAGCATAAACCGACCTGTGGCGCAGCTTCCCGAGCCTCAGCATGTCAATTTATGCTGCGGAGATGAGTGTTCTCTGCAGGTAGCATAGAGCTCCACAGCGGCCTGAACCCAAATCGTGGGCATGGGCAGCTGCGTTCTCCCGTGGACAACACTCACATCTCTGCAGGAGGCTGACACTGTGTACTAGACGCCGTGTCACTGGCTCATGGCCACATAGCCTAAAAGTGAGACATTGGTTGCTACAGCAACATTTTTGTGAAGTACCTGTGGATTCAAAATGCTTATTATACTCCTGAATAAAATCCAGTTTCCAAAATGGGGTCACTTGTGGGGGTTTCTAATGTATAGGTACCCAAGGGGCCCTGCAAATGTGACATGGTGCCCGCAATTTATTTCAACTTTTCCAGAATTCAAATGGTGCTGCTTCCATTCCAAGCCCTCCCATTTATCCAAACAGAGGTTTTTGGCCACATGTGGGGTATCCCTGTGCTCATAAGACATTGGATAACAACCTGTTGGGTCCACGGTTTGTTGTTGTCTCTTGAAAAAGTGAGAAATTTGATGCTGAAGCAACATTTTTGTGAAAAAAATGAAAATTTTCAATATGGCAACCTAAGCTTATGAAATTCTGTGAAGTATTCGTGGATTCATACTGCTCACTATACACCTAGATAAAAGCCTTGAGGTGTCTTGTTTCCAGAATGGAGTCACTTGTGGGGGACCGCCACTGTTTAGGCACCTCAGGGGCTCTCCAAATGCAACCTGGCGTCCGCTATTGATTCCAGCCAATTTTGCAGTCAAATGGCACTCCTTCCCTTCCGAGCCCTGCCATGCGCCCAAACAGTTGATTTCCACCACATATAAGGTATCGCCAAACTCAGGAGAAATTGCACAATAAATGTTATGCTGAATTTTTTCCTTTTACTCTTGTAAAAAAAAAAAGCTACCTGGTTGAAATAACAATTTTGTGGTAAAATTTTTTTTTTTTTTTTCATGGCTCAACGTTATAAAATTCTGTGAAGCACCTGGGGGTTCAGGGTACTCACCAAACATCTAGATAAATTCCTTGAGGGGTCTAGTTTCCAAAATGGGGTCACTTGTGTGGGGTTTCTGCTGTTTAGGTACCTTAGGGGTCCTCCAAATGTGACATGGTGCCCGCAATCTTTTTCAGCCAAATTTCCTTTCCAAAATTCAAATATTGCTCCTTTCGTTCCAAGCCCTCCCATTTGTCCAAACAAAGGTTTCAGACCACATGTGAGGTATCACCGCGCTCATAAAAAAGTGGTTAACAAACCTTGAGGTCAAATTTTTGGAATTACCTCTTGAAAAAGTGAGAAAATTGATGCTAAAGCAACATTTTTGAGAAAATTATTAAAATTTTCAATATGACAACGTAACGTTAACAAAATCTGTGAAGTACCTGTGGATCTAAAATGCTCACTATACCCCTAGATAGAAGCCTTGAGGGGTCTAGTTTCCAAAATGGTGTCACTTGTGAGGGGTTTCTTCTGTTTAGGTACCTTAGCGGACCTGTAAATGCAACATGGTGCCCGCAATCTATTTCAGCCAAATTTGCTTTCCAAAATTCAAATATTGCTCCTTCTGTTCCGAGCCCTCCCATTTGTCCAAACAGAGGTTTCTGACCACATGTGGGGTATCGGCGCACTCATAAGAAAGTGGGGAACAAGTTTTGGGGTCTATTTTGTTGTGTTAGGTCTTCTAAAAGTGAATAAATTTGGGTTAGAGCAACATTTTTAGGTAAAATTTAATTTTTGCTTTTTTTCATTCCACATTGCTTTTGTTCATGTGAAGCACCTGAAGGGTTAATAAACTTCTTGAATGTGGTTTTGAGTACTTTGGGGGGTGCAGTTTTTATAATGGTGTCACTTTTGGGTATTTTCTGTCATCTAGGCCTATTGAAGTCACTTCAAATGTGATGTGGTCCCTAAAAAAATGGTTTTGTAAATTTTGATGTAAAAATGAGAAATCGCTGATAAACTTTGAACCCCTCTAACTTCCTAACAAAAAAAAATTTTGTTTCCAAAATTGGTCTGATGTAAAGTAGACATGTGGGAAATGTTATTTATTAACTATTTTGTGTCACAGAAATCTCTGGTTTAACGGTATAAAAATTCAAAAGTTGAAAATTGCTAAATTTTCAAAATTTTTGCCAATATTCAATTTTTTTCTTCAATAAACGCAAAAAATATTGTCCTAAATTTGGTACTAACATGAAGTCCAATATGTGACGAAAAAACAATCTCAGAATCACCGGGATCCGTTGAAGCGTTCCAGAGTTATAACCTCATGAAGTGACACTGGTCAGAATTGCAAAATTTGGTCTGGTCATTAAGGTGAAAATTAGCTCCGTCACTAAGGGGTTAAGGCAGCAAGTCAATATTTGCAGTGTTGACCCTTCTTCTTCAGAACCTCTGCAATTCTCCCTGGCATGCTCTCAATCACCTTCTGGACCAAATCCTGGCTGATAGCTGTCCATTCTTGCATAAGCAATGCTTGCATTTTGCCGAATGTGTTGGTTTTTGTTTGTCCACCTGTCTCTTGATGATTGCCCACAAGTTCTCAATGGGATTAAGATCTGGGGAGTTTCCAGGCCATGGACCCAAAATCTCTGTTTTGTTCCATGAGCCATTTAGTGATCACCTTTGCTTCATGGCAAGGTGCTCCATCATGCTGGAAAAGGCATTGTTGGGAGCCAAACTGCTCTTGGACAGTTGGGAGAAGTTGCTCTTGAAGGACATTCTGGAACTATTCTTTATTCATGGCTGTGTTTTTATTCAAGACTGTGAGTGAGCCGATTACCTTGGCTGAGAAGCAACCCCACACATGAATCGTTTCAGGATGCTTTAGGCTATGTGCACACTAGAAAAAGGATTTTTCTTAAGAAATTTCTTAAGAGTGCACCTGTGTTAAAAAACGCACCAAAAACGCACCTGCGTTTTCGGTGCGTTTTCGGTGCGTTTTCGGTGCGTTTTCGGTGCGTTTTTGGTGCGTTTTCGGTGCGTTTTTGGTGCGTTTTTACCGCTGGTTGCTCCCTGCGTTATTGTGCCAATTATATATGGCAAAAAACGCAGTTAGCTGCAGAAAAGAAGTGACATGCTCATTCTTTTTCTTAAGAAAATCTACTGAAAGAATTTTCTTAAGAAAAAAACGCAGTGTGCGCACAGCTAATTTTTTTTGCCATAGGTTTTGCTGGGGAATGTCTGCAGAAAGGTTACAAGAATTTCTCAAGAAATTTCTGCACCAAAAACGGACCAAAAACGCAGGTGAAAAACGCAGTGTGTGAACATAGCCTAACAGTTGGCATGAGACAAGACTGGTGGTAGCACTCACCTCTTCTTCTCCTAATAAGCTGTTTTCCAGATGTCCCAAACAATCAAAAAGGGGATTCATCTGAGAAAATGACTTTACCCCAGTCCTCAATATTCCACTCCCTGTACCTTTTGCAGAATATCAGTTGGTCCCTGATGTTTTTTCTGGAGAGAAGTGGCTTCTTTGCTGCCCTCCTTGAAACCAGGCCTTGCTCAAGCAGTCTCCGCCTCACAGTGTGTGCAGAAGCACTCACACCAGCCTGCTGCCATTGCTGAGCTAGCTCGGCACTGCTGGTAGTCCAATCCCGCAGCTGAAACAGTTTTAAGACACGGTCCTGGCGTTTGCTGGTCCTTCTTGAGCGCCCTGGAGCCTTTTTGGCAACAATGGAAACTCTCTCCTTGAAGTTCTTGATGATGCGATAGATTGTTGACTGAGGTGCAATCTTTGTAGCTGCGATACTCTTCCCTGTTAGGCCATTTTTGTGCAGCGCAATGATGGCTGCACGTGTTTCTCTAGAGATAACCATGGTTAACTGAAGAGAAACAATGATACCAAGCACCATCCTCCTTTTAAAGTGTCCAGTGGTGTCATTCTTACTTAATCATGACTGATTGATCGCCAGCCCTGTCCTCATCAACACCCACACCTGTGTTAATGGAACAATCACTAAAACAATGTTAGCTGCTCCTTTTAAGGCAGGAATGCAATGATGTTTAAATGTGTTTTGGGGGTTGAAGTTCATTTTCTTAGCCAATATTGACTTTGGAAGTAATTGCTGTTAAGCTGATCACTCTTTATGACATTCTGGAGTATATGCAAATTGCCATTAGAAAAACTTAAGCAGTAGACTTTGTAAAAATTAATATTTGTAGCATTCTCAAAACGTTTGGCCATGACTGTACATGTTAGGGTTTTCTCACACTGGCATATAAAAAATCGGTCCCACTCTCATCCAGAAACGTAGGACAAGGGAAATCCGTTTGGTTTTCCATATGTCATATGAGTATGCATTTTTTTTTCCCCTCACCTTGCATCCGTATGACATGCGTTTTTTTTTCTCAGCAACTATTTTTGTACAATCATTTACAGGATCATTTACAGTGTTATATTCTGCAGAATGGTAATGTATCCTTAAAAAATGGGCGGCACATGAATGGCGTCCGTTTTTTTTTTTTTCTCGAGACCATTGGCTTGCATTGACAAATTGTGTCTGAGTGCAATCTCACTATGCGGCAACTTTTTTTTCAGTCCAATTTGAGAAAAAACTCAGATCTGCTCTACTTCATTGACAAACATTGGTCTGAGTGCAATGGAATTTTTTTCTCACATTGCTCTCCTCCGTTTTATACGCCAGTGTGAGAGAACCCTTAGTAAAAGTGCAAAAAAGTACGCTATGAGTACTCGGTACCCTCTGCTATTTATATGGACTGATACTATTCAGGGTATTTGCACGTATGGCGACTTGTCTTTAATTCTGTTTTAACTTTTATTAAGTGTTTCCTTGTGGATGTTATTATGCATAGCAATGCTTCTTTTTCATTCTTTACATATATCTGTTCACAAAGGTTTGCACTGATATGTGTTGGTTCGGAGTCTTCATCAAAGAAACTCATGGATTTGTTGCCTAAGAGAGAACTACATGGGCAAAACCCTGCTGTCACTCCCTGCAATAAGCAATTCCTCAGTCAATTTGAACTGCAGTCAAGAAAAAGTAAGTATCCTTACTTATACAGTATGTTTACTTCTGCTAATTATATTCTCTGCGAACATCCTTCCTGGCATGGTTTCATTTGCCATGCATTTTTTTTGCAGGTTTGATGAGAATTTAACACTGTTGTGTGACCAAAGCAGTTAAAGGGAATCTGAAAGCTTCAGCATTGCTCAGGAGAAGCAGTTGGCTAGTGCAGACATAAAGTCCCCTAGTGGGGGCTAGTAAAATGAATAAAAAAGGAAAAAGTTTTAAAAAATATAACACACACCCCTCCCCTCCCCCCAGTAGCAATGTGTTCAGAAATGCCCAATCTATCAAGTTGGTCTCCGCAACATTGCAGTAACAGACAATCAAAACATCGTATGTACCCAAAAATTGTATAATTAAAAACGTCAGCTCAAAACACAAATAGCCCTCACACCGCCCCAGATCCCGAACATTGAGTGCTACTGGCCTCAGAAAATGGCAACAAAAGCGCAATTCTTCTTTTTTTTTTTTTTTTTTTTAAATTACACAACGCTTGGTATCTACGAACTAATAACCTGTACCGGACCTGGGAAATCATAATGTCATGTCAGTTGTTCAAAATGCTGAGCACGGTAAATACAAAAAAACAAAACAATAGTGCAATTGCACTTCTTTTTTTTTTTTTATTTTGCATTTTCACCCCACTTAAATTCCCCCCCCCCTCATTTTCCAGTACATTATGGGGCAGAATGAATGGTGTAGTTCTGAAGTTCAAAAAAAAAAACCAAGCCCTTGTATGGCTATGTGTGCGGAAAAATTAAAAAAGTTGTGGCTCTTGTAAGAAGGGGAGGAAAAATCTAAAACTGAAAATCGCCCAGCGGTGAAGGTATAAAAATAACCTGGCGAAAACAGATCGGTGCTTTTCTGGTGCCTTTTGCTCCCATACTGCAATGCACTGATTCCTGCCATGAAGTTTATTTCCATGTTTCTAGAAGGAGACCGATAAACGGAATTGCATAATGCAGGTGTTTATAGTGCCTAACCCAAGAGTAATACAACCTATCACATTTCAAATGAAACTAGGCCCTGCGTTTCATTATTGTTAATACATTACCCCTGTTTCCCTGAAAATAAGACATCCCCTGAAAATAGGACCTAGTAGAGTTGTTGCTGAATTGCTAAATATAAGGCCTCCCCCGAAAGTAAGACCTAGCATGCCTAGCAAGCATGCCCGCCGAACAGTACACCAGGGCATGTTGTACATGGAAAGAATGGTAGTTGCAAGAAATTCTTGATAGGATTCACATTTTGTCTGTTTATGCTGGTTTGTGATGACCACTACTGTACAGTATATAATAAATGTTCATTTTTTTCTGTTGAACAATAAATGTTCATTTTTCTTCATGAAAAAATGGCATCCCCTAAAAATAGGACCTAGTGCATCACTGGGAGCAAAAATTATTATAAGACAAGGTCTTATTTTCGGGGAAACAGGGTACATGTTTTGAGGTATGGATACTTTTTGTTGTATTTTAATTGTTGCAGCTACACAGGCTGGTCAAATGTCTGGTGAAGGAAAGGCGGGCCCACCTGGCATCAATGCCCGATTACCTTTTCCACCTGGTGGCAGAGGCAGGGGTCGGTTCCCACCTTCAGGCCCTGGTGGTGACAGATTTCCTGGACCTACTGGACCCGGAGGGCCTCCTCCACCCTTTGCGGGTAAGAGAAATACACCTTGTATTTTAGTAACTAGATTTCCTGCAGGTGGTAGTGTAATAGAGGAATATGATTTCAGAATCGTATGGAGGTATGTCGGACTATTCGTAAGTTTTACTGTACATAGAAACCACAACAACTTAATTGTCTAAGGCCTTGTGTGCACTTGCCGGATTTTACCGCAGATTTTCTGCATGTTTCGCTGCAGAAAATGTTTATAACCTTTCTGAAGTGATTCACCAGCCAAACCTATGGGAAAAAAAAATGCTGTGCGCACTAGGCGGATTTTGACAGCTACCGGTTTTGCTGTGGGATTCCCGCAGCAAAAAGAATTGCAGGTCACTTCTTTTCCGCAGGTAGCTGCGGCATTTCACTCTATTGACTGTAATGTAATCGTGAAATCCCGCAGGGAATAACGCAGGTAGAAAATTCTGTGCATTTTATTACGTTTTCCGTCATTATTCCCGCATTATGTCGAGTTGTTCAGGACATAATGTTCATCACGTTTTGCAGGGAAGTGATGTCATTATGACAGGAAGAGGAAGTTGAGCAGCGTTAAAACACACATCAGACTCACACAGACATAGACTACACATAAAAATCAAACGTGTGTGTGTGTGTGTATATATATATTATAATATATAAATATTATATATATATATATATTATATACACAGTGCCTACAAGTAGTATTCAACCCCCTGCAGGTTTGATAAGATGCAAATAAGTTAGAGCCTGCAAACTTCAAACAAGAGCAGGATTTATTAACAGATGCATAAATCTTACAAACCAACAAGTTATGTTGCTCAGTTAAATTTTAATAAATTTTCAACATAAAAGTGTGGGTCAATTATTATTCATCCCCTAGGTTTAATATTTTGTGGAATAACCCTTTGCAATTACAGCTAATAATTGTCTTTTATAAGACCTGATCAGGCCGGCACAGGTCTCTGGAGTTATCTTGGCCCACTCCTCCGTGCAGATCTTCTCCAAGTTATCTAGGTTCTTTGGGTGTCTCATGTGGACTTTAATCTTGAGCTCCTTCCACAAGTTTTCAATTGGGTTAAGGTCAGGAGACTGACTAGGCCACTGCAACACCTTGATTTTTTCCCTCTTGAACCAGGCCTTGGTTTTCTTGGCTGTGTGCTTTGGGTCGTTGTCTTGTTGGAAGATGAAATGACGACCCATCTTAAGATCCTTGATGGAGGAGCGCAGGTTCTTGGCCAAAATCTCCAGGTAGGCCGTGCTATCCATCTTCCCATGGATGCGGACCAGATGGCCAGGCCCCTTGGCTGAAAAACAGCCCCACACCATGATGCTGCCACCACCATGCTTGACTGTAGGGATGGTATTCTTGGGGTCGTATGCAGTGCCATCCAGTCTCCAAACGTCACGTGTGTGGTTGGCACCAAAGATCTCGATCTTGGTCTCATCAGACCAGAGAACCTTGAACCAGTCTGTCTCAGAGTCCTCCAAGTGATCATGAGCAAACTGTAGACGAGCCTTGACATGACGCTTTGAAAGTAAAGGTACCTTACGGGCTCGTCTGGAACGGAGACCATTGCGGTGGAGTTTTTTTTCACCATGAACACCATGTTGGGGCATTACTCTAGGGCATGTTGATTGATATGTGGAGGCTATTATACATTCATGTAATATTTATTTATTACGGTTGATCTCCACGTGTGAATATTGGATGTCATCACTGTTCCCCCGCCACATAACATGGTATTGGTGCAAATTATTTCTTTTGGGTATACTTACTAGCATATTCTGGTTAATGCGCCCCTGGCACCTATACAGTGTATATCCCTTTGGACTATTGCATTACTGGCGTGGGGTTTACTATTCCAATGTTCGCACTATACCTCTCATTGTTAGCTGTGGGATAATGGTTTAGAAGCTACAGCTCCTTCCCTGTGTATATATTCTCGCAGGGATATATCTTTCTGGATTATATATGCCAATACATGTTGATATCAGCGTCTTGATTGTTTTTCAGGTACTTGTGTGGCTCGGTCATACTTAGTGTCACACCACTTGATGCTTTATATCTGACATTGCACCATTTATGGACCTGGTTCTACACCAGCCCCTTCCTCCTCTTTTGATGTTGTATTGTACCTTGTATTGGAACTGATTATTATATCATTGGGGTACTGGTCCCGCTCAATGGGTGTTCTTGTTCTTATATATGTTTTTAACAATTTTTAGATGTTTTGTGCAACAATAAAGGTTTTTCTATATAATACATCACTGGTGTGCCACTGTCATATTGTGCGGAACTTTTTTCTCCTTGTCGTCATTGCGGTGGAGTACGTTACTTATGGTATTGACTGAAACCAATGTCCCCACTGCCATGAGATCTTCCCGGAGCTCCTTCCTTGTTGTCCTTGGGTTAGCCTTGACTCTTCGGACAAGCCTGGCCTCGGCACGGGTGGAAACTTTCAAAGGCTGTCCAGGCTGTGGAAGGCTAACAGTAGTTCCATAAGCCTTCCACTTCCGGATGATTCTCCCAACAGTGGAGACAGGTAGGCCCAACTCATTGGAAAGGGTTTTGTACCCCTTGCCAGCCTTGTGACCCTCCACGATCTTGTCTCTGATGGCCTTGGAATGCTCCTTTTGTCTTTCCCATGTTGACCAAGTATGAGTGCTGTTCACTAGTTTGGGGAGGGTCTTAATTAGTCAGAAAAGGCTGGAAAAAGAGATAATTAATCCAAACATGTGAAGCTCATTGTTCTTTGTGCCTGAAATACTTCTTAATACTTTAGGGGAACCAATCAGAATTCTTGTGGTTTGAGGGGTTGAATAATAAATGACCCTCTGAATAAACTTTTCACAATTTAAAAAAAATAAATAAAAGAAATAACATTCTTCCTTGCTGCAGTGCATTTCACACTTCCAGGCTGATCTACAGTCCAAATGTCACGATGCCAAGTTAATTCCGAATGTGTAAACCTGCTAAATCTGCAGGGGGTTGAATACTACTTGTAGGCACTGTGTATGTAATATAAATAAATATATTATATATATATATATATATATATATATATATATATTTATATTATACAGTTAGGTCCAGAAATATTTGGACAGTGACACAATTTTGGCGAGTTGGGCTCTGCATGCCACCACATTGGATTTGAAATGAAACCTCTACAACAGAATTCAAGTGCAGATTGTAACGTTTAATTTGAAGGTTTGAACAAAAATATCTGATAGAAATTGTAGGAATTGTACATATTTCTTTACAAACACTCCACATTTTAGGAGGTCAAAAGTAATTGGACAAATAAACCAAACCCAAACAAAATATTTTTATTTTCAATATTTTGTTGCGAATCCTTTGGAGGCAATCACTGCCTTAAGTCTGGAACCCATGGACATCACCAAACGCTGAGTTTCCTTCTTCTTAATGCTTTGCCAGGCCTTTACAGCCGCAGCCTTCAGGTCTTGCTTGTTTGTGGGTCTTCCCGTCTTAAGTCTGGATTTGAGCAAGTGAAATGCATGCTTAATTGGGTTAAGATCTGGTGATTAGCTTGGCCATTGCAGAATGTTCCACTTTTTTGCACTCATGAACTCCTGGGTAGCTTTGGCTGTATGCTTGGGGTCATTGTCCATCTGTACTATGAAGCGCCGTCCGATCAACTTTGTGGCATTTGGCTGAAGCTGGGCTGAAAGTATATCCCGGTACACTTCAGAATTCATCCGGCTACTCTTGTCTGCTGTTATGTCATCAATAAACACAAGTGACCCAGTGCCATTGAAAGCCATGCATGCCCATGCCATCACGTTGCCTCCACCATGTTTTACAGAGGATGTGGTGTTCCTTGGATCATGTGCCGTTCCCTTTCTTCTCCAAACTTTTTTCTTCCCATCATTCTGGTACAGGTTGATCTTTGTCTCATCTGTCCATAGAATACTTTTCCAGAACTGAGCTGGCTTCATGAGGTGTTTTTCAGCAAATTTAACTCTGGCCTGTCTATTTTTGGAATTGATGAATGGTTTGCATCTAGATGTGAACCCTTTGTATTTACTTTCATGGAGTCTTCTCTTTACTGTTGACTTAGAGACAGATACACCTACTTTACTGAGAGTGTTCTGGACTTCAGTTGATGTTGTGAACGGGTTCTTCTTCACCAAAGAAAGTATGCGGCGATGATCCACCACTGTTGTCATCCGTGGATGCCCAGGCCTTTTTGAGTTCCCAAGCTCACCAGTCAATTCCTTTTTCTTTGTCGCTCCATTGGGAGACCCAGACAATTGGGTGTATAGCTTCTGCCTCCGGAGGCCACACAAAGTATTACACTTAAAAGTGTAAACCCCTCCCCTCTGCCTATACACCCCCCCGTGCATCACTGGCTCCTCCAGTTTTTTGCTTTGTGTTGAAGGAGGCTGACATTCACACAATGCTCCACATTTTAGTCAGCAGCAGCTGCTGACTTTGTCGGATGGAAGAAAAGAGGGCCCTAACATGCTCCCTTCTCACCCCACTCTGGTCGGCGGTGCTGTTAAGGTCGAGGTACCCATTGCGGGTACAAAGGCTGGAGCCACATGCCGTTATCCTTCCCCATCCCTTAGGGGCTCTGGGTGAAGTGGGATCCTAACCGGTCACCATACACTGGGACCGGGCTCCCTCCGCAGCCCCTGGGGGAATCTGACGGACAGGAGCCGAGTATCATCAGGGACAGGGCCCTGCTACTCTGAGGTACTCTGTGTCCCCTTGGGGACGGCGCATAGAGCGCCTGTGTAACGGATGCTGCAGCAGCTGCTGGGTGTGTTTGTGCTCCGGGACTACCGCGCTGACCGCGCTTGTTTGCCGGCCGCGCTTATAACTTTAGTCCCCGGCTTTTGCGGCCTAGTACCGCATTCTCCCGCCCCCGGGCCTGCCAGTCAGGGGTAAGGGCGGGACGCTGCACTGGACGTCAGCGCTGAGGGCTGGAGCATACTTAGTATCCTCCTCCCCCCTCACTGAGCACCGTGGGGCACCAGATTCCCGCACTTTCTGAGGCACGCCCACGGCTCCCTCCTCCTCTCAGAACGCTGGCAGCCATTCCTATCAGCACTTCTGACGCTGGAGAACTTCAGAGGGGAGACAACACCGAGCTCCACAGCTCTGGGAGGCCCAGGCAGGGAATCTGGTGGTCACACAACCGCTGAGGGCGGTCGGTAAGCCGCACCTGTTACTAGGTGCTGGCCCCCCTGGGTGCCGAAGTGTATATTTATATGCTTATATTGTATACATTTACTGTACGGCCGCACTATTTGCTTTTGGCTATATACCCTCACTGATTGCTCTAAGAGGAGACAACAGCATGTCGTCCGCAAAAAGCAAGGGTGCCAAGGCACAGGCCTATTTTGCAACCTGTACCTCATGTGCGGCTATGCTACCTGCAGGTTCCACCTACCCTCATTGTGTGCAATGCTCGGCCCCTGTGACACTCACTCAGCCGGAGCCTCAGCCACCGGTGGGACCCTCGGCCCAGGTGGAACCACCTGCTGCCACTGTCCAGGTGACAGGGACAGAGTTTGCAGTATTCGCTGACAAACTTTGAGTCTATGGATAGATGGTCTGCTAAGATACTAGAATCTTTGCAGTCCAGACCGGTAACACAGGCTCCGGGCACTGTTGAATCATTGCTCTCAGACCCCCCTCGGTCGGCGCAGCAAAGTGCTCCTGGGGCGACTCATAGGTCCCACGGTGAAGACTCCGACACGGACCGCAGTCCCAGACCGGCTAAGCGGGCTCGCTGGGAACTTCCCTCGACTTCATCACACTGCTCAGGGTCTCAGCATGAGGACTCTCTGGAGGATGAAGCGGAGGTGGCAGATCAGGGCTCTGATCCTGACGCCGCTCTCAACCTTGATACACCTGAAGGGGACGCCATAGTAAACGACCTTATAGCGTCCATCAACCAGGTGTTAGAACTTTCTCCTCCAGCTCCTCCGATTGAGGAGTCAGCTTCTCCAGGTCTCAATTCTCCTCGTCCAACAGGCCACAGAAGGGTCAGAGGAACTCTGATTCATGGCGGTCTAAGTCACGGCCTAAAAAGACCGCCGGAGGAACCGCTACCAAGGCGGCCTCCTCATGACTTTCGGTCTCCCCAAACCGCATCCTCGGTCGGTGGCAGGCTCTCCCGCTTTTGCGACGCCTGGTTGCCACATGTCCAAGACCGATGGGTGAGAGACATTCTGTCTCACGGTTACAGGATAGAGTTCAGCTCTCGTCCTCCGACTCGTTTCTTCAGAACATCTCCGCCCCCCGAGCGAGCCGATGCTCTTCTTCAGGCGGTGAGCACTCTGAAGGCAGAAGGAGTGGTGATCCCTGTCCCCCTTCAGCAATGGGGCCACGGTTTTTACTCCAACTTGTTTGTGGTGCCAAAAAAGGACGGATCTTTCCGTCCCGTTCTGGACCTCAAACTGCTCAACAGACACGTGAAAACCAGGCGGTTCCGGATGGAATCTCTCCGCTCCGTCATCGCCTCGATGTCCCAAGGAGACTTCCTAGCATCAATCGACATCAGGGATGCTTATCTCCACGTGCCGATTGCACCAGAGCATCAGCGCTTCCTGCGTTTCGCCATCGGGGACGAACACCTTCAGTTCGTGGCACTGCCTTTCGGCCTGGCGACAGCCCCACGGGTCTTCACCAAGGTCATGGCAACAGTGGTAGCAGTCCTACACTCTCAGGGACACTCGGTGATCCCTTACTTAGACGATCCTCTTGTCAAGGCCCCCTCTCGGGTGGCATGCCAACACAGCCTGAACATTGCTCTGGAGACTCTCCAGAGATTCGGGTGGATCATCAATTTCCCAAAGTCAAAATTGACACCGACCCAATCGCTGACATATCTCGGGATGGAGTTTCATACTCTCTCAGCGATAGTGAAACTTCCGCTGGACAAACAGCGTTCACTACAGACAGGGGTGCAATCTCCTTCGAGTCCAGTCGCACCCCTTGAGGCGCCTCATGCACTTCCTAGGGAAGATGGTGGCAGCAATGGAGGCAGTTCCATTTGCGCAGTTTCATCTGCGTCCACTTCAATGGGACATTCTCCGCAAATGGGACAGGAGGTCGACGTCCCTCGACAGGAACGTCTCCCTTTCTCGGGCAGCCAAGGCCTCCCTTCAGTGGTGGCTTCTCCCCACTTCGTTGTCGAAGGGGAAATCATTCCTGCCCCCATCCTGGGCTGTGGTCACGACGGACGCGAGTCTGTCAGGGTGGGGAGCGGTCTTCCTCCACCACAGGGCTCAGGGTACCTGGACTCAGCCAGAGTCCTCCCTTCAGATCAATGTTCTGGAGATAAGGGCAGTGTATCTAGCCCTAAAAGCGTTCCAGCCGTGGCTGGAAGGCAGGCAGATCCGAATTCAGTCGGACAACGCCACGGCGGTGGCATACATCAACCACCAAGGCGGCACACGCAGTCGGCAAGCCTTCCAGGAAGTTCGGCGGATTCTGCTGTGGGTGGAAACCACAGCCTCCACCATCTCCGCAGTTCACATCCCGGGCGTAGAAAACTGGGAAGCAGACTCTGTCGCCAGGGCATGGACGCAGGGGAATGGTCTCTTCACCCGGACGTGTTTCAAGAGATCTGTTGCCGCTGGGGGAAGCCGGACGTCGACCTGATGGCGTCCCGGCACAACAACAAGGTCCCGGCATTCATGGCACGGTCTCAAGATCACAGAGCTCTGGCGGCAGACGCATTAGTTCAGGATTGGTCGCAGTTTCGACTGCCTTATGTTTTTCCTCCTCTGGCACTGCTGCCCAGAGTGTTACGCAAGATCAGGTCCGACTGCCGCCGCGCCATCCTCATCACCCCAGACTGGCCGAGGAGGTCGTGGTACCCGGATCTGTGGCATCTCACGGTGTGTCAACCGTGGGCATTACCAGTCCGACCAGACTTGCTGTCTCAAGGGCCATTTTTCCATCTGAATTCTGCGGCCCTCAACCTGACTGTGTGGCCATTGATTCCTGGATCCTAGCATCTTCAGGGTTATCTCAAGAGGTCATTGCCACTATGAGACAGGCCAGGAAACCAACGTCCGCCAAGATCTACCACAGGACGTGGAGGATCTTCTTATCCTGGTGCTCTGATCCGGGTTTTACTCCCTGGCCATTTGCCTTGCCCACTTTTCTATCCTTCCTTCAATCCAGAATGGAAAAGGGTTTGTCTCTCGGCTCTCTTAAGGGACAAGTCTCTGCGCTCTCTGTGTTTTTTCAAAAGCGTCTAGCCAGGCTTCCGCAGGTACGCAAGTTCCTGCAGGGGGTTTTCCACATAGTCCCTCCTTACAAGCGTCCGCTAGAACCCTGGGATCTGAACAGAGTGCTAACGGCCCTTCGGAAACCACCTTTCGAGCCAATGAGGGATATTTCTCTTTCACGCCTTTCGCAGAAGGTGGTCTTCCTAGTGGCAGTCACATCACTTCGAAGAGTGTCTGAGCTTGCTGCACTGTCATGCAAAGCCCCCTTCCTGGTGTTTCACCAGGACAAGGTGGTTCTACGTCCGGTTCCGGAATTTCTCCCTAAGGTGGTATCCCCTTTTCATCTCAATCAGGATATCTCCTTACCTTCTTTTTGCCCTCATCCAGTTCACCAATGTGAAAAGGATTTGCACTTGTTAGATCTTGTGAGAGCACTCAGACTCTACATTTCTCGTACGGCGCCCCTGCGCCGCTCGGACACGCTCTTTGTTCTTGTCGCTGGCCAGCGTAAAGGGTCGCAGGCTTCCAAGTCAACCTTGGCTCGGTGGATCAAGGAACCAATTCTTGAAGCCTACCGTTCTTCTGGGCTTCCGGTTCCTTCAGGGCTGAAAGCCCATTCTACCAGAGCCGTGGGTGCGTCCTGGGCATTTTCACACCAGGCTACGGCTCAGCAGGTGTGTCAGGCAGCTACCTGGTCGAGTCTGCACACTGTCACGAAACACTATCAGGTGCATACCTACGCTTCGGCAGATGCCAGCCTAGGTAGGCGAGTCCTTCAGGCGGCGGTTTCCCACCTGTAGGAAGGGGCCGTTTTACGGCTCTTTTACCGAGGTATTCTTTTACCCACCCAGGGACTGCTTTTGGACGTCCCAATTGTCTGGGTCTCCCAATGGAGCGACAAAGAAGGGAATTTTGTTTACTTACCGTAAATTCCTTTTCTTCTAGCTCCTATTGGGAGACCCAGCACCCGCCCCTGTTCCCTTCGGGCTGTTGTTCTTTTGTGTACACATGAACAACATGTTGAATTGTTCTTTTGGTTCATGGTTTCAGTTCTCCGAACATCCTTCGGATTGAATTTACCTTAGACCAATTTATAAGTTTCCTCCTTCCTGCTTTTGCACCAAAACTGAGGAGCCCGTGATGCACGGGGGGGTGTATAGGCAGAGGGGAGGGGTTTACACTTTTAAGTGGTGTAATACTTTGTGTGGCCTCCGGAGGCAGAAGCTATACACCCAATTGTCTGGGTCTCCCAATAGGAGCTAGAAGAAAAGGAATTTACGGTAAGTAAACAAAATTCCCTTCTTTCTCAGAATGTACCCGACTGTTGATTTTGCTACTCCAAGCATGTCTGCTATCTCTCTGATGGCTTTTTTCTTTTTTTTCAGCCTCAGGATGTTCTGCTTCACCTCAATTGAGAGTTCCTTAGACCGCATGTTGTCTGGTCACAGCAACAGCTTCTAAATGCAAAACCACACACCTGTAATCAACCCCAGACCTTTTAACTACTTAATTGATTACAGGTTAACGAGGGATACGCCTTCAGAGTTAATTGCAGCCCTTAGAGTCCCTTGTCCAATTACTTTTGGTCCCTTGAAAAAGAGGAGGCTATGCATTACAGAGCTATGATTCCTAAACCCTTTCTCCGATTTGGATGTGAAAACTCTCATATTGCAGCTGGGAGTGTGCACTTTCAGCCCATATTATATATATAATTGTATTTCTGAACATGTTTTTGTAAACAGCTAAAATAACAAAACTTGTGTCACTGTCCAAATATTTCTGGCCCTGACTGTGTATGTATGTATGTATGTATGTATATATATATATATATATGTATGTATATATATGTATGTATATATACGTATGTATGTATATGGGTATGTGTGTGTATATATATATATATATATATATATATATATATATATATATATATATATATATAAACACGGGCTCCGCCGTATTTCCAGGCAGCCGAGGGAAGCACACAGCGGCGGCCCGGTTTTCTCAGGTTGGGGAGGGCATCCATTATGTGACAGTCCCGGTGTGTCCCCGGCTCTTCCAGATTGCCGTGATGTGGTGGCAATCCAGGTAATAACGAGTTAATGGCAGCGCATCTCTGCCACTAAGTCCTAGCTTAATCATTGCAGCGTCTGAGACAGCTTTCATGATTAACCCATAATCTCGTGCCCGCGCTTTCCCTTCTGCCTCCACCGTTCTGCGCAAGCGCTGGCCAGATTAATCCACGTCATCTCTTACCAAGATAGGAAAGAGGTGACGTGAGGTCATATAAAGGAATTGCCTCATGCACAGTCTGTTTTGATGAACGGTTGAATTTTTCTATTTCTTTGAGAGCAAGTGAAAAATTTTTACTGAAATCTGGTCAATCTGCTGCTATAGGAGACGGAGTGAAATCTTTTTCCTTGCGGCAACACTTTGCTGCTCCATGTCATCCAAGTACTTGTCAAAGTTAAACTCCTCATCTGATGAGGATGAAGATATGGCAGCAGTAGCACTATCAGGCCCCAAGTCCTCTTACGCCTGGCAGTCCTATAGGCCACTCCTAACTGCTACCTCACTCAACGCTTCTTTTCCTTTAGTAAGCTGTTGATCATCAGGCAGTTTATGATGACATGGGTCCACATAAACAGCTGCCAGAAGAATTTTATTTTCAAATAGCTGTGTCTCTCCGTTTCATTGAAGCAGAAATGCCATCTGCGATTAAACCTACTCTTTGGGACAGGCAAAATAGCAAGTTCTTCCACTCCCTTATGAAAATGCCAGGAGTTAAATCCGCAGCTTGTAATTTTTTAGTCACGTGTGTCCATTGACTTTCATTTAAGGTTACTTGAGGGTTCACCATATCTATAGGAAACGATTTTAGTTCAAGCATTCGCTCAGTCATTAAATAAGTGCTGCCTCACCAAGTGGCTTGATCAACATTTGCCCTTTTCCCAGCACGTCTCTTCAAGATGGAATCAATTTTAGCGGTTTTGGCGGCAATAACCAACTTCCTCACTTTTCCAATCAGATTTCCAGCTTGTCCGCCCAGTTTCACACATCGGCTTTTCGCCGCTTTGGAGGATGTGGCGCACGCCGATACAGTACAGTGGCAGCGCCACAACTTCCGGGTCACATGCTCTGGTCACATGAAAGCATGTGACCGTCGTTTGTCGCGCTGCCACTGTACTATATACATTGTACTGGAGTGCGCCGCATCCGCCAAACCGGCGAAAAGACAGATGTGTGAAGCCGGGGTCCCTCTTGCAGACTATCTCTTATTGCCAGCTGCAGCGTGTGCACAACACAGTGCATGTGATGAATATGAAAGCGTTTGAAGCAGCTTCAACAAGATCTAATCCTAAAGTATCATTTTGCTGTCCTTCTGTTGTAATATCTGTTCCTCAGTTACATGAACAGCACTGTGGCCTTCCATCTCACACATACTGAATCCTAAATTTTCTTCTAGATGTTAATTACTCTCATTCATCAGTTTAATTGTACTTATGTTTGAAGCATTGTTCATTACAATAGCAAGAACCTGTTCTTTTTTGAGTTCGTAATCTTGCAGAACTTTTTCCACTAAGGCCTGGAGACATTGGCCGCTGTGATGAACTTTAGTATCTTTTACTGCCAGTGTATTGGTAACAATTTCTTTCTTGTCACAAACATATCGAACATTGATGGCAAAATAATTCAGTGAAATGCAGTGACTCTGGCATCCCAGCAAAAGCAATGGGTTTCAAGATAGGACATTCAGACAGCGTTTTGTGAGGATCCTCACAAAGAATGAGCATGTCAGTTTTTCTAATCTGCTTTTGCTATTGAAAACATTATTTATGAGCTCAAAAACTTTTCAGGTGATGTGGTTTTTTAAAAAGCTGATCTGCTTTTGTAACTGAAAAACGTATCCTCAAAAAAACAGCAAAAACTCTGTGTGTGAATGTAGCCTTAGGCTAGGTTCACATTTCCGTTGTTTTGCATCAGTCACATGCGTTGCTTGACACATGTGACTGATGCGTTGTACAACAGATGACAAAGAACAGAATTCCTTGTCGGACTCCGTTGAGTGTGGGGGGCGGAGTTTGGGGTGGGTGGAGCCGAGCGGCGGCGTGGCGCTGAGAGCGTCAGTGCAGCAGGGACTGCAGGGCTGGGGACAGGTAGGTAGGTAGGTGTGTGTGTGTGTGTGTGTGTGTGTGTGTGTGTGTGTACCTGTGTGTGTGTACGTGTGTGTGTGTGTGTGTGTGTGTACATGCAGAGTGCGGGAGGGGGCGGATCCGAGCGGGGAAGTGTCGGGCTCCCTGTACAGCCAGGGTAAATATCGGGTAAAAGCAAAGCACTTTTTGCTTGGTTACCCAATATTTACACTGGTTACCAGCGTACACCGCATAGCGCTGGCTCCCTGGACACGTAACCAGTGTAAATATCGGGTAACTAACCAAAATGCATTGCTTAGTAACCCGATGTGTATCCTGGTTACGTGTGCAGGGAGCCAGAGAGAGCATGCGCAGCGAAATCCTACGGAAGGCCACGGGCAGAGGGTGCAATGCAGCGTCATCAGTCACAATCCGACGCTCATACAAGTCTATGGGACCAAAGGAATCCGCCAAACTGATTCCGTTGTTTACCAGAGCAGCGGATTGTGACTGAGGAATAGAACAGACATTTATAGGACATTTATAACATAAAAATCCAGATATTATAGGCAACAACTCGGAGATACATATTAAACACAAGGCGCAAGAGTCTTTAAATTTACCAAAGTATAGAAATACCCCAAAGACACCGTGATACAAATGTATAAAACATTTTATTTTATAGTGCACAGGGTATTACAGTACATATAATTTAACAATCATGAAAAACCAGATTGAGTAGGTGAAGGAAGAGGGGAGACCCCCACGTGACCCAGGAATTATATCAAAGTTGTGTCGGACCTGCTGAACCAGATGATTACAACACTTAATGTGGCAACCTGATAACCATAAGGATAATCCTATGTAGGGACAAAACCATCCACTGGGCAGCTAGTACCAGAACCCATGGCCTGGGCCTATGGCCTTAAATCAGGTCATAACTCAAAGGGCCTATATATAAAGCTGCACAATGGACGGAAAAACCCACTAAGGCACTGTTGTCACTCAATACCAATTTCCCAGAAAAAAAGGGGTAAAAAGTGCCCAAGCAGTATCATGTAAGTCAATCATTAATAAGGCATACAGGCTTACCACAAACAATTAAAGCGTCCGAGAATCCTGGAGGGCACGTGGGGACCGACGTCCCAACACGTGTTTCGTCACAATGCTTCGTCGGGGGACGATGATAAAAAGAGTGCCAGGAATGGAGCTTAAGAAGGGAGCCTAATTGGTAACACGCCTCCATTACACCGCGCGCACCTGAAGTGAATAGCCGCTGCAGACCGCGCCGTGGCTCGGTATCGGCGGCCGGAAGTCAACGGAGCGAGAACTTCCGGTGACGTCACTATGCGATACTTCCGGTTCTCCGCCGCAACAGACGTTGCCACGGACGCGAATCAACAAGCGGAACCCACTGCAGTGCTGGGTAAGATGGAGCTGCCCCTATAGAGGTAACAGTCCTACCCCCATCAATAACAGTATGATATATAGTACATGTAAACATTAATAAATCTATACAGAATCACATAATGACATCATCAGTGGAATACATATTATAAAGTACATACATATCAAAAAATGCTTTTGTTTATGTACAGAGAGAAGAAGAAGAATAGATAAAGTGAAAAAGCAGACGTCTGCAAAGAAATAGAGAATAAAGAAGAAAGTAGAAATTGTAGGCATAAATATGTCACCCACGATTCCAAATATTACATGTCCATGTATATCGCAGTTCCATGGCCTCCCAATTATAGGTACTGCAGACGTATGCAAATCTCCATTTCTTCCAGGCCAAGGTTGGTGACAAAACCCGCATAAAGGGGACACTTAGACAGGAAGGTGGGGGGGGGGGGGTGGAGAAGGGGGGAGGAGGGGGTTGGGGGGGGGCGGCTAAGGAGGAAAATTCATGACAAGAAGGTCCCTTAAAGCAAAACAAAGAAAAAGACACACTGTTAAAAGAGTCATAAGAACACCAATATATACAGCATGAAAAGAATAACACTTAAAATCCCAAGAATCCTAGAAGACACATAGGGGGCTACGCAGCTAATCACGCCTCTGTAGCTCAGCCAGGGTGGACCCAAAACACCCTGAGGGCGAAAATTCAAGTTTCATTAACTACAACTGGGAGGGATCCAACCTCCCTCATATTTCCCCCCAGTCGGATTCACCCAAGATATCAAAAAGATGGGAATAAGAGTGATGGTTACAAAAAAGGGGCGAATGAAAGACGTTCATTCAGCCCCTCTGGTGCCTGAGTACCTAAAACAAAGATCCAACGGCACTCCATCTGTGCAAGCCGTTTTTTGAGGTCCCCGCCCCGAATTCCCAGATGTACCCTATCAATGCCCCGGACCTGGAGGGATGCAGGATCGCAATTGTGAGCCTCCCTAAAATGTCTCGGGATCGTTTTTAGGGATTCAGGGTTGGTGGCCTCTTTGGCCGCCAGAACGTCACGCACATGCTCCCTCGTGCGAATACGGAGCTCACGTGAGGTCAAACCTTATTAATGATTGACTTACATGATACTGCTTGGGCACTTTTTACCCCTTTTTTTCTGGGAAATTGGTATTGAGTGACAACAGTGCCTTAGTGGGTTTTTCCGTCCATTGTGCAGCTTTATATATAGGCCCTTTGAGTTATGACCTGATTTAAGGCCATAGGCCCAGGCCATGGGTTCTGGTACTAGCTGCCCAGTGGATGGTTTTGTCCCTACATAGGATTATCCTTATGGTTATCAGGTTGCCACATTAAGTGTTGTAATCATCTGGTTCAGCAGGTCCGACACAACTTTGATATAATTCCTGGGTCACGTGGGGGTCTCCCCTCTTCCTTCACCTACTCAATCTGGTTTTTCATGATTGTTAAATTATATGTACTGTAATACCCTGTGCACTATAAAATAAAATGTTTTATACATTTGTATCACGGTGTCTTTGGGGTATTTCTATACTTTGGTAAATTTAAAGACTCTTGCGCCTTGTGTTTAATTTATAGGACATTTCATAAGTTTCCCAAATGCCTATGAAAAAATGTTCATCACACTCTGCATTGCACTACTGTCCCCAATTTATTATATATTTCTTTATCGTTCCTTTGGGAGACCCAGACCTTGGGTGTTTAGCTTCTGCCTCCGGAGGACACACAAAGTACTACACCTAAAAGTGTAGCTCCTCCCTCTGAGCCTATACACCCCCTGGTGAGCCACTCACAGCCAGTTTATCGCTTTGTGTTCAGGAGGCATACATCCACACATGCATTCTCATATGATTTTTTTTTTTTGGAAAAAGATTGAAGAAGTGCGGGTCCACGTCTGGACTCCCGGCATATCCCTTCTCACCCCACTGTGTCGGTGGTGTTGTAAGGTTGATTTCCAAGGCTGGAGCCTTACATGCCGTACTCCTTCACCATCCCTACTGGGCTCTGGATTGAAGTGGGAGCCAGCGCGGTCTCCATGCCTGGCAGGAGACCGGTCTCAGTCCACAGCCTCTTGAGGACCCTGCTGGATCGGAGCACTCATCCCCAGGGACCTGGCCCTGCGTCTCAGCAGCTAAGTACCTGAGACGTTCATATGTTGGGGGTCCCTGTCCTTTATTGTGTGGGGAGAGTGTGTTTGCTGTATTTGTTTTGGCATTTCCGGCGGGTCCTCTGGCTTTTCGCCCGAGAACCGCGCCGATGGTGCCTGCGCGTCGGCCTCGCTGCTCAAATTTACGCCCCGGCTTCGCCGGAGGCCTGGTTTCTGTTACCTGCCCTCACATGTCACTCATGCAGAGGGACAGGCATGGCTCCTCCCGGCGGCTGTCCTGCACAGGGGAGTGACACTCCCCACTGCTTGTGCGTGACTCCCCCCCTGCAGGTCTCTATGGCCCTCTAGATCCCGCTTTCCTACAGGGACGCCCCCGTCCCGTCCCCTCTCTTCGCTCCGGCGGCCATTTTCTTGGATAGGGTTCACTCTGCGCTGGGCCATCCTGCACTCTGCATCCCTGCTGAGGTGCTGTGCATTGGGGGTCCGGGCTTCGGGATCTGGAGGGCACACAACACCGCTTCCAGCGGTCTGGTAAGCCACAGCCGGTCTCTGGTTGTGGACCTCTGAATATACTCCCTGGGGTTCATTCTCTTTGTAGAAGCTGTTTTCCTCCACTTCAGCAGCATGTCTCACACGAGGAGCAAGGCTCCAAAGCTTTATACTGTATGCGCTGCATGTAAGCTCCTGCCGCCTGAACCGAGCACCTATCCACATTGTGATGTCTGCTCTAACCTGGAGGTGCCACAGCCTGGAGTCTCACCCCCAGTGGTCTCTCAGGCTGCTTCTGCACCTGTGGCTGAACCCCCGGCCTGGGTAGAGTCCTTCTCTAGGTCTATCTCCCAGTCATTTGCTGAGTCCATGGGACTTCTGTCCAGGTCTTTGATGAATATGCATCAGCCCCCTTCACAGGATGCCTCTAATGCTCTTGCTAAGGGTCCTTTAGGATCCCTATCCTCTGATCTCCGTCCACTGGAGCTCACAGAGGATTCATCATCAGGGCACAGACCCCGTCCTCCTAAGAAGCGCCGCAGGGTTTCCTCTCCCTCCTCATCCCGCGGCTCTGATTCAAGAGCTGACTCGCAGGATGAGGAGGATGCCTTTACAGGGGGCTCGGAGGCTAACTCCATGTGCCCCATTGATCTTTCCGAGGGTGACTCAGAACTTAGTGACTTGATTACTTCCATTAATTCTGTACTGGATCTCAATCCGCCAGTATCAGAGGAGCAACCCTCTCTGGCAGAAAAGCATCAGTTTACCTCGCCTAAGAGAGTAAAGAGTGTGTTCTTTAACCACTCCAGTTTTCAGACCGCTGTGACCAAACCCAGGGCCTGTCCTGACAAACGCTTCCCAAAGCGTGGTTCTGATGACAGATTTCCCTTTCCACCTGAGGTGGTCAAGGAGTGGGCTCACTCCCCAAAGGTAGACCCTCCGGTGTCTAGGCTCTCAGCCCGGACCGTTGTGTCGGTGGCTGATGGCACTTCCCTTAGGGATGCCACTGACCGTCAGATTGACCTTCTGGCCAAATCCGTGTATGAAGCGGCGGGGGCCGCGTTTTGCCCAACTTTTGCAGCAGTGTGGGCCCTCAAAGCCATCGCTGCTTCTCTACAGGAGATGCATTCCCTCACCAGGGAATCTCTGCCCGAGATTGTTGCCTTAACTTCTCAAGCTTCAGCTTTTTCTTCTTATGCCATGTCTGCCATGCTAGAGGCTTCTCACCGCACTGCGGTGGCTTCAGCTAATTCCCTCGTTATCCGCAGGATCTTGTGGCTTCGAGAGTGGAAGGCAGATGCTTCTTCAAAGTAGTACCTTGCTGGGCTCCCTTTTGCTGGTTCCCGGCTGTTCGGTGAACAGCTGGATGAAATTATTAAAGAGGCTACTGACGGGAAGAGTACTTCCATGCCACAAACCAAGACCAGGAAACCTGCCCAGGGTAGGATTCAGTCGAGGTTTCGCTTCTTTCGTTCCTCCAACTGGTCGTCCTCTAAGCCCTCCGCCTCGTCCGCTAACTCAGCTAAGGACCAGAAATCCAACTGGCGCTCAAGAGCGCGTCCACAGAAGACCGCAGGAGGTCCTGCCACTAAGGCAGCCTCCTCGTGACTCTCTGCCCGCTCCAGCAACGTCCTTAGTCGGTGGCAGGCTCTCCCACTTTGGCGACGCTTGGTTTCAACAAGTCTCCGATCAGTGGGTGAGAGACGTCATATCTCACGGCTACATGATAGAATTCTCTTCCAGCCCGCCAAACAGATTTTTTTTCTCTCAACTCCCCCCTGCTCCAAGGCCGCCACCTTCTCACAGGCCGTGGCAGCCTTGCAGGCCAACGGAGTAATTGTACCAGTTCCCGCCCGGGAACGGTTCAGAGGTTTTTACTCAAACCTCTTCCTCGTTCCCAAAAAGGACTGTACCTTTCGGTCCATCCTGGATCTCAAGCTTCTCAACAAGCATGTTCGGGTACGGCACTTTCGCATGGAGTCTCTCCGATCAGTCATTGCCTCAATGACCCAAGGGGATTTCCTGGCGTCCATCGACATCAGAGATGCCTATCTACATGTGCCAATTGCAGTCTCACACCAGCGTTGGCTACGCTTTGCAATAGGAGAAGATCATTTCCAATTCGTGGCTCTCCCCTTTGGGTTAGCCACGGCCCCTCGGGTATTCACCAAGGTCATGGCAGCAGTGATTGCGGTTCTGCACCTCCAGGGGTTGGCAGTGCTCTCTTACCTGGACGACCTTCTAGTCAAGGCTTCATCCAGCGCAGACTGTCAGCGGAGTGTCTCGCTCACTCTCGCCACTCTAGCCCAATTCGGGTGGCTTGTCAATCTTCCCAAATCCACTCTGACTCCGACCGAGTCTCACGTACCTAGGGATGCAGTTCGAGACTCTGCCGGCACTTGTGAAGTTGCCCTTAGACCAGGGGTCTCAAACACGCGGCCCGCGGGCCGCATGCGGCCCGTCAGGCTGCTTCGTGCGGCCCCCAGGCCCGTGCCCCTGGTCACTATCGCGGCCAGTGCAGGGGCCGCAGCCACTGTCTGTACTTTGTCAGATGAGTGTTTTGCCGGCGCTGCGTTCTCAGAGGCAAGGACTGTGCGCGTGCAGCGCCGGCAAAACATTCATCTGACATAAATCGCTGCCAGTGGCTGCACCGGCCGCGATAGTCACCGGGGCACGGCCTGCAGACAGCAAGAAGCAGAGGTGAGGAGCCGAGGGAACGCGGGACAGGTGAGAAGAATGGTGTTTTTTTATTTTTTGTGTATGTGAAGGACGGCACATTAACCCCTTAGCGACCTATGACGTACTGGGTACATCATGGCTCCCTGGTACTTAAGGATCCATGTCATACCCAGTACGTCATGGCGAAATCGCGGCCCCAGTGGCTGCGATCGGTGTTTGCATTGCAAATAGCAAATACCTTAGATTCGGGGAGGAGGGGACCTCAGGAGGGGTGGTGTCTCCTCCCCGGACCTACGGAGGCTGTGATTGGCTGTGCGGCGTTCGTCAGCCAATCACAGCCACTGTAATGTTACAGCCATTGAAAATGGATGTAACATTGAAATCCAGCCCTGATCAGTGCAGCTGTAGCACCAATCATTGGCTGGAGCTGGGTGACCTCAGTTTCACCCGCCCCCAGCTCTGATTGGAGAGACTGGTCACAAGGCCGGTCTCTCCAATCACTGTGGATCTGGGGCTGGAGACCGCTCCCTCAGCTTCACTCCAGCGTCCGTGGGTGGAAGGAAGCCGAGAGCGATCGGTAAATTATAGCGCCCCCTTTCACCCGCCGCCACTGCCCCCACCCCCATTACTACAGGATGGGGACATTATAGAATAGGGACAAGGTGGGCACATGACTATAGAATAGGGACAAGGTGGGCACATGACTATAGAATAGGGACAAGGTGGGCACATGACTATAGAATAGGGACAAGGTGGGCACATGACTATAGAATAGGGACAAGGTGGGCACATGACTATAGAATAGGGACAAGGTGGGCACATGACTATAGAATAGGGACAAGGTGGGCACATGACTATAGAATAGGGACAAGGTGGGCACATCACTATAGGATGGGGACAAGGTGGGCACATGACTATAGAATAGGGACAAGGTGGGCACATGACTATAGAATAGGGACAAGGTGGGCACATGACTATAGAATAGGGACAAGGTGGGCACATCACTATAGGATGGGGACAAGGTGGGCACATGACTATAGGATGGGGACAAGGTGGGCACATGTCTATAGGATGGGGACAAGGTGGGCACATTACTAAAAGATGGGGACATTACAAAGATGGGCATAATACTATAAGATGGGGACATTAGAATAGGGACAAGGCTAGGGTCATTACTATAGGATGGGGACAAGGTGGGCACATTACTATAGGATAGGGAACATTACTAAAAGATGTTGGCCAAAATTTCTATATAGTGATAATTGTAACACTATTAGTTACAAGAAAGGGATAAAATGTAAAAAAAAAACAAAATAAGGCATGACTTTTTTTTTTACCATCAAATTATTTTTTTTTATATATTTTTATATATATATATATATATATATATATATATATATATATATATTTAACCAAACAATGTGCACATTATAATAAACAGGTGAAAAATATTGAAAATAAGTGATCCACAGGTGTGTAAAAAAATATATATGGTACCAATAAAAATGTCACTTTGTCCCGCAAAGAATGCGGCCCCCCAAATTATTTTTTTTCTTCTGTGCGGCCCATACACCCAGCCGAGTTTGAGACCCCTGCCTTAGACAAACCGCTGTCTCTCCAGTTGGCGGTGCGCTCTCTCCTGAGGCCCCGCCGTTATACCCTCAGGCGTCTGATGCAGGTGCTGGGTCAAATGGTGGCGTCCATGGAGGCTGTTCCCTTTGCCCAGTTCCATCTGCGCCCCCTGCAGCTGGACATTCTTCGCTGTTAGGACAAGCGGCCTTCCTCCTTACACAAGTTAGTGGCTCTGTCGCCACGGACCAAGAGCTCTCTTCAGTGGTGGCTTCGGCCCCTCTCCCTGTCCCAAGGGTGCTCCTTCCTGGCTCCGTCCTGGGTGATTCTCACCACGGATGCCAGTCTATCCGGTTGGGGAGCGGTATGTCTCCACCACAGAGCACAGGGCACTTGGACTCCAACCGAGTCAGCCCTTTCAATCAATGTGCTGGAAACCAGAGCCGTGCTTCTAGCTCTCCTAGCATTTCACCACCTGCTGGCGGGCAGGCACATTCAAGTCCAGTCAGACAACGCGACAGCGGTTGCCTACATCAACCATCAAGGCGGGACACGCAGCCGCCTGGCAATTATGGAGGTACAACGCATTCTTCAATGGGCAGAGGACTCCAGGTCCACCATATCCGCAGTCCACATCCCAGGCATGGACATCTGGGAGGCAGATTATCTCAGCCGTCAAAGCGTGGACGGTGGCGAGTGGTCCCTGCACCCGGCAGTATTTCAGTCGATCTGCCGCAAATGGGGCACTCCGGACGTGGACCTAATGGCATCCCGTCACAACAACAAAGTTCTTGTTTGTGGGTCGCTCCCACGATCCTCAGGCCTTCGCTGCGAACGCTCTGGTTCAGGACTGGTCCCAGTTTCGTCTGTCCTACGTGTTTCCCCCTCTAGCTCTCTTGCCCAGAGTCCTGCGCAAGATCAGAATGGAGGGTCGTCGAGTCATCCTCATTGCACCGGACTGGCCCAGGCGAGCTTGGTATCTGGACCTACTCCAACTGTCCGTAGAGATGCCGTGGCATCTCCCGGACACTCCAGACCTACTCTCGCAAGGTCCGTTTTTTCCGCCCGAATTCTGCGGCCCTCAAATTGACGGCGTGGCTCTTGAGTCCTGGATTTTGACGGCTTCTGGTATTCCCCCTGAAGTCATCTCCACTATGACTCGGGCCCGTAAGTCTTCCTCCGCTAAGATCTATCACAGGACTTGGAATATTTTCCTGTCCTGGTGTCGCTCTACCGGCCATTCTCCTTGCCGACCCTTCTGTCTTTTCTACAGTCCGGTCTGCAGCTAGGACTGTCCCTCAACTCTCTCAAGGGACAAGTTTCGGCTCTGTCAGTTCTGTTCCAGCGGCGTCTCGCTCGGCTGGCTCAGGTCCGCACCTTCATGCAGGGCGCGTCTCGCATCATTCCGCCATACCGGCGGCCCTGGGACCCCTGGGACCTTAACTTGGTTCTCACGGTCTTGCAGAAACCCCCCTTTGAGCCTCTTAGGGAGGTTTCTTTGTACCGTCTTTCACAGAAAGTGGCCTTTCTGGTTGCCATAACTTCTCTCAGGAGAGTCTCTGATTTGGCTGTGCTCTCCTCGGAGTCACCTTTTTTAGTCTTTCATCAAGACAAGGTGGTTCTCCGTCCGACTCCGGACTTTCTTCCTAAGGTGGTCTCTCCCTTCCACCTTAACCAGGACATTACCTTACCTTCCTTCTGTCCGGCCCCTGTTCATCGCTTTGAAAAAGCTCTACATACTCTAGATCTGGTGCATGCTCTCCGGATCTATGTGTCTCGCACCGCTGCGCTTAGGCGGTGCACCTCTCTTTTTGTGCTAACCACAGGTCGGCGCAAGGGCCTCCCTGCTTCTAAGCCGACCTTAGCCCGTTGGATTAGGTCGACCATTTCGGACGCCTACCAGAGTACGCAGGCGCCTCCCCCGCCGGGGATCAAGGCACACTCGACCAGAGCTGTCGGTGCCTCTTGGGCTTTTAGGCACCAGGCTACGGCTCAACAAGTCTGTCAGGCTGCTACTTGGGCTAGTCTGCATACCTTCTCGAAGCACTACCAAGTGCATGCTCATGCTTCGGCAGATGCGAGCTTGGGCAGATGCATCCTTCAGGCGGCGGTCGCCCATTTGTGAAGTTAGGTTCGGCCTACTTCTTAGTTTTTCTGTTTATTTCCCACCCAGGGACTGCTTTGGAACGTCCCAAGGTCTGGGTCTCCCAAAGGAACGATAAAGAAAAAGAGAATTTTGTTTACTTACCATAAATTCTTTTTCTTCTAGTTCCGTCTTGGGAGACCCAGCACCCTCCCTGTTGCCTGTTGGCAATTTCCTTGTTCCGCGTGTTTTCACCGGCTGTTGTCGTGGACAGAGTCTCCGGTTGTTCCGACTCTTGCTCTGTTCTACTTGTGGGTGGCTATTCTCCTTCAGCTTTTGCACTAAACTGGCTGTGACTGGCTCACCAGGGGGTGTATAGGCTCAGAGGGAGGAGCTACACTTTTAGGTGTAGTACTTTGTGTGTCCTCCGGAGGCAGAAGCTTAAACACCCAAGGTCTGGGTCTCCCAAGACGGAACTATAAGAAAAAGAATTTACGGTAAGTAAACAAAATTCTCTTTTTTAGGAGTCGGTGCATTTTATACCGACTCCACCAAGAAGAGCTCCGACTCCACAGCCCTATTTTGGTTTTTTTTTCTGTGGGTGCGGAAATCTTTCAGAGCCTGTGGAATTTTCTTAAGAAAATTCCATTTTCTTGTGCGCACAGGGCCTTATAGTTTTTCCTTGATTATAAAGTACGTTTTGAAAGTTGTTTTTTTTTTTGTTTTTTTTTTTATATACTCTTACCTTTGAGTAAATTTGCCTTTAATTTTATTATTATATTAATAATAATAATATAATATTTTTTATTAGATATTGACATATCTTTAATATTTTGAATGCCCCCATGCTTGTCATGGGATTATCTCTGTGATGCCCGACGTGTGGCTGGGGTATTGCTGTATATAATAGAATTGATCAGATGATTGCAGGTTCGAAAAACAAAAGGCAATTGCCATTTTGTTTTTTTCCACAATTTCACTTCACTTGGAATTTTTTCCCCAAAAAATGGATGGAGTCATACAACTCGTCCCTCAAAAAAATAGGCCCTTATATCTTTCAGAGGGAAAAAAAAGTTACGCCTCTTGGAAGGAAGGGGGGTGATAAATGAAAACGCAAAAATAAAAATCTATAAAGTGTTAAACAGTAATTTTACTTTACTTTGTTTACTAAAGTAAAGTGATGATATAACCTATAGATTAGTCTTTTAGTTGCTTGAGTTTTTTCTTCCTTACCCATAGTTTGTTACATTAATTGTTTTCTGTTAGTATCATTTGGACTTTTCTTCCATATAGACCTTTTTTTTTTTTCATTATTATAATACTATTATTATTATTGATAATGTCTATTTCCAATGGTGGAGCTCCTTCAGAAAATGCATACAGCCTATGATGGTTATAAACATCACAAGGCAGACTCCATTCACTAGCTTTAAATTCTCTCTTTTTTTTTTTTTTTTTTTTTTTTTTTTTTTTTAGGCATGACTCCTCCAAGGCCACCTATGTGCCCACCTGGTCCTCCAGGGCTACCCGGTCCCCTTCCACCAGGACAACCACTTCCTCCTCCTTTGGGTGGACTTCCAAATAGGGGTGAACGTCCTCCTCCTCCAGTGCTATTTCCAGGACAGCCATATGGTCAACCACCTCTAGTACCTCTCCCTCCAGGCCCACCGCCTCCTGTCTATGGTCCTCCACCTGGTCCACCACCACCTCAACAAGGTCCACCTCCTCCTCCTGGTCCATTTCCTCCACGCCCTCCAGGTCCCCCAATGGCACTTGGACCACCCCCTCACTTACCAGGCCCACCTCCTGGTGGACCACCTCCAGCTCCACATGTAAATCCAAACTTTTTTCCACCACCGGGAAATGCTGGTATGCCTACATCCGATAATAGAGGACCACCATCATCAGACCCATATTGTCGACCCCCTCCATATGACAGAGTAGATTATGGGCCACCAGGAAGGTAAGTTAATTAAATATCTAACTAACATATTCTCTTATTTTGCCTATATTAATAATTTTCTTCTTATAGGGACATGGATTCTGGCAGAACTCCATTAAGTGAAGCAGAATTTGAAGAAATAATGAATCGAAACAGAGCAATTTCAAGCAGTGCCATTTCAAGAGCAGTTTCTGATGCCAGTGCTGGTATATTAAATCAGAATATATTTAAATTATAAATCCAAGCAGCCTTAGTATGTAACTATATTGACTTAGATTGATTTGCCACGTATTTCTTTAGGGTTGCAGACTAGTAGGTATTTTACATAGTGGTCAAATGTATAAGTTCTGTGAGAAGTTCAAACCAGTTGTGGTGATAAAGTGGGCTTTCTGTTGCACATTCCTCTGTACGATCTCTAAGTTGCAGAAGGTTAGCGCAATGCCGTATGTAAAAATGGGAGTACTTGTACGGTGTATATTCTAATCCCGTTTACTGCTATTGCATAGCCCCTTTAAACAACATGTAGAAATTGGCAAGTGACGTAGGTGAAGTTTGGCGATTGAAATTACTAGTTCCGCCTTTTTTGTCTCCTCGATGTGGCCAGTTTTTTAATGGTGTCAATGGGAAGTGCGGTTTTATTAACCCCATCACGACATCCTCTGTACCTTTATGGACCACAAGTCAGAAGCAGGTTATGGAGCGAGCTCATGGGGTGATATCGCTCCATACCCAGCAGGTAATAGTTGAGTGTTACGGCCAGGATTTCCTCTAGGAAGTGACAGTGGCATTTTAATATGTCAATCAAAAAAGTCCATGGAGCCTGTTAGGAGTCTCGACACAGAAAATAGCCAGATATCCCTCCAGGAAGGACCTAGCCAAGGAGTGGCTCTTTTTAGGAAACCACCATAACCACCATATTAAGTGTCTTAAAAGAGAAAAGATATGTAAAGATATGACAAGGGAAATACCAAGGCCAGGTATCCATCCACAGACAGCTGTTTCGGGGTATTGCCCCTCATCAGTGTGGAGTAGGATTCTGGCTTCTATCGCTCCATACCCGGCAGGTAATAGCTGTGTGTTACAGACAGTGGCATTTTAACATGTCGGCATAGGGGTGTGCCCTTTTAAGCTCCCATCGCTGAACACATGATATGATTGTGGGTTACTGTGACAGCAGGGGGTCTGCGTAAGACCTCTGTGCTCATCATTACAGCGCTCCTTTGAAACCCTGCCTGTGACTGGACTTCAAAGGAGACTGATTTTCACTATATGCAGCAATGCTATGGCATTGCTGTGTATAGCACAAGCGATCGGAAGATCACTAAGTGTAGTCTCTTAAGGGGACTATTAACCCCTTAGTGACCCATGACATACTGGGTACGTCATGGATCGTGTGAGGTTAATCCCCGCCCCCTGCCGTAGCGATCCCCACACATCAGCTGATTTTAACAGCTGACGTGTGCATGCTAGTGCCAGTGGAATCGCATTCCACCTGCGACTATTAACCCCTGGGGCGAAAGAGGGTGATTTGAACTTTTAGGTTTTTTATTTTTTTAAATCACCCTCTTTCGCCCCGTTGAAAATTAAAGGGTTAAAAAAATAGAAAATATACACCTATTTAGTATCACCGCGTTCAGAAATGCCCGATCTATCAATATATAAAATTAATTAATCTGATTAGTAAATGGCGTAGCGGCAAAGAAATTCCAAACACCAAAATTACGTTTTTTGGTTGCCACAAATTTTGCGGAAAATGCAATAACAGGTGATCAAAACGTAGCATCTGCGCGAAAATGGTACAGTTAAAAATATCAGCTCGAGACGCAAAAAATTAGCCATAGATCCCGAAAAATGAGAACGCTACAGGTTTTGGAACATGGTACAAAACGTGCGCTACTGTTTTTGGACAAACTTCTGATTTTACTCATGTGGTATCGCCTCATTGAGAAAAGTCCAATCAAAATATAAAAATAACACAATCTGTAAACAAAAAGAAAAATTGTTATAAGAAATGCTTTAACAAGCGATCAAAACATCATATCTATCAAATTAGCAGAAAGGTTTTTTTTTAACTCTTATATATCTCAGAGACAAAAAAAGATTATAAAATTTAACATTTATTAAGTGCTTATTAAGAAGTGAAAAAGGTCACTAATAAAAACGTGAAATATTAAAAATAAACACATATGGCCCTTGGTCACCAAGCTCAAATGGACCAATGCCAACATGTGAGGCACACAAAAATCCCATAAACAAACAATTTCACTATATAGAATGGCTAGGCAGAATCCAAGGCCTTACCGCCAGAGGAACTGCCTCCAAGAGGAGGGCTATGGAAAATATCAAATGGGAAGGTGAAGAACCAATACCAATTATGACAGCCTAAGAAGCCATTTTTAACATAAATTGATCTTGCCAAAAAGGAAAGGTCTCACCAATTCAGACGGGCTCATAAGTAATCCAAGCTTGTGACTTCAGGATTTCCAAACGTGTAATATACTGCCCTTCCTTGGTTAATTATTCGCAGAAACACGCATGCTCCCGACGCGTTTCATTGATGTAACTCTTCAGGGGAGTCATCACAAATATTAAATGCTCTGCATTCTGTCAGTGCACAACATGCTACTGACCGTGGTACTCATGCTGTAGGATATATGAATCAAGCCGCATACAAGGTTATCCTGGAAAAACAGTTGCTCCCTTCTGATCAGGCAATGTTCCCCAACTCTGAGGACTGTTTTTTCCAGCAGGACAATGTGCCCTGCACACAGCTAGGTCAATCAATGTGTCGATGAAGGACCACCTCATCAAAACCCTGTCATGGCCAGCCCAATCTCCAGACCTGAACCCCATTGAAAACCTCTGGAATGTAATAAAGAGGAAGATGGATAGTCACTAGCCATCAAACAAACTTCTTAAATTTTTGCACCAGGAGTGGCATAAGGTCACCCAAAAGCAGTGTGAAAGACTGGTGGAAAGCATGCCAAGACGCATGAAAACGGTGATTAAAAATCATGGTTATTCCACAAAATATCGATTTCTGAACTCTTCCTGAGTTAAAACATTAGTATTGTTTCAGAATTATTATGAACTTGTTTTCTTTGCATTATTTCATGTCTGAAAGCAATGCATTTTTTTTTATAATTTTGACAATCTCCTTTTCAGAAAATAAATACAAAATGTATTGCTTTGAAATTCTGAGACATTGTCAGTAGTTTACAGAATAAGGCTATGTGCGCACGTTGTGTAAATACATGCAGTTACGCTGCGCTTTGTAGCGCAGCGTAACTGCATGCGTCCTGCGTCCCCTGCATAATCTATGGAGATTGTGCAGGGGCCGTGCGCACGTGGCGTTTTAGAGCGCAGCGCTTCGGCTGCTGCCAGAAGCGCGCATTCTAAGAAGTGACATGTCACTTCTTCCGTGCGCTTTGCCGGCAGCCCCCGCTCTGTCTATGGCAGGAGCTGCAGGCAGAGCGCATGGAATCGGCTTTTTTTTTTTTTCACTACGGACATTTTCACACGTGCGCTTCAAATCGCTGCAGAAAATTCTGCAGTGACTGTACGCAACGTGCGCACATAGCCTAAAAGAACAGTTTACTCAAACATGCCTATGTGAGGAAAGAGTTAACTTAAAATTGAATAGATGGACATTCATGTTGTTTTGTAAGATGAACAAACAAGCCCAGCTGCGCTATGACACAGAGCGGATTCAAGGACTCTAGACAGACGCTGAGACCCAAGGACAGAGATGAGATCTGTGCCTAGCCTTAGGGTACCTTCACACTTTAGCGATGCAGCAGCGATCTGACCTGGTCAGGATCGCTGCTGCATCGCTACATGGTCGCTGGTGAGCTGTCAAACAGGCAGATCTCACCAGTGACCAGCCCCCAGCCAGCAGCGACGTGCAAGCGACGCTGCGCTTGCACGGAGCCGGCGTCTGGAAGCTGCGGACACTGGTAACTAAGGTAAACATCGGGTATGGTTACCCGATGTTTACATTAGTTACCAGCGCACACCGCTTAGCTTTGCTCTCCTAGCTACAGTACACATAGGGTTAATTAACCCAATGTGTAATGCAGCTACATGTGCAGAGAGCAGGGAGCCGCGCACACTGCTTAGCGCTGGCTCCTTGCTCTCCTAGCTACAATACACATCGGGTTAATTAACCCGATGTGTACAGCAGCTACATGTGCAGAGAGCCGGAGCCGGCAGCACAGGCAGCGTGAGAGCTGCGGAGGCTGGTAACTAAGGTAAATATCGGGTAACCACCTTGGTTACCCGATGTTTATCTTGGTTACAGCTTACTGCAGCTGCCAGATGCCGGCTCCTGCTCGCTTCATTTGTCGCTCTCTCGCTGTCACACACAGCGATCTGTGTGTCACAGTGGGAGAGCGCCTTTGAAGAAAACGAACCAGGGCTGTGTGTAACGAGCAGCGATCTTGCAGCAGGGGCCAGATCGCTGCTCAGTGTCACACACAGCGAGATCGCTAATGAGGTCACTGCTGCGTCACAAAAAGCGTGACTCAGCAGCGATCTCGGTAGCGAGCTCGCTGTGTGTGAAGCACCGCTAAGACAATGAAAGAGTTGTGTTTTTACTGACAAATGGAAAGTTACGCTTACACCAAGAATCGAAATTCATTTATGCTTTGTTGGGCTGTACACGACATAGCTACGCCGGTATTAGGTTGATAAACCCTGTATGTGATGATAAACTAGCAGCAGTCTTCGGAGCGCACACTCCTTCTTACCTTATGTGCAGATATCAGCGTCTGTCTGAATCTCATTAGGGCTGAGGGGGGGGCCTAGGACTCCCTCCGCATTTGGTCATCGCTGGCAACAGTTGTGACCTATTGGTCAACCTAACACCTATAAGGAGAAAAATCAGAAAAACTAACAATTTTGGAGTGGTCTCCTAACTTTTTGTCAGAGCTGTATACATATGTGTGTGTATGTATGTATATATGTATATGTATATGTGTATGTGTATGTGTGTGTGTGTATGTATATATATATATATATATATATATATATATATATATATATATATATATATATATATATATATATATATATATATATATATATATATATATATATATATATATATAATGTACCTCTTTAATTTATGAGGCGCGTTTTGCTTATGCACAACGCTGGTCTTCCACAGTCTGAGGAAATGTGTAATAGAAACACTTCCACCACTTCTGTGTTCTTCACCTACTCCTAGTTTTGGTTTTCAACTACTGATGTAAAATACTACTGTGTAAATGTAGCCTTAAGGTGATTGTGATCAGGTGCAGTGACATGAAAAGCTAAGTTTTAGAATAGTTCTGGCCTTATACAACACACTATCTGCACTAATAAGCCATCGTGTAATGGATGTCGTGATGCTATGAGATGAGGCTTCACTAATGTGATCTTACATCTCATGTCTACTGCACCAAATTATTTTGCCTACTGGAGAATTTAAACTGGTTTATGCTTCATTTAGGCTGAAAAAGTAAGTTGTTAGGATTAGTACGGTTTTTGTTGCAATTTTGTAATGCTATGTTTGTTTTTTCTGTGTAGGTGATTATGGAAGTGCAATAGAGACTTTGGTAACTGCTATTTCTTTAATTAAGCAATCCAAAGTTTCTGCAGATGATCGCTGCAAAGTGCTGATAAGTTCTCTACAGGATTGTCTTCATGGAATTGAATCAAAATCCTATGGTTCAGGGTCTAGGTAATGTGCTCTGTCTTCATTCGTATATGCTTGTTAGTGTAGGAGTGCAGCAAATATACATCATATTTTACGAGGAGCTTTATATTTGTAAACATTCATCTCTTGCATTGGCTATTAAGGAATGGTTTTCTTTTCTCCTAGTGTCTATTTGCCAAAACATGGCTGAATACAAAAGGCTGCATAATAACTTCATCTAGTAAGACTTTTGAAGTCAGTATTGAGGAAGACAGCAATTAATGGCATAACAAGCCTAAGCTTCCTTTTAATGTGAAGATCACCTGAGACTTTAAAGACACTAATAGCATTCCTTGTAGTGGAGACCTGCTTCTAGAATATAATTTTAATTTGTATTTTGGGATCGACTGCTTAGTAATGCGAGAGCATGTTTTAAGGGAAATTAATTGAGTATTTCCTTTAGAAGACGTGAGCGTTCAAGAGAAAGGGACCACAGTAGGTCACGAGAAAAAAGCAGGCGTCACAAATCGCGCAGCAGAGATCGCCACGATGACTATTACAGAGAAAGAAGCCGCGAACGAGAAAGGCATCGCGATCGGGAACGTGATCGTGATAGAGAAAGAGACAGAGAGAGAGAGTATCGTCATCGCTAAGCAGGTGGGTATATTATAGGCTGGAGAATATGGGCTCTGCAGAGCGAGTCAGATTGTTTAACTAAAGAAAACCCAAATCATTCTAAAACATTGATGTTTTGGTAAGTACCTCTGTTGGCAGTGCCTGTTGTCCCACAAAGTACATTTAATCAACAGGTCTTGGAATAAAAAGTTTCCACAATTGGATGTGCTGGGAAATGTTCCTGTGCTGAGATGTGTGCCCCTGCTTATGTACTGTGTTATGGCCATGTCTGAGTGTACAATCTGATCATACCACAGCTCCTCTCCAGTGTTTGGGGAGAAGCAAAGAAGTATATAGACAGAAGCATCTGCAATCCCGTGCTGTCCTGTGAGGTAAAATATTTAACATTCAAGGAGATGTTTTACCTCCGAAAAAGAATCATTTGTGATTCCATGTTGTTATGCGTGCTTCCTCCCCAACCCAGGAGATGCGGTATGGTCAGACTATGTCCCTGTCTGGCAGACACAGCCATTACACAGTACAAAGCAGGGACACATATATAAGATTATCTCAGCACAAGACCCTTTTTTAACATTTCTAATACTGTGAAAATTTTTATTCCAAAAATCTGTTGATTAAAATGTACTTTGTTAGAGAGACAACCCCCTTTTAAGGAAAATTATGTATTCATTTGTAATTTTCATACTTCTAAAAAAAATTCCTAGGAAATATAATTTGTGCTAAGAAAACCCTTGGCAGGTGTTGTGTGTCCTTCAAGCTTAGGCTATGTGCGCACTGAGCATTTTCGCGTGTTTTTCGGATGTGTTTTTGTGCATTTTTGGGCTCCAAACTGCATGACTTTGCTTCCCCAGCAAAGTGTGATTTTTCATTTTTGCTGTCCGCACACTTCTAGGTTTTTTTTTTTTTTTCTTAGCTGTGTTTTTGAGCGACAAAAAAAATGGACATGTCAATTCTTTCCTGTGTTTTTCACCAATGCAATGCATTGGAAAAAACACAGTGATCAATAACGCACCGAAACACTGTAAAAACGCATGCGTTTTTACGGCTGCGTTTTTGCCGTGGGTGCGTTTTTGTGCGTTTTTTTGCTGTTAAAAAGGAATCGTTTTTGAGAAGTGCAAAAACGTCCTAGTGCGCACATAGCCTAATGCTGGGGATAGCTGAACTGTGTACAGTGTTAAGTGATGTCATGAAAATGATGTAACAACAAATAACATACTAAAAAAGGGAGTCATTCCTGTTATTGTCAACTAATCTGATTTTCTTTTTATTCTAAATGGGATCACTGCATAAAGCTCCTAGTGACTAGCTAATTTGGTGTAGAGAATACAGCTTAATATACAGTCTTGATTTCAGGAGCGCTCCAGGGAGATAAAAGAAAATGTAGCCTATTGGTATAACTTCATAAACTATAAATGCTTATATCCATAGTGCTGCTTTCAATCATCAGATTGTTTTTCAGAACTATTCATTGTGATGGAGGTGCAGCTGCTGAATGCTTCCCTTCCGGTCTGGGATGTTATGTCAGTTTAAGGACATAATCTGCTTTTGGCTTTTAACACAAGACAACCTCCAGATAACTGCTGCTTCCATGCAGTCCTTACTTATCTTGTTATGCTAGTCACACCCCCCTGCTTTGCCTAACTGACGATGATCTCTGCCTGCTGTTAATTCATTGGCTCTCTACTCTCAGGCTGGGCAGAGGTAACCTCTGTTCTACCATAGCCTATTCCCATTACTTCTATCCCTCCTCAATAGTCCTCCTTCATCACATGTGCCTCCCCAGCGTGAGAACTGTATCAGGATGTCTTCTGCAGCATGTGTTAGTGACATAAACGTATCAGACACAAACCCAACAGTTCTCCCTAGTGTGCACTGTCATCAGGCTGTGCAGGTATGTGTGATACAGGAAGATTTAGAGAGGGTGAACAGTGCTGGACATACACGGATTGCCTGTGCACAGACTTCAGACTTCACCTCTATGAAGAAGTGGCAGGCAGGTATCACGGTGATTGGGCAAGCAAAGCATAGAATCACACTCGGAGTTTGCTTGCATTACATAAAGGAGCAGTTATTGAGGGGAGGGGGGGGTGGTTTGTGTTAGAAGCCAGGAGCAGATCATGCCTCTTTGTGTGATGCAATGTCCCAGAAGTGAGGGGGAGCACTCAGCAGCTGCATCGCCATCACACTGAATATTACCAGTACTGTGACGATTGAAAGCGGAACTATGAATGTCATCCTTTAAAATGTATGAAGCTATCGATCGTAGAGGTAAAGTATTCCTGGGTACCCCATTTAATATTTTAATATTTGGGAAGGTGGATATGCAGTCTTAGGATAGCGTAATGTATGAAGTAGAATTATCTATCATTAGCTGTGCAGCTGTTAATTTGCATTGTAAAGGAACATCCCATTTAGTCAATACAGCAGTGCCACTCATGTCAATAAGATGACCACAGCCAGAGGATCATGTGGGTGAACTCATCCACAAGTAATCTTGGGTAGCCTTTTTGGAGAAACCAACATTTTTCACGTCATTCTTGATGAGGAGGCATGATGCAGTCACACGACTCAGTAATAGGAGCCCGTCTCTTAATGAGTCCATGCTGGACAAGTAGCATCCACCCTTGTCCCTGCTGGAGTAAGATTCGTCATGTAGCAAATTCCACAGCTCATCATGAATCTGACGAGTGGAGGTTGCCACACCTCCGTTCCACCCCAGTTCTGCTGACTTTATTGGAGCTGGGGAAAAAAAATGGCGTGCGAGCCAAAAGTTGCAAAATTTTAGTTCAGCCTTGAGTTGTACCAATACAAAGTTTACGTGAGAATTTTAGCGTAAAATCTTTGAAGGGTAGGGCTCTGTAGTGCACATTGGCTTGGTAATATACTCTCATGTACTTGCATGTAGGACCTGAGCAATTGTATTAAAATAATACCCATTTGTAGACTGTGAGCCCTCGTGGGGCAGGGTCTTCTCTCCTGTACTAGTCTGTGTTTTGTATTGTTCATGATTATTGTACTTGTTTTTATGTATACCCCTTTTCACATGTAAAGTGCCATGGCATAAATGGTGCAATAATAGTTGTGCAGGATTGTTGCGCATGAACTCTGTGATTACTGACAGATGGGTCACATGACCATCTGACTGTTTTCATCTTCTATGCATGAGTGGCAGTCCTGTTATAGAAGACGCCATAACCAACCAGAGGACATTCCTGTGCACTGTGAGTAAAGGGCGCAGAGCTGCTAATTCTATGTTAGTAATTTGGATGAATCCCCTTCTTCCCATGCATTAATCAAGGCTTTTAATAATTTCAGAAAGTAAAAATGTCAGTGGTGACTTCTGTATGGATTGCTTCACCTTGGCTTAGTTTTACTCATGCAATCTAGTAGTTACATGTTGATAGGAACATGTGCCAGATAACAGGAAATTTGCAAATAATTAGTATTAGAGGTTGTCCATTACTTGGTAACCCTCTTTAAAGCGCCATGGTTGCCCTCAGTAAAATAAAAACCCTTTATACTCTCCTCCGGCACCGTTCCAGCGGTGCCGCTTACTTCCTCTGATGCTCTATACATCCGAAGGCGAGGACCGTGAAGGCAGCACTGAATGGGTGCAGTGAGTGCTGGCACCAGAGGCGAGTGTGTTATTTTACCAGGGACAAACATGCTGATTAAGAATGTCTCAGTAGTGGACAACCCCTTTAAGTTAAGAAATATGAGCATTCAGTTTTACTCAAAGTACTCTTTCCAGCCACTCTATTACATGGTCAGATGATACCCTTGTCCACTCCAGCAGTGTTTCTTGTTTTTTCAGCGCTGGAGTGCCAGTTTATATGTAAGACCCCTGTACTCTCCCTCTGGCATTTTCATGCTTTTTCAGCTCACCTCTGGCCCTGCGGCGCAGTCTTGTGACTGTAACTTCTGTCTGGCTTGAAGTCATAAGTTATGTCCAAAGCTCTCAATACAACCGGAACGAGCCTCTCATAGAGATGCATTGATATGTGACCTACTGCGCTCTCCAAGAATCTCTGGAGCTGCCAACATGCCGACCGCTCCAGTCGGTCATAAATTGCTGGAGATCGACAGGAGTGGCGGTGATGGAAGGTGAAGACGCCGGAGGGTGAGTATGAAACGGGTCAGGAGAACTAGATTTAAAACACCACTCCTGCGGTGCAATAAAAAAAATAACGCTGGAGTGGTGCTTTGTCTAATTAAATTTTCATCTCTCCCAACAACAAAAACCCCTTTCTCTTGTAATAGATATCTACATGTGTGCGACCACTATTAATTTAGCAGAAGTGACCCCATCAGTATTAACCAAATGTAAAAATCTGAGACTGTTTTGTTTCATGATTGACTTTACTATAGAGCTTGTCCAGTGTAGATAATTTCTTAATAGGTTGGGGTGAGCCATTGGGATCCTCTCCAGTCAGACTTTGGGCACTTTTATCGTGGTTATACCCACATTTTAATAGTGGCACTGTGCATGCCCAGTATCGCACCTTTACGGTAATTCCCTCTGGGATTGATGAGCGCTGCACTCGGCTTTTCCAGAATTCTCATGAATTAATGAAGTGGGGATTGAGTAGTGCTGCTCCATTCTAAATGTGGAAAGTGCCATAGGGCTCGTGCACACATTGCGGAATTGCATGCATTTACGCTGCGTATTGCACTGCAGTGTAAATGCATGCGTCCTGCACAATCTATGTAGATTGTGCATGAGACGTGCGCACGATTCTTTTATGAACGCAGCGATTTGGGTGCTAAAATTTGGACCCAAATCTTTGCGTTCATAAAAACAGCATGTCAATTAATTTGTGTGTAATGGAGGCAACTCCCACTATGCCTATGGTGGGGGCAGCAGCCATAGCGCATGAAATCTGCTTAATTTGTTGAGAAAAACTGCATCCATTATGCAGCGTTTCTGCAGCGATTTGACGCGCACATGTGCTGTCAAATCGCTGCAGAATATTCAGCAGTTACGTGCGCATGAGCCCTTACTCTGCGGATCAGAGCAGGTCCCCGCAGCTGGACGCCACCTATGTCTTATTTACCACTGGTCATGTTGATAATTTCTTCAATGAACAAGCTCTTTAAAGCGGATTCAATTTTTTAGCATTTTCAGTAGTATATATCTTTGTAAACTTAGATTTATATAAAATCAAGCACACTTTGAAATATTTTGTTTAACTATTACAATTTGATACATAAGAAGCCTATATATTTCATTTTCTTTTGATTTTTGTCCTAGTATTATTCTAAGCTAAACGTATATGTATTGCATTTTCCTCTGGCCATTGTGGCTTGGTGTTTGCTTTCTAGCATACAATACATGCATATAGCAGAAGCTGGATCCATACATGCACTGTTTATTGCTCTTTTCCTACAACCAAAGCTAGAGAAGGGGATGGGGGAGGGGCTTTGGAAAGAAAAAGGAAAGCTTATATCTCCCCTTCGTATTTGTCCTCTCGTGTATTGTAAAAATGCCAAAAATGAGTTATAAATGGTGTAAAGAATCATGCTTTTCTTGATTTGGGCAAGTAAAATAAAGTGCTCCATAGTGATGCTTCTTATTGCAATGCAAATTAAGTATATGAAGTAGACACAAACAAAAGGCAGAAAAAAAAAAATCACTTGTCGAGATTTTCTCAAGAATGATCAGAATGAATTCACACTACATTTTTTATAAAAACTATATTGTTACATGCAGGCATAGGAGACATGTCTTTGCTTATGACTCACTAAATTCTGTGGATCCATGTGTAAAAGGTAGTGTAACAAGGTAGAATGATCGTGTGAGGCGTTGTTACACCAGCATGTTTGCATTGTTCACGGACATGGTGAAAACAAATGCAGCAGTTTAGATCAGACGAGTTCAATTTTTACTCCTTTTTAAATGCAACACTCCAGCATTTTTATTTATTTATTTTTTTTTCTCCTCTCAACGCAAAACTGGTGCTTTAAATTTAATCCCCCTGTCATATACTCACCTTCCAGCAGCTTAACCTATTACCAACTCCGGTCCTACTGCGCCATCTTGTGACTGGCCAGAAGTCAGGTGTTGCGTCACAAGCTCTCAATCTGAGAGCCAGAACGAGGCTCACATATACTTATATTGAGTTGTGACCTCCACCGCGCTGTGAAATGAGATGAAATTGACAGAGAGTTGGTTATAGAAGATAAAGCCGATAGCAGGGGAGCATGACAGGGTCAGGGGACTTGGGTGTAAAGCACCACTCCAGCAGGTTTTTAATTGCACCGCTGGAGAGGTGCTTTCATTTACCTTACTTTTTGCAAAAAAAAAAAATCATTCTATAAATAAGTGATTTCCCATTACACACATGTCCACCATTCCTCTAGATATCTGTAAACACAATTCATATGTACAATTTTATTTATTTTGAGATTTGATGTGGAATGTGTCTAAAATCCTTTTAGCTTCTCCATATCAATATTTACAACTCCGAGTAAAGAACCCCCATACACATTGGACTAAAATTGCTCATACATGCTTTTAGCAGTGGGTTCCGCCGACGGTTTAATGTGTATGGAGGGTCTCTGAATTCTCTTCCGGCACACATCTGGGCAGAAAAGGATGCAGCCTGTTGAATTTCAGCAGCCAATCATTTTGTGTGCTTTGGAGAGGAGTGGCTGCCAGAGGAGTCAGTGTTGTAGCTGTTCTGTTTTGTCACAAAAGTCAGCTTATGGGATCACCAGTGAGGTCCTGTTGACGTTGGCCTCTTTGCCTACGTCAATATCGAGCGCTCGGAGAAAAGACCTGCATTCAAGTGAGCATGATCAGTTTTCTGTTTATTTAGCCAAGGTATAGATTATTTATACCATTTACAGATCAATGTGATATTGCAAAAAAGGCTTCTAGCTGGAAATTTACAAGTTGATCATATGACCTTTAAGTTTGAGGAAAACAAAAATTTAGAGTCATGCATATGAGATAAGAACATTTAGCAGACAATAATAATCCTTGAGCTTATTTCTTATTCTGAAGGCTACACAATAACTATGAACTTACACCAGATATACTAATGGAACAATGAGATATTTAAAATGAAGAAATATAGAAACTATTAACCCTTCTATATCAATTTCCCCCTTTTGTAAATGGTATAACCTTCACTGCAGCATCTTTCTCTGATAGAACACGAGGGCTTGGCTGTAACTTCCACTGTATGTCGCTCTCAGGGGTGAGATAGCTGTTAAACGATCATTTGTGTGACAACTATCTAATATGAATGGGAGCTTTAACCTTGTGACGGACAGGTCTGATTCGTTAATTTACTGCCTGGTTGTGGTGACATTTAGTGTTTTTTATTATCTTACAATTTGGATGCTGGTAATCGGTCATTCCCATTTTTGTAGGTAATATGTCTTTTTGTCTGTTAAAGCTGTTATTTCAGGATACTGTGCTGTCATGTTTAAGGGGAATCTGTCACCAGGTTTTTGCCATCTGAGAGCAGCATGATGTAGAGACAGAGACCCTGATTCCAGCAATGTCACATAATGGTATGCTTAGTGTAGTTATGATAAAATCACTGCTTTATCAGCAGAAATTGTATAATTAGGGGACCAATAAGCCTTCTGCCTGTTAGGCCTCCATAATCATGACCTGTGTATAACCCCACCCCACCACTGATTGGCAGGTGTAAGAGTACACAGTACATGGACAGAAAACTGCCAATCAATGGTGGAGGCAGGGTTACGCAGAGCTCTGCATTTAGACAGATGATAAATCGGAGATAAATAAAAGGAATCATATGTTTCATTTATAGTTTGCGTTCAAGATTATGCCTTTTTATATTGTGTATAAACGGTTTCATCAAGTGTCAATAAAAATTTTGTATTGTAAATAGTAATTTTAACAATTGATGCTTTTAGGTTGTAAACTATATATCACTCAGACAAATGAAAAGATGTACTGAATGAAATAAAACTAGTTTGTATTTTATACACTGCATTTAAAGGGAACCTGTCTTGTGGTTTTTTTTTATATTAAACCACCCCCAATGTGTGTTCAATAATGCAATGTGCATCACTAACATGGTTTAAAATAAATTAAATGCCATGTAGTTTTCGTAAGACTTTATATGCTTTGGTGAATGCAGTAATACCTTTAGGTTTCAGTTGTAGCGGTGGAGCGTTTGCTGGGATCAGTCACTGTCACTCAAGCTCACACCCCCAGCATTGTAATTGATTACACTACAGGTCCTTCACCAGCATCTCTCCGCTGAGCTCCGCCCATTACGGTCACATGACTGTGACATCTGCATAGGTCCTTCACCACCACTTCTCCAGTGCTGAGCTCAACATTGGAGAAGTGATATTGAAGGACCTGTGGTGTAATCAATTACAAGGTGGGGGACGTGGCTAAGTTAAAAAAAAAAAAAAAACTTCATGCCTGAACTTGAGTGATAGATCTTAGCAAAAGTGCCGCCCCTTTAACTGAAGCCGAAGGTATTTACTGCATTCCTCTAAGCATTCATCTTTTCTTTTTTTTTTTTTTTTTTTTTCTTTTAGAAATACATGGATATTTTTTTTTTTTTAAACCATGTTAGTGATGCACATTGTATCAGTTAAAACACATTGGGGGCAGGGTCATATCAAGAAATGGCATGGCAGGATCCCTTTAATGCGAACTCTAAGAAGTAGTGGGAGAAAGACAGGCGCATAGGGTTTTAACCGATAAACAGCAGTAGGGGGATTGTAAGGTGCACTCACCTACGGATATTGTGAGACAGGCACAACACCTGATGGAGCATTGAGGCTGGTGGAGACAGCTGCGGACCCGTCAGATAGGAACAGGAAACTTCTAAAGGAATGATAGAAAAAAAATAAATAAAAGAAAATACACCCCTCTTTTAATACACACAGAAAAGGATAATGTTTTCTATTTTATGCTATAACTCCTATTTATGAAGCAAGTTAGATTGATTTTACAAACTATACACCTCATGACGTTTCAAATTAACCATGTGTTTCTCCCGCCGTTTTTTCTTTTTTGGTGGGTTGTCCTATGACGTGCATGAGTCACTGGCGTATATGACTTAAGGTATATATATTTCTGTGTTTGTGTGTAAGATCTTCTGTGTCATCATTTACTTGTCCTGAGGAAGGGGGCAGAGACCCCTGAATCGCGTAGACTTGTACTTCAATAAATGACCTGAAAAATATTCATTGGATTCAATGGTGATAAGCGCGGCAATGATCCCCGATTTTCTTTAGAAGTTTCCTGTCCCTTTAATGCGAACACAGGAGACCCAAATATGTGGGATTTTATGAGGTAGCAGCAACTATTGAATTATTCACCCTGCGCCTGAACAGCCTTCCTTCCTAATATTCCTATGCATCACCACCAAGCTTACCATTACACAGACCACATTTTCTGCCACTCTCCCTACCTAGCTTCCGCTCAGGTGTGAGCTTCTCCTGCCAACAGTGCCCACCAATGTTAAGAAACAGCGTTGCCAGGAGAGAGGATGATTAAATTCCCTGCCCTGACTGCACAATATTGTGTTGGGCTGCCAGAAATCCGAATATAATGGGCCTTTTAAGCTAGTAATACGCGCAAATGAATATTGTCTGATCCCACTGGATTAGTTGTATTCATGAGTAAGTCTTAAGTGTACGAGTCAGTGTCCTTAAAAATGCTGACCATTTAAAACGTGACTTTGGTCACTGGTCTCCTAGATAAAAATATAGATCATGGTTTGGTTTTAAAGTAAGTGATACATTTTTAAGTATATAATTTATGGGTGAGAAAAAACAGGGATTACTTTGATAATGTGAACTGTATGAATAAACGTTTTGGGGCAAATTTAGCAATACTTTTTGTTGCCCATAGCAACCAATCATACCAAAAAGTGTTACAGGTTTCTTCCCATCTCCAAGATCCTATCCCAATATGTAGTAGGTGTAATAGTAAATGCCTGCTTTTAGAAATGTAGTATAGTTCTCCTGATGCCATGTCTCTTACCTCATGTGCAGGGCATTTTAGCTTGGGTATCCATGGTTACATCCACTCATAGTAAGTTAGTTACTCGTGGTTTTAACTATGGATACCTAAGCTGCAATGCCCTACATATGAGATAAGAGACATGGCTATATCAGGAGAACTGCTACATTTCTATTTGGAAGTATTTGCTACACTTGATAAATTGGGGCTTTACTGTCTTCTCCACCAGCCTCTCAATTCATACCCCATTCATGCTTATTAATGGAAGCTGTCAATCAGATGCTGGGGGACAGAGGGATGTTTTGAGGATGTGAACAAGTCTGGTATATGTGCTTTCTATGTAAAGTAGATATTTGCACAGATGTAAATGATTAGGCATGGAGTACAAGAATGTTCCATAAAAGAATTACTTTACTACAGAGTCTCCTACCAGTCCCAGTGTGATGAGATCCTGTCCATTATACACGGACCTCCTCCTATCTGGTATTGTCACAAGATTCTAGAAGGAATTAATGGTTATTTTATAACATTCTCTACTAGTCCAACTTTAAAATTAAAAAAGAAAAAATCCCTGAAACCCCTTTATGCTGTTTCATTTCTTGTAAGTATATGCAAAACAATTGTCTGTAAACCACAATCTTGTACAGAATCAGTTAATTATTTATACATTTTGGATACTCAGAGATTTGTAATGTTTTTAAATGACAACTCTTGAAGAATAAATTGATTTTCAGCCCCTAAAATTTGCGTTTTGCATTGGTTTAGTACCTTCACTCCCCAGCTTCTGCTGCCTTTTCATTTTTAGGATGCCTAGTTATCGCACAATAATAGTACGCAATGAGTAACAGTACACCCAATTTAGTTGTATAAAGCCACCCTTGGTGTCAATCAGTATTTGTGTTCCTTGGGAATGAAAACTTTTAGTGTTTTTGCAGCAGTAATGTGTGGCTATGCCAAATTTTTGTACTTGAGAATTATGTAATCTGAATTTATAGGTTTTTTTTATCCATAGTGGTGTTCTGCCTGTTCATCATATACACTAATATAAAATACTGTTCTAAACCGAACCAGTAAATTCTTTGTTGTATTCCATTGTAACTCTATTGCAGTCTTATTGTACACTGTTCCCTTGAACTTGAAACTTTTAAGGCTGGAGTTACACAGCAATTTTGGCTGCTACCCAGGCTACACAGCCAGTGATCCCTTTGTGCCATTTCAGCATAATGCAGGCAATCGGGGGTTGCATTGCCACCGTTGGGGTACCAAGACAATCAAGTTGTAAAAAGTCGGGCCCAGTTGGATTGAACTGGACTGCTGTTACCCTATGATTCGCTTTACAATCCCATTCACCTGTATTACACTGCAATATAGCAGTGGCACATGACGATGTTTGGCTGACAGACAGAGACCGGTCATGGCCAAAAACACTGTATAACTCCAACCTGAAATATACTTTAGTTCATTCTTTTTTTGTAAATGTAATGTGGTCAATTATAGAATGGTGTATTTTGCTGTTTACTTAGACCTTTACAACCCAGTCTTAAATTTCCCTTTTCAGCGGTGTTAACACGTGTATTAAAAAAACCCCAGTCGTAATATATAGGATGCATTTCCATATTCTTCTCAATATCTTAATCATTGGAGAATATTACACATCACACTGTAAACCCTTTCATCTGTTGAAAATAGATTTACTAATATGTACCTTTTTATTTTCACAAAAAATAATTGTTCAAAGTTGATTAAAAGCCCAGCCCCTAAATTTGTACATTAATGTACAACCTAAATAAAAAAAAAAAATATTCTCATTCGTCATACCTTTTAAACCATCAACTCTAATTGCAGAAAACTGTCCTTACCGTAGTGTCATCGTTCTGTGACAGCTAGGTGAACGCCGATCCCTGCAAGAGAAGTCTCCCTTCTAGCTAAAGGGGCTTGTCCCACTAACATAGTACAGTTGTATGAGCAACCACTATCAAGCTCTGGTGCTCTGTACTCCTAACCAGCAGTTGGTCCTCGGATGAACACTACTCAAGTACCCATGTATAATGGAAGTAAACGGGGGACTCAGGAATTTTTCCAGCAGACTACCCGTAAAAATGCTTTCGTTCCCCATTGATTTTCATTACACTTGGGTACTTAAGTGCGCCCATCTGAGCCACCGACTGCTTGTTACGAGCATGGTGGTGTTCACTCTTCACTACAATTTAATTTAATAGAATTTGAAATGAAAGTACATTTCACAATTGAATGTTCCTGTTCTGAGAACCTCATAAATGTGTCCCTGCTGTGTAATGGCCGTGTCTGACCATATAGGAACATGGTCTGATCGTACCACATCTCCTGGGCACTGGAGAGATTAAGAGTAATCAGACAGGACAACATGCGATCGCAGCTGAATCATTCTGTTAGGTATAACTTTTCACTACCTGCTTTTAAACAGAATTTTACCACCTAGAAAGAATGTTACGATCCCCTGTGTAGTCTTGCATCCTTCCTTTCCCAGGAGATGTCGTATGATCAGACCATGTCCCTGTGTGGTCAGAAATATCCATTATACAGTTCATAGCAGGGGCACATTTATAGGATTTTCAGCATTGGGATTTCTTTTTAACACATTCAATTGAGGAACTTATTATTTCATGATTTTTTGTTTAAAATGTACTTTGAAAGCCCTTTTAAAAGGATAGTCATATGAACAGTGAATATGTATTTTTGTCTAATGATCTGTATCCAATAGTAAGAATACAAAATCATTTTTCAGCATTAGTAGCCAAGGTACAGCTGCCTTGTACTTTGTGTGTGTCTGTGGGGTTTTTTTTTTATATTTTATTCCCACAAATCGTTATAAAGCCTGTTTATACTCATGAGTGACACATACTTGCTGCATGATTACCGCCCTTTGTACCTTCAAATGCTCCTTAAAGAGCAATGCAGTTAATTGTCTCGTCATGTATGACACCAGAAAAGGTGTATGTCTGACCACCTTATAGGTGCAAGTGTATTCGACCCGTTTGCAGGGGCAATATCTTTTTGTCAGCATAAGCTTAGTTTACAACTCCATCCCTGCTTCATGTGACTTATTGGCATCAGTAGGGATGTTGATATGTATGGGTCAATTTGACGGCTATTGTTCAACTAGCCCTCCATATCTTAAAGCACTAATAGCAAATCTTCTGTATGTGTTTGGTGATCAGTCACATTTGGATTTCACAACACATTTGTGACATGTAAAATATCTGGTTTATGATCTGCGTCAATGTAAAGCAAAACTGCAGACCTACTGATGTAAACAGAACACTGTCTTTTTAATAACTGGTGTGGGGAAGTGGATGAAAAAATAAATTAAAATAGAATTTTTAGTACTCTGTACATATATTGACTGGATATTTTTTCATACTTGTAAATCTGTATTTACAGAATTTTTTTCACTATTTATAGTTTAGTTCTCATGTAACAATTTGTGTTCTAAAAAAAAGATAAGTTGTGTATTGCAAAAAAATAATGCACCCCTCCTGGATAAGTTTTTTGTTTTTTTTTTTACTACTTTCGTTGTCAATAATAGAAGGACTTTGATTTTAAACTTTAACCTACTAAACACATTACTTTTTTTTTTATTTCAGAATATGCAGAAGGGGTGTATTATTCCTATAATGACTTGTAACTCATGTATATTTTTGGAACAAATATCTTCATATATGATATGTATGGCACAATTTGTCTGATCTATTTTCACGGTGTTATAAAATGTCCTTCCAGTGTTGCTCTCATGACATGCATTTACATCTGGTAACTGGAGGCATGACAAAAAGGTTGGGGAGGCTTTGGAAATGTTAGTTAAGACAGCCAAGTCTGCTGTCAGTTAGGGCTCATTCAGATGTCCATGCACATTGGTCTGAACTTGGACCGCAGTGCACAGAGTAACCGCTACTCTCCTAACCTGAGCATGCTAGCCTCCGAAATATATGATTCGGTCATTTTTCGGTCGACAAGAACCACTGTGCCTGGACATCTGAATGAGCCCTTCTAGTGTATACCATTAAACGACCACAGATTTTGATAACTAAATGCAAGCTGATCAAAGGTCATGGATTGAATGATTAATACAATTATTCTGTATGCCTAGAATATCATTGTTCTAGACAGCACATGTCCTGTTTACACACAATATGATGCCAAGAAGAATATTTACCAAGCCTGTTTAGATCAGCTACATTCATTCCTAGGAACACTTATATCAGCCTATTATCGGCCAGTGTAATACACTTTTAGGCTATGTGCGCATGTTGCGTAAATTCATGCAGTTACGCTGCGCTTTGTAGCGCAGCGTAACTGCATGCGTCCTGCGTCCCCTGCACAGTCTATGGAGATTGTGCAGGGGCCGTGCGCACGTGGCGTTTTAGAGTGCAGCGCTTCGGCTACTGCCGAAGCGCTGCGTTCTAAGAAGTGACATGTCACTTCTTCCGTGCGCTTTGCCGGCAGCCCCTGCTCTGTCTATGGCAGGAGCTGCAGGCAGAGCGCATGGAATCGGCTTTTTTTTTTTTCACTACGGACATTTCTGCAGCGATTTAAAACGCACATGTGCTCTTCAGATCGCTGCAGAAATTTCTGCAGGGCTAGTACGCAACGTGCGCACATAGCCTAAAACTGTTTGGAGACTGTCAGTTACACTTTTAACACTCATTTAACAGGTTTTACAAATGAATATTGTTTACTTCTACAATATCATGGTACTGCCCTTGACTTGTAATGAAAAAGATTTTACTAAGATATGGAGTTAAAAGTGCTATAGCCAAAGCATATGTTTTGGGTAATATCTGATTCAACTGTTCAACTTAATAGAAAAAAAAACAGGTATTTTGTTATTTATGGCTAATTTTTTGTAACCTACACACACTTTCAGAGTATGTTCACAAAGGTTTGATAAATGTCACCCTTATTGTCTACGGCAAAAATCTGAGTAAACAATCTGGTTTCTTTTGTCATTGTTCCACAAATTTGCATTTTTACTGTCAACAATCCACATTGTCATCTGTTGGGGCAAATGTTTTTCTTTAGGCTAGTTTCACACATCCGGCATTTCGCCGTATTGCCAGATTCAGCACACTCCAATACAGTGTAATACAGTACAATGGCATCGCGGCACCTCCGGTCACATGCTCTGGTCACATGACAGCATGTGACCAGAGCTTGCAGTGATGCCATTGTACAGTATTAACACTGTACTGGAGTGTGCCAAATCTGGTGAAATGCCGGATGTATGAAATTAGCCTTAGCATGCGCAATCCATGCTCCTTATTCTCGAGGCACGAAAAATCTGCACATGAATGAGGTTGCCGAAACCCCATCTAGATGCACAAGATCCCGATTGTTACATTTTGGGGAGAAATTTTCTCTGAAATGTGACCTATGTGAACATAGCCTTAGTTTGTTAGGTTTTTAAATGTTCTAGCTGAAAAACAAAATTATGTAAGCATATAGACAAGATGGCAGATTAATCTGAAAGTTAGAATAGTTCTGTAAACAGTGTTCATGATCTCATGAAATATTCTTTTGTACAATTGAGGGCTTGTTGCTATTGTGTATTTATAAATACTGTTTAGACATTGTTCACGGTCTATAGCTGATACTTGTGTATAAGCACTAATTCACATTTGACTGTATATAAGACTGTTAGTATCTGCTATAAATGTACTTTGCGAATAAGCTGTCTTCTGATACTAAGCAATCTTATATGCGTGGAAATGTGTAACCATCTTTTAAAGCTGTACTATTTCTTGAGCTGTCAATGGTATTGTGTTCTGACGAGAATTGTCTGCCATGTACTGTATCAAATCTACATCACAAAATTTTAACACGTTACAGCTGACAGAAGAGGAGCACCTCGAAAGATCAACGCCTACTCGTCATAGAAGACACTTGGCCTTCAGTTTACTTCACGACTCAGTTTCTGAGACCATATGGATTAAAATGAACAGATCTAGCTGTGAATAAAGCAAATCTGCAAACATGGTAACCTGTAGATCTACTTCTATTTTTAAGTTGCTTAAATGTTTTATTTGACTGAAACCTGTGTGACGTAAACATTACTAGCTCTTGCATCTTTGGGTATGCATTACAATGCCAACTTCTAATGTCCAGTTCTTTCTTGTTTTTATAGTTGTTTGTTCCTGTTCATGTTCTAATGTTTGTACATTACACCACCTTGATGACAAGATGTGGTATTGTAATAAACTGTTTAATGGGGCTGATGTGTAAAGCTGTTCGAGTTCTTTGCTGTTTACACCTCAGGGAAAGGCTTGTGTTAGCGATATGTTGTTTTTATTTCTTTAACCACAATTTGCAATCATCGGGTGCCCATTATTCATGTAAAATAACTGACTTTAGATGTATTTGTTAGTTGGCTACATCACTGTTGACAATTTTAGCCATTTTGTATATTACTATATTTGGTAGTAAATGGTGTAACACAATTAGTTTAGTCAGTGCATGCCATAAATGTGTATTTTAATAGGCCACCATTCCATCTTCCATATATGACTCTGTATGAAAACTTGTGTTGGAGTATGAATCACAAAGTGTCACCTCTGGTTTTGCAAATTTGCTTCTGTTTTAGCAAAAAAAGTCAATTTTAAATTCAAGCGTAATTCCAGCAGTTATTGAATAGATTTTTGCCTGTTCTCACTAATGCATCAACCTGTGGTGGAATGATTAATTTTTCTGCTCAATACGACGTTTTCTTTCTGTGAAAGATTTACTGTAGATCTTATCTACTTCTTTTATTGGACTGCTTTAGGATACCAAGTTTTCAAGACCGTTGGTGACATGGTTACCTATACACTGCTTGAATACTGTAACAGGTTCTTCCCGCAGTACATTTTCTTCTGTAGTAAAAGACTACAGGCTGTATGCACACAATTTGAAACTAAAGGGTCTTACTTTCTCACACGCCAAGGAGTTTGCATTGCTTATGCGTTTTTCTGATCAGCAGTTCAATTGTCATGCAACATGATAGTGTATAAATGTTTTTATAACATGTCACCAAATGAGTTGGTTACTCAATGTAGTAAAACAGAACCAGGTAAGTATTTTTATCATGATTTTATCTTTCCCCTTGTATTGATTCCACAATTTACAGTTTTGGATTGATTGGAATATAGATTTCACCTTCAAAACTTAAAATATTGCTGCCCACTGATCACCTCCTGTGGTAGACACAGTGCAGCTTTTTCCTGCACGTGGATGAGCCGTAGACTGACAGCTGAGAATCAGTAGTGTTTTAGCTTTGATATTCTCCATCTTGGGCTGTACTATTAATATCAGGTTTGTCTAAAAATAGAGGAGAATCTCCTAGAAATAAAGGGTCTTCCCATCCCCCTCTAGAAACACCTATGTCTGGCATAGTAGTTGGAACTGACTCGCTCTACTAACTGTGAACACTAGACATAGTCCATGAACAATAATACCAGACTTGGCTCCATGAATTAGAGTGCCTCTGTTTCTGGAAGTCATGCGGAAAAATATAACCCCTGTTAGCGATTAATTTTGTCTTACAACCTCTGATCCTATTCAGGTATTTATATTTGTATATTTATTTCTTTTGTACATATATATAAAAAAAACAACGTAAACACATTTTGTATGGACTGGCTATAAAGTGCTTGCTTGGTATTACATCTGTCATTTCTAGCACATTTTCTTAGCATATAAAACAAAATTTGGGCAACGTCTTTTGTCTGTACATACTCAATTCTTATTGTCCTTTTATAGAATGTGTTCAAATAGCAAGTTTGCTTGTGGTTAAAGACTTGAAAGTGTTTTAAACCTAGCTGTACTATATTTTTGCCAATATATAGGTTGCTGCTGTAAATATCACACCTATGTGGGTATGTTAAATTTATTTTCATAGGATTGGTCATGTGGTACAGTCACTTAGATAGAAGCCTTTTCTTTTAACTGTGAAGTGTGTAACTGGTTGTTTTTTATATATACACTGCTTTGCTTCCTAGTTATAGCTAAATCTTGGGTATTTAAAGATTTAGATGCTTGATTTCTTGTCATCCAATGTTATAATGCTAACTGTTGGAAAACAATAAACTACTTATCTTCGACATGAAAGCACTGTTTGAATTGGTTTTACGAACCAAGGACATCTAAACTGTAAGTAATGTTGGTTTCTTGTATTAACATTTGTTCTCACAGGTCTAAAAGTTCTCAACCTAAATAAAAAGGTGTTGAGATTTCTATTTTTACATTTTTAAAAGTTTTTCTCCACTTCTATCAGGTTACATGAAAACACATGTCAGAAGTATCCATTCTTAAATTGACATTCCTCTGTTAAATCTCATAGAAATGAATAACTTAACTGGGTGTTAGCATTCCCTTTGCCAAAGCTGGCACCACTGCTTGGCGTCATTGTGTAGGAACACACCACCAGCTGGTAACACCCACATGTAGGAGGAAAGCCAGAGTGATTGTACGTATACTATTCGAGAAGATGCCCCCGAGCTTATCCATAGTACTTTTTTTTTTTTTTTCCCTCTTTAAAACAACGGGAACCAGGAGAGCGGCCAGGTCCATTTTGAGAAAAATCCAGCTCTATTCTTTAGGACATACCTTTATCAATATGCAGATTGTGTTAGTGGTCAATTGTTTTCTTTTTTATTTTCATAAATCAATAGTTCACATGAAGATAAGAAACTTTTATAATGTATGTTGTATGGGTAAAATCTGTATTCTGTGAAGCCAGATTTTCCCATTCCTGAGATAATGACAGTTGGTACTGATAAGATGTAAAAGGGATTAAGGATGAAAGAGGAGTTGTTCCTGTAGCTTAGGGGTGGGGAGCCTGTTTTTCTGGCAAGGGCCATTTGGAAATTTCTACCAACAATCGGAGGGCGCACAAAATTATCAACTTGAAAATGATCCTGTTATATTTGGTCAATTAACTCTCCCCTACTATGGTGGCTGGAGCTGCTTCCCTTTGGTGTGGCTGATATTGATCATGTTGCATCTCACAACTGCTTTTCCAGGTTTGTGTCAGTCTGGAGCGCAGTTAACACTATAAGTTTGGTAAATCATACTTCATATAGGAGATGCTGGGACTGCTGTGTTTACATCAGATAGGAGATGCTGGCAGTGCTGCGTATATATATCACAGGAGATATGGGGGCTGCAGTATATACATCACAGGAGAGGCTGGGGCATATACATCAAATGAGATGCTGGGGGCTTATACATGGCTGTGAAGCACAGACATCATTGGGGGTAGGGCGGGGCATGTACAGTACTCAGGACGGTAAGGCTGCTGATTCTCTTAACTTCTTTGGGACAGGAGCTCATTGTGCACTTCCCTGCCCACAAAGTATGTCCTCAGAACGCTTGCACTCAGTGTATGTGCACTCAACGTTCAATAGTGAACACTGTGTATATGCTTTTTTTCAGCGCACATTGGGAGTTTAAAGGGCCGGCAAGAAGTGGCTCCAGCCTGCCATGGGGTCGCATATAAGATCATCTTCTACTCCTCTCCTCCTGCTCCCTCCCATCTACATATAATTTTATCCTTAGCAACTGTCATCTCCTATGTCAGTAATGGGAAAACCTATCCTCACTGGATACAGATTTCTGCATGAATTGAGAATGTTGCAAATCAAAACAGTCCAGGAGGAGAAAGAAGCCCTTTTTTTCTGATTTTAAAATATATTACAAAGTTTATTTTTGTGTACTATTGAGATATAAAACTCTTTCAAGACCTTTTGACTTCTGTTACCGGAGCCTGCATCTTTCCCTGCACATGACGACTGATCTGATCAGTCTTGTGCCTCTAACAGCTTTAAAGGGAACCTGTCATCAGAAATTTCGCCCAAAAGCTAAAAGCTTCCCCCTCTGCAGCTCCTGGGCTGCATTCTAGGAAGGTCCCTGTTATTATTGTGCCCCATGTGAGACCAAAATAAAGCCTTTATAAAGTTCTACCTTTTTGTATGCAGCTTCTGTAAATCCGTCACGGGGGCGGGCTCTCTGCCGTCCGTTATTCTGCCTCCTGGTCCTGTATGCCGCCCCCATCGCTCCTTTCCATATCTGATGCACCGCCCACTGCTCCAGCCATCCCCGCGCATGCCCAGTGCCAGTCTCACAGGACTGAGCAGTGTGACCGCTGGTGACGTGTGCGCAGGCAAGTGATTATGGACGGGACTGTGACTGTTATCAGCAAGTACCCGGCCATAATCTCGTGAGCGCGCAAACCTCTCCAGCATTCACACTGAGCTCAGTGTAGATGCTAGACTGTATGGGCTGCTTCCAGGGATGACGTCCCTTTGTCATGTGATAGGGGCGTGTTCGAAATACTATCACGTGACAAAGGGACGTCATTCCTGGAAGCAGCCCATACAGTCTAGCATCTACACTGAGCTCAGTGTGAATGCTGGAGAGATTTGCGCGCTCACGAGATTATGGGCGGGTACTTGCTGATAACAGTCACAGTCCCGTCCATAATCACTTGCCTGCGCACACGTCACCAGCGGTCAAACTGCTCAGTCCTGTGAGACTGGCACTGGGCATGCGCGGGGATGGCTGGAGCAGTGGGCGGTGCATCAGATATGGAAAGGAGCGATGGGGGCGGCATACAGGACCAGGGGGCAGAATAACGGACGGCAGAGAGCCCGCCCCCGTGACGGATTTACAGAAGCTGCATACAAAAAGGTAGAACTTTATAAAGGCTTTATTTTGGTCTCACATGGGGCACAATAATAACAGGGACCTTCCTAGAATGCAGCCCAGGAGCTGCAGAGGGGGAAGCTTTTAGCTTTTGGGCGAAATTTCTGATGACAGGTTCCCTTTAAACCTGTTAAATCCCGCTGTCGCTCCCCGCCAGCATGTGTTACATCCTGCAGTCAGAGATTGTCATTTTCCACTTCCAATGGCGCTTCCATGATTGTGGGACGCCGATGGGTTGTCTACTGCCAGGGGTCAGCTGATAACCTGTGTCTGTCATGACGATCTTCTTTGAGAATGCCAGCAAAGTGGAGGAGATTTCTAGAACTCTCATGCCCATTGTGCTGCTTTGTTACTCAGCGAAAACTGTTGTGTTTCAAATCTGCATCATGTCAGGTTCTCTGCTGCAGAAACTCATCAAACATGGATGTAATTCGCACCGAAGTATATCAGTAAAGTTTTGTCACAGCCTAATACCAGGAAGTATCAAAACCAAAGAAGCTTTATTTAAAGTGTGACATATCAAACAGACAAACTGGAGCGTCAAAAACACAATAAAAATGCACACAACGCAATGAAAAAAATGCAAATAACCTAATTGAAATAATGGGTGCAGATATACTGCAACATCAAAATCTCATTGTGGAGATGTAAGCTAACTCTGCCCTAACCCCTGATCTGCAGTTTTCTGCAAATGCACAGTGTATACAGAAAGCTGCCAGGCAATAGTGTGCTGGGTTACACAGAATTCAGCCTTCAGAGTGCTACAGAGAGAAAAAAAGGATTTTATAAAGTAGACCAGAAAGTGATACATCTCTGGAATGATGTGTCTACATCATGTTTCCTCTCAATTACATAGCAGAATGTTAGTGACTGATTCCCTTTAAAGTGACTGCATAGAATGACTCGTAAAATAAAGTAGGCGCTTAGTGCTTCCTGGTGAGGCTAATCATTTAATTGCACTATCACACCTTGTTTTCCATGTAGCTCTGCCTTTTTCTGGCTCTATCAAGCAAGAGCCATCAATCTAAAAGGGGAAGATGGAAATCGAGGGCCAACAAGCAGGGGGAAAGATGTATTTAAATTATGTTTCTAGTACTTGATTAGAGACTGCACACTTTTCCAGCCGCAGTAGAATATACTATTCAGCTGGATGTTGGATTGTGTTTTTACTTACATACTGAATCTTATAGGAGTCTACAATGCAGCCTTTAGAATTCTTAAGTCAGCTATTGGAAAATTGTACACTAAAAATAAAGACTTCATGTACTTGTCTGTAAGAGAATACTTCAAAGACTGATGTTGATTACATCACAAAAATAACTCATAAATGTACTATAACTGTGCCTTTGTTTGCAACTATTAGCTTCTGTGAAGTGATAGTATGGCTGTGTTAACAAGATCTCCATTGACTTGAAGAGGTTATCCAGCACTGTTAAGTTCTGCATTGGAGGTGAGCACTGCCAATACATTTTTGACCCCATACACTTATCAAGTTGCATACACTACTGCCATGAATTGGGCTCATTTCTTATTCTGATGAACAAGTCGTGCACGACTTGGGAGGTGTATGAGGATTGTAACGTCATTGATACTGCTCACATCTGATGAAGTTACCAGCACCAGATAATTGCTTTAACATAACTCATTCCTGTCAGCCAAGTGGTCAACAAATAGCCAAATAATTTGATTCCACATATCTGTAAACATCTTTCTTGTATTAAAGCCACATTCACACATTGAGTATTTAAGTCACTTCTTTCCCTTCATATTTGTAAGCCAAAGCCAGGAGAAGTGGTGTCCGTGTTTCTATTTAAACTCACAAAATACTCATGCTTGTGACGTAAAGCTGTTATATGGTATTTAATTACAAAATTTCAGTGTAATTATACATGGTTTCTGAAGACACTCCAGTTAGTTACTAAAGCAATATTACATACTTTACCTCTTGCAGATTAATTTGAAAGCTGTAGGTATATTAATTCCTCCTTAGCTTCATTTTCAATTAATTTGTAAGGAATGCCTGTTCTTCTATCCAGATTCATACTAGTGGACATTGGCTTAATATTAAAGCTGTAGGGCCTCTCTTCTGCCATAGGTTAGCTATACAGATGCATCTGAAATTAATTTTAATGATATTCTAATATATTATTCCAGTAATTCAATACAAAAAGGGAAACTCATAATATATAGTCATTACAGACAGTGATCTATTTCAATTGTTTATTTCTGTTTAATGTTGATTATGGCTTACAGTTAATGAAAACTCAAGTCATTATGTAAAAAAATTAGAATATTATATAAGACCAACTGAAAAATTGATTTTAAACTCAAATGTTGACCTACTGAAAAGTCTGTACAGTAAATACACTCAAAACTTGGTTGGGGATCCTTTTGCATGAATTACTGCATTAATGCAGCGTGGCATGGAGGTGATCAGCCTGTGCAATTGCTGAGGTGTTATGGAAGCCCAGGTTGCTTTGATAGCAGCCTTCAGCATGTCTGCATTGTTGGGCCTGGTGTCTCTCATCCTCCTCTTGACAATGCCATATAAATTCTCTCTGTGGTTTAGGTCAGGTAAGTTTGCTGGCCAAACCAACACAGTGATACGGTGGTTATTAAACCAGGTATTGGTACTTTTGGCAGTGTGGACAGGTGCAAAGACCTGCTGTAAAATTAAAATTCCCATCTCCAAAATGCTTGTCAGCAGAGGAAAGCATGAAGTGCTCTAAAATTTCCTTGTATATGGCTGCGCCAACTTTGGTCTTGATAAAACAGTGGACCTACATCAGCAGACGACATGGCTCCCCAAACCATCACAATCATTGTGGAAGCTTCACATTAGACCTCAACCAGCTTGAATTGGGGCCTCTCCACTCTTCATTCAGACCTTGGGACCTTGATTTCCGAATGAAATGCTAAATTTAATTTAATCTGAAAGCAACATGTTGGCCCACTGAGCAACAGTCCAGTTGTCTTTCCTTTGCCCAGGCAAGACTCATTTGGCATTGGCTATTGGTAATGGGTGGTTTGACACACAGAATGCGACCATTGTGACCCATGTCCTGGTTTCCTGTGTGTGGGGTGGGTCTTGAAGCATTGACTCCAGCAGCAGTCCACTCCTTATGAATCTCTACCAAATTTTTGAATGGCCTTTTCTTAATAATCCTATCAAGGCTGTAGTTATGGTTGCTTGTGCACCTTTTTCTACCACACTTTTTCCTTCTTCTGAACCTACCATTGGATACAGCACTCTGTGAATAGCCAACTTCTTTAACAATGACCTTTCTTGGCTTACCCTCCTTGTGGAGTGTGTCAATGACTGCCTTGTGGACATCTGTCAAGTCAGCAGTCTTCCCCTTGAAGGCGTAGCCTACGTAACCAGACTAAGGGACCATTTTAAATGTTTAGGAAGCCTTTGCAGGTGTTTTGTGGTAATAATTCAGATTTTCTGATATGACTTCTGGGTTTTCATTGGCTGTAAGCCATAATCATCAACATTAACAGAAATAAACACTTGATATAGATCTTTTTTTTTTTTCTAATGACTCTAATATGCATTTCCCTTTTTGGATTGAATTACTGAAATAAATGAACTTTTTGATCTAAGTTATTGAGATGCTCCTGTATATACCACATTTTCTAAGGGGCAAAATATTTATCAACAGTAAATATGGTCATTGGAGCAAATATATATGCAAGCAATTTATCAAGTTTTTATACAGGATAAATTATTGCAATTATATTTAGCATTTTCAGACCTGATTTCTAGTTGAGTTACAAGTTCCTGAATGTACATTTCTTAGCCCTTTTGCTTCATCCTTCAACTGTCATATCGGGCTTAGTTACTTATCCATGTAACAGATTTGCTGTGGATTTTCCCGAGCAGAATCTACATGTTGCAGATAAGAATTGACATGCTACAGATATCAAAATTTCAAAACCATTTTCCTTTGGCAAATTTTCATGATTTTTTTTTTTTTTGTGCATTAAAATCTGTGTGAAAACATGCTATATATGTGCTATTTCCAGAATAGTAACTACCAAATCTCGTGTGTGTCTGTATGTATACAGTACTATGCAAAAACATTTTGGGTTGTCTCCATTTTCCAAGCCCTGTAACTTTTTCAGTCGATGGAGTGGTGTGTGGCTTACTTTTTCGGGGCGAGACTACATTTTTTATTCGTACCATTTTGGAATAGGTATGAGGTTTTGAACTCTTGTTACAGCATTTCTTGCTGTATTGCAACAATAAAAATAAAACCTAATTTTGGCATTCTTTAATTTTTTTTTGTTTACGTTCTTGACCGATCTGGTTGATTTTATATATTGATAGGACTTTTTTTTTTAAATGTGGCAATACTACTTATGTATGTATTTTTTTTTTTTTTTTTTATTACAAGGGGGTGATTTGAATTTTGTTTTAGAAATTTAAAATTTAGACTGTTAGTCCCGTAAGGGGGACTATAACCTGCAATAGTTTGTTTGTGCTATATAAAGCAAAACTAGAGCATTGCTGTATGTAGTAAAAAAAAAAATTAAGTCTCCTTTGAAGTCTGGTCACAGCAGAGTTTCAAGGGAGCTCTGTAATGACAAGCATGAAGGTCGTCAACAGACCCCTGGATGTCAAGCAACCCACGATCACACCAATCAGCGCACAGAATAGCACACCCCAAAGCCGTCGTGTTAACTGCTCAGTTTGTTAACCTGTTAAATGCTGCTATCAATCAGTTTATAATCAATTATTGAAAGCCGGTTCCTGGGTATAACACGCGGCCATTACATGGCGAGTACGGAGCAAGCTCACTCCAGGAGCCCACACCATACACCCGCTTCGAACTTGCACCATACAAGTATGGTGGATGTTGTGAAGGCGTTTAGGTATTATTATTATTTTTTATTATTATTATATGCATTCATACCCAGGGATGATCCTGTGCAGTCTCATTATGATCTAGTGCCTGTAGCCCAGTCTATGAAAGAGCTAGGACAGTGTTAATGAGTTGAAGCTTCACTCCAATGTCAGGTTGTATCTGTTGATGAGCGAGCACTACCATGCTTGGGTGCTCAGTATTCGTTAAGCGTAGTTTGATGTTCATCACTAGTTGTAACGCTTTCATACTTTTAACATTAAAAGAATGCAATACCTGCAATGTTATTGCCCCTTTGCAATGTGTCTCTTGCAAAATAGTCAAAACATTAAAAAACCCTAATTTTTTTAGTATGGCTACAGAACACGCAGAAGTAAGATACGGATAAAGAGGATGACATTTAGTATAACTTGCATTTATACACAAGCAGCTTTCGATTACATAATCTCTTTTGGTCTCTGGATCAGCAAATGTAAATGTTTTTCCATTTAGTTAAGTAGTGCTAAAGTAATGGAAGATATAATCATCTTTGCAATTTTCTTCAATTTTTAATCTTCCTTTATTTCTACAGGAGACACCTGTTTATTTTTCATACTTCTGTTTCCACACATAATCTATATTGGTTATTCATGCATAGTGAATTAAATTATAGCCATATTTTCCTGCAAAATAAAAACTTGATAGGTTATGTTAAAGGGAACCAATCACCAGGATTTTCCTATATAAGGTAAAGCCAGTGCTATACTGGCACTATCAGGCTGATTCTATACATACCTGTAGTGGGCAGCTCTGATGTATAGGTTTTGAAATCCAAAAAAGTAAAGTTTATAAAATTAGCTGCTTCTTGAGTGACAGTTGCACTGGAGCAGATCATATATTCATAGTTATACCCTCCCTCTGTTAGAATTAGCGCAAGTATTATACAAACCACTTCCTGTTGCAGGACCTGTGAGGTCATACCCATGTGACCAGAAGGGGCGGGGCCTCAGCTAACAAAGCTGGATCACAGGTCACATGGGTATGACCTCATACAGGTCCTTCCTAGTGAAAAGTTAAATTGATGGTATAATACTTATTCTAATTCTATAAAGCAGGAGAGAAGCAAAGTCCTGCACCACCGCAGATTACCTGCAATATCGCTTGCGGTACCGCCTGTGCCTGTGCTCGGGTGGAGAGCCTGGAGGGTCCGACAATCCAAAAACGGGGTGCTGGTCATAAGACAAAGTCCATTGATGAAGCGTGAGAGTAGAAAGAGACCGCACTCAATCCGCTGTGAAGGATTTCTTTATTCAAACACGTGCAGAGTGGAGGGCTGGAGACACACAGTGGATTGAGTGCGGTCTCTTTCTACTCTCACGCTTCATTATTCTAATTCTATGCTTAGAATTAGCCTGATAGTGCCAGTATAGCACTGGCTTTAGCTTATATACGAAAATCCTGCTGATTGGTTCCCTTTAAACATACAATCTGCTACCAGATTAAAGTGAATTCAGATGTTTATATACTACAACAGGCTGTGTGGGTCTATTAAACATTGCAGGGCAAGCATTAATCCTAAATATAATGGGTATTATTGAAATTCAGGTTAAAAGCTCCCAAAAAAAATCAATAAGTACACTAGACAATATTAGTAAATCTGCTGACATGCTCCAGATAAATTAGTTGCAAAACGTGTTTCGGGTTTGTTTGGGGTAGGTGAACGTTTCCTTTATCACAAATACATAGGGTTCATTTACATGTGCAGATAGTCATTTAAACAATTATTTCTCATTGAATTCAAGCAATTATAGCTCCACCACTTGTTTTGTCTAATGTACTGATTATCTTAAAATTGGGGTTTTATCCCCCACAATTTCACTGCACTTGAAATTTTGTTCCCTGTTTTTTAGTACACTGGTAAAATGAATGGTGTCTTTCAAACGTACAACTCATCCTGCAAAAAAACATAAGCCCGCGTTTATGTGGATATGAAATTAAAAAAGTTATGGCTCTTGAAGGAGGGGATGAAACTCAAAAACTGAAATTAGCTATCAGATAATGACCAATTGTTTAAATAACATTTATGTATTTTTTTCTCCATGTAAGTTTGACTTAAAATAATAAAATAGCTTAAGATCTGAAAGCAAATGTATCAGCTGTTTATAAAGGTGTTACCCGTCATTGTAATCCGGATTCTGATATGGACCGTTACTGGGAACTTTCCCTGAAAAGAAAAAGTAGGGGTCTAAAAAAGCCCTAGTGTGGAAATTGCAAGATTACTAAATTTTTGTTCTTTAAAAGATTGCAATATGGAAAACAAACATTACTTAAAAAAAAACTGCATTGTATTATACTAAGGATGCTAATGATTTTACTTTAAGAAGGGTCTATCAGAAAGATGGGTAGTCCAATGTTGGTGACATATCTAAAAATAATCCAGTGATGAGACTTTTGACACATGTCTCTAATTCACCCCGACGGGTACAGACTTTCTGCAGCTTCTGAGTTGTGGGATCCTAGCAAGCAGAATGCTGAGGGTAGTCTTTTTGTCTTGTAGATACATTCCTTACATCAAAAGAGGAAATTATTTAGGGGTATTATCTCAGACATGGTATATTCACAAAACGTACCATAAAATTGTCCCATATCTGTAACTTTAGTTTGTCTGGAAACTGGTTCCTTGATGTACCACCCTGCAAAAAGGTTAGCTTTCTCTACCTCCCCTATGCACCGCTTACACTCCGACAAATCCTAATGCTTCATCTGTAATCATATTTCACACTGTAAACAGCATACATAATAGATTTCTTAACTCTGGTTAGGCTGGTGTACTAACTTTGAAAATGTGTGGTAGAATGGTTGTATATTTCTGATCTCAAATTGCACATTTTAATATTGTGTGAAATCTGGAGACAGCGCTATCTTAATGGTACCTGTCGTGTTGAAAATATCTGATCTGCAGATAGGATGGCATAGATCAGGAAGAGCTGATAAGATTTACTGAAACTTTTCTTACCAAAGTTTCCTTTTATTCATTGGAATCCATGGTATTTGTCTGTATTAAGCTGGTGTCACACATAACGACGACGACAACGACGTCTCTGCTACGTCACCATTTTCTGTGACGTTGCAGCGACGTCGCTGTCGCTGTGTGTGACATCCAGCAACGACCTGGCCCCTGCTGTGAGGTCGCCGGTCGTTGCTGAATGTCCAGCTTCATTTTTTGGTCGTCACTCTCCCGCTGTGACACACACATCGCTGTGTGTGACAGCGAGAGAGCGACGAAATGAAGCGATCAGGAGCCGGCACTGGCAGCTGCGGTAAGCTGTAACCAGCGTAAACATCGGGTAACCAAGGGAAGACCTTTCCCTGGTTACCCGATGTTTACGCTGGTTGCCAGCCTCCGCTCTTGCTGCCAGCGCCGGCTCCTGCACTGTGACATGTGGCTGCAGTATGCATCGGGTAATTAACCCGATGCATACTGTAGCAAGGAGAGCAAGGAGCCAGCGCTAAGCAGTGCGCGCGGCTCCCTGCTCTCTGCACTGTGACATGTAGCTGCAGCACACATCGGGTTAATTAACCCGATGTGTGCTGCAGGAGAGCAAGGAGCCAGCGCTAAGCGCGGCTCCCTGCTCTCTGAACATGTAGCACAGCGACGTTATGATCGCTGCTTCTGCTGTGTTTGACAGCTAAGCAGCGATCATAACAGCGACTTACAAGGTCGCTGTTACGTCACCGAAAATGGTGACGTAACAGCGACGTCGTTGTCGCTGTCGTTTAGTGTGACACCAGCTTAAGTCCAGTGGGTGGTCCTATTTAGTGATTCTCAGTCTTCCCTATATGGCTGCATGAATAAAGAACGGTCAATCACTGAGTAGCATTGCCCACTTGAATCGTATAAATACAAACTGGGATTTCAATAGGTAAAATAAGTTATACTGATATATTCCCATACAGCTCAGCTCAACTGCATGCACAATGTGACAAGTTCTCTTTTAATACATTTGAATAGAAGAATTGTGTACGTTTGGCCTCTGCTCCAAGCTTATAGCTCAACACTGCAAGCTACTTGTTGCATGTCTTTCATTTGATGTTAATACATACTAATGGTGAATGTAAGTTACTATACCTACTGTCTTGATTACTAAAGGACTGTAATTTTTGCTAGCACATACATCACCCTTTTCCATGATCATACTGTCTGCCTAAATGTTTGCTACAAATTGAGGTAACTGAAATTTTGATATTTTTGTGAGGGTCAGCAAAAAAAATGGCTTTGCCCTTCCAGTGAAGTTTTATACATTTTCACACTGCATTAATACAATACATATTTTTGTGTATATTTCAGAAAGCTGGGATTGCATTCCTAATGTTTTGGGCCACAAAACTATATACTAAAGTGCAATATACACTTATTTAACCGAATCTGTTCAGTTTCTTTAACAGTTGCTTTCATTGGTGTGTGCCTGTGTATATAACGTAAGCCATTTGTTCAAAATGCGCATTAGGTGTGTGGTATGTATGTAGTTGAGGAACGCAGATACTTTGTGCAAGAAACTGTCCCAAGTCATGTTCACATGTTTTGTCTTTTTACACTTTTTTTTTTTTTTTTAAATAAAGACTTTTGCAAAATTAAGTGCAGCAGTTTATTGTGTACATAATACATTTTGCCCTTCATCCTTTGCATTACTGTGAAGCAAAGGTCTATCCTGGGAATAACCCAAAATAAGAACTGTGCTCATACCATTTGTGTGACTTGTATTATTTGTAATAAATAGTGATGCTCAAGCATTACCATACTCAAGTGCTTGATACTTGTAATGAGCAATTGGCTGCTTGGAAGGATGTGACTTGAGTACCCCAGTATAGTAGAAGTCAATGGGGAACTCTAGCATTTCTCTGGAAATTGCTAGAGTTCCCCATTGACTTCCATTATACTTGGGTGCTCGAGTCGCATCCATCTGAGCATGCGATTGTCTGTTACGCGTAAAGAGCACCCGAGCATTGTAGCAGTGCTCTTTCATCACTAGTAATCGTGCACATGTGGTATGACCAAAAAAAAAAATTACTGTTTTGGTTAATTACCTTTGGTTTAAATCACCACTCCAGTGTTTGTTTTTTTTTCTTTTCACAGCTGGGGAGTGGTGCTTAGGGTACGCTCACACGAGCGTGAAAATCGGACGAGTGCAATGCGAGAAATTCTCGCATTGCACTCTGACCAATGTTAGGCAATGAGGTTGGGCTGTTGGTCAGCTTTTCTCGCATCCAGATTCTGGATGCGAGAAAAGCTGCAGCATGCTGCGTTTTGCTGCTACCGCCGTATCTCTCGCACCCATTCAAGTGAATGGATGCAAGAGATACATCGGACTGCACTCGGATGTTATCCCAGTGCAGTGCGATATACACACAGGCTGACAGTGGAGGAGATGGGGGGATTAACCCCTCCCTCTCCTCCGCAGCGCCCGCACTCGGCTTCACAGCTGTGACCCGATCGCAAGATCGGGTTACAGTCGCATGACACTCGGCTCAGGCTCGCAGCAGAGCCTGAGCCAGGGGGCATTAGCATATCGCATCCGATGCTCTCGCATCGGATGCCATACGCTCGTGTGAGTCCAGCCTTAAAAGGGATATCGTCATTTCCAAGATCCTATCACAATATTTTCTAGGAGTAGTAGCAGCAGCAGGCATCATAAGATCTTGGATATGGGAATAACCCTTTAAATCTGGCTTATACTCTCCTTTCAGCGTCTCCATCTGTTATCGGCATCTCTTCCGTCGGTCTTCTACAGTTTGTAACCTGCAGGCTCCTCCGGTGTTTCATGAAGGCAGCCGGAGGTTACAACTAGCCTAGTTCTGGCTCTCATAGAATTGCATTGAGAGCTTGTGACATAGCCTAACCTGACAAGCTGGAAGTCAGGGGTTATGTGCGCACGTTGCGTACAGTCACTGCAGAAATTTCTGCAGTGATCTGAAGAGCACACGTGCGCTTTAAATCGCTGCAGAAATGTCTGTAGTGAAAAAAAAAAAAAAGCCGATTCCATGCGCTCTGCCTGCAGCTCCTCCCATAGACAGAGCAGGAGCTGCCGGCAAAGCGCACGGAAGAAGTGACATGTCACTTCTTAGAACGCAGCGCTTCGGCAGTAGCCGAAGCGCTGCGCTCTAAAACGCCACGTGCGCATGGCCCCTGCACAATCTCCATAGACTGTGCAGGGGACGCAGGACGCATGCAGTTACGCTGCGCTACAAAGCGCAGCGTAACTGCATGTATTTACGCAACGTGCGCACATAGCCTTACAGTCACCAAATGGTGCTCTGGCACTGGAGTGATGCTGAGAAAAGGTGAAAACACCGACACGCTGTGGACTTAGATTTAAAGCACCACTACAATGCTGAAACAAAAATGAATAGGTGATTTAAGAAAGTTATATTAACCTCAATGGTATCAATAATTACAGCTTGTCTTACAAAAGAGCAAGACTTTACATAGCTGTGTTTATAAAAAAAAAAAAAAAAGTGACAAATCCTTGAGCATAGCAGCACTAACACGTTGACGTATTCCGTAAAACCGTTCATTGAGTGGAGGAGGGAGAGAACACTTGTACTAAGCTAGTACATACTGTAAATTGGTTGTTTCATTGATAAACGCTTTAACTTCAGACCTTCTCTTAATGGTGGCTGAAGCCATTGTATGGACAACACATATGTTGTGGCCTAAAATTACCAGTCAGGTTAATTCCCCCTAGTACTAGATCTGGGAGTAGCGGTGAGGTCCTCCACAATATTTGAACATCACGAAGGAGAGTAAGCAAACACATAGTATGAACTGGTTTAAAATCACAACACAATTGAAATCACATTAAGGCATATAGAGTATGTGTACATGGGGTTTTTTTTTCTGTAGATTGTGATTTGTTTATTTAAAAATCTGCACCAAGATGTCAATGCCTATACTGAAGCTAGCAAAGTATGACATTTCTGAAGAGCTGTGCGCACAGTGTCCCCCCCCCCCCCCAACACCCTCCAGGGTGTTTTTTGTCCTTCCAGCCATTGACTTAAAAAAAAGGGAGAGGGGAAAAAAAAGCAAACGTGCATTTTTGAATTTTTCTTCCAGTATGTGCAGATTTCCTGCAGAAAGGTTCTGTGCCAAATCTGCAGCGTGTGCATATACCCTAAAAGGAAAAATAAATCATTACACTATGTCCGCACGTCTGCGTTCTGGCTTGACAACTAAACTGCAGCGTTTTGACAAATGTAAACGCTGCGTTTGAGAAAGTGTTTTTGCTGCATGTTTACTCTTGCATGCGTGACGTTACAAATCTACACTTACGTAATGGGGGCCTTATAGGCCACATAAATAACTTACAAGTTTTTTTCAAAATTGCAAAATAAGATACGAATAATGCACAACATTTTAATTATATTTTTTTGCAGAAAACACCAAAAACATTTTTTCTTCTTCAAAATTTCCAATAAATATATGAAAAACACACAAAGGTATATAATTGTGAATCAAATGTTTCTTCTAATTTCCTCATGTCTGTCCACTGCCATTGTCACTTTATAGTGTGGATTAGAATGTGGGTTCAGACATAATTCTCTGATGGGAACATCATATGATTTTTTGACTCCCTGCCAGCAGTAAAAGTTAAAAATAGTTATGCATAAAATTCCTCTTTTGAGATATTTTTCCAGGACTTACTTTTTGCAGAAGCAATACGTCTTCTAGGTTTCAACATAAAAGGACCTCTTCTGCAATATTTTCAGAAAAAAAAAGTACTGAATACGTTTTCAGGGGAAAAAGTACCTGGGACTTGCCACGGCTCCTTGAACATGACTCACAATGTGTATTGGAGTATGTCCGACTAATGAAGGATTACTGTCCCAAAAATCATTTGTTTTGGATATTCTACTTATTTCTTCAGGATCCACTTCATCATCTGAAGAATCACTGGATAAGGATGTTTGATTAGCTGGTGGTCTTCATCACTTTGAAACAATTGCTTCAATATCTTGGTCAGTCAGACACTTGGAGGAAGACTGTGCCATTGCTGACTAGATGTTGGCAAACTAAAAGAAAAAGCAACACAATCAGGGTTGTCCAATATTCGCAATATTCGCTTGTGTGTGACACACTGTAAGGGTAAAGTACCCCCTTCCTCCTCTTACCCTCAGCAGCTCTTACCTTTTATACTTTCTTTTAGGTGGTGTACAATTCCCTGGATTTTTGTGGCTCACAAGCTCTACCTTTTAGCAAGCTTATAGAAACAAAGAGACTGAAAACGAGTCAGACTTTCTCCAAACATATCACAGGTCCTTCAGCAATAAGCTCACAGTGTATACTGCCCTCAGTACTCTACACAGTTCATGACTGTTCAGAAGAACCTGAGATGATGTCATGGCCTTCTCACTCCCTCCCAAAATCATATGACATCCTCACATGGCATGATCCGCCCTCCACCAGCAATCTTGACTACAAATAAAGTAACGAGACACAAACACTGCTGAGTACATGATCAAAATAGCAGGGGCCTAAACCCGTTCTGTACAGATGTTGTTTTCCCCTAAAAAGGATTGTTACACCAAAATGCCTATCAAAAAAATTATATGAACAACTGGATATTTCCAACAACGACATACTTGAGGAATACCTAGAGTTTCAAAATTCTAACTAAGGCCCCCTTCACACGTCTGTGAAAATCATGCACGTGTTTCACGGTTGTGTCAAAGGTGCGTTTTCCCCTCCGCGTGCCGTGTTTATGGCACTACATGTGTTCTCCATGTGTTATACGTAATAACACACAGAACGGAAAGCCCCGCCTTATCTGATTCTTCCAGAGCTGTCTGTGGTGCTGAATGACAGTGTCCGGCACAGGCCACGCTCCGCTGACGCAGCTTCCGGCCCCCAGTGAAGAAGATGCGTTGTTCAAATTCACTGGGGTGCGGATGCAGGGGACAGCCGCGGCAGAGACTGCAGGACTTGTGGGGGGTATGTATTTTTTTAATGACACGTGTGTTTCTCCGGCGCGTGTCACGTGGACCCGCATCCACACTACATCCGTGTGGTACGTGTGCGGGCCCGTGCTGCCGGAGAAACACGGACATGCATCCGTGTGCTCCACACGGAGGCATAGGCCAATGGCTGCACACGTGCTTGCACATAAACCCATTGATTTTAATGGGTTTACGTGTGCTCGTGTCTCCGGTACATGCGGGCACGGACCTAGCACGTACCAGAGACACGTGCGTGTGAAGGGGGCCTAAAGTAGTTTTGCAGATAATAGTAAAAAAAAGTAAGCATCGGGGCCTAAAAGGCCCCTGATATGCGTTGTAGGGTTAAACTGCGTTTTGAGATTGACAAGTCAATGCGTGGAAAATGCAACGAAAATGCAATAAAGAAGTCACATGCTGCTTTTTTCTAGACAACGATTTTGACCAATATTTGTCAAACAAAATGCCAAAAAAAGCAACGTGCGCATGGAAATTCTGATTTCTCATAGACTTTGCTGGAGAAGCAAAACATACGCATTTTGTCATTGACACAGTGCAGGTTAAAAAGCAAGGAAAAAAAGCACTCGTGTGCACAGACCCTTAATTGTATCAATGGACAATATAGGTCTAAATAAGAGAAAGGACCCTTAAGGCATGGAAGCCATCATAACGCATGAGAGTAAGAATCTAAAAAAAGGAATGTTCACAAGTGTGAACAGGGTCGCAGGCACAACAAAGGTAAAATACAGCACCAATTGTAGCATTAAGAAAGTCCACACAGTTGTATAGAGGTATGCTGTCCAATTAAACATTAATGTATAGTATCCAGTTTCCTCGAAAATAAGCTCAAGTAGAACTTTTAGGGGCTTTTTTTGAGTATGCTTAAAATATAAGCACTTCTCCAAAAATAAGCCCTAGTTACAGTTCCATAAGGAAGTATCCAAGCGGCTGAAAAAGTTCAAAAAATATAGCAGGAATCTTCATCAAAGAAAGCACACACCCCCATCCCCCCAAAGGAAAAAAAACAAAAACCACTCACCGGACATCAAACAATTACATTTGGCAAGTGTTGATGGTAGAGGGCCTCTTACACACAGATCTGCATTGATGTCAGGTCCCTCAGTGTTCCAGCTGCGTTGCCCTGCAGCTCTCACAAACAAATTGTGTATCAGTATCACTCTGCGGGAGTTATACTAATTCCAGTCACCAGGGGATGCCAACCACTGTAGAACGCAGGGGGACTTGACTGAGATGCAGATTCGTATGTAAGAGCCCATTCACTTGCCAACCCTAAATTATTTGGGGTCTAGTAAGTGCAATTTTTTGAGGGGATGTCTGCTTTGTTTTCGGAGTAAACTTAGCATAACATGGAGTATAATAATTTTAAGCAGGTAATTTAAACCATTGTAAATATGTTATGTACCCACCGCTATAGGGATGGCTCTGCACCATGAGAATATCAGATCAGATAAGAAAGTGTGCATGTGAACAAGTAATATGATTAACACAAAAAATGTTCCAGGATGTGATGACATGAGTATATTTGAATAAATGTTGATTTTTTATTTTTTTTGCTTAAGAATAAATGTGGGTTGTTGTTCATGGGAAAATATGACATCCCTTGAAAATAAGCCCTTGTGCATTTTTCGGAAAAAAAATATAAGACCTTGTCTTATTGTTGGTGAAACCTGGTAGGCGATCAAATAATCGATTACCCATGATGGTGTCCCCCTCACACCAGTGATGTGTGTTTCACAACAATGCTTTTTCAAGAGAAATGAGCATTTTCAAACTCATCCTCGATTGAGTAATGAGCTGTGGTGAGCATGCTTGTCCATCACTAGTCTATCAGTATGCCTTTAGAGTGTGGGAGGAACACTGGGAGAAACATACATGGTCACGACATCTTACCCATACCTTCCTGTGCTATACTTTATCAAACAGTGCACAGGAGGTCAGAACTGCGTGACGTACGTGCATAGAAACATGTGTATGGGTTAGTAATTACAGAATCCATGACAAAAAGGTAAACAACTCTAAAATAACAGTAAGTGCCAAAACATATAACTCTATAGTGTAGTTCTAAGCAAGCACATACACTAGAATTATTAGGCAAATGAGTATTTTGATCACATGATAATTTTTATACATGTCCTACTCCAAGCTGTATAGGCTTGAGAGCCAACTACCAATTTAGTATATCAGGTGATGTGCATCTCTGTAATAATGAGGGATGTGGTGTAATGACATCAACACCTTATATAAGGTGTGCTTAATTATTAGGCAACTTCCTTTCCTTTGGCAAAATGGGTCAGAGTTGAGATTTGACAGGCTCTGAAAAGTCCAAAATTGTAAGATGACTTGCAAAGGGATGCAGCAGTCCTGAAATTGCCAAATTTTAGAAATCTGATCACCAAACAATCAAGCGTTTCATGGCGAATAGCCAACAGTGTTGCAAGAGGCATGTTGGGCAAAAAAGGCGCAAAATAACCGCCCATGAATTGAGGAAAATCAAGTGTGAAGCTGCCAAGATGCCATTTGCCACCAGTTTGGCCATATTTCAGAGCTGCAACGTTACTGGAGTATCGAAAAGCACAAGGTGTGCAATACTCAGGGACATAGCCAAGGTAATGAAGGCTGAAAAACGACCACCTTTGAACAAGAAACATAAGATAAAATGTCAAGAATGGGCCAAGAAATATCTTAAGACTGATTTTCCCTGCCGCCCATGACAGCACCACATGAGAGATAGGTTCCGCCCACATCAGGACAGGAAACCCACTGATAAAAAGGCGGTACCTCTCCTCCACATCAGTTTGGTTTCCTGTCCTGGTATGGACAACCCATTGCTGTCCCAGGTCCGACCTGGTGTGGAAGCCTGGTACTTACCTGAAGCCGGTGCTCGGGCCTGGATGCACCCCCCCTCGGTCTCAGACCTCTGCGGCGGTGAGGCGCGGGCCTGGAGCGGGAGCTCGGCCCGGCGTCGCTCCAGGGATGTGCGCACTCACGGCGGCCGCTGGAAGGCTTGTCCCTGCTGTGCAGCACGCTGGAGTGAAGCTGGAAGCTCCGACCGGAAGTGACGCGATTCCAGGGTGACGTGCGCAATGCGACCAGGAAGTGACTGGTGTGCGCATGCGCACTAGGATCCAAGATGGCGGCGCCCATGTAACGAGACAAATGTGACTGGCGCTTGGGACTGGTGAGTTTTTTCTCCTCCATTGTTACCATTATGGCAGGAGATTCACCCCGCAGCAAGGAGCAGCGCAAGGAGTCGCCACAGCGGGGCTCGGAACGCGGCTCTGCGGATCGTTCCCGGAAAGCTGTATCCAGTCCGGGCAGTGTTCGGTCGGTGGGTCCCCAGAGGTCCAAGGGAGATAAGAATCCGCCTCCTGATCCGGTATTGCCTGGAGTCGTGGGGGTGAGTGGACTTCGTGGTCTTCCATGTTTCTAAGTCCCCGTTTCCGTGTCCCCTCTCTTGTTAGGTACCGAAAAAATGTGCCTCCAAGCAGCGTCACAAGGAATGTGCCATATGCCAATCCTCCCTGTCTTCGGATTACACCAAGGCCCTGTGTGCAGGCTGTATCCAACAGACCCTACTCAAAGAGGGGCCGGGGTTCTCATCTGAATTACGTTCCATTATCAGAGCGGAAGTACAGGAGTCCCTTAAATCCCTTAAGGGGGGCAAGAGGCGCAAGAAGTCCCGTCATCATAAGCTGTCTACTCCCGATACCTCAGCGGGTTCGGCTCAGGGCTCTCGGTCGTCGGGATCCTCCCCCTCCGATTCTGGCTCCTCTTCCGATGAAGGTGGTCGCCCTTGTTTCCCTACAGCAGACGTCGGACCCTTGGTGAAGGCAGTACGTTCGACCATGGGTATAGTGGACCCCAGGGGGCCCGAATCTACCCAGGATGTCATGTTTGGGGGCTTGGATTCCGGGAAGCGTAAGGGGTTTCCCATTCCCCAGAAGGTTCAAAGTCTCATTACTGACCAGTGGAAAAAAGTGGACAAAAGGTTGAATCTTAGCTCTTCCCTTAAAAGGAAGTACCCCGTGGATGAGGAGGCGTCTACCTCTTGGGATAGAACCCCAAAAATTGATGTCGCTATTGCCAAGGCGTCTCGTTCCACTACCTTGCCGTTTGAGGACTTGGGGTCCCTTAAGGATCAGCTGGATAGGAAGGCTGATGGTTTTCTGAGAGGTACATGGGAGTCTACGGCAGGTGGCTTGCGCCCGGCCGTGACCAGCGCCTGTGTTGCCCGGTCTTTAATGGTGTGGCTTCAGCAGTTGGAAGACCAGTTGCGCAATGACACTCCTAGGAAAGATATTATCTCGTCCTTGCCCTTAATACAGGGTGCTGCTGCCTTTATGGCTGATGCCTCGGTTGATTCTTTAAGACTATTTGCCAGGTCGGCGGCGCTTTCCAATTCCGCGCGTCGGGCCCTCTGGCTGAAAACTTGGAAGGGTGATGTCCAATCCAAGGGGCGACTATGCAGCATGCCTTGTGAAGGTGCCTATCTTTTTGGCTCTGGCCTGGACGACCTCCTCACTAAGGCATCCGATAAGAAACAGGGGTTTCCAGTTTTTCCGGTGGCATCCTCTCGCAGCCGGCCCTTTCGGAGACGTCAGTTTTTCGCAAAAAAGTCTCAAAAACCGCAAGATCAGTGGAAGGACCGTAGAAAGACTCCCTCGGGCTTTCTCTTTGGCAAGCACTCCGATAATAAGCCCAAGCCCTCTCAATGACGCCTATCATCAGGTAGGGGGTCGGCTGTCCCTCTTCCTCCATGCATGGCAGGCAATCTCCTCCAACAGGTGGCTCCTTCAGATTGTGGAGGAAGGATTAAAATTGGACTTCCGTTCACCCCCTCGGGGGTCTCTCATGATAACATCCTTGCGGTCCCCAGAGCGGCAGATGGCCTTGGAAGTGGAAGTGCTAACTCTCCTTTCGAGGAAAGTCGTTCAGGAGGTCCCCATAGAACAAGAAGGGGACGGCTTTTACTCCACTCTCTTTCTGGTTCGGAAGCCGGACTCCACCTTCCGCACCATCTTCAACCTGAGGAACTTGAATTTACATCTGGTGCAGCGAGCCTTCAAAATGGAGACCATGAAGTCAACTGTCAGGCTGTTGTATCCAGAGTGTTTTATGGCGGTCCTCGACTTAAAGGACGCCTATTATCACATCCCTATTTTTCCGTCTCACCGGCGGTTTCTCAGGTTCGCACTACACGTCTCCGGGAGGCTGAGACACTTCCAATTCGCAGCGCTGCCATTCGGGCTTTCCATGGCCCCACGGATCTTCACCCAAGTCCTCGCGGAGGTCATGGCACATGTCAGGGAACAGGACATATTGATCATTCCGTATCTGGACGACCTCCTGATAGTGGGTCAGTCGGAGTCTCTATGTGCGGCTCACGTGACCAGGGTCATCACCATCCTGGAAAGCCTGGGGTGGGTGGTGAATCAGCAGAAGTCCAGACTACAGCCTCTCCAGTGTCAAGTCTTCCTGGGTCTCGTCTTGGACTCTACCAGACAGTTGTGCCACCTGCCAGAGGACAAGGTCGCCAGGATCTTGTCCTTTCTCTCTTCCGTAAGGAGTTGCCCAAGCATGTCCTTACGGCAGGCTATGTCGCTGGTCGGGACTCTTACCTCTTGCATCCCAGGAGTGTGGTGGGCCCAACTGCGTTCCAGAATCCTCCAGATGGAGGTCCTTCAGTTTCAGAGACTGTTTGGAGGTTGTTTGGAGAAACAATTGACCCTGTCTGCGGACACCTTGCACTCCCTGGGTTGGTGGCAGGACCCCTCTCACCTCCGGATGGGGGTTCCTTGGCTTTCCCCGGTCACGGACACAATAGTCACAGATGCCAGCCATTGGGGGTGGGGTGCCCATCTACGCCAACGGGTGCTCCAGGGTCCCTGGGACGCTCAGTTGGTCAGACAGTCCTCCAACTACAGGGAGCTCATGGCAGTTCTCAAGGCACTAGAGGGGTTCCTCCCCTTCTTGAGAGGTCGCCATGTTCGGATCCTTTCGGACAACAGGGTGACGGTGGCGTACGTCAACCATCAGGGCGGCACCAGATCCCCTTCTCTTCTGACTCTGACTATGCACATCTTCCAGCTGGCCGAACAACATCTCTCCTCCTTGACTGCTCTTCATATCAAGGGGACGGACAACGAGGAGGCAGACTTCCTCAGCCGGCACTGTCTCCGTCAAGGGGAGTGGTCCTTGGACCCGGAGGTCTTTCGCAAGATCACGCTTCTATGGGGTGTCCCTGTTCTAGACCTGTTCGCTACCAAGGCGAATCGGAAAGTGGACAGGTTCTGCTCTCTCAACCCCCGAGACGATCCTGTTGCCCTCGATGCCTTCCAGATGTCTTGGTCTCACAGCCTCCTGTACGCGTTTCCTCCCCTGATCCTGTTGCCTTCGGTTCTCCGGAAAATCCGGACTGACAGAGCAGAGGTTATTCTCATCGCCCCCTTCTGGCCGAAACGGGCGTGGTTTTACTGGCTGCGGACACTGTCTCTAGTGGATCCTTGGGTTCTCCCGGACGCCCCTCATCTCCTGTCCCAGGGCCCAGTCCGTCACCCCCCCGACCCGGCTCTCCATTTGACGGCTTGGCGTTTGAGCGGCGGCTGCTAGCTCGACGGGGGTTTTCCTCTTGCTTAATCGATACTCTTCTTCGCAGTAGGAAAGCGGTCACCACGGCCATTTACGGTAGGGTCTGGAAGCGCTTTCTCCTTCAGTCGGGGGCTCGGGCGGAGGGCCCCCCTCCTATCTCGGCTATTCTAGAATTCCTCCAGAGGGGGTTGGAATTGGGGCTCTCCACCAGTACGCTCAAGGTGCAGGTATCGGCCTTAGGGGCACTGTTTCATTGTAGTCTGGCGCAGAATGAATGGATTTGCCGGTTCATTAAATCTAAGTCCAGGTCTGTACCTGTTCAGGCTCCCAGGGTTCCCCCATGGGACCTTAATTTAGTGTTGGATGCCCTCACAGGGCCTCCGTTTGAGCCCTTAGGGGAAGTCCCTCTCAAACTGCTGTCCCTTAAAGTTTTTCTCCTCGTCGCACTCACCTCGGCCAGGCGGGTGGGGGATCTCCAAGCCTTGTCTGTGGTTCACCCTTATACCCAGATTCTGGATGATAGGGTAGTGTTGCGGACTGATCCCTTCTACTTGCCCAAGGTTTCTACACCTTTTCATAGGTCCCAAGAGATCGTGCTCCCTTCCCTCTGTGACCCCCCTCGGAACGAGGAGGAGGCTAGGTTACACACGTTGGATGTCCGGAGGGCCTTAGTCACGTACCTAGATAGGACTAGGGAATGGAGGAAGTCTCAGGTCCTGTTTGTCACTTTTCAGGGGCAGTCCAGGGGGCATGGGGCTTCTAAGGCTACCTTGGCCAGATGGGTCAGGGATGCCATCGGTTTGGCGTACTCGGCTAAAGACGCCACTCCCTCCTCCGGGCATAAGGGCGCACTCCACTAGAGCGGTGTCTACGTCTTGGGCGGAGAGGGCGGATGCCTCTCTTGACCAGATCTGTCGGGCGGCTTACTTGGTCGTCTCCTGGGACTTTCTTTCGGCACTATAGGCTGGACTTGTCCTCCACAACTGACCTTTCCTTTGGGAGACGGGTCTTGCAGGCGGTGGTCCCTCCCTAGGGTGGATGGTCTATTTAAATCTCTCATGTGGTGCTGTCATGGGCGGCAGGGAAAAATCTTAATTACTCACCGGTAATGGGATTTTCAATAGCCCATGACAGCACCCTTAGTTCCCCCCCTATTCACTGGTTGTGGGCACCCTTCGGGGAGTGTTAGTTATGGGTGTTTTTCCTTGGGTGGTGGTATGATTAATCTGTTTCTTGTGTTTTGTTGGTCCTCTCTGGCTCTGAAAACCTACTGATGTGGAGGAGAGGTACCGCCTTTTTATCAGTGGGTTTCCTGTCCTGATGTGGGCGGAACCTATCTCTCATGTGGTGCTGTCATGGGCTATTGAAAATCCCATTACCGGTGAGTAATTAAGATTTTTTCAAAGGTTTTATGGACTGATGAAATGAGAGTGACTCTTGTTGGGCCAGATGGATAGGCTAGACCAGACCTGGACAAGGGGCGGCCCGCCTACTCTCTGTGACCGGCCTGCCTGGTTCAGGGCGTCCTTGCTGGCCGGTCACTGATGAGGGCAATCTGACCTGTTGTCCGGAGCACCAGGCTGTGGTCAGATTGCCCTCATCATACGCTGCGTGCCGGTCAGGGAACAGAGGACAGATCCTGCAGCGCCGCACAGTGTAGGCAGCGGAACGCAGGAATCTCTCCTCTGTTCCCTGCCCGGCAACTTTTCTCTGTGACACACACACACACGCGCGCCCTGATATTGTCAGTACGGCGTGCGTGTGTCATTTGAAAAGTTCCTGCCCGGCAGGAGAAGAAGCTGCAGAAGCCGGGGCCCGTACGGAGAGAAGCAGCGGCTCCTAGGAATACAGCGTCGGCGCAGCCTGGGCATGTGAAAGAGAAGCCGCTCAGCGGGGGGCTCGTATGGAGGTGCCTGAGGAGGGGACAATAAGAAGAGAGGTGAGTGGTTACTAGTAACCTGCGGGGACAATGGAGGGTGGACGGGGGGGGGGGAGGGGGGTAACTTGACAAATATTTGGGGTGTAGTGGTGTAGTATATGGGAATGTAGTTTTACAGGTGTATATGGGGGGTGTAGTATATAGTGGTGTAGTTTTATAGGGGTGTAGTGGTGTAGTATAATACTACACCCCTATATACACACCTGTATTATACTACACCCCTATATACACCTGTATAATAGTACACCCCTATATACACACACCTGTATTATACTACACCCCTATATACACCTGTATAATACAAGTGTATATAGGGGTGTAGTATACAGGTGTATATAGGGGTATAGTGGTGTAGTATAATACAGATGTATATAGGGGTGTAGTATAATACAGGTGTATATAGGAGTGTAGTATAATACAGGTGTATATGGGGGTGTAGTATAATACAGGTGTAGTATAATACAAGTGTATATAGGGGTGTAGTGATGTAGGTTATCACAGGTGTAGTATACAGTGATGTAGTGCTGCAGTTTATTACATGTGTAGTATATAGTGATGTAGTATATTACAGGTGTATATAGGGGTGTAGTGATGTAGTATATAGTGGTATAGTATATAGAGGTGTAGTTATTACAGGTGTAGTGTATAGGGATGTATATTACAGGTGTAGTATGTGGCGGGTGTAGTGATGTAGTATATGGGGATTGTGTGTGTATGTATACATTGTGTGTATATATATTATAGACACACACAGTATATATATGCGTGTTTGTGTGTGTGTGTATATATATATATATATATATATATACATATATATATATATATATATATATATATATATATATATATATATGTAGAACGGAGTTAATTATATTAGTCCGGCCCTCTAAAACCATCCCAATTTCTCATGCGGACCCATGGGAAAATTAATTGCCCACCCCTGGGCTAGACGCTGGATCAGTAAAGAGTAGAGAGCTCCACTCTGACTCAGATGCCAGCAAGGTGGAGGTGGGCTACTGGTATGGACTGGTATCATGAACTTGTGGGACCTTTTCGTGTTGAAGATGGAGTGAAGCTCAAAACCCAGACCTACTGCCAGTTTCGGGAAGACAACTTCAAGCAGTGGTACAGTAAGAAGTCTGTATCATTCAAGAAAAACATTATTTTCATGCAGGACAATGCTCCATCACATGCATCCAACTGCACAGCATGGCTAGCCAGTAAAGGTCTAAAAGAGGAAAAAATAATGACATGTCACTCTCTTTCTCTCTCCTCTCTCCCTCCTCTCTCTCTCCTCCCAGGATTCCACTCCCCATTGCCATATATGGGGCCGAACTCCGGATCGGATCCGGACTTTTTTCTCAACCCGCATGGTAGCCGCCGAACCCGGATTTTTCACTATCCGCTCAACTCTAGGCTGTTGAGTGTCATCATAAAGAAAGGTGGCTATATTGGTCACTAATTTTTTAGGGTTTTGTTTTTGCATGTCAGAAATGTTTATTTCTAAATTTTGTGCAGTTATATTGGTTTACCTGGTGAAAATAAACAAGTGAGATGGGAATATATTTGGTTTTATTAAGTTACCTAATAATTCTTCACACTAATAGTTACCTGCACAAACAGATATCCCCCTAAGATAGCCAAATCTTAAAAACCCCACTCCAACTTCCAAAAAGATTAAGCTTGGAAATTTATGAATCTTTTGGATTGAATGAGAACATAGTTGTTGATTAATAATAAAAAAAATCCTCTAAAATACAACTTTCCTAATAATTCTGCACACAGTGTAGAAGAGGTAAGCACAAAACAAAATTGAAATAGAAGATCTGAGAACATGAATAATGATAAGGGAGCACATAGGTATCATTAAAGAAGACAAATTGTGTAAAGCTGAGGGTTTTGTCTCTTTTAATATAGAGATCATGTACACAAAAAAGTTTACCTATAGTACCTAACCTTGAGTGTATATGGGTAGCCAATATACAACTTAAAATGTAAAATTTTCACAACCATACCAAACTTCCTGTCATTACATGTACTGTATAAACCTGAATTCATAAATTCACATGCACTGTATATAAGTAAAAATAATAACCTATGTATAATAGAAAAAAATGGTAGAAAGTAGAATTGACTGAGAAGGGTATGAATTAAGTGGTGAAAAAAAAAATTGAGCATGATATTAGAAGAATCATAGTAGCGAACTGTTTTTGGACATCAGAACCAAGAAATAAATGAATATAAGCCAATATTATAGCTAGAGACAGCCACATTTTTAATAATGTAAATATGTGTGGCTCCAAGAATGGATAATAGGAAACGAGTGAACAGCCATTAAGTTGAAGATCCCATGCCTGTTACACTCCATTAGAGTATTTGTGATTCTGGTAGTTATTAGTGATGAGTGAGCTCTAAACTGCTTGGGTGCTCTTCATTTGGATCAAGTAATTTGGATGGCTTGGGTGCTCGACATGAGTAATAATGGAAATCAATGGAAACTCAAGCATTTTTCAGGAAGAACCTCCCAGGAGGTCTGGGATAGAAGGAAGATCACTGAAATGGATGGAAACTGCACTTCAATGGATTGGGAATAGCATGCGGAACATGCCTGGATACATCTCTGACTTTCAGTTCGCTGCTGAGAACAATATTGTCAGAGTATTACGCCACTTTTATTGAGTGACAAAACATGCAAAACCAAAAATAAAATGGATTTTACAGGAAAAAAAATTTAGGAAATATTTCCAGTGTAATGACTTGTGCATTAGCTTTATGAAAACTCAGCTTTTGTTGGTACTGTAAAAATCAGCTTTTCATTTCCATAAAACTCATTAAAAACATTAGAAAAAAAAACCTGGCAAAAATGAAACAAAGCCTTAATAGCCAGGCTACCAGATGACAGCAGCAGAACATAAAGACAAATCAAATGTTCCTTTTTTTCTGGTGTATTCCCATGCGTACCTTTTCACCTGAAAAGGATATATGGTTCATGGTTTCTTCACTTTCTTGCCCGCCTACACTTTATTAACAAGATCATCATATGTCGCTTGCTCCCGATTTTTAGAGAGGACTGTAAAGAGATAAACCCTGCCTATGTAAGGAGTGCCTGAGGACGTGGTAGTCGTTGCCGAGTGTAGTCCTCAGTAGCACGCTGTGGCATTCTTACATAAATTAGGGTCGTGGGTCTGTCACGTACAAGTAGGTGGCATTCGATTGTAGTTGATAACAGCACTTCTTTACTTTACATCAACTTGTTAACAGGTATTTACATGTTATGTTAAACTTCAGGGTAATCTATCACATCCTCCTAGACTGCTGCACTCAATGAACACTACAGTAGCCAGATCCTTCAGTCCTAGGCTCATGAAACCCTCTGGAATACTCTTTCTACCCCTGCTGCAGCTACTAATCCATCCTCTCTGAGACCGGTCTCCCAACTGAGACTTTTCACGAGCCTCCATCTGCCCTAGCCTTTACCAGGGCAACAGCTCTTTCTGCATGGGGACATAATTTTCATTAAACCTATAAAACTACCCAAAAGAAAACTCAAGAGTATTTATTATAATGAAAATCTTTTATTATTAAAAGGAATATTTAAAACAGAAGTACAGCAGAAAAAATGTGAAAAAATATACCAATTAAAAATATCCCATGATACAAGTAATCAACAGTCCGTCAATCTAGGGTATCAATCCCAGTATCACATGTTAATAATTATGGCGACAGACTGGAAAACATGATAACAGTATATAAAAAAAACTAGAGGATTATTTCACAAAAAGAGGAAAAGACAAGCTTGATTGAATAACAACTGTGACTAATGATGTCAATATAAGCAGAAAAAATGTTTATAATAGTCAGAAAAAGGCTTATAATAAAGCCTATTAGAAAACAATAATATTAAACATGACTGCTATAAATATTAAAAATATTACACAGTGTTACATATTACATAGCCTCACCGGTGTTACCCTGACGCGTTTCGCCGTGGCTTTCTCCAAGGGCGCATATAACAGAGTGATCTCAGTGGGGTTTTTATAATACTGGTGTACCAATTCACTAATAGTATATTTAAAAACATAACCAATGAACGTGCATGCAATAAACACTGAGGTCCAAGCATTGGTAGATTCAAATGATGCAGCAAGTATTTACATAAATAATAAACTCACCGCAGGTGAAAAAGCAGCTATAAAGATAAAGAGACTTTCAGCATTCATGAACGGAAAACCGGAAGTCAAGGAAAACAGTGCAATATGAAAGAATCTTCCCCACGTGTAAAGAAGTTCCACTTGAAAGGAAATGACAAAATAAAAGTGTGCGCAACTGGGAAAACAGTTTTGCGCATGCGTGTAACAACGGGGAATAGAGATCCCTTCCTGAATATAAACGTTCCGTTAAACCGGAAATATGTGCATGAAGGAGATATTGCGTGGAACGCAAATTGCGTTCCACATAGGTGGAAGTGACATAATGCAAAAGCACACGCGGAACGCAAATGCGTTCCACACATGCGGAAGTGACTATATAGAAACATAAACAGGACGCAACTGCGTGCCGAATGTATAAAGTGAAAAAAGAGGAAAAATGTGTCACATTGAGAACGCAGATGCGTTCAAATAAATAAAAAAAGGGGTGCATGGACACTGATGATTTGAAAGTGCTTGTTAACCGACTGTATAAAACACCTGTAGTAATAGATCACCATAAATAAGATGTAATATGATAAGAACCAATGCTGTAAAAAATATTAATATTTAAGTGGACCAAAGTATGGATGATATATTAGATAGTTCAAAACAATTCATATAGAATACAATAAATACATGGGATAAATACACATAAAAATAAGTGAAAAAAGTTATTAAGTGATAAAAAGTGCGCAGTGCGAAGTGTTAAGTGACACACACAAAAGAGATACTAAGATCATATTAATATAGGTAAGTGATATATATAGATGATCCCATATTGATTGTTCCAAAACCAATATTTGCATGCAGATTCGTAAAACCCCCCAAGAACAAGGATCTAAAATGAAGATAAAAGAAAAGGATAAAAACAAAATCGGTGAGGCATAAAAATTCACAACAAACAAACATAAGCAAGATTTGCACAGAAGGATCAATAATCATAAGAAGGGAGAGAAACTAATGTTCTCATTCAACCCGTTTGGTACTAGAGTATTTAGCGTAAAGATCCAACGGGATTCTTTTTGTGCAAGGAATTTCTTCCATTTCCCACACCTTTGACTTACCAAAATCTTATCAATCGCACAAATCTTAAGGAGTGTGGAATTGCATTGATGAAAAAGTTTGAAGTGACGAGAAATGGAGGTAAGTTTGGACAAATCATCTTCATCTTGAGCTGCAGAAACAGATAAAACATGTTCTCAAACTCTCCTAAATTGACGAGTAGTAAGACCCACATACTTTAAATTACAGGGACATGATGCCATATAGATGACCCCTTTAGTACTGCATGTAAGGGCATGGGTGATCTTATATTCTTTCCTGTCTCCTGAATCAAAGAAATTCTTTACTCTTTCAATATTAGGACAAGCTACACAGTCACCACAGGGTTTACAGCCCCATGGAATCTCAGAGCAATCTAGAAATGTTTTTCCTTGTTGTCCTCTGTGGTGACTGTGTACTAGTAAATCCTTCAGATTTTTTGACCTCCGAAAGGTAATATTAGGATCAGGTGGTAAATAATTTCTGAGGATGTCATCCAAAAGAAGAACATCCCAGTGCTTTTTCAAAATCATACGTACCTCTTCGGAGTGAGAGTTCAAGGTGGTGATAAACCGGATAACATCTTCTTGAGATTTCAATTTCTTTGGATCATTCAGAAGTGCCCGCCGTTCGGTGTTCTTAGCATAATACCCGCGATTCACGTCTGTGGGATGGTAGCCTCTAGACAGAAATCTTCTCTTTTGTTTTTCAGCCTGTGTTTCAAAAAATACGTCATTGGAACAAATTCTTTTGATGCGTAGGAATTGTCCCTTTGGGATATTCCTAATCACATGGTTAGGATGTGATGATCTAGCATGCAAAACCGAATTAACGGCAGTTTCTTTTCTGAATAAATCAGAATGTATAGTCCCATCCAAGCTTATGTGAAATTTAACATCCAGAAAATCAATGACGTTAGTTCCAATTCGGTATGTAAGTTTCAGATTAATGTCATTCTGATTGGCGGCCAGCATGAAGGACATAAGTTCTTCCTGACTGCCCTGCCAAACAAAGATGACATCATCTATATACCTGAACCACATATGAACTTTCTCGGACAGAGGTAATGGGTCAGTGACAAAGATGTTCCTCTCCCACAGCCCCAGGAAAAGATTAGCATACGAGGGGGCACAAGCCGCCCCCATTGCTGTTTCCTGGAGCTGTAGGTAAAGAACATCCCTAAAAGAAGAAGAAGTTATGATGTAATATAAACTCAAGAAGTTCCATAATTAGATCTGCCAAACCCCTGTCAAGATTGGAAGAGTCAAGACAAAATCTCACCGCTGTTAGACCATCTTTATGACGAATGGAAGTATATAATTGTTCCACATCAGCTGTAATGAGTAACATATCTTGATCAAGATGCAAGTCTTCCATCTTCTTCAGGATATCCTTCGTATCCCTAAGAAAGGAAGGTAGAGTCTCAACCAATGGCTGTAGATAATGATCCACAAATTTACAAATGATTTTACAAATATTTCCATTGCCTGAAACAATTGGTCTCCCTGGGGGTACCAATGGGTTCTTATGCACCTTGGGCAAGAAATATATCGTTGAGACAGTGGGATCCTCGATGCATAAAGACTCCGCTTCTTTAGTAGATAGAATACCATCTTCAACCCCTTTTGCAAGAATCTTTTTCAGACTAGTCTGAAATTCAGTCAGAAGATTGTAAGACAAACGTCTATAACACTGAGGATCACGTAACTGACGCATGGCTTCCTTTTCATAAAGTACACGTGGCCAAATGACCACGTTGCCTCCTTTGTCAGATGGCTTGATAACTAGATCTTCCATTTTGGAAAGATCCTTCAATGCCTCTCTCTCAACATGGGTACAATTATCATGCAGAATGGTTGGTGAGATAGTTTTCAAATCCTTAGACACCAAACGTAACAATTCTATAGTGGGACAGGTAGCAAGTGAAGGAAATTTCTTAGATTTGGCAATGAGTGAAGATGGAACCTTATCTCCAATATAATCATCCTGTTCTTTCAATAATTCCACAAGGATTTGGATGGCTTCTCTTTCTTGAGACGTAGGAAAAATAGATTGCAAATTCTCATCATGAAAGAACTTCTTAAACAATAATTTCCTTGCAAACAGGTTTAGATCCGTGACAGCTGAAAAACAATCGAATTTGGAGGCAGGACAGAAGGATAACCCCTTACTCAAAACACTGATATGCTTAGTGGATAAAGGGACAGAAAGATTTATTACCTTTACGGAAGAAGATCTATCTTATTCTTCATCAGGAATTAACTTTCTCTTGTTATTCTTCTTTCTCCATGGCTCGTTCTTTTTGGTATAACCCTTCTTTTCATTTCTTCCAAACTGTCGATCTATAGTGGATAAATCACTGGTAGATGAAGCTGCTGATGAAATATAAGGATTTCTTGAGTGTCTATCCACTCTACCAAATTTCCACTTGTACACACGTCCAGTTTGGTCATCAAGGAGGTCCCTCTGAAGTTTTTTATTCTTGACTTCACTGATCTGTTTTTCCCACGTTTTAGATTTCTCTTCAATGTCACTGTTGAGAGATGTTATGTCCTCCTTGGTCCAAGTATTTGTGATTTGACCCTGAATTCCCTCTAACTCAACATCAAGGGAATCTAACTGCACTTTGTCATAGTTTATGATAGCTTGCATGAAACTCCTAGAACAGACATTACAAATATCTTCCCATCGTTTTGAGAATTCCAATTCCTCCTTTCCAAATGATGGATAAATTTGTACGCGAAGGCCCCTAGGGATTAAATTTCTCGTCAAATATTGTTCCAGTGTCTTCTTTTTCCACCATAGTTTCATCCGACGATGTATAAGATCGCTCATTTGTTTGATTACATTTTTCTTATCAACTGTGCCTGTATCCTTCTGCTGTACATCCAAGCTGAAAAGTGAATCAGCTTTAAGAAGCCAATCTTTTTCTCTGGCTCTGAAATCCATTATGATGAATGGAAAAAACCTAGAAAAGGTATAATCAGTTAACCTACAATTTGACCACCACACAAGATGAGCCAATACAAAATTGAAAAAACGGGCAGTGATACAGTGGTAAGCATTAAACCTATAAAACTACCCAAAAGAAAACTCAAGAGTATTTATTATAATGAAAATCTTTTATTATTAAAAGGAATATTTAAAACAGAAGTACAGCAGAAAAAATGTGAAAAAATATACCAATTAAAAATATCCCATGATATAAGTAATCAACAGTCCGTCAATCTAGGGTATCAATCCCAGTATCACATGTTAATAATTATGGCGACAGACTGGAAAACATGATAACAGTATATCAAAAAACTAGAGGATTATTTCACAAAAAGAGGAAAAGACAAGCTTGATTGAATAACAACTGTGACTAATGATGTCAATATAAGCAGAAAAAATGTTTATAATAGTTAGAAAAAGGCTTATAATAAAGCCTATTAGAAAACAATAATATTAAACATGACTGCTATAAATATTAAAAATATTACACAGTGTTACATATTACATAGCCTCACCGGTGTCACGCTGACGCGTTTCGCCGTGGCTTTCTCCAAGGGCGCATATACCAGAGTGATTTCAGTGGGGTTTTTATAATACTGGTGTACCAATTCACTAATAGTATAATTAAAAACATAACCAATGAACGTGCATGCAATAAACGCTGAGGTCCAAGCATTGGTAGATTCAAATGATGCAGCAAGTATTTACATAAATAATAAACTCACCGCAGGTGAAAAAGCAGCTATAAAGATAAAGAGACTTGCAGCATTCATGAACGGAAAATCGGAAGTCAAGAAAAACAGTGCAATATGAAAGAATCTTCCCCACGTGTAAAGAAGTTCCACTTGAAAGGAAATGACAAAATAAAAGTGTGCGCAACTGGGAAAACAGTTTTGCGCATGCGTGTAACAACGGGGAATAGAGATCCCTTCCTGAATATAAACGTTCCGTTAAACCGGAAATATGTGCATGAAGGAGATATTGCGTGGAACCCAAATTGCGTTCCACATAGGTGGAAGTGACATAATGCAAAAGCACACACGGAACGCAAATGCGTTCCACACATGTGGAAGTGACTATATAGAAACATAAACAGGACGCAACTGCGTGCCGAATGTATAAAGTGAAAAAAGAGGAAAAATGTGTCACATTGAGAACGCAGATGCGTTCAAATAAATAAAAAAAGGGGCAATATTTGCAAGCAGATTCGTAAAACCCCCCAAGAACACGGATCTAAAATGAAGATAAAAGAAAAGGATAAAAACAAAATCAGTGAGGCATAAAAATTCACAACAAACATAAGCAAGATTTACACAGAAGGATCAATAATCATAAGAAAGGAGAGAAACTAATGTTCTCATTCAACCCGTTTGGTACTAGAGTATTTAGCGTAAAGATCCAACGGGATTCTTTTTGTTGGTCTCCTAAAAAAGTATTCAACCCCTAATGTGTCTGTGTGGGATGTCCTTTAAAGAAAAAAGTGCAAGTGCATAAATCTAGAACTATAAATAAATTATTTAATTTAGAAAATCACAGTTATCCACATATCAGAGGATCAGAGGTTGAATAATTTTCTATCTAGGTTGTAACAATACCAAATAAATTAATTTAAGAAACCACCAATCTCTGCAACAGATTTTTTAATATATTGTTGTGAGGGTCTTCACAAAAATAAGGTATTCAACCCCTGATATGACTGTGTGGGATGGTGATGATAAAAATCTATAGTATTTTAAGAAAGTGCAAGTGCATAAATATAGAACTATAAATAAATGATTAATTTAAGAGACCAGTATTGTCCACATATCAGACAATGAGGGGTTGAATAATTTTCAATCTAGGTTGTGATAATATCAAATAAATTAATTTGTTGAACTACCAATCTCTGCAACAGATTTTTTAATGTAGTGCTGTGAGGGTATTCACATAATCAACACCTGACTTTATTCGATCTCACAGACAGTATACAGAGCCTATATTAACATAGCAGTTGCTGCAAACCCCTGTTAAACATGTGCTTCAAGTGCACGTGCACATGCACTATTAGCTGACCTCTATCAGTGGGGTAATGATTAATCTATCAAACAGGTACAGAGATTAAATTAAATCAGCATATTATCAGGATGACCACATGAATAAAAATAAGCATGAACAGTGAGTTATATGAATCTTACATAAGCGCCACAGGATCCCCCGTAACGATCGTTTCGTCTGTCTTCCTCAGAAGGGGTAAAGTCTGGCAGAGCGCAAACTCTATGTAAGGATCAGCTGTCCAATGACAGAACTGATCATTAGTTGCGGCAGCTGTGTAGCGCTTGCTATGGGAAGCCGGTGAGCTCATAGCACCTGGCCCGGCGTCCCGCAGTTGATGGAAACGCCCCCTTAACTAAGGGAGGAGTTGTTGTAGGGATAAAATATCTTTTATATATATATTTTTTGTGTGTGTGTGTTTTTTGTATTTTTTGTAATTTTTTGTTTTTCAGTAATCTGACTCACTTGAAGGTAGTAAGTATAATACACTACGTATATATTTCATTAAATCGCCTGTGCACTTTGTTGTGTTTTATTCCTTTCCCTTTTTTCATATATTTCACCATATAGGCACACTTGCACTATTCACTTCACTAATCACGGTTTATTCTTAGTTTTTTTCCCTTTTCTTTTTTCCATTTTTACCACTTTGCACCACCTATATGAATCTGCTCAATAATCATAGTATCATAGTTTTCATAGTATCATAGTTTTTAAGGTTGAAGGGAGACTCTAAGGGGCACTTTGCATACTACGACATCGCAGGTGCGATGTCGGAGGGGTCATGTCGAAAGTGACGCACTTCCGGCGTCGCACTTGACATCGTAGTGTGTAAATCCTAGATAATACGATTAACGAGCGCAAAATCACCGTAATCGTATCATCGGTGTAGTGTCTGGGAATTCCATAATTACGCAACTGCGACAGGTATGATGTTGTTCCTCGTTCCTGCGGCAGCACACATCGCTGTGTGTGAAGCCGCAGGAGCGAGGAACATCTACCTGCGTCCTGCAGCTCACGCCGGCTATGCGGAAGGACAGAGGTGGGCGGGATGTTTACGTCCCGCTCATCTCCGCCCCTCCCCTTCTATTGGCCGCCTGCCGTGTGACGTCGCTATGACGCCGCACGACCCGCCCCCCTAATAAGGAGGCGGGTTGCCGGCCAGATTGACGTCGCAAGGCAGGTGAGTCCATGTGAAGCTGCCGTAGTGATAATGTTCGCTACGGCTGCTATCACAAGATATCGCTGCTGTGACGGGGGCGGGGACTATCGTGCTCGGCATCGCAAGCGTCGTTGTGTGCAAAGTGCCCCTAAGTCCATCTAGTTCAATCCTATAGCCTAAAGCCAGCTTTACACCTTACAATTAGGTGTGCGATCTCGTATGCGATGTGACACGCCCAGTTCGCATATACGATTTAATGAGATCGCACGTAGGTCGTTCATTTGCTGTCACACGTGTGTTAGTAGTCTATGTTAAATTGATCAATTTTGTGTGCGATCCTTTAGATCATGTGTTCTGTGACGTATGCATTGGGCACCCTTTTTTTTTTTTTATTTATTGACTTGCCAAGCGTGTGTAATGTGTAGGGATCCGTTTTTACTATGTCATCTGCCATTCAGCTCTGCTACATGGCCGCTAACAGCAGACACAGACAGCCATGTAGCAGAGCTGAATGGCAGATGACAGCAGACACAGAAAGAGCCGCACGATCAGAATGAACTCGGGTTAACTTAACCCGACTTCATTGTCATGCTGCGGCTCTGTCTGTGTCACGTTCTGATTAGCGGTCACCAGTGAAGGACTCACCGGTGACCGCTAAACTCCTGAGTAACTGAATTGAGCAGCCCTCCTCTCATATACTCACCGATCCCCGATCACCGGCGCGGCGCTGCACGGTGTTCACACTGCTCCGGCGGCTTTTACTATTTTAAAAAAGCCGGCCGCTCATTAAACAATCTCGTATTCCCTGCTTTCCCCACCCACCGGCGCCTATGATTGGTTGCAGTGAGACACGCCCCCACGCTGAGTGACAGGTGTCTCACTGCACCCAATCACAGCAGCCGGTGGGCATGTCTATACTGTGCAGTGAAATAAATAATTAAATAATTTAAAAAACCGGCGTGCGTTCCCCCCCAATTTTAAAACCAGCCAGATAAAGCCATACGGCTGAAGGCTGGTATTCTCAGGATGGGGAGCTCCACGTTATGGGGAGCCCCCCAGCCTAACAATATCAGCCAGCAGCCGCTCAGAATTGCCACATACATTAGATGCGACAGTTCTGGGACTGTACCCGGCTCTTCCTGATTTGCCCTGGTGCTTTGGCAAATCGGGGTAATTAGGAGTTATTGGCAGCCCATAGCTGCCACTAAATCCTAGATTAATCATGTCAGGCGTCTCTCAGAGATACCTTCCATGATTAATCTGTAAGTGACAGTAAATAAACACACACACCCGAAAAAATCCTTTATCAGAAATAAAAAACACAAACATATACCCTGGTTCACCACTTTAATAAGCCCGAAAAAGCCCTCCATGTCCGGCGTAATCCAGGATGGTCCAGCGTCGCTTCCAGCTCTGCTGCATGGAGGTGACCGGAGTTGCAGAAGACACAGCCGCTTCTGTCAGCTCCACGCAAAGCAAGAGATAAAGGTACCCTGGATTTTAAAGGAACTCCCATACAACTTCTAGCGGATCTTTCCCGATCAACACTTGCAAAAAGGAGACCCCTGAGACCCCTGCTGGAGGTTCTACGTAACAATAATATTGCTTATTCCTGGGGCTATCCTTTTCAACTACAAGTCAGGAAAGGTCCCAACCTGATCATCTTGAGGTCTCCGGCTGACCTGTCAGATTTTCTTTCGGCTCTGGATCTCCCTGGGATAAAATTGCTGGACTGGCCGTATACTACACCTCCACCCCAGAGATTGGTCCGTCGTGGAGGTCCCTTCCCACCTGATCAACACCGTACTCAGCGACCAAGATCCCAGAAGTCGCCGAGATCCTCATCGGCGGAGACCTGAACTCTCGGGACTACTGGGTTATACATGTAGTTTGAAGGAGGAATGAGGGCTGTTATGGCCTACTCTGATGCCTAACCAATATTGCCCTTTGTCCGTTTTTGTTTTTTTTTTCTCCCCCCCCCTCCCCTAGGCATCACTAATTCTAATAATGTTGGGATTCTGTTAAATAACCGGTTTAAGGTGACAAACTGCATAGCCAGTATATAAATGATTGGAGCGAGATAGGTCCAAAAACATATGGATTTATTCAGATAAGAGTTTGAGGTTACAGTCATTAAAGAAAAATAACTGTCTTGGCTTGAGTTAATAGATGGATAGACAGATAAGCAGAGAGAAAAAAATAATAGTTCATTTATCTTACATAGCTGTGGTGTGTGTAAGCCGTCTCTCTGTCTGTAGATGGTCTGGTCGGGGTTGGTGAGTCCGTCTTTCTCCTGTCACCTTCTGCCTCTCCCTCCTTCTTCTAACCCTTTGAAGTGTGGGCTGCTTTTATAATCCAAACCCCTCCTCCTGATTGTCCTTATCTCTTTACATGGTATTACAAAAAGTAACTATCCTTATTTTAGTTCAGCATTATGTCATGTCACGTGGTACGTTTTCCCCGCGAAATAAGTGTACTTGCGCAGTAGAGACTTGTAACAAAACCTACTTCAACTTATATTTAACTCCTTTGAAGCTCGCTGAACTTTGACCTTAGTGTAACAGAAAGAAGTTTCTCATAGCTATTTCAGTTCTTAGCCCAAAATTCAAAACAGAATATAGCTCCTCGTTGACAACTTTGATGAACAACTAGCAGATGACTTTGGTTCTACAATGTCAAAAACCTTGGTTAGCATTTTCCAACTCACAGGCATCCTTAAAGGCATGGGCAAAATATACATACATTATATGAATGCATGTAATCCAGTTTATGAATCAAATCTCCATAAACTCACTATTTTACAGTCCCCCCTTTTATGAAGATTTTGATGAATCCCCGGGAAACCCTAACTCAATCGTGTCATCATTCGTATCACATACATTCTTGTTGAAAATTCTAGACCAATATTTGACTTGATAAACCAATCTGCAACTTTCTGTCAAAAAGTCATCTTGCGATTTAACATTCCTCTAAGAATGTTATCTTCCTTTTTCATTTCTATTTTTATATTCCTATATATCTTCTGAATTCTACACATCTACACAAAAACTTGATATATAATACACATCAAAACTAATAAAAATATGATTATGATGGGATTAAATAAAACATTACCAACCGCTGACTGAAAAGATGACTGAGACCAGGAATGTACAGATTTGCTAAAACTCTTCCACCAAGTTCTACCTGACATTCCATTCCATTCGTGTTCAATATCACTTAATTCACCTTGTTCATGCCTGAATATAATTTCTGCTTCCTTTAACTGTTTCGTTAATAAATCTAACAAACCCTTATCTTTCTTTATTTCACTTGTCCACATATCCCAAGGAAAATCATTTATCTGTGATAAATTGAATTGTATGGGAAATGCCGTTAAGTTTCTCTTTCCTATAGAAGTGATATTAAAACTTCCTTCCTTCTTTGAAAGAGACCTCACATTTCCTTCTATACAATACAAACCCATAGGTAGGTTTTCCTTATGTACACAAGCAGAATAGAAAACAGAAACCTTCTCTGTCTCAGACATGACCTGAAAACAAATCTTATTTGGACTTACTGGAGTCACCAGATCATGTAGTGTCTGTACAGTCTCTATTCTCGCATGACAAGAAGAATGATTATGAAAACATGAATGATAAATCACCTTATCCTGTCCAGGTAAACACATCACCTTAGAAACAAAATGCAAACATGAAGAAATGTCTACTTGTTCAGTGTTCACTCCATCAAATGCAAAATCTGTGTACTGCAGTTGATAGAACACTTGTTGTGTGTTACTCACAGGTATACCCAAAACTGTAACAGGAACAATAGTTCCTTCTCTTCCGATCACTGGGATTAGCGATGTGCCAACACAAATGTTTCGTTCACATCCTAACCACTTATTTACCCACAAATCCGTATGATTCAATGCAAAATCATACTCTACAGGTAAATTTCGCAGTATTCCCAGTGGAGTAATTCCACTCTGTAAAGCTTGTGCAATCAACTTCAGATTAGAAGAATACTCTATCTGTATCTCCAGGCACGCTTTAGCTACTTGTGTTTCATGTGTGCTTTCCAAGAGAGCTAATGTAGCATCCTGTAGATGTGACACGGAAGAGCCTAGTACAGCAGCTGTATTCATTACCATCTTTTCAAGAAGTTGATTCAGACTCTTCTGAACCTTTACACCTTTTCCTCCAATAAAACCAATATTATCCAAATCTGACTTAAGTGTCTGTATATTCATGGCATTAGTCAGACTTCCCACTGTCCCAGTTCCTCCCAGAATTCCTTCTAACACTCCTCTCTTACTCCTAGTCTGAGTTGTTCTTTTCCCAAACCATTGTTCTATCCCCATCTCCATGTTTATGAGATGTGATTGACACTGAGGAAACCTGGTAGAGATCTTCCAATGAGACATATTGAAAGTCCATACCATTGTCATAAATTCTCCATCCCTTAATAAGGACTTGGACTGAAATTGATTAATTTGGAAAGGAGTAGACGGCATGAATCTCGTGTTTGTGCATGCACTATCTGCTGCTGACCAAATATTCACACTAACGTCTTTACAATGTCTGTAATGTGTCTTTGTTTCAACGCAACACTGGTAAATTCCAGAGTCCCTGGAAGATGGATTCTCTATGGAAAAAATGAAATTATCATCCATCCATCTGATATTACCAATCTGACCTCTGTGTATGACATTAGTTGGACTGTTTAAAAAACTTCCCAAAAATGATGAATTTTTGGTCCATGTCAACAAAGACTCAGAAGGCAATTTCAACCTTGTGTTACATTTTAACATTATGGGTAATGTATTTTCTTTGTTATGTACTGTCTGTGGTGAAACCCTTATTTCCGGAACTATAGTGTTAGTAACGGTAAACACTACAGATACCTGAACTTGCACAGGTTCCCGTGTTATCTGGAAATTCCATGTTTTGACCCAATCTTTATCTCCTTCTGTAATGGAGAGTAAAGAAGGATCCAGAATTTTCCCAAAAACCTGAGTTTTTAACAAAATTTCTGTTTTGGATCTTCCAAACTATCCCCTTGCAATCATGTCATTTGTAATATCACCGGACCATACAGCAGGTTCATCACCTCTGATCTCTATGTTCCAGTATAGTACATCTGTAGGAGAACATTCCCATGTACCCGTTTTATTATTGTGTACATATTCTCCTTGTAATTGTGTGAATCTAGTTTTAGGTCCTGCAATCGCATGTAATATTATGTCTGTGTCGTGTACGAAATGTAATTCAATGCAACATTTTGTTCCATATCCCATGCAGATATTTCCTGTTATCTCCACAGAATCATCCGTGATGTTCTCTGTCAGTAAGTTCAGTGTATCTGATCCTCTTGGTCTTCGAGAATGTTGAATCTCTCTAGTCCGTTCATTCACATCATTGGCGATTGTTCCTTGATGTAACATGTAAACAATGACGAAAATAAAGCAAAGCAGCAGGAAAGTAGATCCCATCACGTAGAAGCTTGTCTTGAGCTTGGGAAGATGTTCTTTCTCCAGAAGGCTTGATGTCATCTTTCCTTCAAAGTCTTCAGGTTCCTTATTCCAGTTCTTATCGGAATCCATTTCTTCCTAGAAAGAAATGCAGTATCATTATTTTGTCACAAATATTTTGCACTGGTCAACGTGAACCCACACTTTTTGTGTTTTCCGGGTCTTTTTTACCACATTTGACACTCGGTGCACAAGAATCATGACTTGTCCCATAGTCTCAAGGACTTCAAAAGGACCTTCCCAATTACACTCCCATGGACCACTCTTGCAAAAGGTTTTGATCATCACTAGAGCACCTTTCTTGAATTTGGACTCATAGGGTGGCTCCATTTTCTGCATTCTCGATGCCGCATATGGCAGAATCGCTTTCAGGTTCTCCTGTAGCGATCTCAACCATTGGGACCTTGAGATAGCATCTTTTTGTGGAGTGGATAAAAATGGCTCATGTGGAAACCACAATGGCATTTTTCTTCCCGTCATCAACTCAAACGGAGTGAATTGAGTTGTAGAAGAGATTGAACCTCTTATACTCATGAGTATGAAAGGTACCTTGTCAACCCAAGTGTTACCTTTGTCCAAAAGCATCTTTGCAATTCTGGACTTGATTGTCCTATTCATTCTTTCCACAATTCCCGCAGATTGTGGATGATAGGGGACATGAAATTGCTGTCGCGCCCCTAGAATAGCACAAGCAGTTTGCATGATTTTACCTGTGAAGTGGCTACCTCGATCGGAGGTAATCATCCTTGGGATCCCCCAAGTACAAAAGACATGTTGTACCAATTCCCTTGCTGTGGACAAAGCATCATCTTTCCTAACAGGTAATATTTCTACCCATTTTGAGAACACATCTACCACAATCAATGCATACCTGAGACCATGTTTACCTGAGGGTAAAGGACCAATATAGTCTATCTGCAGTGTAGACCATGGACCTTCTGCAGGTGCGATTCGTAGAAGTGGTGGCTTCTGTCCTTTAGGTCTTGGATTTATTTGGGCACAAATAAGACATGATAGTACAACACTTTGAACTGTTTCGTCCATTTTTTCCCAATAAAATTTCTCCTTGAGAATGACTAACAATTTCTGTTGTCCCAAGTGACCTAAACTCTCATGGTTGTATCGAGTGAATTCTACCTGTAGATGTTTTGGTACAACTGGACGCAATTCTCCATTTGAATTGTGACACAAAACCCCATTTTCACAGATAAAAGGAGGTTTTGGATCATCCAGAGAAGTAACAAGAGAAGGATCTTTTCTCTGTTCTTCTGCAAATGAAGGTATGTACATGTCTGCTCTTTGAACCGCTGAATTCTCAGAAGGTTCAGAGTCAAACACTTCCTCTCCTGTGTCGTGGAAACCTTGCTATACAAAAAAAAGCTATAGGAGAAAGACAAATGGTCTCACACGTTTGCCAGTGTTAACTAAAACAAGTTGGTCGATCGATCGGAGAACAAGGACACACACACAGCCAATTGTGTCAGTGTGCTAGGCTTGTCTGAAATCTCAGATGCCCAAGACACTAGTTTTATTACTGTCACAAAGAAAGGGGCATGACCTAATAGATTACCTTAAATGGGTATATAGGTTGACAAAAACAAGATTGTAAATGATGGATCCTGCTGCATTCCTAAAAATCTAGTTCTGTCCAGTTTTCTGGACATTCATTAACAAAGACATTTGAGACAAAAGCATCTTTATAACAAAGAGTACACCCTGTGTTATTGCTTTTATGAATAACACTTATGAAGCTAATATAAAAGTACAAAATTATCAAAGATATATAGATATATAAATTGCTTAAATGATAATCTAACTTAATATAAAATATTAACCATAACAATTCCTCCCTTTTTATTATTTACAGACAATTTATCCACCAGCTATATCCCCATGCTGTGACAGCATGAAGGGGCCAACCCCGTTCACTGATAGATATCTTGTTTGTAAACTTCATCATATATGTTTACCAAGGGAGCACTTTGATGTTTTGCAGATGTGTTAACTGACGGCCTGTGATGTTTGATCTTACGAGTCTCTTTACATAATGTTGTCACAACAAATATACCAATTCTAGCAGCTACATACACTAATAGTACCAACATTCCCATCTGTAGGATGCCTTGCAGAATGCCCATCAGCCACCCACCTATACCCTTAAACCAATTAGCGGGATTAAGAAATGAAAAAGTATTGTTCCACCAAGAGTCCTATGTGTTATGAATTTACCTTCCACAAGGTCTAGCTCATACCAACATTTTAAACTTCCTGTAAGATTTATCTGTAACCATGGGCTCTCCACCCACCCCGCAATTTGGATCGGAACCACATGGCTGCTGGTGAGGTTTCTTCCATTATAGTGGACGGAATCAAAAGTCTCTTCGTGGAAACAGCTATAGTTGAAAACCTCATATGGAGTCAGAGGCACAGCGAGATATGGCATAGAATTAGAGGCTATAGGGCTATGAGTGCATATCCAGCAGTTCTTAGGGCGGTCTCCAGAGTCCATGTCTCGGAGCAAGACTTGGTGATGCTTTATCAGTTTATTATCCCAGTCCTCCTTTAGCTCCTCATTGAGAGACCAGGCAAGGGACACAATTGACATCAGCATGGTCCAGAGGGGCAGGGTCATCATTTCTGCTTTTACCAGGGTTCAGGATCTTTTTGCAGTGGCTCGCATGGATCCAAGTGTCTTTGCCTTCGAGCTTGACAGAAGTGGCAGTGGTCAGTATCACTTGAAATGGCTCACTGTATCTAGGCTCCAGTGGTCTCCTTATGTGTCTCTTGACCACAACCCAGTCTCCTGGTGCCAGTGTGTGTGTGCCACGTATACAGTTGGGGTCTGGGATGGAGGAGAGAACACGTTTATGAGTGACATTCAAATGTTTATGCAACTCAAGGACATACTCAGTGAGAGTACCATATGAAGCCTGCAATTGCTGTGGAAAATACAATCCTGTCTTAGGAACACCACCAAACAGTATTTCATATGGGGACAGCTTCTCTATACCCCTTGGGGCAGTTCGCACTGAAAACAATGCGATGGGCAAACAATCTACCCAGGACAAGTGTGTTTCCTCCATGCACTTCTGGATTTTTAATTTAAGGGTACCGTTAAGGCGTTCCACCTTCCCACTACTTTGTGGGTGATAGGGAACATGGAAAGCCTGTTCTATCTGCAAAGTAGCCATGATCTGTTTCATTAATTCCCCAGTGAAGTGAGTACCCCTGTCACTTTCTATGGTTTCGGGAACCCCATATCTGCAAACCACCTCACTTATCAACTTCTTGGCAGTAGTTTTTGTATTTGCTTTGGATACTGCCCAAGCTTCCGGCCACCCAGAGAAAAGATCAATGCATACCAGGGCGTATTCATAAGTACCCACCTTAGGTAGCTGTATGTAGTCCACCTGCAGTCTCTGAAACGGGTAATCTGGTTTTGGTGTGCATTTCTGTGGGACTCGAATAGGCCTACCGGGGTTATGTTTTGCACAAACAAGACATCCCTGAACATACTTTGCAGCCGCATTCGGGAACCCTGGGGCACACCAGTTTTGTAACACTACTGCACACATCACACCCTTTGAATTATGCACCGGGGAATGTGCAAGGGCAGCCATCATGGGGAACAGGCAGCGTGGGAGGCAAATCCGGGTGTTTACCTGCCATACCCCTGACTCTGACCGTACAGCGCCCACTTTGACCCACGCATTCTGTTCGTTTGAGGGGGCCTGGGTCTGGAAGACCTGCAATAGTTCACGATCAACAGCCACTGGGGCCGGTACGGTGCCAGCCTCCTTTGCTGTAAGGGGGCACCCCGCACTATCGGTCACTAAGCTCCCTGAGAGGGCTATGTCTGTTATGGCCAGTATGTCTGTCAGAGGTAGTCTTGCTGCTTCTTTAGCCGCCTTGTCGGCCAGTGCATTCCCTACTGCAAGGGGAGTTTGTTCCCGTGTGTGTGCCGATACTTTGACTATGGCTGCCCTTCGGGGAAGGGTGAGTGCTGTCAGTAGCTGCTCTACCGCCTGCGCATTCTTTATGGGTTTGCCAGCAGAGGTCAGGAAATTACGGCTTCGCCAAATGGCGCCAAAGTCGTGTGCTACCCCAAAAGCATATTGTGAGTCAGAAAATACATTAATCTCCTTACCTCTTCCCAGATTGCACGCTGCAGAGAGTGCTTTCAGCTCAGCCTCTTGCGCAGAACTGCTGGAGGGGAGTGGTTCTTTTATTACTGCCTTACCATCGTGGACTACTGCATACCCGGTGATGAACCGTCCTTGATCATTGTCCCAAGCTCTGGAACCATCTACAAAATACTCAGCTGAGGGGTTAGTGAGTGGTACATCAGTGATATTTGCCAAGCCCTTTGTTTCTGCTTCCATCAATGCCTGACAGTTATGTTCATGTGTCATGTCTACCTTAGCTTCCACGTCTTGGCTCACAGTCTCTCCCTTTTCCCCATCCTGAACTTTTCCTCCCTTTTCTAAATCCACTGGTAATAGTGTGGCTGGATTTAGAACATTACAACGTTTGATAACAATATGAGGGGGTGTGAGAAGAGATACTTCATATTTTGTCAGTCTGGATGCTGACAGATGGCGGGTCTGAGCCTGTTGGAGTATTTCAGATACAGCATGAGGAACCTGAATTGTGAGAGTGTTGCCTAACACTATGTCCTCTGTCTTTTTAACGAGTTCTGAAGCAGCCGCCACAGCTCGTACACATGAAGGGGAACCCATAATGACTGAATCTAGAGTTACAGAGTAATATCCTACAGGGCGTTGTCACCCACCATGTTCTTGAGTGAGGACGCCAGATGCATGGCCTGCCTGTTCGTGACAGTAAAGAGTAAAAGATTTGTCATAGTTTGGGATACCAAGAGCTGGTGAGGCAGAGAGGGTGGACCTGAGGGTGTGGAATGCATCAACTGCTTCAGGGCCAATAGTAAAAGGTTCAGTTTTAAGGCATTGGAACAATGGGGCCATGACACTAGAGGCATTTGGAATCCAAAGCCGACAATACTGGACTAGGCCCAAGAATGCTCGTAGGGACTTAGTAGATCTGGTGAGAGGTACTTTTAGTATTGCCTCAATCCTCCCTGGGCTGAGATGCTTGATTCCTGGAGACAGGCAATGCCCCAGAAAGATAACTGTGGACTCACACAATTGGAGTTTGTCTTTTGAAGCTTTGCACCCATTTTCTGCTAGAAATATCAACAGAGATTGGGATTCAGTCTGACATAACTGATCTGTGGTACAACAAAGGAGGAGGTCATCCACGTATTGTAACAGAACAGTAGAAGAATCAAGGGGGCACCAGTTATCTAAGACTGTCTTTAAGGACGTGGAGAACAAAGAGGGCGAGTTAGCTGCTCCCTGAGGAAGAACTGCCCAGGCGTACTGGGTACCTCTATGTGCGAAAGCAAAATACGAGGTACATTCAGTGGACAGACAAACAGAGAAAAAAGCATTGGCCAGATCAATTACTGTAAAACAAGTAGCTGTACTGGGGACCTGATTCAGGAGAGTATGTGGGTTAGGCACAAGGGGAGTATCCACTATGGTTACTGCATTGACCGCTCGGAGATCATGAACCATACGATAAGCGACTGGCTGCCCAGGTGGGGTTTTCTTTTTGACTGGGTACAGTGGGGTGTTAAATGGGGAGGTTATAGGGACAATAAGACCTTTTGTCAGGAGCTCTTGGACATTTTCATGTATTGCTGCATCCTGGGCAGCACTTAACGGGTACTGCTTTATACAAGGGGGCTGGGCACCTGGTTTAAGTTTTACAGTCACTGGGGGAACAGTTAGTTTTCCCACATCAAGTTTGCTATTTGCCCACAGTTTGTTGGGTACATTTTCAAGCCAAGTTGGCAGGGACTGGGGTTTAGAGTGGTCAGTGTCCAGGGTAGTGGGAATAGTCAGAGACAGGAGACTACATAGAGTGCCTTCATCAAAGGGGGTGGTCATCTTGGGGCCATTTGGAGTGAATTCTATGCAGGCTCCAATCTTCTGTAACACATCTGTCCCTAACAAATTAAAAGGTACATCAGGGGAGACTAAAACCTGGGTCACAATTGAAAGTGAGTCATGCAAATTCAGTCGGAGAGGCTGAGTCATTTGTAATTTAGTAGGTCGTCCCTCTACCCCTTCGCAAGTCACAAATTCAGGCGACAATATGTCCTCCGGAACATGTTCTTGCATTAATACTGTACGGGCTGCTCCAGTGTCTACCATGAATGTAACAGTTTGTCCCTCCCCCAGAGAAATAGGAACAGTAAGTGTAGGTCCCTGAGGGGTGACAACGGGGCAAAGGGAGACATCTGGATTGCCAGTTTCCTATGGAGGGGTCAGAGTAGTAGCTGTTGATTTCGTGGGACATTTGGCAGAAAAATGCCCTTTTTTCCCACAAGACCAACATTCTACATTGCTGTAGTCTTTATCCCCTGATTGTCGACAGTTTCCTCCTCTCCCCCTCCCCCTTCCTCTTCTGGGCTGCATAGGGGCCAAATTAACCCTTTTTTTTGACATGGCTTCTAGTTCAGCACCCCTGGCTATTTCTTTCAAATCAACCCATTGCATATTGCGCCATTCTGGGCGACTAGTACGCACAGCAGTCTGTACTGTAGGTCTAAGGCCATTCATGAAACACTGCAACAATAATCGGCGATCTTTATCATCATTATGCTCATACCCAAAATCTAACCATGTTTGTTCTAACACAGAGGCATATTCTGAGACTGACTGCGTTTTGTCCTGCACTACAGTCTGCAACAGATCTTGTTTCTTATCCTGTTCTGCACGAGCCCAGTGCAGCAACCTCTGTACAAAGTCTCGTCCTGAATCTGTTGTGTTCTTAATAGCAGGTTCCTGCCCTGGCATCATTTGAGTAATTTCCATGAGTAAGGGGTCGCTCCCTTTCTGTAAAATGACTGAAACAAGATCATCCCACGTGGCCCGATATGCCTCTTGGACACCCTGAAGGCGCGTTCTAAATGTAAGGGGGGTTTTTCAGGGATCGGGGAGTTGAGTAGCAAGGGCAATAAGCTCACTGGGGGACCAGGGCCGATATGTTTCTATTGGCCATACCTGAGGGTGATGGTGTACTGGTTGGTTATTCCCATCCACTCCCGGGGGTGTAAACTGTACATGACTTGTGGTCCTCATTGGGAACAGAGGCACCTTGTGCATTATTTCTGGGCGTGGGGACCCACAAGACAAACAATAGTTAGCCCCAGGGGAGTTCTGTTGACCACAAGACCTGCATGCCCATCCCTTTGATCCTGTATAAGGTGGGGGTGCTGAAGGGATTGTATGTTTTACATTCAGTATAGGGACTTCAAGAGTTTCAGGGTTTTTAATACTATCATAGATTTGATAGACAGTACCATGCTTGGTTTCTTCTGATTTATGCTCACTCATAGAGAGACGCTTGGCTACATCTAACCACATCCTAGCCTGTTCAAACTTGTTCTTATCTTTCAGCCATCCTTCCCAGTTGCAAATACACTTCTCCCATTCCCCCTCTTCTAGATTACCCCACTTGCCCATACCAAATTTCTTCAGTATAACTTCACATCCATCTACTGCTTCCTTTCCTTTCAGCCTCTCCACTATCTCACATGCTGGAACTGGGACAATGGCCGTTGAGTTAGTGAATTCCTTACTGTTGCCAGTCCCCATGACTGCAACACCTGTGCTGAGTTAACCGTAGAACTCCTTTTAGCACAGCTTGAGTCTCTCAGACTCTCAATTTAATCCTGTCCCAGTCTTCTTCAGGACTCGCAAGACGGATTCTAAGGAAGCACTAACACCGGTTGTCCAGCCCTGTGAGCTAGAGAGATTCTGACACACAACCAAATGAACAGTAATACAAACCCTACTACACCAAAAACAATTGTAACAATCTCTATGGGTTCATATAACATTTCCTGAGGTAATCTGTAATTATTCAATAGCCGCCTCTGCAGCTTCTCAGTCAACTGAATCAATTCCTGGACAAAAGAAGGATGTCACCCAGGTGGGGGCGTAGTGATGTGTATTTACTACCCAGTTCAAAAGCTTTCCTTCAACTCCCTGTAATGGCACTGCATGACAATTATATCTACAGTAAGTTTTACTTCTTATACTGTATATTTCCTGGTCTGGGTAAATAGGCTGAGCAAAAACTTCAACTACTATGATTTTTCCTCTCTTGAGTTCACACAAAACAGAACACAGACACTGAGGACAACGATCCTGATTCATCAACACAACTTTACAATACGTCAGTTACACAATCCACACTTCCACAATCGCTGGTATTAATACTCCTGCTGTATTCAGGTCAAAGCTGCATTCAGCACCTCTTTCAAGAGAGTACCCTTATCAATTTACAGGAGAGATTCAATACCCTCAGAGTACTACCTTACCATGAAGGATTCCTCTGTTATGGACAATTATACTTCCCTGATCCTGATAAGGACCGATTTTTCTCTTCACCACATGTAAAGGAACACACCTAACGGGATCCCTTATCAATCAGAGACCGTAGTCCCTTATTAGTCACTCAAAGATCAATCAGTCCCACATTCAAGGATCCTCATAGTTTACAACCACATCAGTCCAGACATAACAATCACATAGACAATGGAGACAACATATAACAATCCTCCGACTCCTGAAATATACAGGTAGAACTGCGGAGGTTCCTGTCCAGAATCGTTGGGCAAGGTTGGTTACTTGTCACTTCATTCAATTTTCATTCATCCATCATTCAATGCAATTATACATCTAAAGACACATTGATACATAGAACAGAGAAAAAAAAAATTCAAACACTGGCAAAGGTTCAACAGAAATTGTCTTGTTAGGACCACCAATTACCCGTCCCAGAGCCCTCTAGGTAACACTGAATTATTTGTAACACAATGGGTTACTCACCGCGGTTTTATTCAGTGGTTCCCAGAGAGATCCTTGTAGTCGGGTCCAAAGAAGGTCCAGTTTGACAATTCCCAGGTTTCAGGCACCATGTAATGTCGTGGAAACCTTGCTATACAAAAAAAAGCTATAGGAGAAAGACAAATGGTCTCACACGTTTGCCAGTGTTAACTAAAACAAGTTGGTCGATCGATCGGAGAACAAGGACACACACACAGCCAATTGTGTCAGTGTGCTAGGCTTGTCTGAAATCTCAGATGCCCAAGACACTAGTTTTATTACTGTCACAAAGAAAGGGGCATGACCTAATAGATTACCTTAAATGGGTATATAGGTTGACAAAAACAAGATCGTAAATGATGGATCCTGCTGCATTCCTAAAAATCTAGTTCTGTCCAGTTTTCTGGACATTCATTAACAAAGACATTTGAGACAAAAGCATCTTTATAACAAAGAGTACACCCTGTGTTATTGCTTTTATGAATAACACTTATGAAGCTAATATAAAAGTACAAAATTATCAAAGATATATAGATATATAAATTGCTTAAATGATAATCTAACTTAATATAAAATATTAACCATAACACCTGTCAGGGCAGCTTCTTTGGCTAGAGCATCTGCGGTTGCATTTCCTACAGATAACTCATCATCAGATCTTTGATGTGCAGCGACTTTCACTATAGCAAATCTATTTGGGGCCCTAGATGCCATCTCAAAAATTGATTCTAGAGTTTCACGGTGCAGCAAGGCTTTGTTGGACGAGTCCACGTAGCCTCTCCTTTCCCAAACAGGCAGGTAATCGGTTAGGGATCTGACAACATAGGAGCTATCACTGTAGATTACCATTGGAGTTTGATCATCAGCTTCATTCAGCTGTAGGACCATTCTTACCGCTTCTATCTCTGCCCTTTGAGCTGAGAAATGACTCGGTAACTTGTGTTTTACCACTTGTCCTCGCTTGGAATAGAAAATTCCATATCCTGTGTGATAGTGTCCTTCCAGAAAAAATCTAGAACCGTCTACAAACACAGGTTCATCTGCATCTTCCGACTGTCGTCTGAAGAGAGATGGACTTGGTTCATGGAACATTTCTATGCAATCATGGGTTTGTCCTTCATACTGCATCAATTGAGGAAGAACATACTTGGCCTTATAATCTACCTCAATTTGATTTGGAGACAATGAGAGCAACCAATGGGCAAATCTCTGATTTGACACACCTGAGATATTTTTCTCAAAGAGAAGTTTCAGTGTGGAATGTGGCGTTTGGAGAATAACCTTTTGGAACCCGATGATGTGTTGAGTGATTTTTATCGCAAAATACACTCCCACCAGGTGTCTTGCGCACACCTCAAACCCCCTCTAAACAGGTGAGAGAAGCTTAGAGAAGTACCCCAAGATTCTCCATTCCCCCCCTTGCAGCTGCAGCAAAACCACAGAGATACTTGTCTCTGAAGTGTGTGCTTGAAGCGCAAAAGGTGCGTTCCTTTCCACCATACTTAACGCAGGTGCGTGTTGTAGATCATGTTTCAATTGTGTGAAGGCTTTTTCCTGTTCGACACTCCAGGGACCAAAATAATCATCATTGTCACCTTTTAAAAGATCATACAAAGGTCTGGCTTTGTCAGCAAAATTTTCAATGAAATCCCTTGAGTAATTTACAAGTCCTAAAAAATGTCTTAGTGCCTTGTGTGATGTTGGAATTGGAAGAGATGCAATTGCCTCTATTCTGTCCTGTAGGGGTCGCCGTGTACCTGGACTTAGCAGAACTCCTAAAAACCTGACCTCAGTCTGCATCAGCTTGACCTTTTTGGTATTCAGTTTTAAACCTGCATCATGCAGCAGCTCAAACAATTCTGCCAGTAGAGAAATATGCAAATTCTCATCCTCCGTACTCAACAAGATATCGTCCACATATTGCAATAAACATTTCGGACGAGAAAATTTCGACAAAACGTTCGCTAGCGCCTGATGAAAAATGCTTGGCGACATACTTGCCCCCTGAGGAAGCCTACAGCATACATATTGTTGATCCAGGTGGTTGAATGCAAATCTATATTGGCAACTTTGCTCAATCGGTATACTGAAAAAACCATTACTGATATCCAATACTGAGAAATACCTTGCCTTAGCATCCAATCTCGACATCATGTCATGTGTATCAGCTACAATCGGTGCAACATTGGGAGTAAACTTATTGAACATCCTCAAGTCCAACGACATCCGATAGCTACCATCGCTTTTCAGAACACACCACAATGGATTGTTACAGACAGAATTTGCCTTACGTATCACACCTTGAGCCAACAATTCCTGTATAATCTTAGACATCGGAGCAACTGACTCCGGAAGCAACTTATACTGACGCTGTGGAGGCGGGTTTCGGCCTTCAATTTTGACAACAACATCCTTCATTGTTCCAACCTCATTCCTGTACTGAGCCCATAAAGAAGGAAACCGCTGTACTAACTCAGTCAATACTTCATCATCACCAGTTTCAGGCCACAAATGATCTGCTGACACTACATCGGTCAAACAAATGGTCCCGACATGACTATACTCATTTGGATCAATAACTACCGCCTTACAACCGTTAGAGTCTTTCCAAACTGTTTTGTTACCCAAATCAATAATCCAGCCATGCTTTTCCATAAAATCAGTGCCAATTATATTCTCAGTATCCTGACAACACCAAATATCCATTTTCGTTTTCAAAAAACCAGGTATTTCCAAAGAAACATCCTGCGCTAATGTCACCTTAGTTCCATTTTTACCACTGAAACCAACAATTGTACATACAGGGGAATCTGGCTTTAAATGTAAATCAACATTTGTGACACTCAATTGCGCACCTGTATCAAGGAGAAATGTTACTTCCTGACCTTCAAGATTTACCTTTAAAAATGGTCGACCACAGCTATCCATTGAAACTCGAGTAACAAATTCCAGTGGATGGAGCCTGGGGACCGGCTTTGCTAGTCAGGAGGATGGAGAAGGGAGAAGAGCAGCAGGTGTCTTGCCTCTTCCATCCAATCCCTGTATGGTCATTTCCCTTATCTGTCTGGTCAGTGGTGCATATGGTGATTGGTTATTTCTGTTGTCAGTATGAGTGGGCGTATATGGTGATTGGTTATTTCTGTTGTCAGTATGAGTGGGTGCATATGAAGGTGGAGGTGCTGAAGATGGGGGAGGTGCACTGGATGTGTTTGGCATCAGTCCATTTTCCTTACCCAGCCTTTCCTCAACTCCCGCCCTCAGGAATTTCTTGCATTCCCACTTCAGGTGTCCGGGTAGGCCGCAGAAAAAGCAGTGAATTATGCTCTTTCTGTTACCCCCCCCTGAATTCTTGTTTTTAGAATTCAACACCGGTCTTTTGTTGTTTTTGATCTGTTTTTCCTGGGATACTAATGTGTCAGTGGTCCCTTCTATCATGGCTATTTTTGATTTTACCTGATTTTGCTTCATTCGTCTACGTATTCTATCAATAAATGACGTGGCCTCTTGTAGATTTTCCATTCTAGAAGCTATTTCGAATGAAGCAGGGTCCAAATATTTAAACTTTTTAACAAAGGCCTTGATCATGGAAGGCGGTTCTTGATCAGATCCGATTTCCATTATCAAACGATATCCTTGTTCGAATTTGACTAAGAAGACAAATGGATCCTCCTGTATGTGTGTCTTAAGGTTTTCCAACAATTCGACTGTTGGGGTAGACTCTCCTGTGGTAAAGAGAATTAACTGTCTCAGCCTATCTTCCTTTGTGTCATGGATCAGGTCATTGTGTTCGTCTGTCCTAGGTGTTGCTTGTAACCTTTTTGCCATGTGGGAGGGAAGCCATACCCTATAAATCTTGTTTCTCTGTTCATTTGTTAGATTATATTTATCGGAATGTGACTCAAAAATGTCCGCATTATGGAAGGCGTCCATTTTATCATCATATTTCGGTATGTCTTTAATGATTTTCATTAATTGGTCATGGATTTTAATGTTAAGACGGGCGGCCTTATCATGTAACTTCTTTTTCCGAAGTTCCTCCTCATTCAGAGTCTCGTCCTCGGCCGTATTCAGCCGGTCCGGTATGTCTGAACCTGATGCAGGTGACTGGGAAGCATCTGTCTTGTTCTGTCTCGTAATAACAGATACATATTTAATATCTTTCCGTAGTTTTGATATTAAATCTGCCCTTGTTTCCAACTGATCCTCCAGATGTTCGATATGTTCTGCTAATATCGAACAATTTGGACAATCTGTTGTTTCTGCATCTGTGACGTGTGTGTCTGTTGTATTGGATGTGTCTGTTGTTATGGGTGTGTCAGTCACCATGCAGATAGTGTGTGCATATGGCTGTGCCCCACCCACCATGGAGTTGTAAGTGTATACCATACCCAATACATTCTGTATCTTTTTCTGTACCCGATTCACAGTAAAAAACTTCTTATCTAACTTAGCATTCTCAAGTTCACATTGCCGGTACAGATTTGACCATAACTGTGCGTCACTATGTGTATGGTCAAAAGAATACTCTACATGACAGTTACTAGAATAATCATGAATAAAATCCATTTCTCACCAATATGTGATGCTTGTCCTCGAATGGCTCCAACCGTCTATGGATGGATGGTCTTGGAATGGCTCCAACCGTCTTATGGATGGATGGTCCTGGAATGGCTGTGACACATACGACCTCCGTGCAGCTTTGTCACGTTAAACCTCTCTTAGGTTCTGATGTGGACACAGTGTATCGTCTTTGCCTGCAGCACTTGGACAGAAATTACTCACAGACCCACAGACCCCCCTTCTCGGACAAAGGGCAGGGAATGACGTGAGAAAAAAAAAAGAGTCCTAATCGCTGTGAATAGGCAGCGTGAAAAAAATCACCTCGCACAGAAAACAGCTGTGCCTCACAATCATTCAGGCTGATGCTCGCCAAATGTTAAATAACCGGTTTAAGGTGACAAACTGCATAGCCAGTATATAAATGATTGGAGCGAGATAGGTCCAAAAACATATTATGGATTTATTCAGATAAGAGTTTGAGGTTACAGTCATTAAAGAAAAATAACTGTCTTGGCTTGAGTTAATAGATGGATAGACAGATAAGCAGAGAGAAAAAAATAATAGTTAATTTATCTTACATCGCTGTGGTGTGTGTAAGCCGTCTCTCTGTCTGTAGATGGTCTGGTCGGGGTTGGTGAGTCCGTCTTTCTCCTGTCACCTTCTGCCTCTCCCTCCTTCTTCTAACCCTTTGAAGTGTGGGCTGCTTTTATAATCCAAACCCCTCCTCCTGATTGTCCTTATCTCTTTACATGGTATTACAAAAAGTAACTATCCTTATTTTAGTTCAGCATTATGTCATGTCACGTGGTACGTTTTCCCCGCGAAATAAGTGTACTTGCGCAGTAGAGACTTGTAACAAAACCTACTTCAACTTATATTTAACTCCTTTGAAGCTCGCTGAACTTTGACCTTAGTGTAACAGAAAGAAGTTTCTCATAGCTATTTCAGTTCTTAGCCCAAAATTCAAAACAGAATATAGCTCCTCGTTGACAACTTTGATGAACAACTAGCAGATGACTTTGGTTCTACAATGTCAAAAACCTTGGTTAGCATTTTCCAACTCACAGGCATCCTTAAAGGCATGGGCAAAATATACATACATTATATGAATGCATGTAATCCAGTTTATGAATCAAATCTCCATAAACTCACTATTTTACAGATTCTCTGCCTCCCCTCCCGGCATGCTCCAATGCTGGGTTGGGACGCCTGAACCCCCATGGGTATCTATGCTTCTCCTAAAAGCCTCACGAGTTGTGAGCCAGGAGACGGGAGTTTATCTCTCTTGCTGCATTTCTCACCTTGTTGCTGTGATTAATTATATTGAACTTGAGCTGTTAGCTGTTATATATGTTACTTTCATTTTGGTCGGGTGACTGACCATCTGTGGTTTCCTTTTCTTCTACCCCTTTTCGGTATTAACTAGTTAGGTGGTGTAGCAGCCGTCCTTCAGGCGACATAGTTTTCAGTCACCTCCCACATTAGGGTGTGTTCCTAGAACACTAGTTACGAGTATTTTCTCAGTTTAATTGCCTTCTGAGCTAGGACTCAGGAGGCTAAGTAAAGACAGGTTCTGATACTAGTCTTTATTATTCTGGTTTCTTTTTCCATTCTACCACTTTCTCTGCTTTCTTTCCTTTAATCTCAGTTTCTTTCTTCTCCTCCCCATCTCCCTACTCTTCTCTCGGGTGCCCAGAAGATAGGGCTTCTAAGATGGCGAACCTCAACCTATGCTCGCTAAATGTTAGAGGATTTAATGTACCAGAGAAGAGATCCAAGATCCTCTATAACATGCATAAAAAAATAATCCATATTCTACTGCTTCAGGAGACCCATTTTAAAACAGACCACATTCCCGCATTTAAGCATAGATATTATACTTCCTGGTTTCATAGTACCAATTCAGTTGCAAAATCCAAGGGAGTTAGCATCGCTCTACATAAATCTCTCCCAGCCCAGGTCTTAGCAGTTAAGTCCGACCCAGAGGGGCGATTTATTTTTATCAAACTTAAGATCTGTACCAAATTATTTACCATTGCCAATTTCTATCTCCCCAACCAGGACCCGGCCAGGACTTGCCAAAAGTACCTGAACACCCTCTCTGACTTCGCTGAAGGCTCCTTGATTCTTGGAGGAGATTTCAATCTTATCCTTGATCGAGCTGTTGACTCCTCCTCGGGTAGGTCTTCTGTTCCTGCAGTTAAACTGCGGGGTCTTAGGAATAAATTACTGGACTTGAGGCTTATTGACATCTGGCGTACCCTACACACTAAAACACGGGACTACACTTTCTATTCTCCTGTCCATGATATGTACAGTAGAATAGACCTTTTTTTCATTAGCCACCACCTACTCTCACATGACCCGGCCTGTACTATAGACCCTATGGTGTGGTCCGATCATGCTTCGGTGTCACTTTCTTTCCTCTTGACAGACTTGCGCCCTGGGGAGTGGGTATGGTCATTGAACCCACACTTATTAAAAGATCAGATATGTCAGTCAGCCATCAGGAAGACCATCACGGACTTCTTCGAATTTCACGCCAATGACCCAACGCCCTTACCGCTCCAATGGGAGGCCTTGAAGGGGATGATCCGGGGGACTTTTATTCAACAGGGAACCAGACTCAAGAGGGAGAGAGCTTGCAAAATAGATAGATTACTGACTTCCATCCAACACCTAGAACAGGCCCATAAACGGACCCATGACTCTCAGACTTTAACAGACTTGCTCAAGGCTAGACTAGATCTGGGGTCCCTCTTGGATGCAGCGTCTGCCCGTCACCGAGACAGAGGTAGGAGATTTATGTACGAATTCTCTAACAAGCCAGGCAGAGCTCTGGCTAGGTTTCTTAATCCTCGCCTACCCTCTACATTTATCCCCACCATTAAATCACCATCTGGCAATTCAGCATATAAACCTCATGAAATTGCAGATGTATTCCGAGACTATTATGACGGGTTGTACAACCTAGGTGGCCCAGTGGCGGACATGTCCCCAACAAATTTCCAAGCGAAAGTGGACGAGTATGTCGATGGTACCCCTCTCCCCCCACTGAATCATGTGGACTCTCTCAGGCTAGATGACCCTTTTAGCGAACAGGAGGTCACTGAGGTTATTAGGGGTCTAGCCAATGGTAGGAGTCCTGGTTCGGATGGCTTCCTGGCCAATTTCTATAAGCAATTCGCCTTGGAACTGACGCCCTTCCTGACCAGGACCTTTAACGCTATATCCTCAGCTTGCCCCTTTGCCGCGCAAACTCTTGCGGCTACCATAACGGTGATTCCCAAGCCTGGGAAGGACCCATCGCTATGCTCCAACTACCGCCCTATCTCTCTTATAGGGGTAGATGTCAAGATCTTCGCCAAACTAATAGCTAACCGGTTGTCCCCGCTGTTGCCTGCCTCAATCCATACTGACCAAACAGGGTTTGTCCGGGGTAGAGAGGCGCGCGATAACACTATTAAAACTCTACTTTTGACCTCCCACATGTACAGACAAGGTACTCCAGCCTGCCTTCTATCGATCGATGCCGAGAAGGCATTCGATCGTCTTAACTGGACCTTCCTACACTCATCCCTCAGACAGCTGGGAATCGGTCAAACTAATTTGGAGAGAATCTCTGCCCTGTATCATAAGCCCTCGGCACGAGTTCGAGCCAATAATACGCTATCTTCTCCCCTGCAAATATCTAATGGCACTAGACAGGGGTGCCCTCTTTCACCCCTTCTATATGTGATAGCCATGGAGCATTTGGCTATATCCCTTCAAAACTCCCCCGATATAAAGGGCTTTGATATAGGTCAGAAATCTTATAAACTTGCCTTATACGCTGATGACCTCCTTCTATATCTAACAAACCCAGAAATCGCCTTTCCAGTTCTCATCCAGGAATTTCAACGCTTTGGCATGGTTTCTAACTTCAAAGTGAACTACTCAAAGACAGAGGCCCTTAATATTACTCTTCCTACCACACAAGTCAATAGACTAAAATCCGCCTTCCCATTTAAGTGGGAGACCCAATCTATCAAGTACCTTGGGATATTTGTTTCGGCCAATTCGGATGAGTTGTTTAAGGCTAATTACTCCCCACTGCTTACTAGAACTCTTGCAGATCTTAATAGGATATAACAGGGGCCACCTTTCCTGGTTTGGCCGGATCAATGCCCTCAAGATGGACATACTCCCGAGGTTCCTTTATTTATTCCAAACAGTATTTTAGACAGCTCCAGAGGGCGTGTAGCAGATTTGTCTGGGGGACGGGGAGACCGCGGATTCGTTACGCCACACTGGTGAGACCCAAATCCAGGGAAGCGCTGGTTTACCTGACTTCGAAAAATATTACCAGAGTGTCCTCCTTACGAGGGTCTTAGATTGGAGATTTAACGATCTCAATAAACAATGGGTGGGCGTTGAGTCCCATCTCTCCCCGTTCCGTTTGGCACAGCTCCTATGGGCCCCCCTGATAAGGCCTTAATTTAGGTTGATGCCATTCAGTCATGCATCCCTCTTAAACTGTCTGCAGTCCAAATTATGAGTCACTCGTGGTAGCATGCATTCCACTCTCTTTCACCCACACCAGAGACGTGCTCAGATATGAATAGAAAGTAAGACTGCTTTATTCCGGAAGTTGTACAAATATATATAACCGGGCTTATTGGCTAGGTGCCAAGAATACGTAACACGTCTCCTATTGGATAAAGTAGAACAGCTTATTCTGTGATATACAATTTACTGTAATGTGCTTGGTTCCTCATTTATATTAAGCAATGTCAGCATGATTCACTTGTCACAAGAATAGCCCAGACTGTCTGTCTGAGTCTTATGCCAAGAGATATGTGTGGTACAGTTGAAACACCATCTTAAATCCTGTTCTTTATGGATATCTCCATGTAACTCTTATATACTCATAATAATTCATAATCTTGTCCATAACACCCCTTCAACAGAGACCGGCGGTCTTGGGGTTTCAACCTCTGACTCAGGCGCTCATGCTTTTCTGGGACAGACATCTGGAGACATTAAACTTATCCCACAGACCGGGGAGTATGAGCCCACTTTTTAATAATTTAGACTTTCCCCCTGCATTGAAGAGATCTACCTTCTTATGTTGGGACTCCGCAGACGGAGCTACACTGGGACAGGTGGATAGGAAATTATCTGGAACGGCGTCTTTTGGGGCTTTGCAGGAGTCATGCCCGGAGAGGAGATTATCCTGGCTGGAATATACTCAATTGACCACATTTCTAAAAAAGAAATTCCCGGGAAACGCTCTATTATCCAAGCCTACACACTTTGAGACCCTAATTTCATTAAAAGCCGTGCCGCAGCATGCCATCGCATTGATCTACAACCTCTTGTGTACAGCCCAGTATAAAGGTGCCCCAACGTATTTGGAGGCCTGGCAAAGAGAGCTCCAGATTACATTGTCGGAACAAGATCATCTCAAAATCTTTACACTCTCTCATAAAATGTCCATTTCTTGTAGTTCACAGGAGAAAAATTTTAAAATTCTTACACGCTGGTACAGATGCCCTGACGTACTGCATAAGATCTTCCCCACAGTACCAGATACCTGCTGGAGATGCGGAGTCGAAATTGGTACTATGAAACATATATGGTGGGATTGCTCCTTGATAAGGTCATTCTGGGATTCAATTTTTGAAGTGTACTTTCAACTGACGGGTATTCGAGTAATCCCCACTCCTCAAATAGCCTTACTGTCCCTAATTCCTGGATCTCTCTCTGTGACCAAAAGAGGTATCTTGCGTTTTTTTCTCATCGCTGCTCGTATGATTATTCCAAGACATTGGAAGACAACTACCACCCCCTCTATGAGGGAATTTTTGGAGGAGATAAATAGATTGGAGCGTATGGAATCCCTGATGGCAGATGACAGTGACAAATGGGATGCACCTGCTGGCACGTGGACTTCCTGGCTCATTTTCCGAGAGACTCCGGAATATTCGTCTTGGCACAGATAAGGGGCTATACTGTGGTCGTTTATCCCCCAGGTGCCTTTAACTGATATTTGTAATCTTTATGAAGATTCGTATATTTGTGCGTATGAGCTCTCTGGACGCCCGACTTACTCCTATCTATCTATCTATTCCCCCCCCTCATACCCTCTTCTCTTTCTTATACCTATCTCTTTCTTCCCTCTTCTCTCTTTCTGATCTTCATTCAGTCTTTATAGTTAAAATAGTTTCCATAATACTATTTTGAGAAGTCTTACCACGACACAGTATAATCTGAATGGATTTGCTTTCTCTGTTTTTTTCTGTTTTCTTTTCTTATTTTACCATTCCTATCTTGGTAAAAGTATTCACAATACAGTGCTATTTGCCTGATCCACATGTTTGAATTAACTTTAACCGATGTACATTTACATCTTATATGTGATATGAGCGATACTTTGTTCACTTTGCCTTAAACTTAATAAAATTATTTACTGAAAAAAAAAAAAATAGTAAAAGCCGCCGGAGCAGTGTGAATGCCGTGCAGCGCCGCGCTGGGGATCGGTGAGTATGAGAGAGGGGGTAAGATGGATAGACTGACATGGACAGAGAGAGAGGGACAGAGATAGTGACCGACTGACAAAGATTAGTGAATGACAGACATTGGGAGGCGCTTCAGAACGCAGCTTTTCAGCTGCGTTCTGAAGCGGACCTTTTTTAAGCTGCGGTGCAGAGCGCACAACTGCGCACATAGCCTCAGACATCAAAATCGTATGAGGGATGTCACACGTTTCAATTGACTAAGTTCGTGCAACAAAACGTCCAATGTATGAGGAATAAACGACGTGTATGCGATCACCGTATTTGCGTTCAATCTTGATCGCACGTAGGTGTCACATGCAAATACGTCACGAATGATGCCGGATGTGCGTCACTTACAACTTGACCCCGACGACGGATTGAAAGATCTATTGAAGCGTGTAAAGCAGGCATAACATGTTGATCCAGAGGAAGGCAAAAAGAAACCAATGTGGCAAACAAGCTCCAATGGGGAAAAAATTCCTTCCTGACTCCACACGGCAATCAGACTAGTTCCCTGGATCAATACACTGTCATAAAATCTAATATACATAACTGGTAATATTAAATTTTTCAAGAAAGACGTCCAGGCTTTGCTTAAATGTTAGTAGTGAATCACCCATTACAACATCATGCGGCAGAGAGTTCCATAGTCTCACTGCTCTTACAGTAAATAATCCTCATCTACGATTATGATTAAACCTTCTTTCCTCAAGACATAGCGGATGCCCCGTGTTCCAGTCGCAGGCCTAGGTGTAAAAAGATCTTTGGAATGGTCTCTGTACTGTCCCCTCATATATTTATACATTGTGATTAGATCCCTCCTAAGCCTTTGTTTTTCCAAACTAAATAACCCCAAGTTTAATAACCTGTCTTGGTATTGCAGCCCACCCATTCCTCTAATAATCTTGGTCGCTCTTCTCTGCACCCTCTCCAGTTCAGCTATGTCCTTCTTATATATCGGTGACCAGAATTGTACACAGTATTCTAAGTGCGGTCGCACCCAGGGTCGGATTATAGGCGGGGCAGGCGGGGCTTCAGCCCCGGGGCCCCCACCATAAGAGCTTTGAGGGGGCCCCCACCACCATCTGTGTGTCCACCATTTTACAGTGGTTCAAGACCGCACTGTACCTTTAAGGTATTTCAATCCCGGCCATCGCTGTACTGCAGACACGCCCACTGCACGCTGTGTGGGCTGCGTCTGCCAGGATGACGACACCGCGCACCTTCCGCTGCTTCTTCCTGCCGTAGAGGAGCTTGTGGGAGGACCGGAGGTCTCAGTGGATCCCGGTAAGTATGAGGTCATTAATCATGGTGCCAGCCGGGCAGGAGACTGCAGTGAGGAGGGAGCAGGATGCCGCTGATAACTCCAGACGGGATTCCATAGTGTCAGCAGAGCGGCCACTCTGCTCGGGATTAGTGATGGGTAGCTCCTGAACGAGCCGGCTCTAAGAGCTGGCTCTTCATAGTGAATCATATGAGTCGGCTCCTGGCAGGGAGCCAATTGAAATTTAAACGGTTCTTTGCCAGTTACGTTCCACAGTCAGTCCTCTCTTGCCCCTCCCGGCCCCTCCATCCCGGCAGTAGTCACTCTGATCTTATCCAGGAGACTGAGAATGCATGCTCCTCCTGCTGCCGCACATAGCACTGCCTCACAGCCCCGCCCCCCTCCAATCTGTGACAAGCAAGCAGCAGTCAGGCAGTCAGGCACTTTATTAAAGGAACACTGACATCTGGATTTAGCCTGATTATAGTTATTCACCGCCAGCTTGTAAATCCTCGCTGAGCGAGGGAGAAACAGCGGATGTAAATGTGCGTCCCTTGTTCTCTCCCATTCACTTGAATGGAAGAGAACAAATGATCCAGCGATGCATATGGGCAGTGCAGATAAGGATCTCCTCTGCAAACATACCATCGCTGGATTGAGCATCACTGGATCGCAGGCTCGGGTGCTGCATCGACTGTGTAAATGCACCATTAGCTAGTGCAACTTGGAATGGTTATGTTGTTTCTGGTATGTGAATAACCTCCCAGCAGCCCCTGTTACATGATAGCAGTGCCAATCTGAGGGACCAACTTCATGCACAAAACTAGTACTATACAAGGCAGTACAGCACTCTCAAATCACATCCGATTATGAATACAATTGCCAGTAGTGTTGAGCTAATTGAATTGCACTTGTTTGATTTCTGCACTTTTTTTTATCAAACATTTCTCGTTTTGTGCGGTGCTGGCAATTTTGAACACTTTGTGAGGTCCAATTTGAATGTTTAAATTAAACCGCATTGTGAATATACGCGATACTGCGGCTGAAATCGCTAATATTCGCTATTTTAGCGGCCGCATTGTGTTTATTCACAATGCGGTTCAATACTGACCTGTACAAAAATGGCTCTCGGCACAGGACAACTTCCATGGAAACCCATGGAAACAGTTACATAGGTTTTTATGGAATACCAGCAGGATTGAAGCAGAATTTTTAAAATAAGTATATGGAGAATATACCTATTTTAAAAAGTTCTCTTCAATTAGTGGCACTTGCCCATGTGATCCAACCCCTTTAATGACATTATATTAGTGATGGCAGAAGACATTGGTCCTTGATGGGACACCAAAAAAACAGTCTTTTCCAAAACAGATAATAACAGAGGAAATAAACTGAATCAGTCCATCCAAGCTATGGCACTTAGTTTATCTATCCAATGGGCCCTAAAGACAATTTTAGGCTGCCTTCACACTTTGTGGATTTGCAGCGGAGTTTCTGTGGCGCCCTGGACAAGCCAGGTCGTCACAGGTACTGCAACAACACACCCCACACCCCGAGATAGGCACACCAGTCACACACAAATCCTTGTTGCCTTCCTCCAGGGGCTGATGTCCACACCAGGTGGGGTGGAGCCAGGCGGTTGGCCCCACCCACTGAGGAGTTCACAGTCCTGGAGGCGGGAAAGGAAGTGAGTTCAGTTAGGGAGACTGAAGGAGAGGAGTGAAGTAGTGGTAGAGGAGCAGACTGACCGTGTCCGGGTACGTGACCCGGGCACCAAGAGCAAGGTTGGCAGACGGTGGTGGCCGTCTGCAGGAGAGGCCGATTGATGCGGAACCGTAGGACCGGGGACGGGCGGTGGCCCGCCGGTACCGAACCGGGTAGCGAAGAGAGGCCAGCACAATTGGCAGGGCTTACAGACCCCGACCAGGCTTGGAGTCGCCGTTAAACCGGTCAAATCCGTTAGCGACCGGAACCTCCGGGGTTTCCTAGCAGCAAAGACCTGACTGAAGGCAACCGTCCAAACCGAGAAAGGGAAATACAGCTACCGCCACAGCTAGAATTCCCAGGGCCAGAGCCTGCGGGCAAAAGGGGCTCCTCCGGCACCTATCCAAGGTGGGGAGCGGGTTACCGGTGGGAAGCCATCAGGACCGAAGATACACAACAGGTGCAGGGAAAGGCAGCCACCACCAACCTTCCGGGGGTAACCACAGCAGCCGGCTGCGGGACCCGTCCATCCAGCCATTTGTTTTACCGGAGACTCTGTATCCATTCTTGGCTGAGTGAGTACCACCGTGCCATCCGGCACCGCGCCGCGCTGTCCCTGCAACCCTGCACCCCACCAACCCTGCCTCCCCGACACCTCACCGGGCCCCGGGACCACCAACCCCCCTACCCACGGAGGTGAGAGAACCATCTCGGCTGCTCCCAGTCATCGCTTTCGGGATCCCCGTCCAGAGCAGCGGTGGTGTCCCAACCTCACCACAAACCGTGGGTGGCGTCACGGACCAACTCCCCAAACCCAAACTACCCCCTTTCACTAACGGGCGAGGAGCGCCGCTCTAGTCCCCGGATCCGGCCCACCGCTCGAGCCACCGAGCAGCAGCAGCAGCGCCGGACCCGAGCGTGGTGAGCGCAGCGCCCTCCCCGCCCGCGACATTTCCATGCAGATCATCAGCGTTGAAATTTCATGGCATTTACAGAAGCCAACAGTGGCAATGGTTTTTATCCAAAACACATTCTCACTTCGTGGAAAAATTCAGAATCTGACATGAGGTGTGAAATTGGCTTTAGCAGCATGTCAATATGTGCAGAATATCCGATATGCGAAATTCATTGCAGTCAATGGACGGGTGAATTCCGCAGCAAATTCCTTATCTAAATCCGCCTGGATGCAGATGCAACATTTGACACTGCAGTTTTGCTGCAGACTGTTTGCAGCAGACAGCCCACAGCGAACTTGCCAAGTGTGAAGGTAGCTTTAAAATGTGGCACTGATAGTATCTTGTTGCTATTTTGCATGTTCATTTTGTGTTTGTTAAAGTTTTTACAGCAAATAATATAAAATCTGGTTATTCTGGAAACTATTCTGTTTTATGTCATAAATTGGCACATGTGTAGATTTTTACTAAAAGCATACCTCCCAACCGTCCCGGATACAGCGGGACAGTCCCTCTGCTGAGCCTTTGATCCCGGGTCCCGCCCGTGAGGCTGTTTATCCCGGGCTCCACCCACCCACTGTAGCCCCGCCTCGCTGTTTCTCCCTTCTATTCATTACAGAGCCGACCGCGCACCTACTCCTGTGACTGCTGCTGAGGTATGAATCACCCCCTGCAGCAGAGCGATCCCCCTGCAGCAGAGCGACCCCCCCCTGCAGCAGAGCGACCCCCCCCTCCCCCAGAGCCGACCCCCCCAGTCCTGGAGCCTGCGTTTCTCTGCAGCTGTTCTCTGACTCCCCGTGTGTGGCTTCTCACTGCTGCAGATACACGGGGAGTCAGGACGCTGAGGAGACCGTGCAATCAGCTCTTCTCTCTCCTGCAGATAGCACTGGCCAGTAATAACCTATGCAGAGTGACATCTGCAGGCTTCTATTAGCTTACCGATCAGTGGTCTCCTGCCTGTAGAGCTGCTGGGTCCTAGCTTCCCAACAACTTCAGCTCTGCTTTATCCTGGCTGCCCTACCAGTTAAAGGGAACATGTCAGCAGAAATTTCACAATAAAAGTAATAGATTCCCCTCTGCAGCTCCTGGGCTGCTTCTAGAAAGGTTCCTGTTGCTATTGTGCCCCCTTTGAGACCTACAAAAATACTTTATGAAGTCTTACCTTTTTGTATGCAAATGTGTTTTTATGGTCACGGGGGCGGGCTGTCTGGCGTCCGTTATTCCCCCTCCTGCCGCTTTACGCAGTCCCCCATTGCTCATTTACATACACAAGAACGCCTTCCTCATGTAACTGTCCTCCCGAAGATTTGCGCATGTGAACGCTTTTTCAGGTGATTGCGCAGGCACGAGATTATGGGCGGCGCTGTGATTGTCATCAACAGCGTTAACCAAGTACCCGCCCATAATCTCGTGCCCGCACTTTTCCCTCTGACTCCACCGTTATGCGCAAGTGCTGGCCATATGAACCATGTTACCTATTACCGCTTGCACGAGATTATGGGCGGGTACTTGGATGACTTTGCTGATGACAATCACAGCGCCGCCCATAATCTCGCGCCCACGGTAATAGGTAACATGGTTCATATGGACAGTGCTTGCGCATAACGGTGGAGGCAGAGTGAGAAGCGCGGGCACGAGATTATGGGCGGGTACTTGGATGACGCTGCTGATGACAATCACAGCGCCGCCCATAATCTCGCGCCTGCGCAATCACCTCAAAAGCGTTCACACTTTGCACAGTGCTCAGTCCCGCGAGAGTGGCACTGGGCATGCACAAAACTTCAGGAGGACAGTTACATGAGGAAGGCGTCCTCATGTATGGAAATGAGCAATGGGGGACGGCGTACAGCGGCAGGAGGGGGAATAACGGACGCCAGGCAGCCCGCCCCCGTGACCATAAAAACAGATTTGCATACAAAAAGGTAAGACTTCATAAAGTATTTTTTTAGGTCTCAAAGTGGGCACAATAACAACAGGAACCTTTCCAGAATGCAGCCCAGGAGCTGCAGAGGGGAATCTTTTATTTTTTTTGCTAAATTTCTGGTGACAGTTTCCCTTTAAAGGGAACCTATCAGGTGCAATCTGCACTCAGAGCCAGGAGCAGTTCTGGGTGTATATTGCTAATCCCTCCCTAACTGTCCCTGTATACACTAGCATAGATAAAGGCATCTATAGAAAAAGTATTTTTAAAGAGCTTATATCTTATGCTAATTAGCGCGGGGACTAGTCCCAAGGGCGTTACTTCACTTGGCTAGTCGGCTCACATAGCGTATTAGTACTCACACAGGGGCGTAATAACATGCTAACATGCTATGCGAGCCGACTTACCAAGTGAAGTAACGCCCTTCGGACTAGTCCCCGCGCTCATTAGCATAAGATATAAGATCTTTAAAAATATTTGTTCTTGATCTCTTTATCTATGCTAGTGTATACAGGGACGGTTAGGCAGGGATTAGCAATATGTGCCCAGAACTGCTCCTGGCTCTGAGTGCATATTGCACCTGACAGGTTCACTTTAAAGGGAACCTGTCACCAGATTTGGGGCCTATAAGCTGCGGCCACCACCAGCGGGATCTTATGTACACATTCTAACATGCTGCATACCTCCCAACCGTCCCGGATACAGCGGGACTTTCACGCTTTACGTTGTTTGTCCCGTTGCCACGGGCGGGACGGCCGGCTCCCGGGCTCCGCCCACCCACTCTCTCTCCGCCTCCCTGCTTTTCCCTCCTACCATCCTAGTAGACGTGGCATAGAGAGGAGCGCTGCCTGTGCTGCTGCTGGTACAGTAAACTAATCTCCCCAGCGCTGATTTCCCTCCCTCCCCCCTCACCCCCGGCCGGAGCCTGTCTGTGCGGTCGGCCGGCCGCCTGTCTGTGCGGTCGGCCGGCCGCCTGTCTGTGCGGTCGGCCGGCCGCCTGTCTGTGCGGTCGGCCGGCCGCCTGTCTGTGCGGTCGGCCGGCCGCCTGTCTGTGCGGTCGGCCCGCCACCTGTCTGTGCGGGCGCCCCCCTGCCGCCTGTCTGTGCGGGCGCCACCCGCCGCCTGTCTGTGCGGGCGCCCCCCGCCGCCTGTCTGTGCGGGCGCCCCCCTGCCGCCTGTCTGTGCGGGCGCCCCCCTGCCGCCTGTCTGTGCGGGCGCCCCCCTGCCGCCTGTCTGTGCGGGCGCCCCCCTGCCGCCTGTCTGTGCGGGCGCCCCCCTGCCGCCTGTCTGTGCGGGCGCCCCCCGCCGCCTGTCTGTGCGGGCGGCCCGCCGCCTCATTGTGCGGGCAGCCGGCCGCCTCTCTGTGCGGGCGGCTGGCCGCCTCTCTGTGCGGGCGGCCCGCTGCCTGTCTGTGAAGGCGGCCGGCCGCCTGTCTGTGAAGGCGACCGGCCGCCTCACTGTGCGGGCGACCGGCCGCCTCACTGTGGCTGCCTGCGTGTCCGTGCTGGAGGCCCGCCGGCTGCCTGCGTGTCCGTGCTGGAGGCCCGCCGGCTGCCTGCGTGTCCGTGCTGGAGGCCCGCCGGCTGCCTGCGTGTCCGTGCTGGAGGCCCGCCGGCTGCCTGCGTGTCCGTGCTGGAGGCCCGCCGGCTGCCTGCGTGTTTGTGCTGAATGGGTGTGGATAGGGAGTGGATATGGGCGTGACTGTGAAATGGGTGTGGTTAGGGGGCGTGGCCTAAAAATTTGCCGCGGCCCGCAGCGCACTGAACCCTGATTGTGGGCACAGGCAGCTGCGTTCTCCTGCGGAGGAGACGTGCAGCCCCGCAGGTCAGGACCCGCTGCCTCCAGGACACAGCGAGTCCTGATCGTGGGCACAGGCAGCTGCATTCTCCTGTGGAGGAGACGTGCAGCCCCGCAGATCAGGACCCGCTGCCTCCAGGACACAGCGAGTCCTGATCGTGGGCAAAGGCAGCTGTGGTCTCCTGCGGAGGAGACGTGCAGCCCCGCAGATCAGGATGCGCTGCCTCCAGGACACAGTGAGTCCTGATCATGGGCACAGGCAGCTGTGGTCTCCTGCGGAGGAGACGTGCAGCCCCGCAGATCAGGACGCGCTGCCTCCAGGACACAGTGAGTCCTGATCATGGGCACAGGCAGCTGTGGTCTCCTGCGGAGGAGACGTGCAGCCCCGCAGATCAGGACCCGCTGCCTCCAGGACACAGTGAGTCTTGATCGTGGGCACAGGCATACGCACGTATACGGTACATATTTGAAGACATTCCCTAAAATACATATAAACAGACAAATCTATACACAGTCATCTGCACTGACATACATAGATATATACATCATACAGTTAGGTCCAGAAATATTTGGACAGTGACAATTTTCGCGAGTTGGGCTCTGCATGCCACCACATTGGATTTGAAATGAAACCTCTACAACAGAATTCAAGTGCAGATTGTAATGTTTAATTTGAAGGTTTGAACAAAAATATCTGATAGAAATTGTAGGAATTGTACACATTTCTTTACAAACACTCCACATTTTAGGAGGTCAAAAGTAATTGGACAAATAAACCAAACCCAAACAAAATATTTTTATTTTCAATATTTTGTTGCGAATCCTTTGGAGGCAATCACTGCCTTAAGTCTGGAACCCATGGACATCACCAAACGCTGGGTTTCCTCCTTCTTAATGCTTTGCCAGGCCTTTACAGCCGCAGCCTTCAGGTCTTGCTTGTTTGTGGGTCTTTCCGTCTTAAGTCTGGATTTGAGCAAGTGAAATGCATGCTAAATTGGGTTAAGATCTGGTGATTGACTTGGCCATTGCAGAATGTTCCACTTTTTTGCACTCAGGAACTCCTGGGTAGCTTTGGCTGTATGCTTGGGGTCATTGTCCATCTGTACTATGCAGCGCTGTCCGATCAACTTTGCGGCATTTGGCTGAATCTGGGCTGAAAGTATATCCCGGTACACTTCAGAATTCATCCGGCTACTCTTGTCTGCTGTTATGTCATCAATAAACACAAGTGACCCAGTGCCATTGAAAGCCATGCATGCCCATGCCATCACGTTGCCTCCACCATGTTTTACAGAGGATGTGGTGTGCCTTGGATCATGTGCCATTCCCTTTCTTCTCCAAACTTTTTTCTTCCCATCATTCTGGTACAGGTTGATCTTTGTCTCATCTGTCCATAGAATACTTTTCCAGAACTGAGCTGGCTTCATGAGGTGTTTTTCAGCAAATTTAACTCTGGCCTGTCTATTTTTGGAATTGATGAATGGTTTGCATCTAGATGTGAACCCTTTGTATTTACTTTCATGGAGTCTTCTCTTTACTGTTGACTTAGAGACAGATACACCTACTTCACTGAGAGTGTTCTGGACTTCAGTTGATGTTGTGAACGGGTTCTTCTTCACCAAAGAAAGTATGCGGCGATCATCCACCACTGTTGTCATCCGTGGACGCCCAGGCCTTTTTGAGTTCCCAAGCTCACCAGTCAATTCCTTTTTTCTCAGAATGTACCCGACTGTTGATTTTGCTACTCCAAGCATGTCTGCTATCTCTCTGATGGATTTTTTCTTTTTTTTCAGCCTCAGGATGTTCTGCTTCACCTCAATTGAGAGTTCCTTAGACCGCATGTTGTCTGGTCACAGCAACAGCTTCCAAATGCAAAACCACACACCTGTAATCAACCCCAGACCTTTTAACTACTTCATTGATTAAAGGTTAACGAGGGAGACACCTTCAGAGTTAATTGCAGCCCTTAGAGTCCCTTGTCCAATTACTTCTGGTCCCTTTAAAAAGAGAAGGCTATGCATTACAGAGCTATGATTCCTAAACCCTTTCTCCAATTTGGATGTGAAAACTCTCATATTGCAGCTGGGAGTGTGCACTTTCAGCCCATATTATATATATAATTGTATTTCTGAACATGTTTTTGTAAACAGCTAAAATAACAAAACTTGTGTCACTGTCCAAATATTTCTGGACCTAACTGTACATATACACACATTGGAGGTAATAATATGGGGAAGCCGGCAGCAGCCGCACTCACTTACCCCGCTTGTCTCTATCCAGCTCCTCCTCGGCATGTGATCACTTGGCAACACTTTAACACACCTAGCCACGCACAGTGCACACTGACACCGCTGTGTATGTATCACAACGGAGGATGGGGGTTTTATATACTATAATATATATATATATATATATATATATATACACACACACACACACACACACACACACACACACAGTATATATACAGTATATACAGCACAGGAGGGGCTGGGGGCTACAGTATATACAGCACAGGAGGGGCTGGGGGCTACAGTATATACAGCACAGGAGGGGCTGGGGGCTACAGTATATACAGCACAGGAGGGGCTGGGGGCTACAGTATATACAGCACAGGAGGGGCTGGGGGCTACAGTATATACAGCAGAGGAGGGGCTGGGGGCTACAGTATATACAGCACAGGAGGGGCTGGGGGCTACAGTATATACATCACAGGAGGGGCTGGGGGCTACAGTATATACAGCACAGGAGGGGCTGGGGGCTACAGTATATACAGCACAGGAGGGTCTTGGGGCATAGACAGTACTTGAGGGGGCATACATATTAGGCCTGTTTCAGATGTCAGTGATTCTGGTATGTATGTGCTACTTTTTATACGTACCAGAATCACTGACCTATGCAGACCCATTATAATCAATGGGTCTGCACACACATCAGTGATTTTTCACTGACCGTGTCTCCGTGCGGCGTACATGCGTATCCGTGATTGCCGCACAGAAACATGTCTGTTTTTTTCTGGCATCATTGATGTCCCACGGACCTATGGTGTGATCCGTGAAACACGTACCAGAAAAACACGGACATTTAAAATAAAAATCTTTTTCAACTCACCTTCTCCAGCGATGCTGAGTTTGGCAGCTGCTCTCTGCTTCTTCCTGGCTGGTTCATTATGGCATGCATATTCATTTATGCAGGCAGAGCCGACCCGGAAGCAGCTGCAGAGGTGAGGGAGCGGTGGCTGGATGCTGAATCGCGGGACTCTTCAGCACCACAGAGAGCAGGAGCGGGGGCAGGTGAGTATATGTCCATGTGCAATCACGGAGTACGGATCACGTATCATGGATTGCACATGGACAACCACTGTGTGCCGTGAATCACGGAGTATGAAGGGACATATGCGTGTTTAACACATCAGTGAAGAAAGTCTGTGTTTTTCACTGAGGGGCATACACGTTACTAAGGGGTATACACATTACTGGGGGAAATACACTTTACTGTGGGGCATACAAATTACTGGTAGCATAGATATTACTAAGGGGCATATAGCTCTGGTGTTGGGGCTTATACAGCTCTGGGGGCACATACAGCTCCGATGGGGGGGCTGGGGGCATACAAATCTGGTGTTGGGGCTGGGGGGCACACAGATCTGCTGAGGGGGGGGGTTGCTGGAGGCATATAGCTCTGGTGAGGAGAGGGCTGCTGGGGCATACATATCTGGTGAGGGGGGGCTGGGATACATATCTGGTGGGAGGGGGCTGGAGGCATACAGAGCTGGGGGGTGCTGGGGAGCATATAGATCTGGTGGGGTGGCTGGGGGGTATACAAATCTGGTGTGGGGGCTGGGGGACATACAAATTGGTGAGGGGGGTGGCTGGAGGCATATAGCTCTGGTGAGGAGAGGGCTGCTGGGACATACATATCTGGTGGGAGGGGGCTGGAGGCATACAGAGCTGGGGTGTGCTGGGGGGCATATAGATCTGGTGGGGGGGTATACAAATTTGGTGAGGCGGCCATACAGATGTGGTGAGGGGGGTGACTGGAGGCATATAGCTCTGGTGAGGAGGTGGCTGGGGCATACAGATCTGGGTAGGTGGGGGGGTCACATACAGCGTTCCTTGGTGTTGCAGCTCCTCTTCCTGCAGTCTCTTTATCTGTGGACAGAGCTCAGCATGTTGCTCGTTAGCTCCGCCCACAGATGCACTTCCGTACACAAACAGCCCAGCAGTGAGCAGTGAGTGCACGCTGAGCTGCAGATTTAAAGTGCCGGCAGCCAGAGTGCTGCTGCCGCCCACCCATAACAGCGGCAGCACAGAGCCAGAGCAGTGAAGCAGCGCTCGGCTCTGCTCTGCTAATGTGCATTAGGAGGGGGAGAAAGTCAGACAGGAAGAGAGCGGGTGGGCGGAGCCACGGGCGGGACAAAAAGCCTCATGATCGTGACACCAGGGCATCCACTGAAATCCGGTACAGTCCCGCTGTATCCGGGACGGTTGGGAGGTATGGTACTGTATTATGCTCACCTTACCTTCCGTTCCACCACCGGCCTCATGGTTCTTGTAGTTCCCAGGTACATCGCGGCGAACTACAAGTACCATGAGGCCGGCAGTGGAACGGAAGGTAAGGTGAGCATATAATATCTGTACCTTCCGTTTCATCGCCGGCCTCCTGGGTCCTGTAGTGCGCCGCTCTATCCAGGCATCGGCATCCATAGCAACGAAGCAGGAACTTCCTGGTTCCTGTCACCACTTGTCAAAGGCAGCGTGCTGGCCAATCAGAGGCAAGCGGCTCTGCCTTTGACGTCAGCGCTCTGGCATGAAGTTCCGCCCTCGTTGTTATGGTCACCTGATACACGGCCCGCACCGGAGAACAGCAAGTCCCTGGAGACCGGCGATGGACCGGAAGGTAAGGTGAGCATATAATATGTGCGTGTGCATGTGTGTTTGTGTGTGTTTGTGTGAGTTTGTGTGAGTTTGTACATGTTTGTGTGCGTTTGTACATGTGTGGAATGATAGAATAGGTGACCAGGATGAGACATTTAACACATTGTGGAACGAATCGTCAGCATTGCAATGATTTCCTATGGGAAAGCTTGCACTGCTGAACGAGTACCTTGATTAACAAGCACAGTCCCAGAACGGATTGTTCTCGTTAAGCAAGGTTCCACTGTATGGCCCATATTACATATAGAATATGTTACATCCTGTCCTGTAGGTCCATGTGTGATCAGTGCAGGGCATTGTATATTTGTGTACATGGTATACCACATCCAGTGTACAGAGTAGTGTGATATACTGGGTACACACATCAGATGGTATATAATAATGTGTATATTGTATAACATCTGGTGTCTGTATCACAGTATATTGTGTAACAGTCATGTATTCTCCTGTACACTGTACAGGAGCGTACCTTTGGGGAACATGCGTCATATTTGCCCCTGCACAGTAATCAGGGGGGCACCATTAAAAAGTGTGAGGCAGCAGTATGGTGGGAGAATATTGTAAGTGGAGAGTATTGGTGGAGAAAAGTGTGAGGGGCATAATATAGAGACTGGGTAGTGTGGGGGGGGGATAAACAGTATAGAGAAGGGGCAGCATGGTGGTCAGTGTGAGGGCACATTATGGAGGGCACAGTATGCTGAGGAGGGGGAATGTGAGACAGAGGTGCGGTATAGTGACTGTATAGTGAAGGAGGTAGACAGTATAGAGAAGTAGCAGCATGGTGGCCAGTGTGAGGGCACAGTATGGATGGCACAGTATGCTGAGCTGGGGGAATGTGAGACTGAGGTGCAGCAGTGTAGAGAAGGGGCAGTATGGTGGCCAGTGTGAGGGCACATTATGGAGGGCACAGTAGGCTGAGGAGGGGGAATGTGAGACAGAGGTGCGGTATAGTGACTGTATAGTGAAGGAGGTATACAGTATAGAGAAGGGGCAGCGTGGGGGCCAGTGTGAGGGCACATTATGGAGGGCACATTAGGCTGAGGAGGGGGAATGTGAGACAGAGGTGCGGTATAGTGACTGTATAGTGAAGGAGGTAGACAGTATAGAGAAGGGGCAGCGTGGTGGCCAGTGTGAGGGCACAGTATGGAGGGCACAGTATGTTGAGGAGGGGGAATGTGAGACTGAGGTGCAGTATAGTGATTTTGGTACTGAGGGTGAGGGCAGTATAGAGAGGGGGTAGCATGGGGAACAGTGTGAGGGTACAGCTCAGGAGGGGGAGTGTGAGGAGGGGGCACAGTATAGACATTTGGAAGTATAGTGGGTACACAATGTAGAGGACTGTGTGAAGAAGGGGCCCAGAACTGAAAGAAGAGGCCATCTACCATAAGAATGACATTGTGTGGGTCATTTTGTGCAGGGAGCACAGTGAGGGGCAATTATTTATTCAGACGCACAGCGTAGGTCATATATTTATATTTAGGAGCATTATAATCATTCTGCTATTTATTTTAAGGGCATAATGTGGAGATGTGCTGCAGAAGACCCGGGAGGTCTGCAGAGAGGAGCTGTGGATGTGAAAAGTCATCATGACGTCTGGACAAGATGGATAAGAAAGAACTCCGATTAGACAAGATGTCATCTACAAGGTACTTGGATGTAACTGTATGTTTCTCATACTCAATGCTTCTCATCAGGACTGTGGTTCCTGTATGGTCCAAAGTCTGACAAATACTGATAACAACTCCCGGCATTTTCTTACAATTGTTAAGGACATACTGGGAGTTGTTAATTCATGTGATACAAATGTATATGGGGATGTGACATTACAATATATTGTTGTAGTAAATTTGGTACTGTAGTCATGTATTGGTGGTTCTGGTGATATATTCGTTTACTGATGAAGGTGCTAGTGATGTATTTTGGTATTGCTTTTGGTTCTGGTGCTGTACACCGTGTGCAGAATTATTAGGCAAGTTGTATTTTAGAGGATTTTTTTTATTATTGATCAATAACTATGTTCTCAATCAACCCAAAAGACTCATAAATATCCAAGCAATATTTTTGGCAGTTGGTGTGTTTTTTTTTTAGATTTGGCTATCTTAGGAGGATATCTGTTTGTGCAGGTAACTATTACTATGCAGAATTATTATGCAACTTAATAAAAACCAAATATATTCCCATCTCACTTGTTTATTTTCACCAGGTAAACCAATATAACTGCACAAAATTTAGAAATAAACATTTCTGACATGCAAAAACAAAAATGAGTGCCCAATATAGCCCTCTTTCTTTATGATGACACTCAGCAGCCGTCCATCCATAGATTCTGTCATTGCTTCATCTGTTTACGATCAACATTGCGTGCAGCAGCCATCACAGCCTCCAGACACTATTCCGAGAGGTGGACTGTTTTCCCTCCCTGTAGATCTCACATTTTATGAGGGACCACAGGTTCTCTATGGGGTTCAGATCAGGTGAACAAGGGGGCCATGTCATTATTTTTTCATCTTTTAGACCTTTACTGGCCAGCCACGCTGTGGAGTATTTGGATGCATGTGATGGGTCTGAGTCGGAGTGGAGCTCTCTGCCCTTTACTGATCTAGCCTCTGGCCCATCCATCTGGCCCATCAAGAGTCACTCTCATTTCATCAGTCCATAAAACCTTTCAAAAATCAGTCTTAAGATATTTCTTGGCCCAGACTTGACATTTTATCTTATGTTTCTTGTTCAAAGGTGGTGGTTTTTCAGCCTTCCTTACCTTGGCCATGTCCCTGAGTATGGCACACCTTGTGCTTTTTGATACTCCAGTAACGTTGCAGCTCTGAAATATGGCCAAACTGGAGGCAAATGGCATCTTGGCAGCTTCACGCTTGATTTTCCTCAATTCATGGGTAGTTATTTTGCGCCTTTTTTGCCCAACACGCTTCTTGCGACCCTGTTGGCTATTTGCCATGAAACTCTTGATTGTTCGGTGATCACGCTTCAAAAGTTTGGCAATTTCAAGACTGCTGCATCCCTCTGCAAGACATCTCACAATTTTAGACTTTTCAGAGCACGTCAAATCTCTCTTCTGACCCATTTTGCCAAAGGAAAGGAAGTTGCCTAATAATTAAGCACACCTTATATAGGCTGTTGATGTCATTACACCACACCCCTCCTCATTACAGAGATGCACATCACCTGATTTACTTAATTGGTAGTTGGCTCTCAAGCCTATACCGCTTGGAGTAGGACAACATGTATAAAAAGTATCATGTGAGCAAAATACTCATTTGCCTAATAAATCTGCACACAGTGTATTTATGTACATTTTACTGATTCTGATCCTGTACACATGTAGCAAGCCATAATTTGTAAAATTACATGACCGCAAGGGTTTCTACATTATGTTAGTAGCATTAAATGGGTTGTCCAGGTTTGTGATGAAAGTTTCTATGTGACTGCATACTTCTGAATCCTCAGTGTGCACACTGCACACTGTCAGGAGTCTCCGATGCCAGCAGTGAGAACTTGAGGGCATGTAACTATTGAGTGAGGCTGCACACGTCTAATTTGAATGTGAGCGGAAGTAAGGAAGTCGCATACTTGCAGTCCCATGACTACTTGCTCATGGAACGGGAAAATCATGACAGTGTGCAGTCCACAAGCTGTGAGAATTCAGAAGTCTGCAGTCATATAGGATAACTACAAATTTTCCTTGTCGACCTGGACAATCCCTTTAATAATAAAAGTAAGCCCCGTCGCATGCCCAATCCAACAACCTGTAATATACTCAATGTAAGGATTCAGCTCTGCTTGCTAACTCCAGAAGTGGTCACATGACCACTTGTAGGTCATTTTAATACTTTGAGTCACAATAAGCTTCTCTTCCTGCTTCTTTTTATGGGCTGTAGTATTTCACTGAACATTGAGAGAGTTAGGAAGAGCAGCTCATCGGCACGTGGCAAGTGTGAAAATGGCGTATGAGCGGTCACATGACAACTACTCAAACCGCATAAGCCGTGTATAGAAGGGGGCGCCAAACTTAACTCCTACTCCATGGACAGGAAAACCTAGATCCACCTCTGATACTGTGTATGGCATACCATGTACAGACCTCAGCTGCTATGTACTACTCCGGAGATAATACAGTCATGGCCAAAAGTTTTGAGAATGCTACAAATATTAATTTTTACAAAGTCTACTGCTTAAGTTTTTCTAATGGCAATTTGCATATACTCCAGAATGTCATAAAGAGGGATCAGCTTAACAGCAATTACTTGCAAAGTCAATATTGGCTAAGAAAATGAACTTTAACCCCCAAAACACATTTTAACATCATTGCATTCCTGCCTTAAAAGGAGCAGCTAACATTGTTTTAGTGATTGTTCCATTAACACAGGTGTGGGTGTTGATGAGGACAGGGCTGGCGATCAATCAGTCATGATTAAGTAAGAATGACACCACTGGACACTTTAAAAGGAGGTTGGTGCTTGGTATCATTGTTTCTCTTCAGTTAACCATGGTTATCTCTAAAGAAACACGTGCAGCCATCATTGCTCTGCACAAAAATGGCCTAACAGGGAAGAGTATCGCAGCTACAAAGATTGCACCTCAGTCAACAATCTATCGCATCATCAAGAACTTCAAGGAGAGAGCTTCCATTGTTGCCAAAAAGGCTCCAGGGCGCCCAAGAAGGACCAGCAAACGCCAGGACCGTATCTTAAAACTGTTTCAGCTGCGGGATCGGACTACCAGCAGTGCCAAGCTAGCTCAGCAATGGCAGCAGGCTGGTGTGAGTGCTTCTGCACGCACTGTGAGGCGGAGACTGCTTGAGCAAGGCCTGATTTCAAGGAGGCCAGCAAAGAAGCCACTTCTCTCCAGAAAAAGCATCAGGGACCGACTGATATTCTGCAAAAGGTACAGGGAGTGGACTGCTGAGGACTGGGGTAGTCTTGTCTCATGCCAACTGTTAAGCATCCTGAAACGATTCATGTGTGGGGTTGTTTCTCAGCCAAGGGAATCGGCTCACTCTCAGTCTTGCCTAAAAACACAGCCATGAATAAAGAATGGTACCAGAATGTCCTCCAAGAGCAACTTCTCCCAACTGTCAAAGAGCAGTTTGCCGCCCAAAAATGCCTTTTCCAGCATGATGGAGCACCTTGCCATAAAGCAAAGGTGATCACTAAATGGCTCATGGAACAAAACATAGAGATTTTGGGGCCATGGCCTGGAAACTCCCCAGATCTTAATCCCATTGAGAACTTGTGGGCAATCATCAAGAGACGGGTGGACAAACAAAAACCAACAAATTCTGGCAAAATGCAAGCATTGCTTATGCAAGAATGGACAGCTATCAGTCAGGATTTGATCCAGAAGTTGATTGAGAGCATGCCAGGGAGAATTGCAGAGGTCCTGAAGAAGAAGGGTCAACACTGCAAATATTGACTTGCTGCATTAACTCATTCTGTCAATATAACCTTTTGGTACTCATAATATGATTGCAATTATATTTCTGTATGTGATGTAAACATCAGACAAACACAATTAAAAACCAGAGGGCAACAGATCATGTGAAAATTTAATTTTGGTGTCATTCTCAAAACTTTTGGCCATGACTGTACAATAGAGAGCACATTGTTATTTTTAGCAACCATTGCTACCAGTGAAAACTTTCCCTTTCTGTATTTTTACTATTCCTTGGCTGTCTTAACATTGGGATCAATAAAAAAATGTGAGTAACTTTACTTTCTGTGTATAAGTGACGGCTGTGAGTTATCCTGGACTGTGTCTGTATTGTAGTACTGTAAAACTGAATGTGGCAGAACAGGATAAGATACATGCTCAGTGAATTTATATCTAAATGCTACAGTTCGCGCTCTACTGTTATGGCTAAAAATGTTAACGTTATGGGGCACCCACCAGATTTTCTGCCCAGGGGCCCCCACCAACCTTAATCTGGCCCTGGTCGCACCAGTGACTTGTACAGAGGTAGAACTATATTTTTTTCATGAACACTTATACCTCTTTTAATACATCCCATTATTTTATTAGCCCTGGCAGCAGTTGTCTGACACTGTCCACTAAAGTGAAGTTTACCATCCACCCATACACCCAAGTCTTTTTCTGTGTCTGTTTTACCCAGTGTTCTACAATTAAGTACATAATCATAAATGTTATTTCCTCTACCCAAGTGCATGACCTTACATTTATCTACATTAAACTTCAATTGCCACTTCTCAGCCCAATCCTCCAATTTACATAAATCTCCCTGTAATATAAAATTATCCTCCTCTGTATTGATTACCCTGCAGAGTTTAGTATCATCTGCAAATATTGAAATTCTACTCCGCATGCCCCCAACAAGGTCATTAATAAATATGTTAATAACATGCATCCTTTAATAATAAATATTAATAACATGCATCCTTTATGAGCCTTTGCATTAGGTCCGTTTTACCTTGGTTATTTTCTAAGTATAAGAAATCCCTCATTGCGCATGCGCTTCCTGTGGGCAGCGGTGCTGTCGGGTATCCATGGTGAGGCGTCCTCACGTGGTTTGTGGACGCGCTCCCTTAGTTACGGGGGCGTTTCCATCAACTGCAGGATGCCGGGCCAGGTGCTATGAGCTCACCGGCTTCCCATAGCTAGCGCTACACAGATGCCGCAACTAATGATCAGTTCTGTCATTGGACAGCTGATCCTTAAATAAAGTTTGCGCTCTGCCAGACTTTACCCCTTCTGAGAAAGACAGACGAAACGATCGTTAAGGGGGATCCTGTGGCTCCTATGTAAGATTCATATAATTCACTGTTCATGCTTATTTTTATTCATGTGGTCATCCTGATAATATGCTGATTTAATTCAATCTCTGTACTTATTTGATAGATTAATCATTACCCCACTGATAGAGGTCAGCTAATAGTGCATGTGCACGTGCACTTGAAGCACATGTTTAACAGGGGTTTGAAGCAACTGCTATGTTCATATAGGCTCTGTATACTGTCTGTGAGATCGAATAAAGTCAGGTGTTGATTATGTGAATACCCTCACAGCACTACATTAAAAAATCTGTTGCAGAGATTGGTAGTTCAACAAATTAATTTATTTGATATTATCACAACCTAGATTGAAAATTATTCAACCCCTCATTGTCTGATATGTGGACAATACTGGTCTCTTAAATTAATCATTTATGTATAGTTCTATATTTATGCACTTGCACTTTAATAAAATACTATAGATTTTTATCAAGACCATCCCACACAGTCATATCAGGGGTTGAATACCTTTTTTTTGTGAAGACCCTCACAAGAATATATTAAAAAATCTGTTGCAGAGATTGGTGGTTTATTATATTAATTTATTTGGTATTGTTACAACCTAGATAGAACATTATTCAACCCCTGATCTTCTGATATGTGGACAACTGTGATTTTCTAAATTAAATCATTTATTTATAGTTCTACATTTATGCACTTGCACTTTTTTCTTTAAAGGACATCCCACACAGACACATTAGGGGTTGAATACTTTTTTAGGAGACCAACTTTATGGATAATTTTTTGTGAATTGTTATTATAAATTTGTATGGATACATTATGTACCACTTAAAAAGAAAGCAGACACTTTGTTTGCCCAGGATATTTTTTATATCATTATCCATCTCTTTGAATTGGTTTTAACCCCTTAAGGACGAAGCCAGATTTGTACTTAATGCCCAGGCCATTTTTTGCAATTTTGACCAGTGTCACTTTATAAGGTTATAACTCTGGAACGCTTCAATGGATCCCGGTGATTCTGAGATTGTTTTTTCGTGACATATTGGGCTTCATGTTAGAGGTAAATTTAGGATGATATTTTTTTATTTTATTTGTGAAAAAATCTGAAATTTGACAAAAAAATTAAAAATTTTGCAAGTTTCAAACTTTTAATTTTTATGCCCATAAACCGGAGAGTTATGTCACACAAAATAGTTAATAAATAACATTTCCCACTTGTCTACTTTAGATCAGCGCAATTTTTGAAACAAAATTTTTTGGGGTTAGGAAGTTAGAAGGGTTCAAAGTTCATCAGCAATTTCCCATTTTTTCAACAAAATTTACAAAACCATTTTTTTAGGGACCACATCCCATTTGATGTGACTTTGAGAGGCCTGGGTGACAGAAAATACCCAAAAGTGACACCATTCTAAAACCTGCACCCCTCAAGGTACTCAAAACCACATTCAAGAAGTTTATTAACCCTTCAGGTGCTTCACAGGAACTAAAGTAATATGGAATGAAAAAAAATAAAAATTAACATTTTACCTAAAAATGTTACTTTAGCACTAATTTTCTTACTTTTTCAAGAGGTAACACCAAAAATTGGACCTCACACTTTGTTACCCACTTTCTTATGAGCGCGCCGATACCCCACATGTGGTCAGAAACCTTTGTTTGGGTAAATGGGAGAGCTTGGAATGAAAGGAGCAATATTTGAATTTTGGAAAGCAAAGTTGGCTGAAACAGATTGCGGGCACCATGTTGCTTTTACAGATCCCCTAAGGTACCTAAACAGCAGGAACCCCCCTCAAGTGACCCCATTTTGGAAACTAGACCCCTTAAGGCTTCTATCGAGGGGTATACTGAGCATTTTGGACCCACAGGTACTTCACAGATTTTGATAATGTTACTTTGTCATATTGAAAATTGTAATTTTTTTCTCAAAAATGTTGCTTTAGCATCAATTCTCTCACTTTTTCAAGAGGTAATTCCAAAAATTTGACCCAAATGTTTGTTACCCACTTTTTTATGAGCGCGGTGATACCTCACATGTGGTCTGAAACCTTTGTTTGGACAAATGGGAGGGCTTGGAACGAAAGGAGCCATATTGGAAACTAGGCCTCTCAAGGAATGTATCTAGATGTTTGGTGAGTACCCTGAACCCCCAGGTGCTTCACAGAAGTTTATAACGTTGAGCCATGAAAATAAAAAAATAAAATTTTACCACAAAATTGTTACTTCAACCAGGTAGCTTTTTTTTTCACAAGGGTAACAGGAAAAAAATCACCATGAAATGTATTGTGCAATTTCTCCTGAGTTTGGTGATATCTTATATGTGGTGGAAATCAACTGTTTGGGGACACGGCAGGTCTTGGAAGGGAAGGAGTGCAATTTGACTGAACATTTGGCTGGAATAATTAGTGGACGCTATGTCGCATTTGGAAAGCCCCTAAAGTGCCTAAACAGTGGAGGCCCCCCACAAGTGACCCCATTCTGGAATCAAGAAACCTCAAGGCTTTTATCTAGGTGTATATTGAGCATTTTGAATCCACGAATACTTCACAGAATTTGATAAGCTTAGGCTGCCATATTGAAAATTTTCATTTTTTTCACAAAAATGTTTCTTTAGCATCACATTTCTCACTTTTTCAAGAGGCAACAACAAAACGTGGACCCCACAGGTTGTTATCCAATTTCGTGTGAGCGCAGGGATACCCCATATGTGGCCAAAAACCTCTGTTTGGATATATGGGAGGGCTTGGAATGGAAGGAGCACCATTTGAATTTTGGAAAAGTTGAAATAAATTGCGCGCACCATGTCACATTAGCAGGGCCTCTTGGGTACCTATACATTAGAAACCCCCCACAAGTGACTCCATTTTGGAAACTGGACCCCTCAAGGATTTTATTCAGAAGTATAGTAAGCATTTTGAATCCACAGGTACTTCACAAAAATGTTGCTGTAGCAACAAATGTCTCTCTTTTAGGCTATGTGGCCATGATCCAGCGGCACGGCGTCCAGTACACAGTGTCAGCCTTCCTACAGAGATGTGAGTGTTGTCCACGGGAGAACGCAGCTGCCCATGCCCACGATTTGGGTTCAGGCTGCTGTGGAGCTCTATGCTACCTGCAGAGCACACTCATCTCCGCAGCATAAATTGACATGCTGAGGCTCGGGAAGCTGCGCCACAGGTCGGTTTATGCTGCGGAGAAAAGAAGCACAGTGGGCATGGGATTTCTAAAAATCCTTCCACTGTGCTTCTACTGCACAACGCAGCGTTATGGACGCAGGGAAAACACTCTGCGCCCATAACGCTGCAAACCCTGATTGTGGGCACACAGCCTAAAATGCTACAATGGATGAATGGATAGATGTCAAACATATATAACGTCCCACCCCCCTGCATATTCTAAGCTGGCGCCCTTTAGTGCCTTTCATGTGGCACTAAAGGGTGCCTAGCCTTGTATTTAGCCCAAAAAGAAAAAAAAATAATGAAAATAAATGACGTGGGGTCCCCCCTATTTTTGATAGCCAGCTAGGGTAAAGCAGACAGCTGTAGCCTGCAAACCACAGCTGACAGCTTCACCTTGGCTGGTGATCAATTTGGAGGGCTCCCCAAGCTGTTTTTTTTTTTTTTTAATTATTTATAAATAATTAAAAAAAACAAACAAACGTGGGGTCCCCCCAAATTAGATCACCAGCCAAGGTGAAGCTGACAGCTGGGGTCTGGTATTCTCAGGATGGGAAGAGCCATGGTTATTGGACTCTTCCCAGCCTAAAAATAGCAGGCCGCAGCCGCCCCAGAAGTGGCGCATCCATTAGATGCGCCAATTCTGGCGCTTCGCCCCAGCTCATCCCGCGCCCTGGTGCGTTGGCTAACGGGGTAATAAATGGGGTTGATACCAGATGTGTAATATCACCTGGCATCAAGCCCAGCAATTAGTTATGTCACGGCGTCTATCAGATACCCGACATAACTAATTGACAGTAATAAAAAAAAAATTGACAACAAAAAAAAATTTATTTGAAAAAACACTCCCCAAAACATTCCCTGATTGACCAATTTATTGAAAAAAAAAAAAAAAATCCGCTGTAATCCATTTGGACGTCCCACGTCGACTCTGGACCTTCTAGAATATGGGGGACACGTTCAGGGAACGTATCCCCCATTTTCTAGGAGGGCAGACCCTCCATTTCAGGAGAGTGGGTGCAAAGAATCTGCACCCACTCTCCCCGGGTCACAGCTGCAGACTCCGTGCAGCAGCAGCAGCAGCAGCAGCCAGCGTCCTGAACACAGGAAGCTGACAGCCGCGCTCTGCACATGTGACCGGCGTCTGCTGTGAAGGAGCCGGAGGAGGGGGCCGCGGGGGATCAGGGCTCCGACAGGTATGTATGACACCGGGGGGGATAGGGGGGGACCCGGCAGGGCCTGGGGAGCAGGTTTCTGTCGCATGTGTGATGGCACATGCGACAGAAACCATAGGAAAGGGGGAAATGCGGCCGGCGCGCTGCTGTGATCGCCGGTGCGCGCGGCCATCTTGGATTTTCGGGAGGGGGTTGGGGGTCGGGGGGGCACTTTGGGGATACCGAGGGGACCGGAGGGAACCGGGAAAAAGATTTATCTCCCATCTGGCATGTTTGATCATGCCAGATGGGAGATAAATAATTTTTTACCGGCGCGGTCATTTACTGTAACCTGATCATCGGTATACGGTGTATACCGGTCATCAGGTGAGCGGCGACCGGAAAAACCGGCCAGAATCATGATCTCCAGGGTCTCAGCTACCCCCGGCAGCTGAGACCCCGGAAATTTTCCGACTCTGGGGGGCGCTAGACCCTTTTTTCCGACCGCCGTTAAAAAGCGGCGGATCGGAAAAAGTACCCTAATATGCCGCCGTTAAAAGGCGTATCGGCGGTCGTAAAGGGGTTAATGATGTTTGTTTGTATGTTTAATGAGAAATAAAGAATTAATGGTTATGATTTTTGGGTCATTTGAATTTTTTGGAAGCTCTGTAAATTCAAGCATGAGTGCTCCGCTTGTGGTGGAGCACTTGCAGCAGCCAAGTGTCCTACTTCATCCGCAAAATTGCCAGCAAAACCATCCAACACACTGATAAAAGGACGCCAGTGAGTGTTTTTACGATGGGGCCATGGCTCGACCGGTACCCCAATAAAGAGGCAGTTGCTCAGCTGCGCTTTGGCTTTACTTTTTGTTTTCCTTCTTGGGGATTGAAATTGATTCCAAAGCCATGGTTTTTCGCCTCTCACCTGACAAAGTCTTGCTTTCATTGCCTAGGGGTTTTGGATCTGTCCGTAGTGTCAGATTGTGGTAAATGCAATTGATCGTGTGTGTAATTTTTGTTCGTTCCCGTTTGAATCTGCTCTTTTTGCGGTTTCCTTTAGCTTCCCCTTTTTCGATGCTTTACAAATTGGTGAGTTGTTGTTCTTGTCAAAGCACAGGGAAACACGTGTTGGGACCATAGGCGGATAATGAAGGCAATCTGGGCTACCGCCCGGGGCCCGAGGCTCCAGGGGGCCCTTGCTCAGATTGCCCTCATCTATTATCAGCGGTGGTCCATGAGCGATGTGATTCCTGCTGTGCAGTATCAGTTGCAGAGCGGGAGAAATCCCCTGTGGCCAGGCTAGAATGTACTTGCTGCTGTGAGGTGATCATGTGACCAGAAGAGGCGGTGCTTCCTCGTCCAGTGCAATCACTGATCGGTGTTTACTGTGGCTGGTGGAGGAAATGAAATAAGTGAGGATCTGCAGCGTGGATCAAGGTGCTTTGTATAGAGGATTATTAGGGTGGTAAATGTTAGGTGATGCCTGTTTTGTTTTATTTTTTGTGGAGGGGGGGTCCGAGGGGGGCGGGAACATTTAGGTTCTGCAAAGGAACCTGGTACAATGAACAGTGAATGGCCGCGGGGGGGTGGGGGTTGTTTTATTAAAAAAATCCTAGTGTGAAAGCAGCCTTAATCAGAGAGAGAGAGGTTTTTTTTTTGTTAAAAAATCCTAGTGTGAAAGCAGCCTTTCAGGCTGCTTTCACACTACGTTTTTTTTAACATGCGTCCTGAACGTTTTTTTAACGCAAAAATGGATCCAGTGCAAATGCGTTTTCATTTTAATGCATTTGCAATGGACTCGCGTCAACATGCGTTTGCGTGCGTTATTGTCAGGATCCAGCGACTTGCAGTTTTTTAACATTTTTCAAAAACGCTACTTGTAGCGTTTTTGAGCTGCGTCCAAATACTGCAAGTCGCTGGATCCTGACTAAACAGCACACAAACGCATGTGAACACTGGCATGCTGATGAACAGGATCCTGTTTGGCCAGAAATCAGCCTGGCATGATCACAGTCTCTCTCTTTCTCTATCTCCTCTCCTCTCTCCTCTCCTCTCCTTTCTTCTCCTCTCCTCTCTTCTCTCCCCTCTCCCCTCCCCTCTCCTCTCTCCCCTCCTCTCCTCTCCTCTCTCCTCTCCTTTCTTCTCCTCTCCTCTCTTCTCTCCTCTATCCTCTCCTCTCTTCTCCCCTCTTCTCCCCTCTTCTCCCCTCCCCTCTTCTCCCCTCCCCTCTTCTCCCCTCTCCTCCCCTCTTCTCCCCTCTTCTCCCCTCTCCTCTCTTCTCCCCTCTCCTCTCCTCTCTTCTCCCCTCTCCTCTCTTCTCCCCTCTCTTCTCTTTCTTCTCTCTCCTCTCTCCTCCTCTCTCCTTCTCTCTCCTCCTCTCTCCTCCTCTCTTCTCCCTCCTCTCTTCTCTCTTCTCCCTCCTCTCTTCTCCTCTTTTCTTCCTCCTCTCTCCTCTCCCCTCTCCCCCCTCTTCCCCCTCTTCCCCCTCTACTCTCTCCTCTTCTCCTCTCCTCTCTCCTCTTTTCTCTTCTCTCCTCTTTTCTCTTCTCTCCTCTTTTCTCTTCTCTCCTCTTTTCTCTTCTCTCCTCTTTTCTCTTCTCTCCTCTTTTCTCCTCTCTTCTCTCTCCTCTCCTCCCCTCTCTTCTCTCTTTTGCCCCCAGCTGCGTCTGAATTTCCAGTCTGTCACATTCAGTTCCCCTCACTCCCGATCACATGACTCCAATGCCCGCCCATAAACTTCAAGTGACAGGATCCTGTCAAATAACACATGCGTTTTTCTTTGCAAAAACAGGATCCGCTTTTGCAGCAAAAAACACGTTCATGAGGCATGTTAAAAAAACGTAGTGTGAAAGCAGCCTAATCAGAGAGAGAGTTTTTTTTGTCTTAAAAAAAGCCTAGTGTGATTAGGCTGCTTTCACACTACGTTTTTTTTAACATGCCTCATGAACGATTTTTTGCTGCAAAAGCGGATCCTGTTTTTGAAAAGAAAAACGCATGTGTTATTTTACAGGATTCTGTCACTTGAAGTTCATGGGCGGGCATTGGAGTCATGTGATCGGGAGTGAGGGGAACTGAACGTGATACACTGGAAATTCAGACACAGCTGGGGGCAAAAGAGAGAGGAGAGAGCTGAGAGGAGAGAGGAGAGGAGAGAGGAGAGGGAAGAGAGCAGAGAGGAGAGGGAAGAGAGGAGAAGAGAGAAGAATGGAGAATAGACGAGGAGAGTGCAGAGAGGAAGAGAGAGCAGAGAGGAAGAGAGAGCAGAGAGGAAGAAAGAGGAGAGAGCAGAGAGGAAGAGAGAGGAGAGAGGAAAAGAGAGTGAGAGAGAAAAGAGGAGAAAGGGAGAGAGGAGAGGGGGGAGAGAAGAGAGAAGAGAGGAGAGATAGGAGAGACTGATCACGCCAGGCTTGTTTCTGGCCAAACAGGATCCTGTTTATCAGCATGCCAGCGTTCACATGCGTTTGAGCACTGTTTAGTATTTGGACACTTTTTAGGTTATAGCTTTGGCAACTATTTTTCAGAAATGATCTGTTTCAGGTGTATGTTGATGGACCCGTCACATGACCTGTGTAGGGATGGGGGGGCCCATAGAGCCTGAACAGCCTGGGGCTCTGGTTACCCTTAATCCGCCCCTGGTTGGAACTTCTTCCCCACACCTACGCCTGCACCCTGGTAACCACTAGGTAAGCTCGTTTCATGTATATGCTACACTTTTGATTTTTTATATACCACGGCATTGGACTTTCCTCCAGTCAGGTCCCTAGGCAGTTAATTAAATAATATGCCTTTTTGGAACACTATAGTGAGAACGTATGGGAGAATTTTCCTCTGTCTGTGGTGCTATAATTATATTTTTGGCAGCAATATACTTGAGCTTTGAAAGGTTTTAATGGCTGGGCAGGTGTGTGGAATTTTTTCACCCTCCTATTTCGTATGTCCTGTGTACTTTTGTAATTTGTAATTTTTCCATTTCCCTGCACCCTCTTTTTTGACACTCAATATAATTTACTGTTATAAATATTGGTTTGAGTCCCTGTTGACCTGGAGATGTGAAGATTTATGGGCAAATTGAAAGACTTTTTTTCTCTTGTTTCTTACTTTAGTAATCTTCCTGTCTGCGGAGCTTTGATAATGCTTTATTGGTGATGTCGTGCATGGATGACATGTTTTGTTGCAGAATCCCAATAGAAACACATATGCGTTTTACATACAGATTGTCTGCATCTCATTAAACTCTATGTGGAAAACCTGCAAATAAAAGACATAACTGCAAGATAAGTGAGAAAACTCAATGCATTTCAATTTCTGCCGTATTATTCATAGAAGCGATCATAGGCAGCTCAGTCTTTCCTGGGCAGGGTGAGTAAAATACAGGTTTTTTTGTTGTTTTTTTTCCTTTTTAAATAAACTACAACCAGGGGACGGGTCTTCCCAAACCGTAAAACTCCTTTAACGCCTTCACGACCATGGACGGATATATCCGTCATGGAGCGTGTCCCGTTAAGCCCTGCCCCCTGCTGCGGGCAGGCGGCGGCGGTCGGCACACATATCAGTTGTTTTCAACAGCTCACATGTGTGCCTGCATGTTGCGAGTGGAATCGCTTCCACTCGCAACATTTAACTCCTTAAATCTCGCTGCCAAAGTCTGGCAGCAAGATCTATATGCACGCGGCCATGTTTTTAACTTACCGCCGCCCCCACCGGAAGTCACGTGCGTGATCACGTGACGTTCGGTGGTTGCCATCATAGCACAGGGTCATGTGATGACGCCTGCAGCTATGAAGTTTCCCTTTCATTTTCCCTCGGCCGCGAGCAGAGAGAAACAGAAAGTGACTGAATCTGCTGTTTACAGCTGTATAGCTGTGATCAGCAGATAGATAAGAGCGATCGGATTGCTGATCGCTATAGCCCCCTAGGGGGACTAGTAAAATAAAAAAAAAGTTTAAAAAAAAAAAAAAAAACCTAAAAGTTCAAATCACCCCCCCTTTCCCTCCATTGAAAATTAAAGGGTTAAAAAAATAAATAAATATACACATATTTGGTATCGCCGCGTTCAGAAATGCCCAATCTATCAAAATATAAAATTAATTAATCTGATTGGTAAACGGTGTAGTGGCAAAAAAATTCCAAACGCCAAAATTACGTTTTTTGGTCACGGCAAGTTTTACGCAAAATGCAATAACAGGCGATCAAAACGTAGCATCTGTGGAAAAATGGTACCATTAGAAATGACAGCTCGAGACGCAAAAAATAAACCATCACTGAGCAATAGATCCCAAAAAATGAGAACGCTATGTGTTTCGGAAAATGGCGCAAAATGTGCGCCACGTTTATTGGACAAGCTTGTGAATTTTTTTTAACCCCTTAGATACAAGTAAGCCTCTACATGTTTGGTGTCTACAAACTCGCACTGACCTCAGGCATCATACCCATACATCAGTTTTACCATATAGTGAACACCGTGAATAAATCATCCCAAAAACTATTGTGCCATCACACTTTATTTTGCAGTTTTTCCACACTTGGAATTTTTTTGCTGTTTTCCAGTACACCATATGGTAAAACTTATGGTTTCATTTAAAAGTACAACTTGTCCCGCAAAAAACAAGCCCTCATATGGCAAGATTGATGGAAAAATAAAAAGGTTACGGCTCTCGGAAGAAGGGGAGCAAAAAACAAAAACGCAAAAACGGAAAGTGCCCCGGGGCTGAAGCTTGTAACCTCTCCGGCTTATCAGCAACCCAAAATGTGAAATCAGCCGCTTATGTGACTGTAGTGAGAAAGTCAGGTTGGATTCATGACACTTTTACATGGCGAGATTTTCCGTCAGTATTTGCTTGAGAGAACAGAAGTAGATCCAAAATACAGAAGAGGTGCAAATGTTTCAGTTATTCTTTTTCTCTGTGTCTGCTCCCCTTTGATTTTCGGGACTTAGAAATACTGATGGATAAGACTGACCAAAATACTGACTGTGTGTGTAATAGTGCTGTAAAATATGTCCTTATTCCAAGAATGCGGGAGTTATACTGTAATGCGCTGTCTTCTCTGCTTCATCCTATTCACGAGAGCAGGAGCAACCAATGGGGCAAGATGCACGTATTGAGTAAGTGAGGGTCCTGTGTCACCGGGAGATTCCCTGCCGTGTGACTCTATGTGGTATGTGATAGACTCCCAAACAAAATGAACCAGACAGAAACACACAAAATAAATACACAACACATTGCAATTAGGTGTCAAATGGTCCCAATTTTATTGAAATTTACATGACACTGAAAATGGCACCCCCCCAACTCACGGAGAGTCACCCTCCAGTGCTCAGGAGAGGAAAAACCCCCTGTGGGGGAAAGCTCTAGGGAACCATGGCCGGAGGATTGCCCTTCCCCTGGGCTTAGAGAGTTAGCGCCGATATATAACAGATGTATATCCAGTGGCGTAGCAAAGGGGAGGCGGAGGGGGCGGTCCGCCCCGGGTGACACGTGTCAGGGGGGCGGCATTTTGGCCACTCGCCTTCAGTTCTGCTGCCCCCGGACCGAGTTCCGGGGATCGGAGTCCTCGGCAGGAAACTGTGGCTGCCGTCTCTTTAAGGCGTGCAGACCACAGCGTCCTGCTGGATTGAGCTTCATCTGTGGGCGGAGCTACCGCCCGGCATCCTGCTCAGTCTCACAGATGAAGGAGTGCCAGCCAGTGACCGCCAGCACAGCGCTGGCCTCCGGCGCTGTGTGGGCCCCCTCTCCTCCGTGACGGAGCGGTAAGTGCTACCCCCCTCCCCCCCTTGACCTGTATACTCCCTCCCAGCCACCCGGTTTATGGGCCCCAGTGAGCTGCCTGGGCTTTCCCCCCACCAGGAGCTGCGTGTGTGGGCTCCCAGGAACTGCATGTGCGGGCCCCCAGGAGCCGCGTGTGTCGGTGCAGGCTCAGCTCTGCTACATCTGCCCTGTGCTTGGTGCAGGCTCTGCTCTGCTACATCTGCCCTGTGCTTGGTGCAGGCTCAGCTCTGCTACATCTGCCCTGTGCTTGGTGCAGGCTCAGCTCTGGTACATCTGCCCTGTGCTCGGTGCAGCCTCAGCTCCGCAGCAGCCGCGTGTGCAGGCCCCCAAAAGCCGCGTGTGTGTCTATATGTGCAGCAGAGTTGTGTGTGTATGTATGTATGCAGTAGAGCTGTGTGTCTGTATGTATGTAGCAGAGTTGTGTGTGTGTATGTATGCATGTATGTAGCAGCTACAGAGTTGTGTGTGTCTGTATGTATGCATGTATGCAGCAGCTACAGAGTTGTCTGTATGTATGCATGTATGCAGCAGCTACAGAGTTGTGTGTGTCTGTATGCATGCATGTATGCAGCAGCTACAGAGTTGTGTGTGTCTGTATGTATCAGCTGCAGAGTTGTGTGTGCCTGTATGTATATATATATATATATATATATATATATACAATGTGTATGCATCAGCTGCAGAGTTGTGTGTCTGTCTGTATGTTTGCAGTTGTGTGTCTGTATGCAGCAGAGTTTTGTGTGTGTCTGTATGCAGCAGAGTTGTGTCTGTCTGTATGTATGCTGCAGAGTTGTGTGTGTCTGTATGTATGCAGTAGAGTTGGGTGTGTCTGTATGTAGCTGCAGAGTTGTGTGTCTGTCTGTATGTATGCAGTAGAGTTGTGTGTCTGTATGTATGCAGTAGAGCTGTGTGTCTGTATGTATGCAGTAGAGCTGTAAGTGTCTGTATGTATGCAGTAGAGTTGTGTGTGTCTGTATGTATGCAGTAGAGTTGTGTGTGTCTGTCTGTATGTATGCTGCAGAGTTGTGTGTCTGTATGTATGCAGTAGAGCTGTGTGTCTGTATGTATGCAGTAGAGCTGTGTGTCTGTATGTATGCAGAAGAGCTGTGTGTGTCTGCATGTATGCTGCAGAGTTGTGTTTGTCTGTATGTATGCAGTAGAGCTGTGTGTCTGTATGTATGCAGTAGAGCTGTGTGTGTCTGTATGTATGCAGCAGAGCTGTGTTTGTCTATCTATGCAGCAGAGCTGTGTGTGTGTGTGTGTGTGTGTGTGTGTGTATAATAGGCCTACATGTGTGTAAAAAAGGTGAAAGTCTAGGACTAATAGCAGCAGTCTACAATTAGATCTTTGATTGTAGTTCCATGAAAAATAAATATTTTGATGGTTTTTCCGGATTTTTGAAAGTTTCTGGAATATCGACGGCCAACGAAGGGGGGCGGCAAATTTGACGACCGCCCCGGGCGGCAAAAGCAGTAGCTACGCCACTGCATGAACTGAGATTTACGTGCAGTAGAAGACTTGAAATAAGGAAGTAAATTCTAGGGTTTTCCATTCTTAGAAACACTTGTAACTCAATAAGGAAATATTGAGTTACTAGAAACAAGACACGATTAGAGATTGCTCAAATGCTCAGTGGAAGACAGCAGAAGATGAAAATTGATGAAAAAAATGAGGATGAACATGCACATTCAATATACTCTTATTGGTCAAAAGACAAGTTCCGGCGGCCAGTAGTCACATCAAGGTTGGAGATGAAACTTATTAGATTTAGTAAGGTGAGGGTGTTATTGCATTTTAATGCAATGTTGTGGCAACCAAAAAATGTTATTTTGGCATATGGAATTTTTTTCTTGCCACACCGTGTACCAATCAGATTAATTGATTTTATATTTTGATAGATCGGGCATTTCTGAACAAAACCATACCAAAAATGTGTATATTTTTTAACTTTTGTTTTCAATGGGCTGAATGGGGGTTGATTTGAACTTTTAGGTTTTTTCATTTTTTCATATTTTTTAAAACTTTTTTTACATTTTTATTTATTTTACTAGTCTGATTGTGTATTCATTTACTGCGTTTCCCCGAAAATAAGACCTAGCAGGAGTTTTCAAGGAGACTTAAATATAAGACATCTCCCGAAAATAAGACTTAGCTGCAGTTCAATAATGAAGTGTCCATGCAGCGGTAAAAAAGTTAAAGACACTGCAGAACACTTCATTATAGAAAGCAGACACCCCCAAAAGAAAGAAGAGAGAAGACCCCGCGACCATACTCTCCAGACGCCGATCGAGAGCAGGGGAGCGCATCAAGGTCCTACGATGGAACACATACACACACAAATCAGATCACATACATACACACATACGCACACACATATGAGAACGCACACACACAATATCACACTACAGATCACATCCACACACTCACCACATCCAGCAATATCGCTTGCTTCTCAGTGGCGTAAAGACCTGCGACGCTGTGCACTGTGTGTTGAGCTTCCAAGACCTGCAGGAGGATCACATGGCCGAAAGGAAGGGATATCATTAGATGTGGTGAGTGTGTGTGCACAATTGTACTGGTATGTGCGATTTTGTGAGGGTGTGTTCTAATGTGTGAGTGTGTGTTCTGATGTGTGAGTGTTGGCCAGAGGAGGGCATGCAGCATACCTGCCTAGAGCGCCCACTGGAGATCACAAGAAGGAATGATGTGAAATCTGATGTGTGTGTGTCTATATGACTATATCAGTGTGGATGTGTGTTTGTGTTTGTGAGTGAGTGTGATCTGATGTATGCGAGTATCAGCCAGACGCAGGGGAGGACAGCGTGCAACATACCTGCTGGGACATCACAGGGAGATCTGGGAACCACACAGACGCCCGGGGCTGGTAAGTATGACGATCCTGGGAAGGGGGGGGGGGTCTGCTTTTTGTGGGGGATAAACTTACCCCAAACCATGTCTCCCCGAGAATAAGCCCTCCCCTGTTAATAAAACATAGTGCTTTTTTCGGGACAAAAAAAAAAATATAAGACAGTGTCTCATTTTTAGGGAAACAGGGTATGCTCATCAGAGCAGCATCACTCTGATCAGCAGAAATGCTTCTTTCCTGTGAGTGCTGGCGCTCTGTCGGCTCTCACGGGAAGTGAGTCATGGCAGCATCAGGGGTCATCAGCTGACCCCACGCTGCCATGGCAACACATTGGGACCGCCTAAGTTGGCGGGAAACAGCGTGATCCCCGCCGAGGCCATTTAAATCACGCTGAAGGTGCTTGACAGCACAATCTAAAGGATTAACCGATGCGGGCAGATCTCCAATCCAACTGCATCTGTTAGCTATACATGTCTGCTGATCAGATCAGCAGACATGTGACAAAGGACGTACAGTTACGTCCTTGTTCGTAAAATGGTTAAAAGTACCAGCAAAAGCTATGATATTTCAGAAGTCTCATGTACAAACTTTTTTTTTCTGACTAAATTGGAAATCTGCATTTTATTTATTTGCAGTATGTCAATTCTTTCAGCATTTTTTATCACCCCTAGGAACCAATGAGAAAATGCAAAATCACTACTGTCAGTTTTTGCAGGGTTTTGGCTGAAAAAAAGAGCAGGTACAGCAGGATGTGAATCCCATTTATTTTTGATTCTCTTAAGCATAAACCATAGTGTTTTGGTATTATTGCAAGAGCATATGAATGTTCCACTTTTAAATAATGTTATTCTAATATTCTTTTGTTTCTCCCCGCTCTAAGCATTGTTTAGTTAAATTGGTGATGTGTTAAAAGTAAACCAGTGCCCTACCAATTTAAATTCCTCGCTGTTTTAACACTTACAAATTTGTTTTTCATGCACTCATGCAACCGTTGTTCATGGCTGTGCTTCATGCATGAATCCAGCTTTTTTTGTGTTCAGAATAGTTGCTTTTTTTTCACACATAAAACAAAATCTTTTTTTTTTTTTTTTTTTTTTTTAAACATTCAGTGATAGGCAGACCCGGACTGTAAGCCCCTGTGCACACGCTGCAATTTTTATTGTGTTTTTTTATGCATTTTTTTTCTTGCAGGTTTGAATCAATATGCAAGAGAAAACGCTTACCAACAAAGTGTAAGACAATCCTAAAATAATGCTGTGCACACATTACAATTTTTGTCTGTGCAGATTTTATTGCAGAAAACATCTGCATCAAAGAATTAACATGTCTTGTTTCTGCATTTTTTTCTACCTCAATGCATAAAAAGAGCATGAAGAAACGCTAGAACACAACAAAAATTGCATTTTTTCTGCAGTGTTTTTCCTGCCAAGACATGGAATTTTGGGTGCACACAAATTGCAATGTGGGCACATACCCTAAAAGTCTGGATATGCACTGGTTACCTAGTACACGTGCACCGATCCCAGGCCCGGAGCCTCCCCCCCACCTTCCTTCAAACTTTCATTCCCAGAGATGATAAAGCTGACATCTGGGGGCTCCTATTCTCAGGCTGGGGATGCCCATGGTTATGGGGCCCCATCCAGCCCAGAATTGTCGCATGCATTAGATGTGACAATCCCAGATCTTTACCCGGCTTATCCTGATTGCCCTGGTGCGGTGGCAATTGGGGTAATAAGGGGTTAATGACATCTCACAGGTGCCACTAAGCCCTGGGTTAATAATGGGATTGTGTCTACGAGACCCCCCCATCACTAGTCTGTAAGTGAAAAGAAATAAACACAAACATTGAAAAAAATCTTTTATTTGAAATAAAATACAAAAAAACACCCTCTTTCACCCCTTTATTAATCCCAAACACCCAGTTCTGACGTAATCCACATGAGATCCCACTACGATTCTGGCTCTGCTATGGCAATGAGCGGTGACTTCACTCAGTTTCTTTTCGGTCACAGCAGGAGGGTCCCACGGTACCCCACCTGTGCAGTTACTAACACGCTGATTTAATAGGTACAAGTCCATCTCAGTAAATTAGAATATCTTCCAAAAGTTAATTTATTTCAGTAATTCAATACAAATAGGGAAACACATATATTATATAGAGTCATTACAGAGTGAACTATTTCAAGTGTTTATTTCTGTTAATGTTGAGGATTATGACAGCCAATGAAAACCCAAAAGTCATTATCTCACAAAATTAGAATTATTACCACAAAACACCTGCAAAGGATTCCTAAGCTTTTAAAATGGTCCCTTGGTCTGGTTCAGTAGGCTACACAATCATGGGGAAGACTGCTGACTTGACAGATGTCCAGAAGGCAGTCATTGAAACAATCCACAAGAAGGGTAAGCCACAAAAGGTCATTGCTAAAGAAGCTGGCTGTTCACACAGTGCTGTATCGAAGCATGTTAATGGAAGGTTGAGTGGAAGGAAAAAGTGTGGTTGGTAGAAAAAGGTGCATAAGGAACTGGGATAACCACAGCTTTAATAGGATTGTTAAGAAAAGGCCATTCAAAAATTTGGGGACATGGACTACAACTGTCGCATTTCTTGTGTCAAGCCACTCATGACCAAAAGAAATGCCAGAAGCGTCTTACCTGGGCCAAGGAGAAAAAGAACTGGACTGTTGCTCAGTGGTCCAAGGTGTTGTTTTCAGATGAAAGTAAATTTTGCATTTTATTTGGAAACCAAGGTCCCAGAGTCTGGAGGAAGAGTGGAGAGGCCACAATCCAAGCTGCTTGAGGTCTAGTGTGAAGTTTCCACAATCAGTGATGGTTTGCGGAGCCATGTCATCTGCTGGTGTAGGTCCACTGTGTTTTATCAAGACCAAAGTCAGCGCAGCTGTCTACCAGGAGGTTTTAGAGCCCTTCATGCTTCTGGAGATGGAAATTTCATTTTCCAGCAGGACTTGGCACCTGTCCACACTGCCAAAAGTACCAATACCTGGTTTAATAACCACAGTGTTACTGTGCTTGATTGGCCAGCAAACCTATGGGGTATTGTCAAGAGGAAGATGAGAGACACCAGACCCAACAGTGCAGACAAGCTGAAGGCTGCTATCAAAGCATGCTGGGCTCCCATAACACCTCAGCAGTGCCACAGGCTGATCGCCTCCATGTCACACCACAGTTATGCAATAATTCATGCAAAAGGAGCCCCAACCAAGTATTGAGTGCATTAACTGTACAGATTTTTCAGTAGGCCAACATTTCTGAGTTTATAATCATTTTTTCAGTTGGTCTTATATAATATTCTAATTTTCTGAGATAATAACTTTTGGGTTTTCATTGGCTGTAAGCCATAATCATCAGCATTGCCAGAAATAAACACTTGAAAAAGATCATTCTGTAATGACTCTATATAATATATGCATTTCCCTTTTTGTATTGAATTTCTGAAATAAATTAACTTTTTGATGATATTCTAATGTATTGAGATGCACTTGCATATGCAGTGGGAGGTAAAGTAATTATTTCTGATATGCATACATTTTATACAACCTACATAGTTTCATGGTGTAGGAATTAATCAAACAGATCTAGTACCCAAAATAAAATTATTTTCGGTATCAGGGAGTGATAATATAAAAGTCCAGATGTAGGATACAAAACTAAATACCTTGTGGAGGTCACCTGAGCTGTAGTATGTTTGTTTAAACGTAATAAGAATATCTGTGTATATAAATAATCAAAATGTAGTTGCATAATTATCTGTCTGTCTATGTAGCCATTGCACAGACCTATAGTATAAGTCAAAGTTGTATAATCATGAAGGAGTTAACCAAAGATGAAGCCAGAATGTGAAGCTGTAAGAAGTGTTATCAGTAATGTTCACATAGAAGGAATGTACGGGAGGGCAGGAGTGTGATGTGAGAAATTGGGGAGTGAACGCACTCCTTCGTTAGTTTCAAGGTTATTCATGCTTACGGTATAATTGGATCTATCTTATTAAACTAGTTCAGTTGGTGATGCTGGCTGAAAAGAGAGCATGTCTATGTTCTTTGTCTTATATACATTGATATATATATATTGGCACTGATACACAGCAAATATGGCATCTTCTCTGGATATCCCAAATGAGGACTCCATTAGCAGTCTTCAACGCAAATTCCTCCCTTGACAACCTGATATAGAGATAACACACCCTGTTGATGAGCCAGTGAATATATACCTGTTTCCATTTCCAATGGCTTTCTCCCGTATACTAAAAATATATATAAAAAGAATATCATACTAACCTCCATTTACAGTTCCAGCAGTGATGGGGCTGTTATTACTGGGGACATAATGAGGGCATATTCATCTCTCATCATTAATAGAACCGACGGGATAACAAGTACAAGGAATCGTTTTTAGTGTTGAGCGAGTAGTTAACTATTCGTATTCTCTATGCTGTTAGCGAGTACTGTCCACTACTCGCATATTCATTACGAGTAGCGGGCGCAATGTAAGTCAATGGCCAGTGTAAGAAAAGCCGTGCTTTTCTTGCGAGTAGCAAATAGTATGGCTTTCGGGTTACTCGCTACTTAGCGATTATTTCCCATTGACTTACATTGCGCCCACTGCTTGTAACGAATATGCGAGTAGCGGACAGTAACCACATAGTGAGTAAGAATAGTTAGCTACTCGCTCAACACTAATAGTTTTATGAGATCAGGAAAGCATAATACAAATGTTTAAGGGCATGATACTAAAATATAGAGATCTTAGGCCCTGTCAGTAAATAAGTAAATACATACCTACCTTCAGTCCCACCATTGTATGAGATTAGGGATGCATAATACAAAGGTGTAAGGACATGATATTGAATACAGAGACCTAATGTGCTGTCAGTAAATAAGTAATTAGCTAATTATATACCTACCTTCAGTCCCAATAGTCTTGTTGGGTACAATAAAAAACACAAAAGGAAAAGGATTTTGTACTAACTTTAGGTTTATCGTGAAAGTTTTACCATTAATCAGTAGATAATGAAAATATCTAAACTATGAAGGCACCTTAATCTACTAATATGGATAGAAACAACTAGAATATGGGTACAAAGAATTGGTAATATGCATGAATGTAAATTATTCAAATCATTTTTATTTATTTATTTATTTAAAAAAAAAAACTTGCATGCAGTAATTCTTATTTTGATACACAGCCAAGATAATGCATACGGCTGGGGCTGCATTATCAATCATTATCAATCAATCATTATCAATCATGACAATAATAAAGAAAAGAAGACAGCCCCGACGCGCGTTGCGCTTTTGCTTAATTGCTGGGTATTGAGTCTACATTGATGTGGCTTTCCTGAACCTCCGATGTGTGCAGTGTGATTGCGATCTGGACATATACTCTGCCTGGACTTGTGTTCCAGTAGGCAAAACCCCCCGGTGACATCACTCACATGCACACACCTCCAAGGAAAGCCATCACAGGAGGGCACCATGGTTCACATGTCAATCGCACACATGCCAAGTGGCAGCCATATTGGTGTAGTCCAGTGGAAGGCACCATGATGGGAGGTAAATGGAGAATAAAGTAAAGAAAATAAAGATGGGGCCATCCACATAGCTGAACGAAATATTGCCCCTTTGTAGGGACATGTTCTGTGCCTGCGCGCTGTGTCTTCAGTATGTATTTAGCAGAGCCAAAATCTTTGTGGGACCTTGTGTGGATTACATCGGAACTGGGTTTTGGGGTTAATAGAGGGGTGTTTTTTATATTTTATGTCAAATAAAGGATTTTTTCGGTGCTTGTGTTTATTTCTTTTCGCTTACAGATTAGTAATGAGGGGATCTCATAGACTCCTGCCATTACCATTAACCCTTTATTACTCCAATTGCTACTGCACCAGGGCAATTGGATGAGCCTGGTAAAGTACCAGAACTGTCACATCTAATGGATGTGACAATTCTGGGAGGCTGCAATAACCATGGGCCTCACCAGCCTGAGAATACCAGCCCACAGCTGCTGGCTTCATCATGGCTGGATATCAAAATTGTAGGAGACTGCATGCTGTTTTTTTTTTAATGATTTAGGTAAATAATAAAAAAAAGCTGCATGGAGCCCCTCTTATTTTGATATACAGCCAAGATGCGTACACAGCTGCGGGCTGCTGCCTATAGCCGTATGGTTTATCTGTGCTGGGTATCATGATATGGAGTGACCCTACACCAATTTTTTTTATTTTTACATTATAGAGGTGCACACAGTGTGTGCAATTGCAAGTAGTCAGACACGCTCTCACACAGTGTGGGGGCACAGTCTGACTTTAACTAATCACAGATGCCACGACTGCTGGTGGGCTGGGGAAGCAGTGCATATTCATGAGGTTAATGAGTAGCCCCAGAAGTAGTGCTACAGCCGCATGGAGACTGGTAAGAATAACGCGCCTGCTCTAAACCCCCTAGCCCTTTCTACCACCATTTTAAAGCACATGATTCAGGTCCCCATAGATTTATATGGGGATCGGCGTTCAGCTGGATATCCAAAAATAATTCCAGGGCCAAACCAGCTTTTTTTTTTAAAATAAATCCGGCTAGACCCGCCAATTACCTATATCTGTGTTTTCGCTCATCATTAGTAAGGATTTTTGAAAGGGTAATAAGTAATGTTACCAAGTGTATGACCCACAAACTCAACTGACTCAAATGACCATGACTCTGAGTCTTGTTGCCAATCCTGCTCCTTAAGTGTCTCCCCCTTACAATGGACCTAGAGGACAGACTTGTTGGAACAGTGGAGAGTAGAACCCGGACAGGAGAGACACTATGTGGTGCCCCCTTACATAAGACAGCAAAAGGGTATGCCCGACGCTGACAAATAGGACTGCCCATATGTACCCATTATACACTAAGATTCATCACAAAAATAGATCCCTTACAGCGTAGACTGAATATTTCCACCATTCGTCGCAGAAATGAGTACAGTAGATAGGATGGGACATCCAGAAGGGTGGCGAAGACGTAAAGGAAGAAGAGACTTCTTATGTACTACCGGTCCTAGACCATCAGCATGGGGCAGAAATGACACAAGGGACGTTAGGGTGACTTTCATACTGTCCGTGGAGCCCCAGTGACTATTTAGCCATGTTAAAAAAGCTCTCAGACCCTGAAAAAAAAAAAACAGCATTTGCTAAATCACTGCATCAGATAAAAGTAACTTATAATTGCACATGGAGGGTTTTGGAAGGTTTGACCAAGGCTAAAGCAGGAGACGTGATGTGTCAGCAAATGCTCATACAAAAGACTACATTGAATATGAACTGTCTAGAAACAGTGGTGAAGAGTTTTTTTAAACTAGTAAAGAAATGGGCAGAAGAAAAGCAGATGGAGCAATCCGTGACTTTGACTGACTTGACATAAGAGAGATAAAACGGTTGAAAAATACTTGCTAGACTACAGAAAGTTTGGTCTGACATGGGATTTTCTGTTCAAAACTCCATAGAGACAAAAATATTGACTTCAGCATTTGTAGACAGTCTCAAGGATAGTATCAGGGCAGACCTCATAATGTCCCAACCAGAAAGGAGTACCTATTGAATGTTGCAAAGGGAGTGGAATCCACCCAAACAAATGCCGAAGGCAGAGAGGGAGATGGACAGAGGATAGGAATTAATTTTCAGGCAGCCTTGGGTGGAACTGTAAGCATGAGCCAATAATCTGCTTCAATTGTGGAAAGCCTAGGCACATAGACACAGATGTACTTCCTCCCACTCTCTCGCCTGTGCCTGCTGCTCAGCAGTAGCCATAGGAAATTGGCAGTTAAGTATGAATGTACCCTCTAGAGGTCCCTGACCACCCAGGACCAACGCCCATAGTAACTTTTATACTAAAGTATGGTAAACTACTAGACTTTTTAATTGATATTGGAGCAGCCAAGTCTATGGAGCAAGAATCAAATGTTGATCCACTGGATATTTCTGATGACTATTTCAATGTAGTAGGGGTGGAGGGGAAACCAGAAAATACATATTTGACCAAACCAATGACATTGCACATCTCACCCCAACCCATGTGTCTAACCAGGTTTTTAGTCAGCCATGCCTCCCCCAAAAACCACATAGGAGCAGGCATTCTGAAAGCATTAAAAGCCTCTCTTCATAACAGACTTGATGGGACATTGGGAATAGATGTGTTCCAAGATCCAGAACCAAGTTGTGTGGTACAAGCTATGATTGTTTTACCTAACATAGATGCTGTGCCATACAAGGTGGACGAGGTAATAGGGATACCCAACAGTTTCTGGGCTAAGGAGAATGCAGATATCAGCAGGCTTCTAGTGACCTCAGCTAGAGTGGAATTGAAGGAGGGCATCAAACCACCATGCCTTCCAGATCACCCAGCTGCTTTAAGCTGGAGCCTTAGTCCCTGTGACATCTCACTGTAACACGCCTCTTACCCAGTCAAGAAAAAGATCGCCCCAGTCCAGCCTGCCACTTATAGGATGACACATGATACATGATTTGAGGGAAGTGAACAAAGCAACAGAATCAATCACTTCCATTTGTCACAATGACTCTGGGATAGCGGGGGCCCTAAGCTTTCCCTCAAGCTAGGGGACACTATGCTATATTTATTCTCAGAGATACCCCTAATGGTGGGAATGCCTCAGTCTCCTTCCTGGCCCTGATCTGTTTCCCTCACACCATCCCCCAGGGAGGGACACGAGTGTAATGAAAGTCACAGATATAGACAGACAAAAAAAAACAAACAGAACTGTAAGGGTATGTGCGCACGTTGCGTCGTGTCCCTGCAGAAATTTCTGCAGTGATTTGACATTACATGTGCGCGTCAAATCACTGCAGAAGCACTGCGTAATGAATGCAGTGAAAAAGCTGATTTAATGCGCTCTGGATGCAGCCCCCACCATAGACAGAGCGGGACCTGCATCCAAAGCGCATGGAATAAGTGACATGTTGCTTTTTAGAATGCAACGTTTTGACAGCATGCAAATTGCTGTGTTCTAAAACGCAACGTGCGCATGGATTATGCACAATCTTCATAGATTGTGCTGGGGACACAGGACGCATGCAGTTACACTGCAGTGCAATACGCAGCGTAACTGCACGCAAATACGCAACGTGGGCACATAGCCTCACACAGCGCACACACACATAGGTAAAACAATAAGAGATTCAGGAGGAAACACAAGAGAAGGAAGGAAGCTACAAAACAACAGGGGTAAACTTCCACAACTGCAACATGCAAATAGCACAATTTTCACCAGAGAATCTAGGGCACCACACCTCACAGACCAACATAGAAACTATAGCTGCCATGGGTAGAAGATTTCATCTAGCTTAAATAGAAGGGGAACAGATGTGATTGACCTCCCCACCACATGTGATCAAAGGAACCTAACAAGCAGACTAGCAGAGATTAACTCTTGGTAGTCTGCCTATGATTCAGCACACAGCAGGTTGACGCCTGAGACTGCCATTGTTGATTCCAGACACCAGAGAAGCCACCGGGCAGTGTGTCAGAATATGCAATGTGAACAGAGCCCGACACCGCCATGACAGCAAAGTTTGTGCAAAACTCCGTGTGACACTATTGTACCGAACCCACACATCCTTTTGGCACAAATCCCAGCAGATACATGAGTGCACCCTGCTACTGATATGGCAAATCCTTTTTCTCCGTACCTCTGTATTCAGATTGTCAATAGCTTTTTGCTTTTTCCTTTCAGAGAAAACAATTCAGTGGGGAAAAAAGAAAGTATTTAGTCAGCCACCAATTGTGCAAGTTCTCCCACTTAAAAAGATGAGAGTCCTGTAATTGACATCATAGATAGACCACAACTATGAGAGACAAAATGAGAAAACAAATCCAGAAAATTGAATTTTGTCTGATTTGACAAGATTTTTTCGCAAATTAAGGTGGAAAATAAGTATTTAGTCATCTAAAAACATGCAAGATTTCTGGCTTTCACAGACCTATAAGGGTGGTTTCAGATCAGCGGTATTCTGCCGCACTCCCAGATCCGGCACAGGGGCAGTACAGTACCATACAGTTCACTGGCAAGCTCCGGGCACATGCGGTCATGTGACCGGAGCATGTTACAGCATGTGACCAGGGCTTGCTGCACTGTCTGTGAACTGTATTGTACTGTACTGCCCTTATGCCGGTTCCGGCAGTGCGGCAGAATACCGCTGATGTGTTTGTGCCCTAACTTCTTATTTAAGAGGCTCTTCTGTTCTCCACTCGTTACTTGTAATAATGGCACCTGTTTAAACTTGCTATCAGTATAAAAGACACCTGTCCACAAGCTCAAACAGTCACACTCCAAACTCCACTATGGTGAAGACCAAAGAGCTGTCGAAGGACACCAGAAACAAATATTGTAGCCCTGCACCAGGCTGCAAAGACTGAATCTGCAATAGGCAACTAGTTTGTTGTGATGAAATCAACTGTGAGAGCAATAATAAGATAATGGAATACATACAAGACCACAGATATTTCTCGATCTGGGGCTCCACGTAAGATCTCACCCATGAGGGCAAAATTATTACAAGAACGATGAGCAAAAATCCCAGAACCACACGGGGGGACCTAGTAAATGACATGCATAGAGCTGAGACCACCGTAACAAAGGCTACCATCAGTAACACATTACGCCGCTAGGGACTTAGTTCCTGCAGTGCCAGACGTGTTCCCTTGCTTAAGCCAGTACATGTCCAGGCCCATCTGAAGTTTGCTAGAGAGCATTTGGATTATCCAGAAGAGTATTGGGAGAATGTCAAATGGTCTGATATAACCAAAGTAGAACTGTTTGGTAGAAACACAACTCGTCATGTTTGGAGGCAACAGAATGCTGAGTTGCATCCAAACAACACCATACCTATTGTGAAGCATGGGGCGGCAACATCATGCTTTGGGGCTGTTTCTCTGCAAAGGGATCAGGATGACTGATCCGTGTACATGAAAGAATGAATTGGGCATGTATTGTGAGATTTTGAGTGCAAACCTCCTTCCATCAGCAAGGGCACTGAAGATGAAACGTGGCTGGGTCTTTCACCATGATAATGATTCCAAGTACACTGCCAGGGCAACAAAGGAGTGGCTTCATAAGAAGCATTTGAAGGCCCTGAGTGGCCTAGCAAGTCTCCAGATCTCAATCCCATAGAAAACGTTTGGAGGGAGTTGAAAGTCCATGTCGCCCAGCGACAGGTCCAAAACATCACTGCATGGAGGAATGGGCCAACATACCACCAACAGTGTGTGCCAAACTTATGAAGACTTAAGGCGGCGTTACACACTACGATTTATCTGACAATATGTCGTCGGGGTCACGGATTCCGTGACGCACATCCGGCATCGTTAGCGACGTCGTTGCATGTGACACCTACGTGCGACTCCGAACGATCGCAAATAGGTTGAAAATCGTTGATCGTCGTTCAGTTTGAAAATATTGTTCATCGTTTGGAATGCAGCAGACATATTGGTAAGTTTGACACCCTGCAAATGATGAACAACATCCACACGACCGCCTTGGTCAAGCAATATATCGCTGAACGATTTTGCATCACTTGTGAGATTGTTACGTGTGCGCTACTAAACGACCTATGTACGATCTCGGCAAATTGTAACTATGATCTGGGCGTGTCACACCGCTACTGAGATCATCAGATAAAACGTAGCGTGTAAAGTGGCCTTTAGGGCTCGTGCGCACATTGCGTAGTTTCATGCGTTTATGCAGTGTTTAGCACTGCAGCGTAAGCGCATGCTTCCTGCGTCCCCAGCACAATCTATGAAGATTGTGCATAATCCGTGCGCACAATGCTTTTTTGAACACAGCGATTTGAGTGTCAAAAATTTGACAAAATCACTGAGTTTAAAAAAGCAGCATGTCAATTATTCCTTGCACTTTGGATGGAGCTCCCACTCTGTCTATGGGAGAGGCAGCATCCTGAGCGCATGAAATCGTCATTTTTTCTGCAGAAACACTGCATCCATTATGCAGTGCTACTAGGCAATGCTCCCACTAGCCAGTTTCCTACTCCACACTGATGAGGGGCAAATACCCCGAAACAGCTGTCTGTGGATGGATACCATGTTTGGCATAGGTGGTTTCCTTGACTGGAGACTGCCCTTCCCGTGGTTGTTCCATCCCGGTGAAAGACCTGGCTAGTTTCCTGACAGCGTTGAGAAACATGTGATGGTGTCTCCGCAGGCTTTCTTGTTTTGAATATTTCCCAGGGGGCATTGCTCTAGAATCACTGCATTGAGAAACACGTGATGGTGTCTCCGTGGTGTTGGATGTTGATCTCCCTAAGGTCAACCATCCTTGCTTTTGTAGTCTTCTACTAGGCAATGCTCCCACTAGCCAGTTTCCTACTCCACACTGATGAGGGGCAAATACCCTGAAACAGCTGTCTGTGGATGGATACCATGTTTGGCATAGGTGGTTTTCTTGACTGGAGACTGCCCTTCCCGTGGTTGTTCCTTCCCGGTGAAAGACCTGGCTAGTTTCCTGCCAGCATTGAGAAACATGTGATAGTGTCTCCGCAGGCTTTCTTGTTTTGAATACAGGTGAGTTGCGGTCTCGGGTGGAGGACTCCAGCTGGCCACGGGTAACCTGAGTGATGGCTCCGCTGATCGCGCTGCTCACTTCAGTCACTCAGGGGATTAGCGGTCACCGGTGAGTCCTTCACGGGTGACCGCTAATCAGGATGCGACACACAGACAGAGTCAGGGGATGACAATGAAGTCGGGTGAAGTTCATCCGAGTTCATTCTCATCGCACGACTCTGTCTGTGTCTGCTGTCAGCTAAATTGCCAGGGGAACGCACTGTCAAAACGCATCCAAAATGCATGCAAAACGCATGGAAAATGCATCTAAAATGCATGCGTTTTGGATGCAGTTTTTTTTTTGTTTTACAAACGCAGTGTTTACATTTGTCCAGTCTGCTAGACGGTGCATTCTTTTCGGGTACTGCACAGAACGCAACGTACGCACATACCCTTAATTTGGACACCAGATGCTGAGATCTGTAAAAATGCTTACATAAGTCTCCTGCTGTTTCTAGCACAAAATGGATATAAGGCCGTCAAGGATAAACTTAAAATTTCTTCTTCTAACCGCCTTCAGGCCATACAATCCATTCCTGTCCCTACATCCCTCAATCAGCTCTGTACCTTTATGGGCCTAGTCTCTTATTGTAGTAAAAATGGATTCCTAAAGCTGCCTTGCACATGGAGCCTCTATAAACCTCAATTATGTTGTTGCCTTTAATTTGTCCAAAGATGCGCTTGATGTCTTTTACGCCCTTGAACATGCCATCATATATGCATCGGCACTAGGTATCCATAATTGTGAGGTTCCTTTCAACCTCTATTGTGCCCAATCCCAAGGTTTTGCATTGGCAATTTTTTTTTTGTAAATCAAATTTTATTCATTTGAAAAAGGCATCGCCAAATCATGAAACATGTATGGACATCTATGAACAATTATGAAGTAGAGAAACAATACTCCCCTTATTATATAATTTTTTTAACAAATATCTATTATTTACACTGAATATCCATATCCAAATATTAGATGACTTCCACATAAACAGTTCTGCGCTAAATTTACAGAGTTTTATCCAAAAACCCCATTATTAGACAAACAGAAAAAAACAAAGAAAAACAGAAGGGAAAGTGTAGATAGAGAGGTAAATGGAGGAAAAAAAAAAGGGGAAAGAAGTAGAGTCTCGTCTGGATGACCACCCCAATCCAAGACAACACAAGATCTTCGAAAAAGAGTTCTACTCACAAGAGTAGGGTCAAGCTATCCGACCTCTATGAGTTCAGCCACTCAGACATGTCTGGAGAGTCCCGGAACATATTCCAGGGCGACCATGTATCAAATACCTTGTCAGACCTACCAGAGGTCTGGCCTATTAAATTTACAATCCTGTATATGTTGTTAATTTCAAACACCAGTTCAGCACGCAACAGAGACTTCTCCTGTGTCCAGTACCTTGGGATCAGCCTCCTAGCTGCGGACAATATAAATCTAAGTAAGCCCTTCTTGTACCTGGAGACAGAGAACTCCCCTAGGGATAGCATTGCCAGCTTCGGTGTTGACGTCACAGGAGGTAAAAATAGTTTGTTTGCTAGATTAATGACTCCATCCCAAAAACGTTTTAATGGTGGACATGACCATCACACGTGCAGATATGTGCCGTTCTCCTTTAGGCATCTCCAACATATGTCTGAGGCCAGAGGAAACATGGCACTGATGACCATGGGGGACCTGCACCATCTAGACAGTACCTTGTAATTGTATTGGCAATTTTAACCCAAACGCATGGTTCCCTTCAACGCCCTATCGCATACTACTAAGCAAACCTTGACCCAGTAGCAAAAGGTACTGCTTCATGTGTTGAAGCTATGGCTGCTGTTAACATAATAGTCCAGAAAGCATCCTCCATTGTCTTTGACTTTCCAACCTTCATTCATGTACCACATAGCATTCTGTCCCAAGTCCAACCCAAACACCTATCCATGGGCAGACATCTCAAATTTCAGTGTGTTTTGTTGCTTCCCCCTCTCTTTCCATCCAAAGGTGTACCAGAATCAATCCAGAAATTCTTCTTAAAAGGCAGGGTGGCAAACAGATGAATGCGAAGAAAGCAGAACATGTCTCTCTCTGGTTAAGGGTACAAGAGACAGCTGGATTGGCAAACATGAGAGAAATCCCTTTGTAAAATCCAGACTTTGATTTTTTTGTGGCTGGCTCCAGATATGCCATAGATAGGACCTTCTATACAGGTTATGTTATCCCTACAGAACACGCAGTCATAAAAGCAAGGCCACTCCCATCACAATTCAGCAAAGGAAGTAGAGCTGAAAACCCTTGCTGAAGCTTGTACACTAGTTACCAACCACAATGCTATCATTTATACAGATAGCAGATACCGATTTGGCATATCACATTACTAAGGACCCATAGGGAAAGTTAGATCTTTCTTCACGCTAATTTAAAAGCCCATTAAGAGCATGCAGGCAGTAATGGAAGCACTGACAAAACTTAGCAAGGTGGCCATAAACAAAGTGAAGGCCAACACGTCACAAGCCAAGGGTAAAGCATTAGCAGATCAGGAAACTAAAGAGTACCTTTCAGATTTTAACATCCTAACAGCTGAAGCTCAGCCAGCTCAACCAGAAACAACACGGCAAGTAAGTGTTAGCTTCTCAAACTTCAGACACAAAGTAAGGAGGAGAGGAAAAAGTGGGCAGATTTGGGAGCAGAGTTCAGGGAGGATGGGCTATGGCATAAAGATGGAAGACCTTACCTCCCCCAAGACATTGTATCCTCAGGCCAACTTACCTTTTTAGTAGTGGAGCAAGCCTTCCAAACCCCTTATCACCCATAGAGTAGTTGCAAGGTGGAACGGTTGAATGGAACATTGCAGCTGAATATACAGAAAGCAGGGTTTGATCCCTTCATTAGTGATGGGTGAACCCCCCGATGTTCGTGTTCGGAAGCCTCGCCTGAACGTTTTGTAAAGTTTGAGTTCGGGTTCTGAGATAATGCAAACTTGCGTCCGAACACCGAACTTAGACTTTACAGTTATGGGATGGGGCGGGGGCTTTAAAATAAAGAATATAGTTAATAATAAACATTGTAATTATACTTACAGGTCCCACGACGCGTCCTGCAGACTCTGTCTCCCGTCCGCTTCTGCTTCCAAGTCCGATTATTGCTGTGCCCCCTGGTAACCACCATTTGACTAAAGGACCTTCCATGGCGTCATAGCCATGTGACCAGTCAGGTGTGAATGTTGTATTACCTTGTTGGTTACAGACTAGTCACATGGCTATGATGTCATGGAAGGTCCTGTAATACACGAGGTAACAACAACATTCACATCGACTTGTCACATGGCTATGACATCATGAAAGGTCCTGTCACGTAAGTAGACATTACACAGGGGCACAGCTGACTGGTATCAGCTATGCACTCGGGTGAAGTCTCTGACTGCTCTCAGCTGATTCTTTGTGAGCAGACATGTGTTTGTCTCCTACACAGATGTTGCACAGCTGAATATGCTCGTCCGCCTTTGGACTACGATGGAGGGGTTTATTTGGGGTAACAAAGATGGAGTCCTAAATGTCTTCTGTTTTAATTCTATTAAAATATTTTTTCTCTGTGTTGTTGTTTTATTTTACTGTTAAAATAACAGACAATCACAGACGCTGTCACAGAATGGGTGTCTGTGATTGGATGTTGGAGTAACCTGAAACCAGCCCATACATTCTAGCATCTATACACATATAGTAGTGTAAAAATAAGTAATTAAAAAAATGACGTATATTTTTGATTCTCGGTGCATATAAAGTGGGTGGCTATGGGCTGCCACCTTATCTGCCTGGCTTTACCTTGGATAGCAATCAAAATACAAAAAAATAATTAAAAAAAAATGTGTGGGCTCACACCGTATTTAGATCGCCAGTTAGGTAAAACCAGGCAGCTGGGGGCTGGAATTCTCAGCATGGTAAAGCCCAAGCATTCTGAGCCCACCACGCTAAAAACCTCAGTCCGCAGCTGCCCCTGGAAAATGGTGCTTTGTTTCTTAGTTCCATTTTCAGGTGCTTTATCTGGCTCGTCCAGCAGCTCTGATGGCGGTGGCAAGCTGGGTAATAAAGGGATTAATACCAGCTTTGTATTTTCAGCTGGTACTAAGCCTGAAATTCATGGTGTCATGCCAAATTAGACATGGCCACCCTGAATTTCTAGTAAACAGTAATAAAAACACAGAAAATATTTTTTTATTAGAAATAAAACAAAAAACAATTTAGATACTTCATCTTTATTATAAAAAAAATCCTTATTCCGACGTAGTCCACAGGTAGTGCATTATCAGCTTTGCTTCATCACTCTGTATAGACAGCATCTATACAGAGTGAGAAGCAGAGAAAGCATTGTCAGCTCTGCTTTATCACTCTGTTCAGACAGCGTCTATACAGAGTGACAAGCAGAGAGAGCATTGTCAGCTCTGCTTCATCACTCTGTACAGACAGCATCTATACAGAGTTAGAAGCAGGCTGACACTGAGGCGGGAGTTCTACTTACGTATGACTCGTGCAGTGTTGCATTGGCATCACCCAGCACGGACTGACACTCTCCGGACACGAGAGCCTCAGCTGCATGGAAATACATGCAGCCGACTGCTCCTGTCAGGAGAGTGTGTGGCCATACCGAGTGAAGCGATGAGAGACTCGCACAGTGACAGTCAAAGTTCAATCGAGTCCATTAGCCATGGACTTGGGTGAACCCTGAGGTCACTGCGAACACGGCCAAAATCAGCCGAAGACTGCCGAGTGACGAGCAGTGCAGTGAATACCACTGGAAGTTAACAGGACCTTCCATGACATCATAGCCATGTGACCAGTCTAACCCAATGTCTGTACAACATTCACACCAGACTGGTCACATGGCTATGACATCATGGAAGGTCCTGTAAGTCAGTGGTGGTTACCCAGGTGCACAGCCATTATCAGACGTGGAAGCAGAAGCGGCCGGGAGACAAAGGCTGCAGGACACGTCGCGGGACCTGTAAGTATAGTCATATGTATTTTTAATAATGTGCTTTTTTTTCTACAGCCTCTGGACCCGAACTGTAACACGAACTTCCCAGAAAGCTCGTGTTCGGGATCGTGTGCACGAACACTATGTGTTCGGTACAAACCCTAAACTTTACAGTTCGGGTTCGCCCATCACTACCCTTCATAGCAAAGTACCATAGTGTGCATGCGGGTAAAGGCCAAAGAGTGCCTGTGCATGCACTTTGCTCTGCCCTCTGCAGGGCAGAGAGGAGTGCGGTTGTGTAAGAGCATGATAGAGGACACATCATCCACACAAAGCAAGAAAGAGGACAGCAACCATAAAAAAAACCAGGAGGCATCGGATCAAGACCAGAGGCACTTATTGGACCGGACTGCCCCATATATATGTTCCCATTGGGACATATATACAGCATTCTAGAATGTTGCAACAGAGAGCTTATGTAGCGCCTCTGAAGCCATCAGGGAGCTACAAGGTACTGCATCCTCACCAGGATGCAGGGCCTACCCCCTAGGGACCCAGAAGACCAGTGCCAGTAACACACAAACACTCCAGATAAGCCCTGTTTTTCCCCAACATCCCCCATAGAATGGTACTAGGCTAGGGTAGGACCAATGGATGGCCGCCTAGAGGTGGAGCCAATCCAGTCCACTAGACAATCAGGTGGGAGGGGCAGACAGTGAGACAGTGGACAGTCAGTGAGTGTGAGGAGACAGTGGAAGTGAGCAGACAGACTGACAGGAGTGAACAATGACCTGAGGGCCCAGGTGGTTAGTTTCCTGTGTAGTACGGTGGAGTACCCCCGGAACTATGCACCTAGGTCAGGCAAAAGCTTTAGGCAGACCTGATAAAATCTGCACAGTGAGGGGACCATCAAGGACCTCACTGACCTTGAAGTTTGGAACTCAGTAGCAAAGGAAGAACCGGGGACAGGACCAGAGACTCCAACCCCACAAGGTTCACGCTACCGTCATACGGACTGCTGAAGAAGACAACCAGGAAGGGACCCCCAGCCGCTCTACACCACGGGCACCCACCAACCAAAAGACAGATGAACTGGAAGAAGCCACCAGGTCACTAAATTGGCACTGGGACTAAAGGGACCTTCGGGTAAGACCAGCCAGCCTCGGGTGACTAGTACCAGCTTGTAGTGAGTAAAAAGAACTAGTTACCTTGGAACTCCCATTGTGGCCTACCTTCTTTCAACACCCATCTGCATCGCCTATCCTCTGGGGCCTGGCCCTGCTTTTGCCGGGCCTAACATCCAGGCTACCACTAACACCAGCCCCAGTAGTGAAAACTGTGCAGCGGCGGCTCCATCCTCATAGCCGCAAGACCGCAAGTGGCATCACGTGTGAACTTTATTCACAAATTCCCTGTAAATATTCCCCTTTTAAAAAGCACCCAGGGCACGGGACTGAGCAACGGCCACCAATGTTATATTCTCCAGTTATACACTGCCCGGGACCAAGTACCCCATAACCCTAGGCGACACACTTAAAAGTGCTGGTCCTACTTTGTATGGGGAAAACCTGACAGTTTCTCTTTAACCACTTAGGTAATAGTGTCAGTTGCAAAGGCATCTAAGTGGCTTGTAAGAGGATGGGAAATACCTTATCACTCAAGTGGTGCTCTCCTGATAGAGTTGCAGACTGCCAGAGGGTTTCATGACAGCTGGCGGACTAAAATCTTTGTCTATTTTTGAATTACCAACACGAGAGGAAGATACAGTCCTGCACTACCTGGGGTTACCTTAGTCACAAGCCGATGGAACAGGAGAAGGAGCTCGGATCCTCCATGTATTCTCAATGGGCCCCAGGTGCGTGCTTCATGAGGAGTCCATCCAGAATGCAAAAATGTAAGAAGAAAAAAGCGACACTGCTGCACAGCCAAAAACGGTAAAAAACTTTATTTCAAATGTGTGCATTAAAAATGCAGTGGCGAGGCCAGGTGCAAGCTGTCCCCGGACTATGGCAGTTTTGCGCTGGCGTGCGCTTTTTTACGGGCCCTCTGCAATCTGTGTCTTCCCCTGAGGAGCTCTATTTGTATTTTGGTTTGGAAGAGAATGGACAGACTTGCACACTAAAACCAGTTGGTTTTTTTTACAAAAAAAAAATTTCCTTTCGCATTTCCATCATAAGAGCACTAATTTTTTTATTTTATGTCTGTAGTAGATTTTATTGTAGTTTTACTATTTTCCAGAAAAAAAAAATATGTCCACACTTCCTCATCCCCAGAAATTACAAAATATTTTTTTTGTTTTGGGCAGTATTTATATTGCATCACATCCAAGTGGTTTCTAGTATTTCTACACAAAGATTGTGAAATCTACCACCACTTCAACATAAGTTGTTCTGTGGTAACAGGTTTGGCCAGATATTCATTTGGACAATTGATTTTTAGGAATTTTTTCATTTAGACTTTAGTATTTCTGATTATGGGCTAAATTCATCATTTGATATATTTTTTTGTCTTGTGTCTTTTTGGGGATTTTATTCCACCAAATTCTTCAGAATGGTGCATGTGGTTCAAGGATTTTGCGCAAAATAAAAAATGCTCTAGTACAAAAAAAGTCACTTTTACCTCTAAAATTTTGCAAAATTTACACAAAATATTTTGGCACTGATTCATCAAGACAGGCGATTTTCTTGCCCATCTTAATGAGGGGGCATTGTGGAGTCAGACGCTCCTGATTCATGAAGAGGTGCACAGGAGCATCTGACAAGCGGCATGCGCCTGTGTGTGCCATGCCAGAAATCTACACCAGTCCCTGATTAGGGTAAGATTTCTGGCATAAGTAACGCCACATCACGTCAGGAGTTCAATGAGCCATGGAGTCACCCTATAGCTTTGCCGTTTTGAGCAACTTTTTAAAGCAATTAACCCCAGAATTAGGGCAAAATTTGATGAATTAACAGGCATAAGATCAGTCCTTAAAATTTTTATTAAAAAATTATTAAATCTAATAAAAAAAATGTAAAAAGCTGTGATTTTTTTAATCAAACATTTGGAAACCCCAAACCTTGTCTGTAATTTAAAGCTTAAAAAACAGAGGGAAACAAAATAACCATTAAAAAAGGGTGAAAATCTAAATAATGAGGAGCAATAGAAAAACAACAAAACTAAACAAAAAAGGTGGACATGCAAAAATGAATTGATCACTTAATCCCTTCCCCTCAGGCGGTTTTTCGTTTTTTTGTTTTTGGCTTTTGCATGATTGTTATTGGGATATTTTATTTACCGGGTTCACTATATAGTAAAACTGATGTGTTGGTGTGATTCCTCAGGTCGGTACACGTTCGTAGGTACCAAACATGTATAGATTTACTTTTATCTAAGGGGTAAAAAAATTCACTTTTTGCGCTATACTCTGCGACCTGTAGTGTTCTCATTTTTACGGATATGGGTCTCAGTGATTGCTTATTTTTACCTCCCGAGCTGACATTTTTAATGGTACTATTTTTGTGCAGATGCTACGTTTTGATCGCTTATTATTGTATTTTACGCAAAATTTGCAATGACCAAAAAACAGAATTTTGGCATTTGTAATTTTTTTGCTGCTACGTTGTCAGGTTAATTGATTCTATATTTTGACAGATTGGGCATTTCAGAACGTGGCGATACCAAATATGTGTATATTTTTTAACCGTTTAATTTTCAATGGGGTGAATGGGGGTGATGTGAACCGTTAGGGTTTTTTTTATATTTTTTTACATTTTTTAAATTTTTTTTTTATTTTACTAGTTCTCTTAGGGGACTATAAGGATCAGCAGTGTGATCGCTGATTAATTTCTGTTCATCAGAGCTGCACAGCTGTGATCAGCATAAATGCTGTGGTCCTGTTACAGCCGCTGCTCTGCCAGCTGTAACAAGAACTACGTCATGATTGCAGCAGGAGTCATCACATGACCCGTCGCCATCATGGCAACCATCGGCTCCCCGTGATTGCGTCACGGGGTATCCGATTGCGGCGGGGAAAGGCGATTTCCTCACCGTGACCATTTAAATCGCACTGTAACATTTTGACAGCGAGATCTAAGGGGAAAAAAGGCGTGGGTAAATCGCCACTGAGCCAGCAAATTGCACAACGACAGCATGCAGGGACCATGCCCACCTCTGAAAGGAGCATCACTGATGATGCTTTGTTTCATGGAGGGAGGCAGGGGCTGTTTTTTCTTCAGATTACAACAAATCTCTATAGACTTGAATGGCCAAATCTGTTTCACAAGCCGAATGAGAATAAAATATGCACAGAGTTTAACGGAATTGTCAGACAGTATTTAAAAAAAACAACCCAGATTTTATTTATTTTACTCACTTATATAGCTCTATTAATTCTACACCATTTTACAGTCATGCTCATCACTGTCCCCATTGGGGCTTACAATACGAATTCCCTATCAGTATGTCTTTGAAGTGTGGGAAGAAAGCAGAGTATCTGGAGGAAACCCACACAAACACAGGGAGAAGATACAAACTCCGTGCTGCTGTTTTCCTTGGTGGGATTTGTACCCAGGACCCCAGTGCTGCAGAACTGCAGTGCTAACCACTGAGCCACCATGCTGCCAGAGATGTATAAAGAGACATAGATCAGACAGATGAGAAAACGGGTTTGAAAATGTAGACATTGATGAGGTATTTCTGTAGATCATTTGCCAAGCAGCATCTATGGAATTATCCCATAATTGGCAGAATCTGTAACTAGGTTTATGTGGTATTATCTGAGAACAGCATAAACTAGGGACAGACCCCAATTCGAGCTCTGGGAGACTTACTTTTTTGGTGCATTAGTTTTTCATATAATCATGAACAGCAGTCTAACCCCACTCTATACTATTTGTAGGGAGACTGCTGTCAATTAGGGACAATAGGGCAAGTACTTGGCTTCACATGTATTACACTGAGAGGACTTCTTTGCGAAAACTACCACACCAACAGAACTAATTGGCCCAACATCACAACCAGGGTCTCTCGCTATACTTTTTTCTGCCCTTGGTAACAGATTTCTTTCGGTGTATTTTTGATCTAAGTTACTTAGCAGTGGATTTCATAAATTTGTGGTTTTCCAGATGACTCAAAAAAGCATTATACCATGTGGACTAAATATTTATTTAACAACACTTGCAATATTATATTTCGCAAAGGGTTTAAGCAATATACGTTTTTTACATGTTAAGCAATATGCTACAGCCCATTAGAAACCCTCTGCACATTATCATAGGGTAAAGATCTGGTAATGTTTTATACTATAAGGTTACATTCACATGTCGCAGTTTCATGGTCCGTCTTTACCTTGTCTTCAACTTCTAAAGGGAATTGTGCTGCGAAAGGGAATCTGTGACAATGAACTGATCTGCAGGCAGGATGTTATAGATCAGAAGCTCTCTATAGAATGGGTAGTAGGATGCAGTAAAACCTATATTTTGTTCATCCCTGCTCATTCTGGGCTTGGCTGTCAAATCTTTTGCAGGACGCAATAACATATAGTCTGCCAGGCTATTGTGTCCAGCTAAAAAGATGGACGCTGTCAGAAAGGAGGTAATCTTCTGAGTTGTTTTGCCTTTGTTAATACTCGGCTGAGGATTCACTGCTGAATTAGTATCTGTGACAATATCTATAGTCTAGTCTTAATGTATCTAGTTTTAATAGGATGTTTTTATAGTCATTGGTTGTCATATATGCTGAAACTAGTGTGATAGAGAACACTTTTTTGCTGAGATGTGATGTTGTAGATGTATGAGAGCTCAATCAAAAGTACTTGTCACAATGTGAATTCAGGATAGTGAGGGACAGGGGGCTCCTGTACTGTCCCTCATGCTAGGGGACCCTAGGCTATCCTTATTAGAGCTGATCGAACGGCCAATAATCCGGGGCCGGTGGTTCACTAACAGATTTAAAAAAGAATCTGATCCGCTCCGGAATCTGGTGTCCATATAAGTCAATGGGGACCGGAATCCGGAGGGTAAAAACGTTTGTGGAGGGGCTAGGGGGCTAGGAGCGAGCGCGGCATACTCACCGAGGCGCTGTCATGGCACACACTCCTTCCGGGTCACGCTGTTACCTTCCGGAGCCGACAATTCAATATTCATTGTTTTCCCCGCCCACCGGCGCGTGTTGGTTGCAGCTAGACACGTCCCCACCCTGAATGGCAGCGTGTCAGCTAACTGCAACCAATCACAGGCGGCAGGATGGCCGGTGGGCGGGGAAAGCAGTGTGTCCGTCGCAAGTGTGACTCCGGCTTTTTTTTTAATATTAATGAAATAAATAATTAAAAAACCCGACGTGCGGTCCCCCCTAATTTTCATCCCCAGCCATAGTAATGCCGGCCGGGGGCTGGTATTTCAGCCCGCAGCCGCCCGGTATAGCCGCATGTATTATATGCGGCTATACCGGTACATTACCGGCTCTTCCCGGCGGCGTGATGCGGTGCCAGTCGGGGTAATAGGTTTGTGATCGCACGGGCGTCTGTGAGATACCCGCATCACAAACCTGCAAATGAATGTAAGTAAATAAACACACAGAGAAATCCTTTATTTACAATAAAGTACAAACGCAGCCTCGTTCACCGTTTTATTACCCCAACACCCTGCAGCTCCAGCGTAATCCACACGTCCCACGGAGACACATCTGGCTCTGCTACATCTCACAGCTAGCAGCCATAAAGCACGGCTGTCCGCTCTGAGGGTAGACACTGACTGAGCGGCTGTGACAGGCTGGGCTGTGACATTGTCTCCTCCGCAGCTCGCTCCAGCTCCAGTCCCTTCCCTCCTCAGTGCCGGCCGCAGCAGAGGTCCGCTCTCACTGACCTCAGTGGCAGGGGCGGACACTCGCATGACACTCGGCTCCGCTGTACTGCCAGCGTGAGTCGTGTGTCATGTGATGGGATCGCACCGATGCACGGGGAGACAGTGGAGGAGATGGGGAGAAAGTGCTGCCACTATCTTCTCCGCTCCTGTGATGCGATTGCAAGATTGCATCACAGTCGCATGACCTTCGGCTGACACCCGCAGTAGAGGGTCATTTGCATATCGCTTCCGACGCTGTCCCATCGGAAGCGGTACGCAAGTGTATAAGAGCCCTCAGAAGTGTGTGCGGGTGATGCAATGTCAGACTCGTGCGGGTCTGACATGACATCAAACGGCACAGTCTGCCACTGTCTGAACATGAGCGTGCATGTACCTAGAAACACATGCACGCTCCTGTCAGATGTGTGTGCGGCTGTGCTGCGATGTCACAATTCTGGTGCGATATCGGCTCATCTTGATTGCCCTGGTGCGGTGGCAATCAAGTTAATAGTGTCGCGGGCGGGGGGGATGCGCTCACCACGCTCAGGTCCACTGCTGCTGCTTGGTGGCTCGAGCGGTGGGCCGGAACCGGGGACTCGAGCAGCGCTCCTCGCCCACGAGTGAAAAGGGGGTGGTTTGTTTAGGAAGATAGTTCGTGACGCCACCCACGGGTCGTGTTGATTATGGGCACCACCGCTGCTGGTGACGGGGATCCCGGGAGAGATGGTAGGGAGCAGCTAGGATGTTGTCCCCTCCGTGGGTAGGGGTTGGTGATCCCGGGGCCCGGTGGTGTAATGGGGAGGCTGGAAGGCTGGGGTGTAGGGTTGCAGGGGCAGCATGGCGCGGTGCCGGATGGCACTGGTGTACTCACTCAGGCAGTCAATGACAGAGTCTCTGGTAAACCAAACGGCTGGATGGATTGGTCCCGCAGCCGGCTGCAGTGTTTTTGTGCTCTCCCCAGACAGGGTGATGGTGGCTGTCGTTCCCTGCACCTTGTTAGAATGTTCTGACTCCTGTAGTTGCCCACTGGTAGTCCGCTCCCCGGTGTATAGGTACCGAAGGAGCCCGTTTTGCCCGCAGGCGCTGGCCCTTGGATCTCTAGCCTATGGCGGTGGCTGTATATCCTCACGGTGTGGACTGTTGCCTTCTGTCGGGTCTTGGTTGTTAGGAAACCCCTGGGGTTCCGGTCACACTCAGATTTGACCGTTGTCGGCGGCTCCAAGCCAAGTCGGGGTCCGATGGTACTGCCTGTGTGCTTAGCTTCACTCCACTCCCCGGTTCGGTACCGGCGGGCCGCCGCCCGACCCCAGTCCTACGGTTTTGCAGAGATCCACTAACTCCTGCAGACGGCCACCACCGTCTGCCAACCTTGCTGTTTGTGTCTGGGCCCCTACCCAGACACCGACAGTTTCTGACCCCTCACTTTCACCTCCAAACTCTATCTGTCACTTTTCCCGCCTCCAGGCCTGTGAACACCTCGGTGGGTGGGGCCAACCCACCTGGTGTGGACATCAGACCCTGGAGGGAGGCAACAAGGGTTTTTGTTTTACTGGTCTGAACTGTCTAGGGAAGGGGGTGTGTGTGGTGTTATGTCTGTGACTACCTGGCTAGTCCAGGGTGTCACATTCCCCCTTGGTGAAATGCAGACCGTCCGTGGGCTGCCCGTCCATCACCGGTTTTATTTTTCTGTAAAATATAAATTAACATATCAAACATTTAACACAAGCATATTTTAGTTCTTCCCTTATGGGAGGCATGGTACTTTAACGTTTCAAACATTAATAAACATTTTTAATAATAACGGACAGGTTCCTGTTCATCCGCTTCCCCACCCAAGTAACCTAAACCTTGATGCTGCCCCTAAGAAACGGGCAGTACCCCTCTTCCCCAGTCCGGAAGCAGGAACTCGGTTCCAGGTCACCCAAGCGGGAACGGGTACGGTGTCTCGCACCTGGCTGTCACTTCAGGAGACCCCACGTCCAGGGGGACCCCTGACCTCTGGAGGATGGCCACCGGTCCAGGTGGTGGCCGGACCCCAGCCTGCTCTGCTGCGGGTCCTTTCTCCAATCTGTCTTTCTGGAGGCGGCACAGAAAACGGCCCACAAACTATTTACAAAACCACAAGTTCGTGGTTGGCCTGCAAGTTCTCGGCCATGTTCATGAGTAGTTCCTCATGTGGGCGGTGAAAACACATAGAGTCCCTACGGGGACAACTTGTTGGCAACGGACGGTATAATCAACTTGTTGTTAATCAGGTGACGAACTCAAATGATTGGTGTTCATGCATTTAACAGAAACACGGTGCTGGGGGTCCCAACGGGGACAACTGGGTTGCAACGGAGGACCGCTGCCACTATTTGAGGTCGCCGTCCTTGTATGCTTCCTCCGGATCCATCTTGGGACTGTACGGCGGAGGGGGAGACTGGGGCTGCTCGAGATCACTGCAGCTCACCCTTCTTTGGACGTCCAGGGCGAACCAGCCTCTCTCTCCCAGGTGGCAGGTGTAGGTGACGAACTCACCCGCACATAGGTCACGCTCCGGATGTCCCAGGGGCAGCTGGCTGTGCACATCTCGCCGGGAGAAGAACGCCTCGACCCCCAGGCTTGGCTCATAAATAAACCCCCATCCACGCCGGGGGCAGAACTGCCGGACTTGGCCTTCGAAGGTCGGGCCCCGTGCTTCGGGAGGGACTTTTCGGAAAGCGTCCTTCACCTCGATAGTGCGTGCCAACGTAGCAGCCTTTTCCTTCTCCTGGGCCTCTATCTCCCGGCCCATTGGGTTCCGCTGCCGCTCCCAACATGGCGGCTTCTTTAGAGCGGGGGTCGGGCCCAGCAGGCACCCCCCGATGCGGGCCACGACCGGCACCATCTGGGTTGGGGAGCACTGCTGTGTTGCGGCCTGCCTTGCTGCCCTGCAGCGGCAACCCTCCGCAGCCTCAGCCGAGGCCTGGAGCTTAGGGGCGGTCAGTGTCACCTTCCGGGCCTGAGGCGGGCCATCATCCACCTCTGTGCCGGCCGGGCGGACTGCCGGGGCCTTTTCGGGTACGGCCGTCTCTAAGTCAGATGGCTCCCTTCAGGGAGCAAGCACCTTCTACGGGAGCGGGGTCGGTGCTGGCCGGGCAAGCCGTTATTCGCGGGCAGCGCCTGCGGTTGGATCTTCGCAGGCGGGAATGATGTCATTTGTTGCCGGGTGCGGGAGCAACGGGCCGACCGGCGGGGTGGCGACGACCAATGCGGGCAGCGGGGGACGCAGCAGGCTGAGTGAGGGCAGACCGGGCCCCTCAGCTGCAGCGACCGGTCCCTCCGGGACACAGGGGTGTGGGTCACTCACCCGCTCCTCCAACTCTGCTTCCGCCTTACGGGCCCGCACGGCCACCACCACTTCCACCATTCCAGCCTCCCATTCTTGCACGAGGAGCTGGAGCCGGGTCTGCAGTCTGCGGCTTAACTGTGCCACCCGAGCTTCCACCCACGCCGCTGTTGCGGGCGTGGGCCTCCTGTACGAAACGGACATCCTGCTTGCTCGGCCTCCAGGAATGGGAAGGTTTCAGGGTCCTGGCGTCCCCACTTCTTATGCCCTCGGTTATATCAGGCAGGCCTTCACCCGCCCCCCTTGGTTCTTTCTAGCACTTCCTCTTTGGGGGCAGGGCTTCACTTTCGCGCCTTCCCTGCTTGGGGAAGACGCTCGAGCGGGAAATCTTCGCGCCAAAGATGGCGGCACTTCAAATTTTTCGGCCGGACGCCGCCGGCGGGGACTGCAAGGCGACTTCTACCGGTAGGTAGATTGGTTCTAATCCTGTTCGCAGACGCCAAGTTGTTGCGGGCGAAGGGGACGCGCTCACCACGCTCGGGTCCGCTGCTGCTGCTGCTCGGTGGCTCGAGCGGTGGGCTGGACCCGGGGACTCGAGCAGCGCTCCTCGCCCACGAGTGAAAAGGGGGTGGTTTGTTTTGGGAGATAGTTCGTGACACCACCCACGGGTCGTGGTGATTATGGGCACCACCGCTGCTGGTGACAGGGATCCCGGGAGAGATGGTAGGGAGCAGCTAGGATGTTGTCCCCTCCGTGGGTAGGGGTTGGTGATCCCGGGGCCCGGTGGTGTAATGGGGAGGCTGGATGGCTGGGGTGCAGGGTTGCAGGGGCAGCGCGGCGCGGTGCCGGATGGCACTAGTATACTCACTCAGGCAGTCAATGACAGAGTCTCTGGTAAACCAAACGGCTGGATGGACGGGTCCCGCAGCCGGCTGCAGTGTTTTTGTGCTCTTCCCGGACAGGGTGATGGTGGCTGTCTTTCCCTGCACCTTGTTAGAATGTTCTGACTCCTGTGGTTGCCCACCGGTAGTCCGCTTCCCGGTGTATAGGTACCGAAGGAGCACGTTTTGCCCGCAGGCGCTGGCCCTTGGATCTCTAACCTATGGCGGTGGCTGTATATCCTCACGGTGTGGACTGTTGCCTTCTGTCGGGTCTTGGTTGTTAGGAAACCCCTGGGGTTCCGGTCACACTCGGATTTGACCGTTGTCGGCGGCTCCAAGCCTAGTTAGGGTCCGATGGCCCTGCCTGTGTGCTTAGCTTCCCTCCACTCCCCGGTTCGGTACCGGCGGGCCACCCGACCCCGGTCCTACGGTTTTGCAGAGATCCACTAACTTCTGCAGACGGCCACAACCATCTGCCAACCTTGCTGTTTGTGTCTGGGCCCCTACCCAGACACCGACACTGACCTCTCACTTTCACCTCCAAACTCTATCTGTCACTTTTCCCGCCTCCAGGCCTGTGAACTCCTCCATGGGTGGGGCCAACCACCTGGCTCCGCCCCACCTGGTGTGGACATCAGACCATGGAGGGAGGCAACAAGGGTTTTTGTTTGACTGGTGTGAACTGTCTAGGGAAGGGGGTGTGTGTGGTGTTATGTCTGTGACTACCTGGCTAGTCCAGGGCGTCACAATAGCAGGGGTTAATAACAGCGCACGGCTGTTATTAAACCCCAGGTTTGTGATGGCACGGGCGTCTGTGAGATACCCGCATCACAAACCTGTAAACTACAGTAAATAAACAAGACACAGAGAAATCCTTTATTTGGAATAAATTACACACGCAGCCTCTTCCTTCACCACTTTATTATCCCAACACAGCCCTGCAGCTCTGACGTAATCCACACGAGATCCAGCGAAGACACATCCAGCTCTGCTGCATGTCAGAGTGAGCAGCCACAGAGCACGGCTGCCCGCTCTGAGTGCAGCGTAGTACTGACCGCGATAAGCAATGACTGCACGGCAGAGCCATCACAGGCTGTGGGCGCGTCAGCCAGGAAGTAATCACAGCTGAGGGGATGGCCGGTGGGCGGGGAAAACACGGAAAGCTGTGTGATTGTGTGCACATCAGAGGAAGTGAAAGCGCGACCCGGAAGCAAGTGTGCCGCCATGACAGAGTCTCTGTAAGTATAAAACGCTCATTTATTTATTGTTTTTTTTTTCATTTTTATTATTTGCCGATTCTGGATCGTGCAGCCGGAATCCCACGCGGATCCAGACGTTTACAGTCCGGGTCCGCTCAACATTAATCCTTACCCTTCGAATTACACCTATTGGTGTAGATGCTGGAGTCTTGTGCCTTACTATTCTCCTGATCAAAACTAAACTATTGCCCTTCTCAGGGAAGGAAGGGGAAGGAGTTTGATGGCAACACAGATTAAGACAGACAGGGAAAAGTCAAAACTCAGACACACTGCAAACTCACAGGAACAAACACTAAGAGAATAAGGAGTAAAACAAGGGTTAACACCACAACTACACACAACAATAATATTACAACCACCAGTAAGTCTGGATCGCAACACCTCACCAGACCAGTATAAACTAGCTATAGCTGGCATTAAAGGAAGTGTCCAGACAGCATATATAGGAGGGAAGCGAATAGGACTGGCTTCCCTGCAGCATGTGATCAAAGGAGACTAAAGAGTGCTTTACATGCTGCAACATCACTAGCGATAGCTAGCGATGTCGTGCGCGATAGCACCCGCCCCCGCCGTTCGTGCGACATTTGGTGATCGCTGCCGTAGCGAACATTATCGCTACGGCAGTGTCACGCACACATTTCTAGTTAGCCACGTCGCTGTGACCGCCAAACAATCCCTCCTTCAAGGGGGAGATGCGTTCGGCATCATAGCGACGTCACTGCGGCGTCACTAAGCGGCCGCCCAATAGCGCCCAACCGCTTCCTTCCTCATTGCCGGTGGACGGAGGTAAGGAGATGTTCGTCGTTCCTGCGGTGTCACACATAGCGATGTGTGATGCCGCAGGAACGGCGAACAACATCGTACCTGCAGCAGCAACGATATTATGAAAATGAGCGACTTTTCAACGATCAATAATTTTTTACGCTTTTGCGATCGTTGATCGTCGCTCCTTGGTGTCACACGCTGCGATGTCGCTAACGGAGCCGTATGTGCGTCACTAACGTCGTGACCCCCACGATATATCATTAGCGATGTCGCAGCGTGTAAAGCACCCTTAAGAAGCAACCTAGAAGAGATTAACTCTTGCTAGCCTGCCTATGAACTACAGGTCTGTGGGGTGACAACAATTTCTGCTTGCGCTGATCACAGACATCAGACAAGTTAGCAGGCAGAGTGCCAAAATCTGTAGTCTACACAGATCCTAATGTCGCCATGACAGTTTGCGAAGTTTGTAAAAACCTCCTTGTGACAGTACTGTAAACTTACTTCCAAGTGTGATGATAAAGGCCCAGTCACACACAACGACTTACCAGCGATCCTGACAACGATACTTCCTGATAAGAATCGCTGGTAAGTTGCTGGGAGGTCGCTGGTGAGATGTCACACAGTCAGAGCTTACCAATGACTCAGTAACGATACAGGTCGCAGTAGTGACATGTATAACGATCTCTGCTGTCATTGGGATCCTGTCACACAGTCAGGGCCGCCATCAGGGCATTACTACTGTGCCTGGTGTAGGGGGCCCGGTGAAGACAGGGGGCCCGGCCAGGTCCGGGGTAAATACTTATCTTTAGCCTCAGGCAGGACGGGCCCCGTCTCTTCACCAGGCCCCAGTCACAGCAGCAGAGGGGCCCGGCGGTGTCGCTTCCCTACCAGACATGACTAAGTTGCATGAGAAGGGGCGGAGCATGCAAATTAGCCATGTGCTGTAGTGGAGGCAGGGTCAGTGGAGCAGAGCAGGGCGCGTCATCGCTGGGCCATGCAGCAGGAGGAGAGGTCATCACTCTGAGACCTCATTACACTCCTGCTACAGCGGCTGAGGTGGCGAGGACCCGGCAGCCAGCGGGGACAGGTAAGCGCTGTGAGCCGAAGACGATTGCTGGAGGGGCCCACTGATCTCTGCTGGGGGGGCGCCGATCTCTGCCCGGGGCCCTCGCTGCTCTCTGCCCGGGGCCCGCGCTGCTCTCTGCCCGGGGCCCGCGCTGCTCTCTGCTCGGGGCCCGTGCTGATCTCCGCCGGCGGGGACGCTGATCTCTGCCGGGGCCCTCACTGATCTCTGCCGGGGAGGGGGGGATGCGCTTATCTCTGCCCGGGGCCCGCACTGATCTCTGCCCGAGGCCCGCGCTGATCTCTGCCTGAAGGGGGGAGGGCGCGCTGATCTCTGCCCGGGGGGGTCATCTCTGCCCGTGGCTGCCCGCCGACCCCAGCCCCTGTCTTGCTTCAGCTAGATCAGGGGTGGGGAACCTCTGGCCTGTGGTCTCCTGGCCTCTCTGCTGTGAGCCTCCCTCTGCTGTGAGCCTCCTGGCCTGTCTACTGTGAGCCTCCCTCTGCTGTGAGCCTCCTGGCCTCTCTACTGTGAGGCTCCCTCTGCTGTGAACCTCCTGGCCTCTCTACTGTGAGCCTCCCTCTGCTTTGAGCCTCCTGGCCTCTTTACGTTGAGCCTTCCTCTGCTGTGAGCCTCCCTCTGCTGTGGACCTCCTGCCTCTCTCCTGTGAGCCTCCTGCCTCTCTCCTGTGGGCCTCCTGCCTCTCTCCTGTGAGCCTCCTGCCTCTCTCCTGTGAGCCTTCTGCCTCCCGTGGTGCTGTGAGCCTCCTGCCTCCCGTGGTGCTGTGAACCTCCTGCCTCCCGTGGTGCTGTGAGCCTCCTGCCTCCCGTGGTGCTGTGAGCCTCCTGCCTCCCGTGGTGCTGTGAGCCTCCTGCCTCCTGTGGTGCTGTGAGCCTCCTGCCTCCCGTGGTGCTGTGAGCCTCCTGCCTTCCGTGGTGCTGTGAGCCTCCTGCCTCCCGTGGTGCTGTGAGCCTCCTGCCTCCCGTGGTGCTGTGAACCTCCTGCCTCCCGTGGTGCTGTGAGCCTCCTGCCTCCTGTGGTGCTGTGAGCCTCCTGCCTCCCGTGGTGCTGTGAGCCTCCTGCCTCCCGTGGTGCTGTGAGCCTCCTGCCTCCCGTGGTGCTGTGAGCCTCCTGCCTCCCGTGGTGCTGTGAGCCTCCTGCCTCCCGTGGTGCTGTGAGCCTCCTGCCTCCCGTGGTGCATGAGCCCTAACAGCTAGTCAGGAATATAATCCTCCGTCCACAGGTGCAGAAGGCAGGCATCATCATGGCGCGGCGGAGGATTCAAGGTGGAAGGGAGCAGGCGGCAAGTGACCTGGCGGCTACACAGTGAGTTAAGGCCCGGAGGCCGTGTGGTGTGTTGGCGGGCGGCTCCTCGGTCTTTAGAGCAGGTGTGTGTTAGGGCAGGGGGCACCGAACAGTCTCTGATACAAAGGCCTCACTGGTGCTGTATTTTCCTAAGTAAATTCTTTGCTATTTGCCTGTGATAAAGAATCTCCTTAGGAGAATACAGCACAGCAAGGCCTTTGTATATGAGACTGTTTTGGTGCCCCCTGCCCTAATAGCCAGGCTGTAATAAAGACTCTCCTAAGGCTTCCATCAGTGTTAGCAGTGTTTTGGATGTAGTCTGCTTCAGCTGCGTCCAAAACGCTGCAATGTACAGTACGAGCACAGTGCATGGGATTTGTAGAAATCCTGTGGCCACTGTGCATGTATGGCCCGCAGCAATAACTGACCTGTGGTGCAGCTTTCCGAGGCCACAGAATGTAAATTATTTGCTATGGAGTTGCATAGGGAGAACACAAGCAAGAGACCACAGCGCACCGAACCCTGATCATGGGCACGAGCAGCTGCGTTCTCCTGCGGAGGAGACTTGTGGCCCCGCAGGTCAGGATGCCCATCTGTTACAGATTGGAAGATAAATAGAAATCTGTTAACGGATCTGTCCTCCATAGACTCCCATGTTAAAGAAAACGGATCCTGCAGAAATCATTTTTCCCAACGGATGATTACAGGGCATGTGGACTAATTCTGCCTCATGTGGCATTTCTTGTTCACAACCCTCCTCCGCTCTCATAAAGAACCATCAGTTTAAATCTCAGCTTAACACGCCATGCATGGCCGGGCACCGATCTCCTGACCTGCGTCCCCATATATGCTCTGAGGCTGCTGAGGTCAGGTCAGGAGACCCATGGCCAGTCCATGCACTGCCCAAGTGCAGACCGGTTTTCACCGACTGCTGAATGAGCCTTAAAGTGAATCTGTCAGCAGGTTTTTTCTCCCCCATCTGAGAGCAGCATAATGTAGAGACACATACCTTGATTCCCACGATGTGTCACTTACTGGGCTGTTTGCTGTCATATTGATAAAATCCATGTTTTCTCTGCTGCAGATCTAGCAGTTATACAGAGCTCATGAATATGCTGGACTATTTGCAGCATGCCAAGTAGTCCTGTAATGATAATCTCCTGCTGATTAACCAGTGATGTTATCAAAACTACACTAAGCAGCCCAATAAGTGACAATCGCTGTAATCAGGATCTCTTCCCCTATGTAATGCTGTGCTCAGATTAGGTGTTAAAAACCTGGTGACAGATTCCCTTTGACGGGGTTGTATGGTCTAAATCCACAAGTCTGCATTATCACAATTTGGTTTCAATTAGTTTAAAAACTGTATGTGACACATTCCCTTAAAGAAAAAAAAATAGATATACCTAAAATAAATATATACCAAAAATAAATATATAACAAAAAAAATATATATATATATAAAAAAAAAGTTAGAGTAGGGCCCGGCCAAAAGAGTCCACCTTGTGGTGGTGACAGGCTTACAAAAATCTGATGGCCAAAACAAAATCTGATGGCTGCGTGTGTGATACAGTGTTCAGTGTGAAGGGTTAATGTGTGATTGGTGAGGCTGTAGTGCAGAAGTGAAGTTTTTCTAAGAGTGGCAGTGAGACTGTGGAAGATCCGTGGGGCGGAGGCGGAGCTGGGGTGGAGGCGGAGCTGGGGTGGAGGCGGAGCTGGAGTGGAGGCGGAGCTGGGGTGGAGCCTCAAGGGGCCCCGAAATTTTGCCAGTATGGGGCCCTGAAGTTACTAGTGGCAGCCCTGCACACAGTGTCAGGCCCCCTTCACACGCACATGTCTCCGGTACATGCTAGGTCTGTGGCCGCATGTACCGGAGACACGGGCACACGTAAACCCATTAAAATCAATGGGTTTCTGTGCACGCACGTGTGCAGCCATTGGCCCGTGCCTCCATGTCGAGCAGACGTGAGCCCATGTGCTCCACACGGATGCATGTCCGCCTTTCTCCGGCAGCACGGGTGTCACACGGCCCGCACCAGTACCACACGGATGTAGTGTGGACGCGGTCCCGTGTGACACGCGCCGGAGAAACCCACGTGTCAGAGAAAAAAATAACAAATCTTAACTCACCTTCTCCAACCCTCCTGTCTCTGCCGCTGCTGTCACTTGCTACCAACCGCCGTTCATTATGCTCATTTAATATTTATTTCACTGCGGCGGATGCGGCAGCAGCGGAGAGTCGGGAGGGCTGGAGACCGAAGATCAGCACCACAAACAGCGAAGCCAGGGACAGGTGAGTAGAAATTTCCCGTTGTCCGTGTGTTATCACGGATAACAGACGGAGAACACATGTAGTGCCATAAACACGGCACACGGAGGGGAAAACGTACCTTTGACACGTCCGTGAAACACGTGCGTGATTTTCATGGACGTGTGAAGGGGGCCTCAAACATAGCGATGCGTCCTGCCCAGCAGGACATCGCCCTTGAAGCAAATGATCCAAGACATTCAGCAATGACCGGCGACCTCACAGCAGGGGCTAGTTCGTTGCTGGATGTCACACACAGCGACATCGCTAGCAAGATCGCTGTTGCGTCACAAAAACCGTGACTCAGCAGCGATATCGCTAGCGATGTCGCTTAGTAAGATGTGGCCTTGATGATTCTTTTGCTGGTTTGTCCTGAAGAAGGGAGCTGTGTTCTCCTGAAACGCGTAGACTTGACCTGTTATGAAATAAAAGAAACATTAATCTGAGAAGAATCCAGTAGTCTTTTGGCGCGGCTGTGAAACCCATTCTCTACTACTCTCTGTTATCTGCCTCATGGGGACCGCTGCCGGGACTTGGTGTTACATGCTGCTATAAGTCTTGTGACTGTCACAACCCGAATTGGTGAGTAGGATTATTCTTTGCTTCACCCTATATATATTGGGGTAAGACCCTATTGCGCTTTCTTTTTCCACAGTTTTCTCTCACATTAGAAAGGTAGGATGTGCCATCAGTCTTTTTTTAGATTACAGGGTTATGCCTTCTGATTGAGCACTACTGCACTACTGCTCTTCAGCCTCAGGCATTTTTAATTCTTCATTTTCAGGTTCTTGTCTGCTCATCAATTGTAGGTTATTTAACCCAAAGAGAGGCATTAGTTTGATAGGGACCCAACAAAAAAGGTCGCCTTACCATTGGCTCGTTGGGCTCACATAAAACTGGCCATTTTTATGTGCTAAGTATCTCAATTTTTACATGTTTTTTTCCATTGCAATAATGCATGTTTATATTCCCATATTCATTGTTCCACATATCTTAGCACTACAGAGTGCAACTGTCTCTTTTTTTGTTACTAAGAGGCCAAGTAAGTCCGCTTGAACCGGCGACTTGGTCAGGAATGGAGGAGAAGCAGGCACGACCCACGTTAACAGTGGCCGTGTCCACTGTCACCCACGATGGGAGTGCTGGAGCCAAGGAGCCTCACGGACGTTCGACAGCTTCCCCCCTTCTGCCCAAGTGGCAGCCGAGTATGATGGAGGCCAGGACACAGGTCCCAGGGAACTGACAGAAGACGTGGCAGTTTTGTCTATTCTGGCCACGTCTAATCAGGCGTTTCTGGCAGCGTTTGAAGCTGACGACAGCCTGAAAGCTCTTAAGGAGCAGGCAGAGCAGCCTCCCTTGGACCCCGAGTGGGTAGGCTAGGACCAAGGACGGCTGTGCAAGGTCATGATCCAGCAGGGTTCACCAGTGGCATAGCCCAGGGACCGACAGGTACCCACGGCTGGTCTGGATGAGGGAAAGTTGCCCCCTCTGCTGGTTCAGACGATAGAAAAATTGTGCTCACTGGTGGTCAGTGTGATGGGAAAGTTGCATCCCCAACCCGTCCAGATGATGGGAAGTGCGTACTCACTGGTTGTTAGGGTGATGGGAAAGCAGTCCCCATAAACTGTCAAGGTAGTGAGGAAGGGCTTACCACAGCTGTTCATGGTGATGGGAAAGTTGCATTCATAACCTGTCCGGATGATGGGAAGGGTGTACTCACTGGTTGTCTGAATGATGGGAAAGTGGTCCCCATGTACTATCAAGGTAGTAAGGAAGGGCTTCCCACAGTTGGTCAGGGTGATGGGAAAGTTGCACCCCTCACCTGTCCGGATGATGGGAAGAATTTACCTACCAGTTGTCAGAGGTATGGAAAAGTGGTCCCTATAACCTGACAAGGTAGTGGGAAAATGGCACTCACAGCCAGTCAGACTACTGGAAAAGTGTTAGCCATAGCCTGCCGGAGGAGAAAGTTGGACCCACTGTCTGTCAGGGGGAAGGGACAGCAGTACCCATCAATTGTCAGAATGGGGAGGAAGTATTTCTTAGCCTGCCAAGTTGAGGGACAGATGTTGCCTATGGCTTGTCAGGCTGGTGGGAAAGTGGTATAGGCAGCCTGTCAGGATGACAGGAAAGTGTTGTCAAGAAAAACGGGGGAGAGAGGGCGCTCCTGTGTGGAACAGTAAAAACAAATGATGAAAGCGTATTTTTATACACTCACCTGAAAGTGTTGTACAGCAGGTACAACACTGTTAAAGATGCTGACGGGTGTTCCGATGCTCACCGTTCCTTGTCGCCGGGATCATGTCCTGTCAGTCCCGCAGGAGTCCTCGCCTGTGTAGCCGCTAGTATGATCCAGGGACACGTGCAGAGCAAAACCGTTGGACCAGCTGCGGACAGCGACTCCTCCTCCAAACCGGATGGTCCCGTGATCCCGGTGACGGTGTAGAACCAGCCCCGTATTGCAGCGTCAGTGGTGATAGCAACCTCCTGATCTGGCTGCAGCAGCCCCGTGAGCTCCCGACAGGAGAGGTAAACTTCAGTTCAGTGTAAAAAACCACGGTATCGGCTGCGCTGCCCAGACAGGAGATTGATGTTGGTGATATAAAGTTCTTTTATTGATATGATTATAAAGCCACAACGCATTTCAGGGGCATTACTACTACAGGAATATTTTTAAAAAAAGATATTTATCTTGTGTATTGGCCAATGCATGTGAGCTCAGTTACCCCGACAAGGTAATTTCTTATAAACTGGGACCCTAACTTAAAATGCCTCTGTGTGGGTTAAAAACCTATGTGTCTGGGCAGAAAGGATGCTGCTAACAAAGAGAGTGAACACAGCCAGGGTGCTAAGTCAGAGAAAAACGCACTATAAATATATCAAAAAGACTGACCTGCACATCCAACAGGTATGAACAGGAGCCAGCTGAAAACACATAAGAGGTGGAGCCTCATCAAAGATGTTCTCAAAGAACTGAGAGAAGCCTGTGCCAGTGAGATGGTGCAGGAAGGATTTAAGAAAGCCGTAGGAGCGTGTATAGTGTACACACACACACACACACACACACACACACAACTACACACACACACACACACACACACAGATAAATCAACTGATTATACTGTATGCATATGAAGACACAGTGAAGTGGGTAGATATCCTGTGTGGCATTCACTTATCGAGTATTCGCACAAAGTTGATGCTCATGTCAAGGAATGAAGAAGCCTCTAAATACTTAGAGCGTATGAAGCAGCTGACTGCTGCTTGTCAGTAAGACATGGTAGTTAGAAAACATTTAATGGAGCTCGCAATGCGCACACTCGCAAATAATGTTCAACAAGTCAGAAAGATACCGGGTAACACAGCTGTCAAATTTGAAGAAGATATGAGAACATAAACATGAAGAAATTGCAGAAGCATCTAAGAAAGCTCAAAATATTATTGCAATTTGTGGAAAATTTCATGCAGTTGCCCAGAAAATTTGTCAGGAAAATTATTGGAAAGAATGTAAAAGTCATCCTGGAGTTTATGGATAAAGTCGAAGTTGTGAGACTTAGAATTGAGAGTGGTAATGAAGCCAAAATACCCATGGAGATGGTATGGCTCCATTTGTTTTTGAAGGACCAAGGGGAAGTATTGGAAATGTACGGGTTTTTTCTAGAATATCATATTGTACACCTGGAAGAAGTGGAGCAACTAAGACTGGAAATACTGAAGATTGAGGAACAATTTTGTCAAGTTGGTATGAGTTGGTGACCTCCTTCAGACAGGGAATCCAAAAGAAAGGATGAATTGATGGATTGGTCTCTAGCTGGAGATGGTGATAGGAAAATTCACAGACAGGGAGATAGCTGAAGATGAAGAAGAAGAGGCCAAAATAAATCTGCAAAATGAGGATGCGTGTAACTCTCGCGGCTGGTATAGGGGCAGCAAGTGGGTTAGTAAAATCACTGGGCCACATGGGTGAACTAGGCTTACCCTGTAGTGGGAGGGTTTTAACTAAGCGCCCACCGTGAGGCGGACACCAGGTACCACTCCCAGGGCAGTAACCAAGATTGGCAGCTGACCCCTAGGACAAAATATGGACTCAGATAAAGGCACAGGTGCAGGCAGGTACAGGCATGGTGGCTGAGGCAGACAGGCAGTCGGGTGTGGACATGTATGGTGGGCATGGCAGGGACAGATAGGTATGGAAAGGCACGTACAAGTGACTGACAGAGGGATAACAGGACCTGACAACTAGCTAGTAGACTGCTAGCCAAACTAACTGAGGACATTACGCAGGCACCTCCCCTAATGGTAGGGTGCTTTAAATACATAGTGCCCCTGAGAGACATTTCCTGGAAATAGCGGGCCAGTGCATGTGCCCTGAGCACACTTCTGGGACACCTGAGCTGCGGGCACAGGCCCCAGGAGGAGGAGGAAGCAATAGCACACATAGACAGCCGCAGGGCAGGGGGGAGGAAGCAACCTGGCCGGGTTGGTGAGTAAGTCGGCATCCCTGCTAGGACAGTACATTTGAGTGAAAGTGAATCTCACTACCATTGGAGATCTGACAAAAGGTACTCACCTTTTAGATGTAATGACTGAAGAGGAGATGACATCAGTTACTAAAAAGGGTTTGGTGACAGAGACAAACTGTCTCAGGAGCTGAAGCTCAAAAGTCAGCAGAGATGACTCTCTGGTCAGGTTGTGAAAAGTGCCAAGCACCACGGCTTTAGGCAGAGTATGTAACATGGTGTTTTTGGTGCCTGCAATACTTTGCAATTCATTAGGGCATGCCTGGCTATTCACATACATCCACCCATGGGTGTGTCCCATATGGTATAATGGTGTCTGTTGGACACATGGTCAGTGTGGGGAGGCTGTAATGCCTCTGGAAGGAACCTCTGAGAGGATTCACTTGTCTTGACCGGGACAGTGTGTAGAGGTTGTGACGCCTGTGGAAGCTACCTCTGAGAGAAGAGAGGGTTTGCTTCATCTGATTGAGGTCAGTTTGTGGAGACTGGTACATCTCTACTGGGATACTTTTAGGGAGAAGTGGTATCCGAACCTGACCGGGCATAGCCCAAGTGAAATAGACTGAAAACTGTGCATATTCCTTTAAGCTGGAAGAGGCCTGGTGTTATGAAGCTTTGGGGAGATAAGGTATGCACACCAGTGACTATGTAAGGGGAATACATGGAATAGCAGAAACTGCTGTGTGAATACTGACTTGAAAAATCCAATAGCTATATGTAAGAGTGAAAATGTGAAAAATGGAATCTGCATTACTGCCATGAACATATGAATCAAGAGAAATTTAGCTACTGAATTGATCAATGCAATAGAGCCCCAACACTACGCCAAAGTATTTCTCTACGTTGGGGTCCCTAGCTTGTGTGTGTCCTCTCATGCAGTTAAAAAATTTACCGTGTATGGGAAGCTGAGACCCAGGCTATTTATGCGTATGATATGGATTGGCAATAGGTGTGGTTGGGGAGGGTTCCCAAACGAAAAATTACTAACAATAAGGAATAACGTTTGGAACACCATTCTATGTCTGAACTGGGTGCAAAAACCTAAAAAAACATCACTATGGGGAGATAAGGTATGCACACCAGTGACTATGTAAGGGGAATACATGAAATAGCAGAAACTGCTGTGTGAATACTGACTTGAAAAATCCAATAGCTATATGCAAGAGTGAAAATGTGAAAAATGGAATCTGCATTACTGCCATGAACATATGAATCAAGAGAAATTTAGCTACTGAATTGATCAATGCAATACCTTATCTCCCCATAGTGATGGTTTTTTTAGGTTTTTGCACCCAGTTCAGACTTAGAATGGTGTTCCAAACGTTATTCCTTATTATTAGTAATTTTTCGTTTGGGAACCCTCCCCAACCACACCTATTGCCAATCCATATCATACGCATAAATAGCCTGGGTCTCAGCTTCCCATACACGGTAAGTTTTTTAACTGCATGAGAGGACACACACAAGCTAGGGACCCCAACGTAGAGAAATACTTTGGCGTAGTGTTGGGGCTCTATTGCATTGATCAATTCAGTAGCTAAATTTCTCTTGATTCATATGTTCATGGCAGTAATGCAGATTCCATTTTTCACATTTTCACTCTTACATATAGCTATTGGATTTTTCAAGTCAGTATTCACACAGCAGTTTCTGCTATTCCATGTATTCCCCTTACATAGTCACTGGTGTGCATACCTTATCTCCCCATAGTGATGTTTTTTTAGGTTTTTGCACCCAGTTCAGACTTAGAATGGTGTTCCAAACGTTATTCCTTATTGGTGTTATGAAGCTGACATGGCGTCCGCTAATGATTCCAGCTAATTTTGTGTTTGAAAAGTCAAATCGAGTTCCTTCTGAACCCTGCCATGCACCCAAACAGTAGTTTTCCACTACATATGATGTATAGGTGTACTCAGGAAAAAATGTACCGCAAAATGTGTTGAGCAATATTTCCTGTTAACCTTGTGAAAATGCAAAATTTGGGGCTAAACTAACATCTTTGAGGAAAACAGTTAAATATTCATTTTTCCTTCCACATTGCTTTAGTTCCTGTGAAGCACCTGAAGGATTAATAAACTTCTAGGTCTCCTTTACTGGAACAGTTACTAAACTCTGGAGGAAGAAAATCCAATACCTACGATAGCAGCACTATTAATGCTGCATTTATTTCCTGGGAAAAGATTTCAAAAGTCTCCAAAGACAAAATGACTTTTGAAGTCTTTAAAAATACAGAGATAAAAAATATAGATTTGTCAAACAAGACGGAGACAGTAGATAGATGGATCCAGTCAGGGATAAAATACATAAAAAATATATACGATGGTACAAATTTCACCTCATTCTTACAACTTAAACTACAAAATAATATACCAGATAAAGATCTGTATTTCTTCCTAGAAATAAGGAAAACCATCCGGAAACTTATAGAACACAAATGTAAAATAAACAAATTCATACTTAAATTGATAAACAACCCAAATAACAAACTAATATGGAGTCATAAGAACATCTATCATGCCTACAATTCTGAACTCACCACAAGAAAAATGATACACATATCCGGTTAGATAAAGAACTGGAAAGTAGAATTCACCCAAGTCAAATGGGATAAAGCTCTTAAAAACACATACCTTTCCAATATCTGCGCTACATTACATGAAGCTTATTATAAGATTTATACCAGATGGTATTTTACTCCGGACAAAGTAGCTAAAATATTCCCAAGCCAAAAACCAACGTGCTGGAGAGGTTGCGATACAAAAGGTGACATTGTTCATATTTTTTGGAGCTGTCCTAGAATCAGAAGCTTATGGCAGAAAGTGTCTAAAATAATAAATCTGATAATACACTCAAAAATAAGTCTAACCCCACAATTAGCTCTCTTATCGATAGATTCGGATACAATAAACATAAAATACAGGGCCATCGTAATTCATATCCTTCTAGTTACCAAAGTCGAATTGGCGGCACGTTGGAAATCCAATAAAATTACAAATATTTACGGTCTAATAGAAAAAATATCCCTTCATAAGTTCTATGAAGAGAAGCATGCTCTGATTAATAACTCTTGGAACAGATTTCATAAAAAATGGGACCCATGGGCTGACTTATTTTAAATCTAATCTAGTTCTAATTCTGGTATAAAAGTAATACATGATACTTATTCAATTTGTTTAATAAGAAAATTGTTTGTCTACATCCATCTCCTGACATGTTATTTGAAAATCATACTATGGAAATTCTTGATCCGACTGTATGTCATAGTTTTTACCAATGTTTGTTTCTCCTTTTGTATATGTCTATATTATTTGTTTGATATAGCATGAAGTAATGCTATACAGTACATTCTGTTTTATTGTTTTGTTAGAACTGTTTTATGTATAAACTTTGAAAATCTAATAAAAATTATTGAATCACAATAAACTTCTAGGATGTGGGTATGAGGGGAGCAGTTTTTTGAATGGTGTCATTTGGGTATTTTCTGTTACCTCGGCCTCTCAAAGTCACTTCAAAAGGGATGTGGCCCCTAACAAAAATGTATTTGTAAGTTTTGTTAGAAAAATGAGAAATTGCTGATAGACTTCCAAACAAAAAAAATTATGTTTCAAAAATTGTGCTGATGTAAAGTAGACAAGTGGGAAATGTTATTTTTTTTTTTAAACCATTTTGTGTCTCATACAGTAACTTTCTGGTTTTTAGGGCATAAAATAAAAAATGTGAAAATTGCTACATTTTCATCAAATTTCAAATATTTTCACAAATAAATGCAAAAAATGTCATCCTAAATCTACACTAACATGAAGTACAATATGTAAAAAAAAAACCAAACAATCTCAGAATCACTAGGATCAGTTGAAGCGTTCCAGAGTTATTACATAATAAAGTGACAGTGGTCAGAATTGAAAAATATGGCCCGATCATGGAGGTGAAAACAGGCTCAGGGGTGAAGGGTTAATAACTCTATAAGTGCTCGTTCACACTTGTGTTATGGATTTCCATTTATTTTTTCAAGTTTAGGAACATAAAATTGAAATTAAGCCCAGTTTGAACCTTGACGTAACTGTGTCACCACCATAGGGATGTGAAGATGTCAGCTATGACATAAAGCCAGCATCTGCCTGAAACAGCAGTGATCAGAGCTTGCCTTCATTGCTGCACTTTTAAGTATTTAAATGCCCTTTTCAACCACTGACAGTGGCATTTAGACAGCACGATGTTCAATGCATGCTCTCACCAGCTCCCATTATCCACCTTGTGGCGCAGTTGCAGGTTTCTGATGGGTCCCATGTGTTGCTACCATGCTGGTCGTTCTATGAAGCCGGCTTGATGTTGGCATCCTTGGAAAATGTCTCAATCAAACTGCTGTCACATTCTTACAGAACACTCACTTGTAGTGCGTGATGATTGTAAGGGCTCCTTTCACCGAGCCTATAAAAGGAAGCAAGTGGCAGCAGGGAGAATAAAGACTTTATATTCTCCCTGTAGCCAACGCTTTTGGAGTACATTGGCTAATCAGGCTTTAAATTATAGTTTCTTGCAGATTGACCTGGTATCTGCAGATAAATAATGTTTCTTGAGAAGACAAGTTCCCTTTAAAGGTAAAATGTCGCGTTTTTTTTATTTTTGTATTAAAAATAGTGATTATGAAATCAAGTATTTCTAATACAAAATGAAAATCAGCTTATTTAGTTTTTATTTAATTCTATTTTTACTGGAGGCTCTGGGGGCTGCCATGCTGGATTTGCCGTGTGTGTAACGACAGTTACTCACTCCTTTATGGCAGCCCCTGTGCATAGAGAACAGTGGTCGGGATCCGACCTCATTTAGTAACGGTAGAGTAGGCATCTGCTGTGACCTGGACGCGCCCCCTGGGCTGTCAGATCACAGCAGAGGGAGGAGATCGGCGCCATCATTGTGGAGCTCACAGTGTATGCTGTTTGCTCCATTTTACCCCAGTCAACCGCCGGGATGTGTGAGTATGGGGCGTCGGGCCACCTCCCCTCCCCCCGCCGTTACAATCTCCAATGACACGCCCTCCCCCCGCTCTACCCAGCCCCCACTCTGCCCCCGCTACTGCCGCCGCCACCGCCCCTCCCCCCGCTGTTACCATCTCCAATGACACCCCCTCCCTCCACTCTACCCAGCCTCCGCTCTGCCCCCGCTACAGATGCCGACGCTGCCCCTCCCCCCGCTGTTACCATCTCCAATAACACCCCCTGCTCTCCCCCCCCCTTCTGCCTGCCACCTGTTGGCCTGTGTGTGTACCGGTGATACTGTCTGCAGAGCTGTGTATCTAATCCTCTCCTGTTTGATACTGTCTGCAGAGCTGTGTATCTAATCCTATCCTGTGTCATACTGTCTGCAAAGCCGTGTATCTAATCCTTTCCTGTGTGATACTGTCTGCTGAGCAGTGTATCTAATCCTATTCTGTATGATACTGTCTGCTGAGCCGTGTATCTAATCCTGTCCTGTGTGATACTGTCTGCAGAGCTGTGTATCTAATCCTCTCCTGTGTGATACTGTCTGCTTAGCCGTGTATCTAATCCTATCCTGTGTGGTACTGTCTGCAGAGCTGTGTATCTAAGCCTGTCCTGTGTGTGCTGAGCTGTGTATCTACTCCTCTCCTGTGTGATACTGTCTGCTGAGCCGTGTATCTAATCTTATCATGTGTGATACTATCTGCAGAGCTGTGTATCTAATTCTATCCTGTGTCATACTGTCTGCAAAGCTGTGTATCTAATCCTATCCTGGGTGATACTGTCTGCAGAGCTGTGTATCTAATCCTATCCTGTGTGATACTGTCTGCAGAGCTGTGTATCTAATTCTATCCTGTGTCATACTGTCTGCAAAGCTATGTATCTAATCCTATCCTGTGTGATCCTGTCTGCAGAGCTGTGTATCTAATCCTATCCTGTGATACTGTCTGCTGAGCAGTGTACCTAATCCTGTCCTGTGTGATACTGTCTTCTGAGCTGTGTATCTAATCCTATACTGTGTGATACTGTCTGCAGAGCTGTGTATCTAATCCTCTCCTGTGTGATACTGTCTGCTGAGCCGTGTATCTAATCCTATCCTGTGTGGTACTGTCTGCAGAGCTGTGTATCTAATCCTGTCCTGTGTGATACTGTCTGCAGAGCTGTGTATCTAATCCTCTCCTGTGTGATACTGTCTGCTGAGCCGTGTATCTAATCCTATCCTGTGTGGTACTGTCTGCAGAGGTGTGTATCTAATCCTGTCCTGTGTGATGCTGTCTGCTGAGCTGTGTATCTAATCCTAGCCTGTGTGATACTGTCTGCAGAGCTGTGTATCTAATCCTATCCTGTGTGATACTGTTTGCTGAGCTGTGTATCTAATCCTCTCCTGTGTGATACTGTCTACAGAGCTGTGTATCTAATCTTATCCTGTGTGATACAGTCTGCAGAGCCGTGTGTTTAATCCTATCATGTGTGATACTGTCTACATAGCTGTGTATATAATCCTATCCTGTGATACTGTCTGCTGAGCTGTGTATCTAATCCTATCCTGTGTGATACTGTCTGCAGAGCTGTGTATCTAATTCTATCCTGTGTGATACTGTCTGCTGAGTTGCTGTATTTAATCCTATCCTATGTGATACTGTCTGCTGAGCCGTATATCTAGTCCTATCCTGTGTGATACTGACTGCTGAGCTGTGTATCTAATCCTATCCTGTGTGATACTGTCTGCTTAGCCGTGTATCTAATCCTATTCTGTGATACTTTTGCAGAGCTGTGTATCTAATCCTGTCCTGTGTGATACTGCCTGCTGAGTTGTGTATCTAATCCTATCCTGTGTGGTACTGTCTGCTGAGCCGTGTATCTAATCCTATCCTGTGTGATACTATCTGCTGAGCTGTGTATCTAATCCTATCCTATGTGATACTGTCTGCTGAGCTGTGTATCTAATCCTATCTTGTGTGATACTGTCTGCTGAGCCGTGTATCTAATCCTATCCTGTGTGATACTGTCTGCTGAGCTTTGTATCTAATCCAATCCTGTGTAATATGGTCTGCAAAGCTGTGTATCTAATCCTATCCTGTGTGATACTGTCTGCTGAGCCGTGTATCTAATCCTATCCTGTGTGATACTGTCTGCTGAGCCGTGTATCTAATCCTATCCTGTGAGATACTGTCTCCTGAGCCATGTATCTAATCCTATCCTTTGTGATGCTGACTGCTGAGCCGTGTATCTAATCCTATCCTTTGGGATACTGTCTGCTGAGTTGTGTATCTAATCCTATTCTGTGTGGTACTGTCTGCTGAGTTGCTGTATCTAATACTATCCTGTGTGATACTGTCTGCTGAGCCGTGTATCTAATCCTATCCTGTGTGATACTGACTGCTGAGATATGTATCTAATCCTATCCTGTGTGATACTGTCTGCTGAGCCGTGTATCTAATCTTATCCTGTGTGATACTGTCTGCTGAGCTGTGTATCTAATCCTATCCTGTGTGATACTGTCTGCTGAGCTGTGTATCTAATCCTATCCTGTGTGATACTATCTGCAGAGCTGTGTATCTAATCCTATCCTGTGTGGTACTGTCTGCTGAGTTGCTGTATCTAATCATATCCTGTGTGATACCCTAGTTTTCCTTGGTGACACTTTAGACATTTGTGGTCACCAACAAAATGGCTCCACACTGTGATCCTAAATGTCATCCTATGTTATCCCTTGGAAACCCCCAGATTGGGAGGGGGAGGTGATATCACACACACAGGAGAGCAGATTCTGCCCAATTTACTGCAGCTGTAATCCAGGCTAGTTCTACAGTATAGAAAAAAACAAAAAGCCAGCACTAAATGTGCACTTCTGCACTAAAAATTCCAAACTGTACTTGCAATTTCTTGAGGCACCCCGCCACGTCATTTGGGGCAGTCACTAAAATATTTTTATAAAATGTGCCATACCGCCTCACATATGAATAGTAGAACTGCTCTTAGCAGCACTCGCCTAGTCTATTTCAATCCCATACCCATGACTGAGTCAAGGCTGTGGGCGGGACAGGTCCAATTAAATGCTGCATGAAGTAAATAGCCTGTGGACAGGGCCTGATTACTGAATGTGAACAGTCACCAACCGCCAAAATCTAGACAGGTGGAACACATCCGAAATTGGGGTGCATATTGAATTGGTCGGTGGCTGACCCCCACCTTGCTATGCATATTTTAGTGTAGGACTGCCCCAAATGAGATTTGCCGTGATGTGGCGGGGTAGCTCAAGAAATTGCAATTTTTTGCCAAAAATCTCAAAATTTTTATAATAAGTACAGTTTGGAATTTTTAGTGCTGAAGTGCACATTTAGTGCTGGCTTTTTGTTTTTTCTTCATTGAATTGGTTGGTGGCTGACCCCCACCTTGCTATGCACCCCAATTTGGGATGTATTCCACCTGTCTTGATTCTGGCGGTTGGTGACTGTTCACATTCAGTCATCAGGCCTTGTCCACAGGCTATTTACTTCATGCAGCATTTGCTTGGACCTGTCCCGCCCACAGCCATGACTCAGTCATGGGTACGGGATTGAAATAGATCAGGTGAGTGCTGCTAAGAGCAGTTCTACTATTCATATGTGAGGCCGTATGGCACATTTTATAAAAATATTTTAGTGTAGGACTGCCCCAAATGAGATTTGCCGTGACGTGACGGGGTAGCTCAAGAAATTGCAATTTTTTGGCCAAAAATCTCAAAATTTTTATAACAAGTACAGTTTGGAATTTTTAGTGCTGAAGTGCACATTTAGTGCTGGCTTTTTGTTTTTTTTTTGTTTTTTTTTAGTTCTACAGTATCTCTACAGTAGGATTTCAGCAGCTGCTCACCCTAGTGTTTAACATTGGAAAATATCAAATTTTTTTTTTTTTTTTTTATATTTTGCGCAATTAAAAACAAATAATAATATTTAAACAAAACATTAAAACATTAATAATTTACATTTTTTCAGTTATTGAATTTTTTTTTGAACGACACCTTCCCTTTAACTAGATATCCAGAATATTTGTAGGATTTCACTCTCACTCCTAACATTGTGTAATATACTATTAGGGTGCACTCACACGAGCGTGAAAATCGGACGAGTGCAATGCGAGAAATTCTCGCATTGCACTCGGACCAATGTTAGTCAATGAGGGAGAGCAGTTTGTCAGCTTTTCTCATCCAGATTCTGGATGCGAGAAAAGCGGCAGCATGCTGTGATTTTCAGCTAGAGCCATATCCCTCGCACCCATTCAAGTGAATGGGTGCGAGAGATACATCGGACTGCACTCGGATGTTATGCCAGTGCAGTGCGAAATACGCACAGGCTGACAATGGAGGAGATGGGAGGATTAACTCCTCCCTCTCCTCCGCAGTGCCCGCACTAAGCTTCACAGCTGTGACCCGATCACAAGATCGGGTTACAGTCGCATGACACTCGGCTCACACTCACAGCAGAGCCTGAGTCGGGGGTCATTAGCATGTTGCATCTGATGCTCTCACATCGGATGCCATACGCTCGTGTGAGTCCAGCCTTAGGATTCGGCTGTTTTCACATTCTCTGTGCTTATCGCATCACCTCTCCATATGCAATTTGCATAGAAACAATTATGTGCCATCCACTTTCTCTTCTGCTTCTCTCATTGATTCAATTGAGAAATGCAGAAGAGAAAGAGGTTGGCATGTGATTGTAAGTAGGTACATTGTATATGGAGCAGTAAAATGGCGAGTGTAGAGGGTGTAAAAACAGTGAAATCCTAACAGGATCCTAAAACTAATGCGGGCGTCACACGGTACGATCTATTGCGATTGTACGAGCGATCGTACTCGGCCCCATCGTTTGTGCGTCACGGGCAATTAGTTGCCCGTGGCGCACAAAGTCGTTAAACCCCCATCACACGCACTTACCTGCTGAGCGACCTCGCTGTGGGCGGCGAACATCCACTTCCTGAAGGGGGTGGGACGTTCGGCGTCACAGCGACGTCACACAGCCGCCAGCCAATAGAAGCAGAGGGGCGGAGATGAGCGGGACGTAAACATCCCGCCCACCTCCTTCCTTCAGCATTGACGGCGGGAGCCGCGGGATGCAGGTATGCTGTGTTCATCGTTCCCGGGGTGTCACACGGAGCGATGTGTGCTACCCTGGGTACGATGAACAACCAGCTCAAAGAAGAATAAACGATTTTTTAAAAATGAGCGACGTGTCAATGATATACGATTTGCAAACGTTCAGAGTCGCTCGTAGGTGTCACACGGGACGACGTTACAACCGATGCCGGATGTGCGTCACAAAAACCGTGACCCCGACGATGTATCGCACGATAGATCGTCTCGTGTGACGCCCGCATAAATCAAAATATTTTTTGGGGGAGGTAAAAATAAAGTTTATAATTTTTTTGTTCTTTTTAAAGGTGGTGCGTAAAATAGCCTCACTATATAACTTTATTATAGTGTTCATTTTTTTGTCAACACACAGGTGATGAAGAATTAGGCATAACTTAGAATAACATGAATAAGAAGTGAACTAAAGGTGACAATAAAAGAGCGCAATAGGGTGATACCTGATGAAACGGGTGAGGGGATAGATGAATCTCCTCACCTGGGAGTGGTTTTATGAGACACAACCACTATGTAGCACATAAAGGCTGCTACAGATCCACAGGTGTAGAGAAACGAGCTGGAATATAATAAAGTAGAAAGTGGTTGCTCTGCACTGCCCATGTAACCAAACAATGAGTCGGATAAAATTTAACAGGTTTATTTTTCTACGTCTTTTTGAACTGCAAACCTATGCCCACTGTTTGTTGTGCGTTATGTTTTTATTCTGTAGAAGGTACCAGATCACCGCGAAATGCGTCGATAAATAAACCTATTAAATTTTATCCGACTCATTATTTGGTTACACGGGCAGCGCAAAGGGACCACTTTCTAATTTATTATATGAGAATACCATGCAATTTCTAATCCACATACTTTTTATTCTGGCACTGTGTTCTGTTTCCATGTTTCTATTAAACTTGGATTTGCTCTTGTATCTATGCAATAAGCTCAGTTCTGGTACTATATCTTTGCAGTAAGCTCTTGGTTATGTTTCCATATCTATGCAGTAAACTTGGCTGTTAGGCTAGGTTCACATTTCCGTGGTTTTGCATCAGTCACAATCCGCCGCTCTGATAAACAACGCAATCCGTTTGGCGGATTACTGTTTCCCATAGACTTATATGAGCGGTGGACTGTGACCAAATATGCATAATTTTAGACACAACCTGGACACCAGTAGATGACCAATCAAAGGAGTGACAAGGATTATAATAAAATAACAATCTTTATTTATATTCATAAAACATTAAAATCGTTTAGCAAAAAGGTACCGAATAAATCGAGAGACACTGACAGTAAATAAAATAGGTCCCAATATAGAATAAAGAGCTAATATCCGGGACGTATGTATCAAAAGCACCAGGTGAACAGGTGTTAATCCAGAGCCAAAAAACCATTCATTGAGAATAGGTGCAATTCTGTGGTTCTATCTGCGCATATACTAATGCATGCATAAAGTAGGTGGTTTATTGCTGATGAGCAGCCAATCCAAAATTTCATGCCCATACGCTAATAAAGAGGGTATATGGATATAAGGCTACTCACATAGCACAAACAGAGCATAAGCACCCTTAAATGCAGCACACATACAGCGCAGAGAGAAAGCAGAGAAAAGCACAAGTCATTTAATAATCATCATGTGGAAGAGGCAAACAGGAAAGCATAATAACCAGTCAAATTACATCACCTGGAAACTAGTAGACTGCTGTGACCCTCACACTCCGACACGTGTTTCGCGATAGCTTTTTCGAGGAGCGTGTCAAAGGTGAGGGGCGGGCTGGTTTAAAAAGGACAGATTGGCCAATACGAGGAATGAACTCCGATCACATGTTCTGATCGGAGCAGGAAGTAGGACTGGCCCAATGAGCGGCGCATAGCAACAATTGCCACCACCGCTGAATGAAAAACGCCTCCAAAAACACAGCGATCACGTGACCGTGACGTCACGACCCACATGTTTAGTGAGTCATGGCAACCACGGGACGCTAATTGACGCGGTGTAAGGAATCCAGCGGTCGGCATTGCAGACATGTGCACTGAACCCCTTCTTGCACATAGAGAACGGACTGGTAAGAACAATAAATGGAATACTTTCAGCCATTACATGCCTGATATAAATAATTCAAAGTACAAAGACAATATCATTACTATAGCAATTATTAAGAATCATACATATATAGCTAAATATACTTAAATATTACAGTGACAGTAATCCGCACTAAATATAACATAATATTGCAGACATAATCGTATAGTGACAATAAGACCACAAAGACAGATTATATGATACATCACAATATGATAATTTAGATGTTTAAAGGTCAATTTCTCATTATGGCCAATAAAAGGAAATGCTCTTGTGGCGCCTCAGGACCTGGTCGCCACAACAGCATTGCCCTTCCAAAGGGTTAATGCTGAGCCTGGAGGTAATTGGGAGGTCCATTGGCCAGCAAGTTTAACACCCAACGCAGTTCTCCCTCCGGCCAGCAGGGGGAGCTCTGAACCTGGAATTCCAGGGAGCCTTCCTCAAGTCTGGCCTGGGGGAGGAAGTAGTGGTCAGTCTGTAGGGAGAAGTGGAAGGAAGCAGACGCAGAGTGAGCTGTCCTGCAGAACTGGGGCCTAGAGCTAGAGTAGCTTGGCCCAGGGAAGCAGGAGTAGCAGAGAGGCAGCAGAGAGACTCGGACATCGGAGTCTGTGGCCACCAGGGCTTAAACATATTCCCTGGTAGCCGAATCCGAAGGGCAGGAGAGCTGCAAGCACCTGGCCCAAAAACCTCCCAAAGGTACAGCTGCAGCATCAAGGCCCGGTGTGGACTCCAGCAGAGAAGCACCAGAGAGAGGGCCTGCGCAGCCTGCTACAGAGGGAAAGGGACGTACCATCAGTCCCAGCAGCAAAGAGGGCCATTGCTGGATTCAGAGAAGCAGGGTCCTATCATAACAAAGAAAAGTACAGGAGTAGGCCTCATACTCAGCTGGCCAGAAAGATCACCCCAAGTACTTCCAGGCCGACCGGATCCCCATCACCACCTGTAACGGTCTCCCAGGACTGGACTGTTTCCAAAGTAAAAGAGGAAAAGGTAAAGAGACTGTTTGTGCCTGGTTCTTTCATTGCCTGTCGGCCCTGCACCGTGTTAGCCAAACAACCCCATAGACTTTCACGAGCACTAACAGTGTCCCCGGGGCTCCGCTCCACCTGTGGGGAGCAGTACCACCATTGCTGCTATAACATCACCCCGGAGGCCTCACACAGCAGCGGCGGCTTAATAGCCGCAGACCACAGGTGGCGTCACGAACACAAACTTTATTCATCAAGCCACATATTTTACTGACACCCACCAGGGCCACGGAGCCGGGCCCAGCCACCACTGACTACCACCGGACTAGTCCAGCCCGGCACCGGGTGTCCCATAGCCCTGGGGTGGGAGAGTCAACTTTGGCGTCACGAACAGGATTTCGTGCCCGGTCCCACCGGGTAGTGTGCGCCTGAAGAATTGCGCTTAAAAGACTGTGTTACTGCGTGTTTCACTGTTTGAAAACTGCCGCCGCCATTAGCCCCGCTGAGCGCAGGAAGAAGGGGGGCGTGCCTGACAAAGAGCGCGAAGGGAGCGCACCATCAGAGCAGAGCGCTGTTAACCCCGCGCGACCCAGAAGGGAATTTGAAAAGTGAACGGAGCCTGGTAAGGTTCACTAAGGGGGAGGAAGATGTCCGACTCAGAGGGAGGGCAGGTGGCTGCCATAGCCCGAGACGCCGCAGCACCAGCCGACGCAATCCCAGTCGCCGTCGCCCCAGCCCCCGCTGTAGCGCCGGTAATGCCGATCACAATGCCGTACATCCCGGGAGCAGAATGGCTGCCGCAGTACTCCGGGGAGTCCCATACCTTGAGCGACTTCAGAGAAAGCCTGCACAGCTTGTTCCGGGTGTATCCGCTGACTGAGAGCCAGAAGGTGGGCATATTAATGGGGCAGCTAGCCGGCGCGGCCCAGCGTGAAGTGAAGTCCTGGCCTGATACAGATAAAGGGACAGTAACCCAGATACTGGCCAAGCTAAAGAGTACTTTTGACACCCGCACTGCAGCAGAAATAAAGATGAGATTCTTTGGGTGCAAACAACGGGCCACAGACAGCATAAGGGACTATGCCTTAAACTTGCAGGAGGCCCTGAAAGCAGTTAAACAGGTGGACCCAGAGAGTGTACGTGAAGAAGACAAACTCCTAACTGAGCAGTTCATAGAGGGGCTCCTGTCAGATGCCCACAGGACCCAGCTGCGTATCATGGTCCTGCAGAACCCTGCTCTGGACTTTGCAAAGTTTAAGGACCAGGCCATCCGGGTACTGAGAGAATCTACACCGAATGACCCAGTACCCCTCCGGCCTCTTGCTATCACGTACCCCGGGGTGGTGACTGCAACACCAGCTGCTGCAGGGGCCGAGGCGCAGTCCCTGGAAAAGGATCCCACTGCAGAGCTCAGACAGCAGGTCCGGGAGCTGACCAAGACTGTAGCTGCCCTTGCCAAGACCGTGCAGTCTCTACAAGTGACCCCATCACCTGCAAGAATCGAGTTGGCCTCCAGGCCAGATGACGTCCCATGGATGCGACAGAGGAGGATTCCGCCAACCCGAGGCAGAGACACAGACCGGTATGATTCAACGGGACAACCAATCTGCCGCCGCTGCAGCCAGGCGGGCCACATTGCACGACACTGTCCTTTAAATGGGCCGAGCCTGGGGCCAGGAGCCGACCCCCAGGTGTAAGGAAGCCCGGCTCAACCCCCAGCCGCAGCAAGTATGTGGGAGGACGACCGGTCCTTCCTATTGTGCTGGATGGGATCCCTTTGAATGCTCTCCTGGATACGGGGTCCCAGGTAACAACCATCCCCTATAAACTGTACAAAAGATATTGGGCTGATTCAGACATTGACCATGGCCCAGATGATGATTTAACAATTGTGGCCAGTAATGGTCAGCCCTTGCCTCAAATTGGGTACAAAGAAGTAACCATTAAAGTGGGGCGGGTAGAATTGCCATGTCAGGGGATGATAATTGTAGATATTGATCGCAAAGAATCTGACCCACTGCTAACCATTGGTACAAATGTGATAGAAAATTGTATTGCCGAAGTGATAATTTTGTTGCAACAGGCGTCTGAAACTGCCAGCTCCGGGCAGCAGCGTGCCCTACAGAGGGAGATCCGAGCCCTGATGAGGAGGCAGCAGGTAGAGCTGGCCGGAGGAGAAATTGGCAGTGTGAGGGTAAGTGACCCCCTCCCCATTGCAATACCCCCAAGAAGTGAAATGTTGATATGGTGTCGGGCAGCAATAGGCCTCAAGGGTCAGGACTACCATGCCTTGGTACAACCGGTGTATTCAGACAGTAGGCCTGGAGTCCTGATAGCCAGAGGGGTAGCAGACGTCCGCAAGGGGAGAGTGCCCATCCGTGTCCTGAATTGTGGGGAGGAGGAAGCCAAATTGCCCCGGTACGCCACGGTAGCAAAACTGTACACTGTCAGCAACAATACCATCAAAGCAGTGGAACCCTTGATCCCGTCCGACCAGGCGGAAGACAATGGCTCCAAGGGGCAGCTAGAAGACTGGTGCCAAAAATTACATGTGGGTGTGTCGCCCTGGGCAAGCCAGGGGACACAGATAACAACACCACCGCACCCCACACTCCAGGTAGGCACACCTGCTAACCAGAAATCCTTGTTGCCTTCCTCCAAGAGTTTGTTGATGCACACCAGGGGGTGGGCCAGGTGGTTGGCTCCACCCACCAAGGAGCTCACAACTCTGGAGGCAGGAAGTAACCAGGCAGTCCAGTCAGGGACATGAACGAGCGAACAGCAGAGTAGCCCGGGGAGGGCAAGAGTGCAGTCAGCTCAGGGACGAGCTTAAGTAAACAGCAAGTGAAAGTGAAGGAAAGGAAAGTGGAAAAGGAGGAAAGCAAGAAGTGGAGAGAGCGCAGAGAGTGCGCAGAGCCTGAGAGCCCAGCTGTGTGTAGGGCTAGAACAGCAAGGTCAGCGACGGCGGTGACTGTCCGGAGGGGGACCGTTTGGAAGTTCCTGGAAGGACCCCGTTGGCTGTGTGCCCGGTGGTCTGGAGCAGTGTTCCGAAGGACAGTCAGCACCAGGGCAGGGGCCTCTCGGACCCCGGCAAGGCTAGGAGTCGCCCAATTTGCCGAATCCGTCAGCGAAGGGGACGCAGATCCCCCAGCAACAAAGTCCCGATTGACGGCAACAGCCCGACCATTACCGGGGAGACACCGCCACCGCCAAGGCACCAGTTTCCCCAGGGCCAGCGCCTGCGGGCAAAGTGTAGAGCTCCTCCGGCCCAGATTGCAGTCGGGGAGCGGGTAACCGGAGGGAATCCACCGCTACCATCAGTCAAACAGGTGCAAGGAAGAGAGACGTCACCGTCACATACCGGGAGTGCAGGTGCAACCGTCTGTGGGACCGTCCTACCAGCCGTTGGTTTACCGTACAAACTGTGTCCGTGTCTCAGGCTGAGTGAGTACCACAGTGCCGCAAGGCACAGCGCTGCCCCCGCGTCCCTGCGCCCTCCAGGCCCTACACTTCACATCTCTTCACCGGGCCCCGGGATCACCAACCCCTACCCACGGAGGGGCAACACAACACCTGGCTGCTCCCATCACCATCCCCGGGACCCCCACACTGAGCAGCGGTGGTGCCATCACCACAACCGTGGGTGGCGTCACGAACTATAATCCCAACAAACAACCCCCTTTCACTCACGGGCGAGGAGTGTCGCTCGAGACACCCCGGGATCCGGCCCGCAGCTCGAGCCACCAGGAGCAACTGCCGGACCCGAGCAGAAGGGGTGAGCGTGGTGTGCTGACACCCTCCTCCCCGCCCGCGACTACTTGGCGTCACGAACAGGATCTTACCGCTCTGCCGTCTGGTAGAGGTGCGCCTTGTTACCGCCGGAGGTATCCGGCAGAAAAATTTCAGAAGCCGCCATCTTTGGCGCGAAAAGTTCCCGCTCAAGCGTCTTCTCGAGCAGTAGAGGCGCGAAGGCCAAAACCCCGCCCCGAGAGAGGAGGGGCCGAAAAGAGCTAAGGGGGACGCGATGGCGGCTGGACGCATGTAGCCGCGGCTACAGAAGCAGGGACGCCAGGACTCTGCGGCCATTTACTGGTTCCTGGAAGAAGCCGCTGCTAAGGATGCTGAGTCCGACCAACAACACCGTGGTCCCCGCGCCTTGCATCGCGGCGCGGGTGGAAGTCCGGACCGTCCAGCTAAGCAGCCGTCTGCAGGTCCGCATGCAGCTCCTCCTGGAGGAGTGGGAGGCCGACATGGTGGAAGTGGTGGCGGCCATACGGAGACGCGAGGTGGAGGGAGTCTTGGAAGGGAGGGTAAGTGACCCACGCCCCTGTGCCCCTAGTGGGTCGGTCATCGCGGCTGAGGGACCCGGTCCATACCCGCTCGCCCTGCTACCTCCCCCGCCACCCGTGTTTGCTGCTGCTGCCCCGCCACTAGGCCCGCTACCACCACCACCGGTAGCGGTACCCTGCCAATCCGCCCCGGCGGACCGACCTGCAGCAGAAGCTCGTGACCATTCTGATACACTCCCCTGGGAGAAGCCGAAGGCTGAGGCCGTCAGCAAAGATGCACCGGAGGCACGGCGGGGATGCAGCTGCCAGGAGGCAGAGGAGGCCATGTCACAGCGGGGTCCCTCATTACTGAAGGTGCCGGTCGTAGCCGACACGGAGGGACTCTGGCTGGGTCCGTCCCCCGCACACGCTGAACCGGAGCAAACAGAAAGTGCTCCCGGCTGGGAGCGGCGGCAACAGCAGCTGCGCAGGAAGATCGATGCCCGAGAGGGGTGTAGAGCGGATGTGCATGCCCGCATGTATATGGAAGAAGATCGCCTGCAGCGAGCTACCATTGGGGTCCAGAGCGGTGCACCATGTGAAGGTGGCACTAGAGCCCCACGAGTGAGAATGGACTGTTGAGCCGCAAAAGACAGCGGATGCCCGCTGCAGCAGTCCCCGTTGGGACCAGCACTGTGTTTGTTTGAAAGTTTGTTGAAAGTTTTGAAAAATGAAAAACACTGATTGAACCGAGTTTTCACCTGATTGTCAGCTGTGATTAGCAACCGGCAGGAGCCGGCACCGTTGTCCCCGTGGGGACCGTTTAAAGTTTAGAAATGCATGGGAACTATCCATGGACAAGCCCGTGAACTCTGCAGGGCAACCACAAACGTTAGTGGCTTGTAAATATGTTGGGTACCGTTACCGTTTCCGCAAAGCCGCCTCCGGAGAGGCAGGTTGGAGGGAGGGCCCTGAGCAGAGCAGGCCAGGGCCCAGCCACCAAAGGAACCGGTGGCTACCCTCTGGAGGGAAGGACAGATCCCGCTCGGGTACCGTGTGCTGGACTGTGGGTCAAGGGGTGCTGCCTGGGTTTTAGGGGCAGCATCAGGGCCAGGTTACTTGGGTGGGAGAGAGCGGAAACCGTAACCGTATACCGTTGCAACGTTAAAAGTAAATGTGCCTCCCGTCTTGGGAAGAAGTTATTAAAAATGTTATGCATGTTTGTTTAACCCTGTTATCCCCTTTTTACAGAAAAATAAAACCGGTGTAGGACGGCAGCCCGCGGACGGTCTGCATTTTGCTAAGGGGGAATGTGTCGCCCTGGGCAAGCCAGGGGACACAGATAACAACACCACCGCACCCCACACTCCAGGTAGGCACACCTGCTAACCAGAAATCCTTGTTGCCTTCCTCCAAGAGTTTGTTGATGCACACCAGGGGGTGGGCCAGGCGGTTGGCTCCACCCACCAAGGAGCTCACAACTCTGGAGGCAGGAAGTAACCAGGCAGTCCAGTCAGGGACATGAACGAGCGAACAGCAGAGTAGCCCGGGGAGGGCAAGAGTGCAGTCAGCTCAGGGACGAGCTTAAGTAAACAGCAAGTGAAAGTGAAGGAAAGGAAAGTGGAAAAGGAGGAAAGCAAGAAGTGGAGAGAGCGCAGAGAGTGCGCAGAGCCTGAGAGCCCAGCTGTGTGTAGGGCTAGAACAGCAAGGTCAGCGACGGCGGTGACTGTCCGGAGGGGGACCGTTTGGAAGTTCCTGGAAGGACCCCGTTGGCTGTGTGCCCGGTGGTCTGGAGCAGTGTTCCGAAGGACAGTCAGCACCAGGGCAGGGGCCTCTCGGACCCCGGCAAGGCTAGGAGTCGCCCAATTTGCCGAATCCGTCAGCGAAGGGGACGCAGATCCCCCAGCAACAAAGTCCCGATTGACGGCAACAGCCCGACCATTACCGGGGAGACACCGCCACCGCCAAGGCACCAGTTTCCCCAGGGCCAGCGCCTGCGGGCAAAGTGTAGAGCTCCTCCGGCCCAGATTGCAGTCGGGGAGCGGGTAACTGGAGGGAATCCACCGCTACCATCAGTCAAACAGGTGCAAGGAAGAGAGACGTCACCGTCACCTACCGGGAGTGCAGGTGCAACCGTCTGTGGGACCGTCCTACCAGCCGTTGGTTTACCGTACAAACTGTGTCCGTGTCTCAGGCTGAGTGAGTACCACAGTGCCGCAAGGCACAGCGCTGCCCCCGCGTCCCTGCGCCCTCCAGGCCCTACACTTCACATCTCTTCACCGGGCCCCGGGATCACCAACCCCTACCCACGGAGGGGCAACACAACACCTGGCTGCTCCCATCACCATCCCCGGGACCCCCACACTGAGCAGCGGTGGTGCCATCACCACAACCGTGGGTGGCGTCACGAACTATAATCCCAACAAACAACCCCCTTTCACTCACGGGCGAGGAGTGTCGCTCGAGACACCCCGGGATCCGGCCCGCAGCTCGAGCCACCAGGAGCAACTGCCGGACCCGAGCAGAAGGGGTGAGCGCGGTGTGCTGACACCCTCCTCCCCGCCCGCGACATGGGCACCGACTCCACCCCCTCACACCAAAAGCATGGGGTGTACCGGGTGGTACAGGAGTACGAGCGGGTCTTCAGCAAACACCCCCTAGATTTTGGGCAGGTGAAAGGGGTTAAACATCAAATCCCCACGGGTGATCATCATCCCATTAAAGAGAGATACCGCCCTGTACCCCCCGCACAGTATCAGCGTGCCAAAGAAATGTTACGGGAAATGAAGGAGGCTGGGGTTATCAGAGATAGTTGTAGCCCCTGGGCAGCTCCACTAGTGCTCGTAAAGAAAAAAGATGGTACAATGAGAATGTGTGTAGATTACAGGCAAATTAACCGCATTACACATAAAGATGCTTATCCACTGCCCAGAATAGAGGAGTCACTAACAGCCTTAAAGTCAGCTAACTATTTCTCCACCTTGGATCTCACCAGTGGGTATTGGCAGGTTCCCGTGGCAGAGGCGGACAAGGAGAAGACTGCATTCACGACACCAATGGGCCTCTGTGAGTTCAACTGTATGCCATTCGGGCTCTGTAACGCCCCAGGGACATTCCAAAGGTTGATGGAGTGCTGCTTGGGCCACCACAACTTTGAAACCGTGCTGTTGTACCTGGATGACGTCATAGTCTACTCCAAGACTTATGAAGACCACCTGAGGCACTTAGCAGAAGTGTTTGAGTCCTTGTCGAAATATGGCCTGAAGATAAAGCCGTCCAAATGTCACCTCTTGAAGCCAAAGGTACAGTACCTGGGTCATGTGGTCAGCGCAGAGGGTGTGGCACCTGATCCGGAGAAAGTCACCGTAATCAAGGACTGGCCAAGACCCACCATGGTAAAGGAGGTGCGGCAGTTCCTTGGGCTGGTGGGCTACTACCGAAGGTTCATTGATGGTTTCACCAAGATAGCAGCGCCCCTTCAAGATCTCCTGGTGGGCCAGCCAAAGCAGGCTAAGAAGCAGAGCCCTCCATTTGAATGGAGCAGCCAACTAGAAACATCCTTTGTCCGGCTGAAAGGGGCTCTCACGGGAGAAGAAATTCTGGCCTACCCTGACTACAGCCAGCCGTTTGTACTGTATACAGACGCCAGCAACGTGGGACTGGGAGCAGTTCTGTCCCAGGTGCAGGGAGGCAGAGAGAGGGTGATAGCGTACGCCAGTAGGAAGCTTTGGCCCACAGAAAGGAATCCAGAAAACTACAGTTCCTTCAAGCTGGAGTTCCTAGGTATTGTTTGGGCAGTGACTGAACGCTTCAAGCACTATCTGGCATCGGCCAAGTTCACCATCTTAACGGACAACAATCCGTTGACACACCTGGTAACAGCCAAGTTAGGTGCGTTGGAACAGCGATGGATGGCCCGGCTGTCTAACTTTGACTTTACCATCAAGTATCGGGCTGGCAAGAAGAATAACAATGCTGATGCGCTGTCCAGAATGCCTCACTTACCCGAGTCTGGAGAAGACCTGGATGAACTCGAAGAGATAGAGTTACCGGCTTTCCATCACCAAGGTGTTTCCCAGTGTGAGCATGCTGTAGGAGTGAAGCGCTCGAGCCAGCACGAGGTCTCGGTCAACCCATTACTCCACCATAATTGGGAAGAGACACAGAACGGTGACCCGGCCGTGCGATTGGTCAAAGAAAAGCTAGCACAAGCTGAGACTCATCTTGGCCCAGATGCTCCAGAAGAAGCCCAGCAGTTGTGGAAGGAGAGGGGACGACTGTTCACCTATCAAGGCAAGCTCTGTAAGAGATATGTCAACTGGCGAACGAATGAACTCGTCTGGCAGATAGTGGTTCCGCAGAGGGATGCTCCAATGGTCCTAGCAGCTTATCATGATAATGCAGGACACTTCGGGTGGAAGAAGTTGGAGACCCTACTCCGTGATCGGTTCTACTGGGTGCACATGAGGAAGACAGTCGAGAAGTGGTGCCGAGACTGTGGTCCGTGTAACCTGAGGCGGAAAGATGATGCCAGCCAGAGGTCTCCCCTACAGCCAATTGTCACGAAGCAGCCCCTGGAGTTGGTGGCCCTGGACCACGTGAAGTTAACACCAAGCCGGTCAGGCTATGTGTACGCCCTCACCATTGTGGACCATTACTCTCGTTTCCTGGTAGTAGTGCCAGTGAAGGACCAGACAGCCAGAACAGCAGCGAGAGCATTTCAGGCCTACTTTTGTCGACCTCACGGTTACCCTGAAAGGGTACTGACTGATCAGGGTCCTGCATTCGAGGCAGAAGTGTTCCAAGAGTTCTGTAACATGTACGGTTGTAAGAAAATCAGAACCACACCGTACCACCCCCAAACCAATGGATTGTGCGAGAAGATGAACCATGTGGTTATTGACATGCTCAAGACTCTACCTTTGGAAGAAAGAAACCAATGGCCAGAAAAATTACCAGATCTGGTAGACTTGTACAACCATATCCCGGTAAATTCGACCAACTGCAGCCCTGCTTACCTGATGCGAGCCAGACCTGGCAAGTTACCTGTAGACTTTGAGATGGGGACTGTGTCACCTGAGGCGGTTCAGGAAATAGAGGATTGGGATACAGAGCGGCAGCAGCGGTACCGTAAGGTCCAGGAATGCGTAGAGAGGAGCCTGTCTCAAGCAAGAACGAGACAAGAGCAGCATTACAATCAAACAGCCCCAGCAACTCCCTTAGCACCTGGAGAACAAGTCCTCAAGAAGAAGCGGAGGACGCATAAATTGATTCAGTGGGAAAACGAGCCCTACACCATTATCCCCTCCAACTTTGACAATAGTAAGGTATGCCTCATAAGCAAGGATGAAGGCAAGACCTATCAAGCAGTTTCTCGGGACCGCCTGAAATCGTGCCCTGAACGGTGCAGAACCCAAAAAGAAGTAGAAGAAGTACAAGAAAGTCCCCAAAGTCAAGAAAAAGAGGAAGAGATGATCCAAACAATCCTTGGAAAATTCCCCAAAACTTGGACCCGAATAAACAATGCCATAGTGGTACCAGTCTTGACGTTCCCGCAGTTGGTCGAGCCAGAAACAGAAGAGGTTCCAGATCCACCTAAAGAACCGGCCGCTCCAACACGAGGTGACACGCCAGCAGTGGAACAGGAGGTTCAACCCCCTGCCAGTGGTAAACCTGCCGTACCCTTGGCGAATCTGAGATCCCGTAGGCAACCGACATGTATCCCTGTCAGGGTTAGGCCTACCAATCACACGGGGGGGGCAGACACTCTAAGTAGTCAGGGACAAACCCCAGAGCTACGCCGGTCCCAACATAGCACTCGGGGACAGCCCCCTCCAAGGTATAGAACATAGAAAGTAAAATACCTAACAGAATGTAAATAGTTATGTGAAATGTCTGTAATGTTGTGTATAAAATGCTTTTTTGTCTTAGGCGATTAAGTAAATGGACAATTGGGCCACTGGACTATGGGTGGCCAACACCTAAATTGTTCATAGTTAGCACCCGTGTGCTCAACACCCCTGAAGAAAAACCCGTCCGGCGTGCATAGAGTGGGGTCCTCAATACTCTGACGCACGCCCAGAGCCTACGTTGGGGGTTTGATCGCGGCGGGTCCCCCATGGAGCAGTGTAATGGACACCCAGCAGGGAGCCACACTGGACTCTTATAGTAGTGTTTAAGTTTGTAACGTTTAAGTAATGCGCCTCCCATAATGGGATGAGATGTTGTAACATGTTGTGTTTGTTTTCACAGTCCGGGAGTACTGAATTTAACTAAGGGGGAGTGTGGCGCCCCAGGACCTGGTCGCCACAACAGCATTGCCCTTCCAAAGGGTTAATGCTGAGCCTGGAGGTAATTGGGAGGTCCATTGGCCAGCAAGTTTAACACCCAACGCAGTTCTCCCTCCGGCCAGCAGGGGGAGCTCTGAACCTGGAATTCCAGGGAGCCTTCCTCAAGTCTGGCCTGGGGGAGGAAGTAGTGGTCAGTCTGTAGGGAGAAGTGGAAGGAAGCAGACGCAGAGTGAGCTGTCCTGCAGAACTGGGGCCTAGAGCTAGAGTAGCTTGGCCCAGGGAAGCAGGAGTAGCAGAGAGGCAGCAGAGAGACTCGGACATCGGAGTCTGTGGCCACTAGGGCTTAAACATATTCCCTGGTAGCCGAATCCGAAGGGCAGGAGAGCTGCAAGCACCTGGCCCAAAAACCTCCCAAAGGTACAGCTGCAGCATCAAGGCCCGGTGTGGACTCCAGCACAGAAGCACCAGAGAGAGGGCCTGCGCAGCCTGCTACAGAGGGAAAGGGACGTACCATCAGTCCCAGCAGCAAAGAGGGCCATTGCTGGATTCAGAGAAGCAGGGTCCTATCATAACAAAGAAAAGTACAGGAGTAGGCCTCATACTCAGCTGGCCAGAAAGATCACCCCAAGTACTTCCAGGCCGACCGGATCCCCATCACCACCTGTAACGGTCTCCCAGGACTGGACTGTTTCCAAAGTAAAAGAGGAAAAGGTAAAGAGACTGTTGTTTGTGCCTGGTTCTTTCATTGCCTGTCGGCCCTGCACCGTGTTAGCCACACAACCCCATAGACTTTCACGAGCACTAACAGTGTCCCCGGGGCTCCGCTCCACCTGTGGGGAGCAGTACCACCATTGCTGCTATAACATCACCCTGGAGGCCTCACACAGCAGCGGCGGCTTAATAGCCGCAGACCACAGGTGGCGTCACGAACACAAACTTTATTCATCAAGCCACATATTTTACTGACACCCACCAGGGCCACGGAGCCGGGCCCAGCCACCACTGACTACCACCGGACTAGTCCAACCCGGCACCGGGTGTCCCATAGCCCTGGGGTGGGCGAGTCACTCTAACTATTTCATACCCGACATGAATAATTGCCAATACGGGCACTATGTTCATTATAACAATCATTTAAGGCCATATACATACATATCTCAGAATGTAAAATGTACTCAACGTATTACAAACATAATCATACAATATCATTGAGAAAATACCATTTGAGAAAATACACCAAATTACACGATATATCATAGATGAAAATAGAACCATTCAGCAATTAATCTTTCTTGTAGCCATCAGAAAAAAAGGGGGGTCCTAAGTAGATATCCTCATAGATGTATAAGATGACGCACTCCATGGATGGTAATAAACCACGCAATGGTAACCTCATATACTGAAAAGAAACAACAGAAATTAAGATCATATAAAACACAACCCACCACAACCACCAGACTAAAACCAGGTATATCAATATGAAGACGCATAGAGAGAGTTAAATCAGAATCAAATAGATCCCCGACAAAAACCACACCCCCCCTTTTTTTTTTTTTAACTCATAGGAAGGCTGAGAACCCCATATTTTCGTTAAGACCATTAGGAGTCAAAGTACCCAACCTATATATCCACTTACTCTCGACTTGAGCAAGGAGCCTGCCAAGGTCAGCCCCTCTAGATCCCATAGATACCAAATCAATACCCTTTCCCTTCAGACAAGTGGAATTACATCCATGATATTTTTTAAAATGTCTAGGGATGGTTTTTAACAGACTCTCATCAGTAATACTTTTAGCCTTCTCTATATCCAAACAGTGTTCACGGATTCTGATTTTTAACTCCCTTGTTGTTAAACCAATATACACTTTCTTGCATGGACACTCAACCCTGTAAATAACCCCTTTTGAGGAGCACGTGATTCGATGTCTGATATCGAACTCACGTAATCCATCAAAATTATGGAATTTCTTGGCTTTAACAAGATTGGCACATGCCTTGCAAAGACCACAGGGGAAGAAACCCACTGGTAATGGCTGACTAAAGGTACCAACCCGAGATGGCTCATAGTGGCTGTGTACCAATACATCTTTCAGGTTTTTGGCACGTTTAGCCACCATAGATGGTCGGGGTGGAAGAATTTTTTTCAGAACAGAATCCGTCAACAAGATGTTCCAATGTTTTTGGATAATTGCTTTCATTTTATCCCACTTGTTATTATATGTGGTGATGAGGCGCACTGTTTGGTCATTTTTTGGTTTCATGGCGTTAGAAAAAAGGAGGGAGTTCCTGGACGACCTTACAGCTCTTTTAAAGCCGTGTTTTATTATTCGCCCACTGTTTGTTGTGCGTTATGTTTTTATTCTGTAGAAGGTACCAGATCACCGCGAAATGCGTAGATAAACCTATTAAATTTTATCCGACTCATTATTTGGTTACACGGGCAGCGCAGAGGGACCACTTTCTAATTTATTATATGAGAATACCATGCAATTTCTAATCCACATACTTTTTATTCTGGCACTGTGTTCTGTTTCCATGTTTCTATTAAACTTGGATTTGCTCTTGTATCTATGCAATAAGCTCAGTTCTGGTACTATATCTTTGCAGTAAGCTCTTGGTTATGTTTCCATATCTATGCAGTAAACTTGGCTGTTAGGCTAGGTTCACATTTCTGTGTTTTTGCATCAGTCACAATCCGCCGCTCTGATAAACAACGCAATCCGTTTGGCGGATTACTGTTTCCCATAGCCTTATATGAGCGGTGGACTGTGACTGATGCCCTTGCGTTGCATCCGCCGCCCGACTGAACAGTCGTGGAACGACTGACCATCGGGCAGCAGGAGTGTAACATTTTTTGAGCAGTGGAATCCTTATGATTTCGCTGCGCATGCTCTCTCTCGGCGGCCGAATGATCAGCTGATCGCCTGGCAGTCGCCTTCTGTGAGCGATCAGCTGATCACCCGGTGGCCGGCTTCTGTGACCGATCAGCTGATCACCTAGCGGCCGGCTTCTGTGAGCGATCAGCTGATCACCCAGTGGCCGGCTTCTGTGAGCGATTAGCTGATCTCCCGGCCGCCGGCTAATGAGAGCAATCAGCTGATCGTTCACAATAGCCAGCCGCCGGGAGATCATCTGATCACTCTCAAAAGCTGGCGGATGGCTCTTGTGAACGATCAGCCGATCGCTCTCTCTCTCACGTTTTACAACGGAATCCGCTTTCTAATTCCAATTGTTGTCATCCGTTGTACAACGCATCAGTCACAAGTGTTAAGCAACGCATGTGACTGATGCAAAACAACGGAAATGTGAACCTAGCCTTACAGTATCTATGTAGTAAGCTCAGTATTGGTACCATATTTATGCAGTATGCTTCATTCTCTTCTCATACCTATGCAGTAAGCTTGGCTGTTACCTTATCTATGTAGTAAGCTCGGCATTGGTACTATATTTGTGCAGTAAGCTTATTTCTGTTTCCTTATCTGGTTCCCTTGCTGTATTTATGTACAAGTTGTCTCTTCAGGGAGGAAGGAGACAAACTCTAGCACCACCTATTGGAAGTAGCAATCCTAAAAGTCAAAAGTGGCCTGTTAATGAGCCTTTTCATATGACTTAGGATTTATACTAGATCAGAACCCCAATTTGCAGACATGGTGTTTCGGGCTGATTGCCCCTCGTCAGTATGGGATCTGAATCTGATCTGGTTTATGAGAAGCTATAGTGGGGTCTAAGGGGAAAACTTTTCTCATTGCAGAGAACTGACAAACCAGTATGGCTGCCAGTAAGGGATCTTATAGCTGCAATGCAAAGCAGGGAAATATTAAAATTGTCTCTCCAGGGACTGTTTATGTAGTAAGAACAGTTCTGTTCCCATAGTAGTGTACAATGTTTGTTTCTGTTCTCGTATCTGTGTAGGGAAGGTTTTTTTTTGTTCTATCTATGTAGGAATCTCAGTTCTGCTCCCTTACCTATGCATTAAGGTAATTTCTCTTCCTGTATTTATTTAGTGATCTCAGTTCTGGTACCATATTTATGCAGTAAGCTTGGTTCTGTTGCTATATTTACTGTATATAGTAAGCGCGGTTCTGATATATTGATGTAACAAGCTTGGTTCTGTTGCTGTATCTATATAGTAAGCGCAGTTCTGATATATTGATGTAACAAGCTTGGTTCTGTTGCTGTATCTATATAGTAAGCGCAGTTCTGATATATTGATGTAACAAGCTTGGTTCTGTTGCTGTATCTATATAGTAAGCGCAGCTCTGATATATTGATGTAACAAGCTTGGTTCTGTTGCTGTATCTATATAGTAAGCGCAGTTCTGATATATTGATGTAACAAGCTTGGTTCTGTTGCTGTATCTATATAGTAAGCGCAGTTCTGATATATTGATGTAACAAGCTTGGTTCTGTTGCTGTATCTATATAGTAAGCGCAGTTCTGATATATTGATGTAACAAGCTTGGTTCTGTTGCTGTATCTATATAGTAAGCGCAGTTCTGATATATTGAGGTAATGAGCTTGGTTCTATTCCCATACCTGTGCTGTAGTTTCATAAGCTTCCTTCTGTTCCCATATCTATGTACCAACTACCATTATGTTTAAAGCCTGTTACCTGTGACGCTTTAATACATTGTCCAGAGAATCAGTGTAAAGGTAGGCCGCCGCAATTCGAGGGTCACTGCTTTGTGATTGCCCCAGGCCAAAATTTGCCAGCCCCTGACTGTAGTGTATGCTAATGTGTCATTATATTTGAATGATAAAAAAGGAAAGAAATGAAGAAAAAAAGCAAAAACATTTCATTCATGAATAAAGGAACTGGAAGAACGTCTTTTGAAATGTGACCGACAGATTGGAGGAACTTGATTTACAGCTCTTAGAATATGGTATTTTTCCTGTAACTGCAATTGGTTATTTGTGTACAAAGAAGGAGGGCTGTAGTGTATAAAGAAGGAGGGCTGTATATTATGACTGGTATATAAGCAACAGTTTATCTAACCGACACACCTTAAGCTACTAACACAACAATGAAGAGGCAAATACATATCATTGGAGCAATACTCATCATAATTGCACTTGCAAATGGAAAAAAGTTTGAAAAATGTGAACTTGCGAAGGACATGAAAAATAAAGGTCTTGATGGTTTCAAAGGTTACAGTCTGCCCAACTGTAAGTATATTTGGATTCCACAATTTTAAGTTAAGATCAAGAGTTTCTTTCATTTTCTGAGTCTAGAAATAGATATTTAGGGCTTTCCTTTCCTTGTTACCTATATAATTTATGGTAAAAACAAAAAATCTCAATTTACACATGATTACATAGTAAAACATGCAAGGGCAAATTTTCATTAAACAATAAAAATGTTAGTGCGAGAGCTTTTGTAATAATGCTCTCTGTCAAGTATTATGTCAGGGTTTCTGTCGGAATCCCCTGTACTCTGTTTTGGGAGGAGGTTTTTTTTATTTTTTTTTTCAAAAATGCACAAAATTGTGATTTGCTACTCTTTTAAGCATGTCTGAAAAAGATATACTGCAAGGACAGAGTACAGACAGTACACACAGTGACTCCGTAGACTTCAATAAAGTGACAGGCTCCATCAGGATTTTGAAGATTTTGACAGAGAGCATGTATATGCAGAACCTAGCCTACCAATAATGAGTTTTTATTGTAAAGTTTAATTCATTTGTTTCTGATAATCCACTGTCCTTTTACGACTAGCAGGGTGTGATCTATATTTGCAGCCAGGTCTTTGAACATTGCTTTATAAACCCTTCTACAATCTGTCAGTGCAACACTATAGGGGGCTTTACACGCTACGATATCGTTAATGTTTTATCGTCGGGGTCACGTCGTTAGTGACGCACATCCGGCATCATTAACGGTATGGCAGCGTGTAACACTTACCAGCGACCTTAAACGTCCTCCAAAGTGATGAAAATCGTTCACCATGGAGAGGTCGTCCTAAAACCAAAAATTGTTAATGGTTGTTTATAGATGTTGTTCCTCGTTCCTGCGGCAGCACACATCGCTGTGTGTGACACCGCAGGATCGAGGAATCTTACCTTACCTGCGTCCCGCCCGCAATGAGGAATGAAGGAGGTGGGCGAGATGTTCGTCCCGCTCATCTCCACCCCTCCACTTTGATTGGCCGGCCGCTTAGTGACGTCGCGGTGACGTCGCCGTGACGCCGAAAGCACCTCCCACCTGGGGGAGGGATTGTTCGGCAGTCACAGCGACGACGACGACCAGGTAAGTGCGTGTGACGCTGCCATAGCGATAATGTTCGCTGCGGCAGCGATCACACGATATCGCATGCACAACGGGGGTGGGTGCTTTTGCGTACGATATCGCTAGCAATTGCTAGAAATATCGTAGCGTGTAAAGCCTGCTTATCACAGACAACAGTTTACGAGTGATCAACCACTTCTCTTTAGCAAGCTACAGAGCACTCAATAGGTGCTGAAGCAAAGCTAATGCTTTTATTGTTCCTGATGACCATTTCTGGCCATCATAGCAGAGCTGCATATATTAGCATCTAAAGCCATAGCAAAGGGTTAATTACAGTGAAAAACTGCATAATAAAAAAAAATAAAATATAAGATTAGATGCCCCAGAGCTCTTTTTGACTTCTGGGGGGTACAGAATATCCTTCACAAAAAGTGAACTGAAAGATTACTTCATCAAAAAAAGTATATTTTATTTCACACGTAATGCAATTTATGACAAGAAAGAAAAAAACTACAAATATTAGATGTCCACAAGAATTTAATAACCTGAAGAATTAATTCCACAATATTATTTAGTGTCAAATATGAACAATAAAAAAAAATAAATACCAAATGGATTTTCTATATTTGTGTTGTAAAGAAATTTACACTGACGAGCAAAAGGTTAGTAATGTTTTAAACGTTTGACTTTCAGGCTACATATTTCACCATCCACTACAACTTTGAGCATGAGACTACATTTATTTTATAGACAATCACCTTGGCTATCTGAAACATAAATTTATTTTGTACAAAGAAGACTGTGGAAAAAATAGCGCAATAAGGTCTTAACTGATAAACAATAATAGGAAAGAATGTAGGAACACTTACCTATAGGGGTTGTGACAGTTACAACTCCTATAATAGTGTAGTCACAAGGTGAAGACAGTTGCAGCCCCGAAGGATTGAGATACAAAGTTGTTCAGGAAAAAACAGGTGTCATGCCGCGCTCATCACTATTCTAGAAGGCAGATAATAATAGGCCATGTCTTTTTATTCAAACAGAAAATACAAGTCTACAGGGTACTTTGCATGTTGTGACATCGCTACTGCGATATCGTCGGGGTCAAATCGAAAGTGACGCACATCCGGCGCTAGTAACGACGTTGCAACGTGTAAAGCCTAGATGCACCGATAAACGATCGCAAAAGCGTCGTAAATCGGTGATCTGTGTAGTGTCGGACATTTTCATAATGTTGCACCAATAGGAGATACGATGTTGTTCCTCGTTCCTGCGGCAGCACACATCGCTGTGTGTGAAGCCGCAGGAACGAGGAACATCTCCTACCTGCGTCCACCGGCTATGCGGAAGGAAGGAGGTGGGCGGGATGTTTACATCCCGCTCATCTCCGCCCCTCCGCTTCTATTGGCCGCCTGCCGTGTGACGTCGCTGTGACGCCGCACGACCCGCCCCCTTAGGAAGGAGGTGGGTCGCCGGCCAGAGCAACGTCGCAGGGCAGGTAAGTGCGTGTGAAGCTGCCATAGCGATAATGTTCGCTATGGCAGCTATCACAAGATCTTGCATGTGCGACGGGGGCGGGTACTATCGCGTTCGGCATCGCTATCATCGGCTAGCGATGTCGCAGCGTGCAAAGTACCCCTACACGTTTCAAGGGTCACAGACCCCTTCCTCAGGACAAATATCAAATGACAGGATAAACCCAAAAGACTCATAAATATCAAAGCTTAATATTTTTGGAAGTTGGAGTGGGTTTTTTTTGATTTGGCTATTTTAGGAGCATATCTGTTTTTGCGGGTAACTATTACTGTGCAGAATTATTAGGCAACTTAATAAAAACCAAATATATTCCCATCTCACTTGTTTATTTTCACCAGGTAAAGCAATATAATTGCACAAAATTTAGAAATAAACTTTTCTGACATGCAAAAACAAAACCCAAAAAATTAGTGACCAATATAGCCACCTTTCGTTATGATGACACTCAATAGCTACCATCCATAGATTCTGTCAGTTGCTTGATCTGTTTACAATCAACATTGCATGCAGCAGCCACCACAGCCTCCAAGACACTGTTCCGAGAGGTGTGCTGTTTTCCCTCCCTGTAGATCTTACATTTTATGAGAGACCACAGGTTCTCTATGGAGTTCAGATCAAGTGAACAAGGGGGCCATGTCATTATTTTTTTATCTTTTAGACCTTTACTGGCCAGCCACGCTGTGGAGTAGTTGGATGCATATGACGGAGCATTGTCCTGCATGAAAATCATGTTTTTCTTGAATGATACCGACTTCTTCCTGTACCACTGCTTGAAGAAGTTGTCTTCCAGAAACTGGCAGTAGGTCTGGGAGTTGAGCTTCACTCCATCCTCAACCCTAAAAAGTTCCCATAAGTTCATCTTTGATGATACCAGCCCATACCAGTACCCCACCTCCACCTTGCTAGCATCTGAGTCGGAGTGGAGCTCTCTGTCCTTTACTGATCCAGCCTCTAGACCATCCATCTGGCCCATCAAGAGTCACTCTCATTTCATCAGTCCATAAAACCTTTGAAAAATCAGTCCTAAGATATTTCTTGGCCCAATCTTGACGTTTTATCTTATGTTTCTTGTTTAAAGGTGGTCGTTTTTCAGCCTTCCTTACCTTGGCCATGTCCCTGAGTATGGCACACCTTGTGCTTTTTGATACTCCAGTAATGTTGCAGCTCTAAAATATGGCCAAACTGGTGGCAAATGGCATCTTGGCAGCTTCACACTTGATTTCCCTCAATTCATGGGCAGTTATTTTGCGCCTTTTTTGCCCAACACGCTTCTTGCGACCCTGTTGGCTATTTGCCATGAAACGCTTGATTGTTCAGTGATCTCGCTTCAAAAGTTTGGCAATTTCAAGACTGCTGCATCTCTCTGCAATACATCTCACAATTTTGGACTTTTCAGAGCCCGTCAAATCTCTCTTCTGACCCATTTTGTCAAAGGAAAGGAAGCTGCCTAATAATTAAGCACACCTTATATAGGGTGTTCATGTCATTACACCACACCCCTTCTCATTACAGAGATGCACATCACCTGATTTACTTAAGTGGTTGTTGACTCTCAAGCCTATATAGCTTGGAGTAGGACAACATGTAAAAAAATTATCATGCGATCAAAATACTCATTTGCCTAATAATTCTGCACACAGTGTAGAGTAGGACCCCCCTATTGAGATTTGCCATGACGTGGCAGCGGTGGCTCAAAAAATTGATCAATTGTTTGCTAAATATCTCATTTTGTATTATAGTACAGTTAGAATTCGTGAATTTACACTTTCTATTAGTGCATGCCATTTTCAGATAGTGCTGGCTCTCCCCTCTGTTTTTGTGAGGACATACAAGGAGTTGGGGAGCTGTGGATGGAGAACTGGGGAGCCGAGGAGAACATATAAAGAGTCGGGGAGCTGTGGGGGGAAAGCTGGGGAGCTGAGGAGGACATATAAGGAGTGGGGGAGCTGTGGATGCAGAGCTGGGGCGTCAACGAGGACATACAAAGAATTGGGGAGCTGTGGATGGAGAGCTGGGGAGCCAAGAAGGACATACAAAGAGTGGGGGATCTGTGGATGGAAAGCTGGGGAACCAAGAAGGACATACATGGAGTGGGGGAGCTGAAGAGGACATTCAAGGAGTGGGAGAGCTGTGGATAGAGAGCTGGGAAGCCGAGGATGACATACAAAGAGTTGGGGAGCTGTGGATGGAAAGCTGTCGAGCCAAGGAGGATATGCAAGGAGTTGGTGGGCTATACATGGAAAGCTGGTGAGCCGAGTAACACATACAAGGACTAGGGGAGCTGTGGATAGAGAGCTGGCAAACAAGAATGTACAAGGAGTGGGGGAACTGTGGATTGAGAGCTGACAAGCTAAGGAGTACATGCAAGGAGTGGGGGAGCTGTGGATAGAAAGCTGAGGAGCCGAGTATGACATACAAGGAGTGGGGGAGCTGTGGATGGAAAGCTGGGAGCCGTGGGAGACATACAAGCAGTGGGGGAGCAACGTATGGGGAGCTGAGGAAGACATACAAGGAGTGGGGGAGCTGTGGATGCAGAGCTGAGGAGTCAACGAGGACATACAAAGAGTTGGGGAGCTGTGGATGGAGAGCTGGGGAGCCAAGGAGGACATACAAAGAGTGGGGGATCTGTGGATGGAAAGCTGGGGAACCAAGAAGGACATACATGGAGTGGGGGAGCTGTGGATGTAGAGCTGGGAGCCAAGGAGGACATACAAGGAGTGGGGGAGCTGTGGATGGGGAGCTGTGAAGGACATATAAGGAGTGGGGAGCTGTGGCTGAAGAGCTGGGGAGCCGAGGATAACATACAAGGAGTGGGGGAGCTGTGAGTGGAGAGCTGGGGAGTCGAGGAGGACAGTCAAGGAGTAGGGAGCTGAAGAGGACATTCAAGGAGTGGGAGAGCTGTGGATAGAGACTTGGGAAGCTGAGGAGGACATATAAAGAGTCAGGGAGCTGTGGCTGGAAAGTTGTTGAGTCAAGGAGGATATGCACGGAGTTGGTGGGCTATACATGGAAAGCTGGTGAGCCGAGTAACACATACAAGGAGTAGGGGAGCTGTGGATGGAGAGCTAGCAAACAAGGATGTACAAGGAGTAGGGGAACTGTGGATTGAGAGCTGACAAGCTGAGGAGGACATGTAAGGTGTGGGGGAGCTGTGGATAGAAAGCTGAGGAGCCGAGTATGACATACAAGGAGCGAGGGAGCTGTGTATGGAAAGCTGGGAGCTGTGGGAGACATACAAGCAGTGGGGGAGCAATGTATGGGAAGCTGAGGAGGACATACAAGGAGTTGCAGAGCTGTGGATGGAAAGCTGGATAGCCAAGAAGGACATACATGGAGTGAGGGAGCTGTGGATGGAGAGCTAGAGAGCCAAGTAGAACATACAAGGAGTGGGGGAGCTGTGGATTGGGAGCTGGGAGTCGAGGGGGACATACAAGGAGTGGGGGGAGCTGTGGATGGAGAGCTGGGGAGTTGAGGAGGACATACAAGGAGTGGGGGAGCTGTGGATAGAAAGTTGGGGAGCTGAGGAGGATATATGTGTCGCCCTGGGCAAGCCAGGGGACACAGGTCACACACCACCACACCCCACACCCCAGGTAGGCACACCTAAGCTGAACCAAAAATCCTTGTTGCCTTCCTCCAGAGGCTGATGATTCACACCAGGGGGTGGGCCAGGCGGTTGGCTCCGCCCACCAAGGAGAACACAGCTCTGGAGGCAGGAAGTACCAGTCAATCTAGTCAGGGAGGAGGAAGTAGAGGAGTGGAGGAGTAGCCGAGGGTGGCTAAAGTAAACAGCTAAGAGACAGAAAAGAAAGGAAAGTGGTAAAGGAGGAAAGCAAGAGTGGTGACAGAGAAAGAGAGAAGCCTGAAGGTCCAGCTTTGTGTAGGGCCAGAACAGCAAGGTCAGCGACGGCGGTGACTGTCCGGAGGGGGACCGTTTGGAAGTTCCTGGAAGGACCCCGTTGGCTGTGTGCCCGGTGGTCTGGAGCAGTGTTCCGAAAGACAGTCAGCACCAGGGCAGGGGCCTCTCGGACCCCGGCAAGGCTAGGAGTCGCCAAAGTTGCCGAATCCGTCAGTGAAGGGGACGCAGATCCCCCAACAACCAAGTCCCGATTGAAGGCAACAGCCCAACCCGTACAACAGAGACACCGCCACCGCCAGGGCACCAGTCTCTGAGGGCCAGCGCCTGCGGGCAAAGTGTAGTGCTCCTCCGGCCCAGCTTGAAGTCGGGGAGCGGGTTACCGGTGGGGACCCATCGCAACCAACCGTACATACAGGTGCAAGGAAAAGGGACATCACCGTCACCTACCGGGAAAGCAAAGCAGCCGTCTGTGGGACCGTCCTACCAGCCGTTTGGTTTACCGTACAAACTGTGTCCACGTCTCAGGCTGAGTGAGTACCACAGTGCCGCAAGGCACAGCGCTGCCCCCGCGTCCCTGCGCCCACCAGGCCCTGCACCCCCCAAGCCATCACCGGGCCCCAGGATCACCAACCCCTACCCACGGAGGGGCAACACAACACCTGGCTGCTCCCCTTCACCATCCCCGGGATCCCCACTCAGAGCAGTGGTGGTGCAATCACCACAACCGTGGGTGGCGTCACGAACTATAACAATCCCCCACACCCAACAACAATCCCCTTTCACTCACGGGCGAAGAGTGTCGCTCGAGCAACCCCGGTATCCGGCCCACAGCTCGAGCCACCACTGAGCAGCTGCCGGACCCGAGCAGAAGGGGTGAGCGTAGTGTGCCGACACCCTCCTCCCCGCCCGCGACAACTTGGCGTCACGAACAGGATCTTACCGCTCTGCCATCTGGTAGAGGTGCGCCTTGTTACCGCCGGAGGTATCCGGCAGAAAAATTTCAGAAGCCGCCATCTTTGGCGCAAAAAGTTCCCGCTCGAGCGTCTTCTCGAGCAGTAGAGGCGCGAAGGCCAAAACCCCGCCCCGAGAGAGGAGGGGCCGGAAAGAGCTAAGGGGTACGGAAACAAGATGTCTGCGCCCGACGGAGCCGCTGGAGGAGCGGTGGTCGCAGCCGCAGCGGCATTTGCGGATGGGAATGGACCTGCCCAGGTCCCGGCCGTACCGGCGGGAGGTGCCGCGGCCCCCACGCTCGCTCAGGTCATGCCGTTTTCCTTGCCCTATGCGCCCGGAGCTGCCTGGCTACCGCAGTATGACGGGAAACCGGATGCCCTACAGGCCTTCCGGAAAAAGCTTAACCCGTTGCTAGAGCTGTACCCCCTGACTGATAAGCAGCGTGCAGCGATAGTGCTAGGCCAGTTAACCGGGGCGGCGGAGCAGGAAGCGGAGACCTGGGCCGAGGGGGACCGGCTCTCTGTAGCCACCATCTTTGAGAAGCTACAGACTGCCTTCGAGACCCGGACTGAAGCTGAGCTGAGGATGCAGTTTTACCAGTGCCGGCAACGAGCTGGGGATAGCATTCGGGACTATGCTCTACGTCTGCAGACCGCCCTCCGCACGCTGAAGCGGGCGAATCCTATCAATGAGGCGGATAGCAACAAGATGTTAGTGGAGCAATTTGCGCAGGGGATGAGGTCCCCTGAGGATCGTAAACAACTCCAGCTGTGGGCCCTAGAACACCCTGATGTGGACTTTGCTGTGTTAAAGGAGCGGGCCATTAAAGCACTACAGCCCCCAGCAACCGAAGGTCTGGAACCCGCCCCGTGGCCCGTTGAGACGGCTCCCGTTGTGGCAGCCTCAGCCAAATCAACCTCTCCAACATCTGCAGTCCCGAGCAGCACAGTGGAGGAACTGGCAGCCCAGGTCCGTCGCATGGACGGAGACCTTGCCAAAATCCTGGCTGCACTGCAACCTCTGACCAGACCTCAGCCTCCAGCACAGATCCAGCTTGCTGACAGTCCCGAGGATGTTCCCTGGATGCAGCGGAAGAGTGCTAACAACCCGCGGAGCAGACCCCCAATCTGCTACAAGTGCCGTAAGCCGGGTCATTACTACCGACAGTGCCCGTTAAACGAGCAACCCCTGGGGCCCCGGGCCAATCCTCAGGAGTAGAACATCGTGGCCCCCCGGACTGGCGGGACCGATATATCGGGGCCCGCCCTATCATCCCCGTGGCTGTGGACGGCATACCAGTGATGGCTCTCTTGGACACTGGATCACAGGTAACTACCATACCGTACACGTTGTACCAGCGGTATTGGGCCGTAGACGAACTGGTGCCCCCAGACAATAGTATAACATTGATTGCCGCTAATGGACTCCCATTGACCCAGGTGGGGTATAAACAAGTGGCTATGACAGTGGGGCAAGCCGAACTGCAACACCAGGATATGATTGTGATTATGAACGAGCCCAGTGATCATAACCCAAAAATAGTGCTGGGAACCAATGTGATGGAGCACTGTATGACTGATGTGTTGTCCCTATTGCAACAGCTGGCCGCCACAGCGGCAGGGAGCCGGCAGAGGGCTGTGCAGCGTGAGATCCGAGCCCTGATGTACCGCCAGCATGTAAGCTCAACAGGAGGGGAGATTGGTGGAGTGAGAGTGATGGATGTTGCTCCATTGACTGTGCCCCCTAGGAGTGAGATGATGATCTGGTGTAGGGCAGCAGTAGTGTCTCAGGGACGTGACTACCCTGCAATGATGGAGCCCCTGCCTTCCGAGCACTGGCCCACTGTAATGGCCGCCCGAGGGGTGGTGGATGTGAAGAAAGGGAGAGTGCCTGTGAGAGTGCTGAACTGTGGAGAGGAAGAAGTCAGGCTTCCCCGGTATGCCACCATTGCCAAGCTGCTCACCCTGGACCCTCACACTATCCATGAAGCCAGTCCATCTACACTCCCACCTACCACCAGCACTTCCCCACACCAGGGGGAGACAAAGGAGTGGCATCAACAGCTACATGTAGGCACTGATGACACCCCTACACATCACAGGGCAGGGGTATACAGGGTGGTGCAGGAGTATGAACAGGTTTTTAGTAAGCACCCCCTAGACTTTGGGCAGATTAAGGGGGTCCAACACCACATCCCCACCGGTGAACATCCCCCTATCAAAGAGAGGTATAGACCTATCCCCCCTGCACATTACCAGTGTGCCAAGGATATGTTGAGGAATATGAAGGAGGCAGGGGTTATTCGGGACAGCTGTAGTCCCTGGGCCGCTCCGTTGGTACTGGTCAAGAAGAAGGATGGTACCATGCGGATGTGTGTGGACTACCGGAAGATCAACCAGATAACCCATAAAGATGCCTATCCATTACCTCGGATTGAAGAGTCTTTGGCTGCGCTGCGAACTGCAAACTACTTCTCGACCCTTGACCTCACCAGCGGATACTGGCAAGTGGCCGTGGCCCCAGAAGATCGGGAGAAAACCGCCTTCACCACCCCGATGGGGCTCTGCGAATTCAATAGTATGCCGTTCGGGCTGTGCAACGCCCCAGGAACCTTCCAACGGCTGATGGAGTGCTGTCTGGGACATCTAAACTTCGAGACCGTCCTGTTGTACTTGGATGATGTGATTGTTTATTCCCAGACGTACGAAGCCCATCTGGAGCACCTGGCCGAGGTGTTCGCGTCCCTTGCCAAGTATGGGATGAAATTGAAGCCCTCTAAGTGTCACCTGCTGAAACCCAGAGTGCAGTACCTGGGGCACGTGGTGAGTGCAGATGGTGTTGCCCCTGACCCTGAGAAGATTACTGCCATCCAGAGCTGGCCGAGGCCAACCACGGTGAGGGAAGTAAGGCAGTTCTTGGGCCTGGTGGGGTACTACCGGCGCTTTATCAAGGGATACACGAAGATGGCGGCCCCCATGCAAGACCTCCTCGTGGGACAGACTAAAGGTGGTAGACCCGTTGGAGCCCCACTGTCGTGGGAGGACAAGCATGAGGAGTCCTTTTGCCAGCTGAAGGCGGCCTTGACCGGAGAAGAGGTCCTGGCATACCCTGATTATGGGCGCCCGTTCATCCTCCACACGGACGCCAGTAACGTGGGGCTAGGAGCGGTCCTATCCCAGGTCCAGGATGGAAAGGAGAAGGTGATCGCCTATGCTAGCCGAAAACTCCGGCCGACCGAAAGGAACCCTGAGAACTATAGCTCCTTCAAGCTCGAGCTATTGGCATTGGTGTGGGCTATTACGGAGCGGTTCCGCCACTACTTGGCGGCAGCAACATTCACCGCGTTTACGGACAACAATCCGCTGACTCACCTGAACACGGCCAAGTTGGGCGCGCTGGAGCAGCGGTGGGTAGCCCGGCTAGCCAATTATGATTTCACCATAAAGTACCGGGCCGGTCGCGTCAACATCAATGCGGATGCACTCTCCCGGATGCCCCATTTGTCAGAAGAGGGGTGCGAGGATGACGACCTCGAGGAGATTGAGTTGCCTGCGTTTCACCAGCCGCCTACTGAGAGGGTACAGGTACATCAGCAACGAGTGGATCTGGACCCACGGCCCAGTCAAGAGTGGCAGGAAGCTCAGGATCAAGCGCCGGCTGTTCGCCTTGTCAAGACTCTGGTGGAACAAGGTGCTACGGGAATAGACCCTGCCGCCCCAGCCGAAGCCCAACGCTTGTGGAAGGAACGGAAACGGCTTTACCTACACCAGGGGAGGCTGTACCGTGAGCTGATCAACCCAAAGACCCATGAGAAAATATGCCAGTTGGTCATTCCTCAAGCTGACGTCGCCACTGTCCTGCGGGCATACCATGATGGTGCTGCCAACTTCGGGTGGAAGAAGCTGGAGATGCTGTTGAGGGAGCGGTTCTATTGGAGTGGGATGCGTGAATCGGTGGAAGCCTGGTGCCGGGAGTGCGGTCCTTGTACGCTAAGGAGAAAGGACGAGACTAGCCAGAGGGCACCCTTACATCCAATAGTCACCCATCAGCCGCTGGAATTGGTCGCCTTAGACCATGTCAAGCTCACCCCTAGCCGAAGTGGGTACACCTATGCATTGACCATTGTGGACCACTACTCAAGATTTATGGTGGTAGTCCCCGTTAAGGACCTGACTGGTCAAACCGCTGCTCGAGCGTTCCAGGCTTATTTTTGCCGACCCCATGGGTACCCTGAAAAGGTGCTGACTGACCAGGGCCCGGCCTTTGAAGCAGAGGTGTTCCACGAATTCTGCCAGTTGTACGGCTGCAAGAAAATCCGGACCACTCCGTACCACGCCCAAACCAATGGCATGTGCGAGAAAATGAACCACTTGGTCCTGGGGCTTCTCAAGACGTTACCACTGGAAGAACGGAACCTGTGGCCGGAAAAGCTACCCGACCTGGTCGACATGTACAATAATATCCCCTCTAGCTCGACGAAGTGCACCCCAGCGTATCTGATGAGGGCTCGGCCCGGCCGCTTGCCGGTGGATCTGGAGATGGGGTTGGAGGCCCCCGAAGCACTCCCTTCGACGGTGGAGTGGGAAAGCTGGAGGAGAGCACAATACCGGCAAATCCAGGAGTATGTGGAGAAAAACCTCAGTCGAAGTCGAGAACAGCAGGAGCACCGGTTCAATCAGAAGGCGTCCGCGGATCCTTTCCAGCCAGGAGATGTAGTGCTGAAACGGAAGAGGAAAGCCCACAAGCTGGATGATCAGTGGGAGCAAGTCCCTTACGTCATACAACCCACAGAATGGGAAGATGGGAAGGCCTACCAGATCAGTCGTGACCAACGGGGCACCCTGGCCACAGTTTCCCGGGACCATCTAAAAAGGTGCCCTCCAGCGTTGAGGGCAGAGGCTGAAGTACCGGTTCCTCCACCAGCGGAGAAGGCAGCAGAGGTAATCCACACGGTAATGGGTGACTTCCCAGCAAACTGGCCTACACAGAACGGCGCGGTGATTCTTCCAGTGATACTGTTCCCACAACCCGTGGATGAAGGAGTAGTGGAAGTGGTTAACCGTGAGCCAGAACCAGTGCCAGTGCCCAGGGATGAACCTGTACCCAGCTCCCCTACGCCCCCGCCTGGTCCACACTATAGCCGGGAGGAGGAACCGATTGTTCCCTCTACCCCACTGTCTAGCACCACTGACACCGGGCCTCGAAGGTCCACCCGTTCCAACCTAGGTAGACCTCCACTTAGGTACAGGGAGACCGTTCTGTGAGTAAAAGGGGTCAGGGAATGTAAAGAGTGCTTGTAGTTTGAAAAGTTTAAAAGTTGAATGAAAATGATGAAAAATGATGATGAAAATGAAAATTAACCGAAGTTTACCTGATTGTCTGTTGTGATTTGCAACCGGCTGGAGCCGGCACCGTTGTCCCCGTGGGGACCGTTTAAAAATGCATGGGAACTATCCATGGACAAGCCCGTGAACTTGCAGGGCAACCACAAACGTTAGTGGCATGTATATATGTTGGGTACCGTTACCGTTTCCGCAGGCCGCCTCCGGAGAGGCAGTTTGGAGGGAGGGCCCTGAGCAGAGCAGGCTGGGGCCCAGCCACCAAAAGGACCGGTGGCTACCCTCTGGAGGGAAGGACAGATCCCGCTCGGGAACCGTGTGCTGGACTGTGGGTCAAGGGGTGCTGCCTGGGCTTTAGGGGCAGCATCAGGGCCAGGTTACTTGGGTGGGAGAGAGCGGAAACCGTAACCGTACACCGTTGCAACGTTAAAGTGATGTGCCTCCCGTTTTGGGAAGAAGTTATTAAAAATGTTATGTTATGTTTAACCCTGTTATCCCCTTTCTACAGAAAATAAAACCGGTGTAGGACGGCAGCCCGCGGACGGTCTGCGTTTTGCTAAGGGGGAATGTGTCGCCCTGGGCAAGCCAGGGGACACAGGTCACACACCACCACACCCCACACCCCAGGTAGGCACACCTAAGCTGAACCAAAAATCCTTGTTGCCTTCCTCCAGAGGCTGATGATTCACACCAGGGGGTGGGCCAGGCGGTTGGCTCCGCCCACCAAGGAGAACACAGCTCTGGAGGCAGGAAGTACCAGTCAGTCTAGTCAGGGAGGAGGAAGTAGAGGAGTGGAGGAGTAGCCGAGGGTGGCTAAAGTAAACAGCTAAGAGACAGAAAAGAAAGGAAAGTGGTAAAGGAGGAAAGCAAGAGTGGTGACAGAGAAAGAGAGAAGCCTGAAGGTCCAGCTTTGTGTAGGGCCAGAACAGCAAGGTCAGCGACGGCGGTGACTGTCCGGAGGGGGACCGTTTGGAAGTTCCTGGAAGGACCCCGTTGGCTGTGTGCCCGGTGGTCTGGAGCAGTGTTCCGAAAGACAGTCAGCACCAGGGCAGGGGCCTCTCGGACCCCGGCAAGGCTAGGAGTCGCCAAAGTTGCCGAATCCGTCAGTGAAGGGGACGCAGATCCCCCAACAACCAAGTCCCGATTGAAGGCAACAGCCCAACCCGTACAACAGAGACACCGCCACTGCCAGGGCACCAGTCTCTGAGGGCCAGCGCCTGCGGGCAAAGTGTAGTGCTCCTCCGGCCCAGCTTGAAGCCGGGGAGCGGGTTACCGGTGGGGACCCATCGCAACCAACCGTACATACAGGTGCAAGGAAAAGGGACATCACCGTCACCTACCGGGAAAGCAAAGCAGCCGTCTGTGGGACCGTCCTACCAGCCGTTTGGTTTACCGTACAAACTGTGTCCACGTCTCAGGCTGAGTGAGTACCACAGTGCCGCAAGGCACAGCGCTGCCCCCGCGTCCCTGCGCCCACCAGGCCCTGCACCTCCCAAGCCATCACCGGGCCCCGGGATCACCAACCCCTACCCACGGAGGGGCAACACAACACCTGGCTGCTCCCCTTCACCATCCCCGGGATCCCCACTCAGAGCAGCGGTGGTGCAATCACCACAACCGTGGGTGGCGTCACGAACTATAACAATCCCCCACACCCAACAACAATCCCCTTTCACTCACGGGCGAGGAGTGTCGCTCGAGGAACCCCGGGATCCGGCCCACAGCTCGAGCCACCACTGAGCAGCTGCCGGACCCGAGCAGAAGGGGTGAGCGTAGTGTGCCGACACCCTCCTCCCCGCCCGCGACATATACAAGGAGTGGTGGAGTTGTGGATGGAAAGCTGGGGAGCTGAGGAGGATATACAAGGAGTGGTGGAATTGTGGATGGAAAGTTGGGGAGCTGAGGAGGACATACAAGGAGGGGGGAGCTGTGGATGGAAAGTTGGGGAGCTGAGGAGGATATACAAGGAGTGGTGGAGTTGTGGATGGAAAGCTGGGAAGCCAAGAAGGACATACATGGCATGAGGGAGCTGTGGATAGAGAGCTGGGGAGCCAAGGAGGACATACAAGGAATTGGGTAGCTGTGGGTGGAGAACCGGGGAGCCGAGGAGGACATTCAAGGAGTGGCGGAGCTGTGGACAGAGAGTTGGGGAGTTGAGGAGGACATACAAGGAGTGGGGGAGCTGTGGATGGAAAGCTGAAGAGCTGAGTAGAACATAAAAGGAGTGGGGGAGCTGTGGATGGAGAGCTGGGGAGTAGAGGAGGACATACAAGGAGTGGGGGAGCTGTGAATGGAGAACTGGGGAGCCAAAAGAACATAGAAGGAGTGGGGGAACTGTGGATGGAGAGCTGAGGAGTTGAGTAGCTGTGGCAGGAGTGTCTTGGAGCTGAGTCAGTGAATCATTTAGTAAGTGCTTGGTTCCCTCAATCATTGCTGCGAGTGCAGGGAGCAGCAGTTGTGATGAGTTTGTGATGTGGTTGCTGCTCTCTGCATAGACAGAAACTGTAATGATAAAGCTGTAAGTGTAATGAGCTTTGACATCTCTGTCATTTCCTGTGTAGAGAGCAGCAACCAGATGACAAATTCATCAAAACTGCTGCTCTCTGCACTTGCAGCAGCAATTGAGAAGACAAAGCAGCTACAGACTTCTTCACTGATTCAGCTCACTGGAGGCAGGAGAAGCAGTGGGAGGTCTCATAGACAGCATTAGATGTGTTTTGAGGAGAGATCATCTTGAGGAGAAGAGGTGGGGAAGGCTGACCAGCAGAAAGGAAGGAGATAAATCAGTAAAGCAGCCAGTGAAACAAAGATAAAGCCAGCTTTGTCGATTTGTCCAGTGCTTTGTCCATTGTTTCTGAGAGTGCAGCGAGCCCAGCACTTGCAATGAGTTTCTCACCTGGTTGTTATGTTCTGTGAATGCCTTGGTCGATGTGACAGAACTCTGAGACAAAACTCTGTCATCTGGAACGCTGCCTATGTGCAGAACAGTAAAGGGTGCTTTACACGCTGCAACATCGCTAACGATATATCGTTGGGGTCACGTCGTTAGTGATGCACATCCAGCGTTGTTAGCGACATCGCAGCGTGTGACTCCAAGGAGCGCAAAAACGTGAAAAATCGTTGCTCGTTGACACGTTGCTCCTTTTCAAAATATCGTTGCTGCTGTAGGTACGATGTTGTTTGTCGTTCCTGCGGCAGCACACATCACTATGTGTGACACCGCAGGAATGATGAACATCTCCTTACCTGCGTCCACTGGCAATAAGGTAGGAAGGAGATGGGTGGCATGTTCCGGCCGCTCATCTCCGCCCCTCCTCTGCTATTGGACGGCTTCTGTGTGACGTCGCTGTGACGCCGCACAAACCGCCCCCTTAGAAAGGAGGGGGATCGCAGGCCAGGGCGACGTCGCAGGGAAGGTAAGTCCGTGTGACGGGTGTTAGCGATGTTGTGCGCCACGGGCAGCGATTTGCCCCTGACGCACAACCAATGGGGGCGGGTACGTTTGCTAGCGATATCGGTACCGATATCACAGCGTGTAAAGTACCCTTAACTCGATAACAAACGAACTATAACCACTGCGCTCTGCACAGGCAGCACCCATCGATAGAATACACTGATTTAGCTACCCCCATCAAGAAGGACGGAGCATAGCAGAGGCAAGGGGACACCAGACACTTCCCGCGCCTAACAGCTTTAAAGGGAACCTGTCAGGTGCAATATGCACACAGAACCACAAGCAGTTCTGGGTGTATATTGCTAATCTCCAACTAACCGTCCCTGTATACACTAGCATAGATAAAGGGATCCTTAGAAAAAGTATTTTTAAAGCTCTTTTACCGTATGCTAATGAGAGAGGGCACTAGTCCACTGGGCATTAGTACCCCGGTCAGTTGCCCTTCATTAGTGTCACGCTCCCCGGGTCCTCTGCTCCGCTTCCCGGCTCACCTGCCACGCTCCCCGCTCTCCAGCCTCCATCGCCCGCGCTTCCCAGGCCTCCTGGTCCCCGCTCCCGGCGACCGTCGGCTTCCCAGCCCCAGCCCGGCTCTGCTGCGTCCTCCTCTCAGCTTCCTGCCCTGGCTTCTGGCACCCGGGCCGCGCGCATACGCATTAGGGCGCGCGCACGGTCACTGACCCTTTCTTAAAGGGCCAGTGTCCACTGACAGGAAATGAAGCACACAGGTACGGGGTATAAAGGGGTGCAATGTCCAAGGGGGCGGGGCCTGATCTTCGTGTTTCCCAAGCTAGGAGTCAGGTCTCCTTGTGTTCCTGTGAGATACTTACCTCTCTCTCTTCTAGAGCCGATCCTGCATTGCCATCCGGTCCTGCCGTATCCCGAACCCCGAACGCTGCCTATCTGCCATCCTGACAGTCCGCACCTTCTCTGTTCCCTGCGGTGACCCGTCATCTCGCTCCAACGGTTCCGGACCCCGCCTGACATCATCCCGGCTTCCGAACCTGAGCTCCGTCACCCGGACCACCATCAGTGACCCCGTGGTTCCAGGGACTTCTCCATTGTGCTCTTGTGCGCGGACTGTTCTGCTACCTATAGTGCTCCGGCTACCGGACTCCTTTCCCTCATCGGGGAGTTCGGCCCAGTGGATCCACCTTCTGGGTCTGCCCATCCACCTGGCCCTAACAGTAAGATCAGGCCATGGATCCCGCCGAAGCACTAGCGGCCTTGCATGAGGAACTCCAACGCCAGCGTGAAGTCCAGACCCGCATGCTGAACTTTATGACTTCCGTGGACGCCCGCTTGAACACGCTACAAGCATCGGTCACATCTTCAGCACCTCCGGCCTCCACTAGTCAATCCACGGCTCCCGCTCCCGTGGCAGCCTCCTCGGATGCTTCCAGACTTCGTTTGGCCTCACCACCCCGGTACGCCGGAGATCCCAAGACCTGCAGGGGGTTTATAAACCAATGCTCCCTCCATTTCACGCAGCTGCCGCATTTGTTTGCCTCCGACCAAGCCAAGGTCGCCTTCATAATGTCTCACCTAGAGGGCGAGGCACTGGCGTGGATGAACCCCTTGTGGGAGAAGGAGGACCCTATGACCAAGAACTTCCAGGAGTTCCTGCAGGCTTTTCGCGGCACCTTTGACGAGCCCGGACGCGCCTCCGCGTCTGCTTCATCTCTTCTCCGGTTACGTCAGGGAACTCTGATGGTGGGTCAATACGCCAACC